>NC_090922.1:303777520-304977520 GCF_040938575.1 Ambystoma mexicanum | reverse complement strand
AATTGCGAGATTTAGGAAGACCCCTTCCCAGTACCTTAAGAGGTTTAGGACCCTCCGAAAGCATGATGTACCCCTTGGGCTACCTGGGTATGTGAATGTTTGAAAAACTTAGATGGCTGGGTTAAGGGTTACAGAGTAAACACTTATGAAGGTATGAGGAATCTTGTTATGTTGGCGTCTATGGTGCCTGCTCTCCTGAGCTCAGACAGCACTTGCTGATTCTAAGGAGATAGATCCAAAGATGTTAGCTAAGGCTGCTGACTTGTGGGTTGCCAACAGGGCTACTCACAAGGATGCTGGTGCTACCCAGAAGAAGAATGAGGGAAAGCAGCCAAAGAAAGATAACAAGGAGAATTCTAAAACCTCCAATCCAAAAGAGGGCCACAAACAGCAACATAAGGGTATAAACCACAGGGAAAACCGAATCAGGCTAGTGCACCATCTGGACCAAAAGCAGATGGAGGTCAGAAAAAACCCCCATTCATCAAGACATTTGGGAAATGTTATGTTTGTGGGTCAACTGACCATGTGAAAGGGGACCCCAGATGTAAGGGTAAACCTTCAGGGGTCTACACTGTCTCCTTAGCCTTCTCCCCAGAGGAAGAAGTACCTAAGGCAAGTGGACACTGTCACCCACTGGCTGATGAACCCATGGCAGTCTCAGCTAGTGTTTGTTTAGTGTCCCTGGGCTTGTGGGAACAACAGAATTTAGATGTCTATAATTCCATCCCAGATAATACTAAAGAATATTATATTCTTGTGAATGGCCAGGAGACCCTTGCCATCAGAGACACTGGAGCCAGCATAACTGTGGTGGATGAATCATTGTTAAAGGTGGAGGATGTTGCTAAGGCACCCAAATACCTCACCAAGTTAGCTGGAGGCCCTGTGCAAATGCTTCCCCAGTTACCAGATCTCATCCAGTGTAATGATATGACTGTCAAAATACCTGTTAGTGTGCAGAGTGAAGTGCCTGGGAGAGTTCTGTTGGGTAATGACCTGAAAACTCTTGGAGTTGTGTCAAGCACCCCCAGACCTCCCAGTAAGAGGAAACAGGAGCTCACTAGGTCTGCAAGGGAGAGGACATGAGAGGCTCTCCAGAGGAGTTGATAGAGAAAACTATCACTCCCACTTCACAGGAGTTGCTCACTGCTATTTCTAGAAAGAAAGAGGCAAAGGGGAAACCCAAGACCTCAAAGAAAAAGTCAGAAAGAACCCTTTGGTACCAACAATGACATCCCCAAGATTTTCCAAGATCACACCTGTGATCCCTCTATCTGCTGAGGCAGAGTGTGGGGTCCAACCCTGTGTGGTTGATCCAGTTTCTAAGAGTCAGATCTGGAGGAAGACACTGTTTTGGTTGGAGATCTTAACCCTGTTGACCATCCTGAGCTGCAGTCTTTACAGGCAGAAGGTGGACCCAACAAGGCAGACTTCAGCAGAGGACAAAGAGAGTGTCCTACTCTCCAAGGTCTTCACCTACAGGCAGCTTCTCAACTCAATGGGCAAGCGCCTGGGAAGCGTATGTTGCACTGGGAAGATGGCCTCTTCTACAGTGAAACGACTGAGTCGACCCCTGGGGACTGCAAGAGACTTGTATTGCCCCTAGAAAACAGACTCCAGTTCTTACAGTTGGCCCATGAGATACCTTTGGCTGGTCATTTGAGTTTCAAAAAGACCAAGGAAAGGCTCTCTATATACTTCTACTGGCCTAAACTGGGTTCAGAAGTTGACAAATTATGTAGGAGCTGTCACACTTGCCAAACCTCTGGCAAGAGTGGAGCCAAGAATGTGGCACCCTTGGTGCCCCTCCCAGTGTTGGGATTTCCTTGTGAGAGGGTGGGCATTGACATTGTTGGTCCCCTTGACCCTCCCACATCTTCAGGGAACAGGTTTATCCTGGTTGTAGTAGACCATGCTAGAAGACACCCAGAAGCTAAACATATGAGAACTGTTACGGCTCAGGCTGTGGCTAAGGCTCTACTTGGTATTTTTACCAGATTATGGTTTCCTAAGGAAGTGATATCCGACAGGGGATAACATTTTATGTCCCACTACATGCAAGCCATGTGGAAAAACTGTGGTGTCACTTACAAGTTCTCTACCACCTACCATCCAGAGACAAATGGACTGGTAGAGAGGTTTACCCGTACTATGAAGAGCATGATAGGTGCTTTAGAAGAACCCCTATAAAGGAAGTGGGACCTTATATTGCCATGCCTTCTCTTTGCATGTGGAGAAGTCCCTCAGGAGGGAGTTGGTTATAGTCCCTTTGAGCTTCTCTATGGCCATCCAGTCAGAGGTCCATTGGCCCTGATTAAGGACGGGTTGGAGTGTGCTCCTTCCCCCAAGCCAGTCAGAGTGACTGACTATGTGGTAGGTCTCCGGAGGAGAATGTCACACATGATGGCAGAAGCAAGTAATAACTTAAAAGCAGGTCAGGCTCTGGTCAAACATTGGCATGACCAGAAGGCCAGCATGGTTGTGTTTACTCAGGACCAGCTTGTATTAGTTATGTGCCAACAAGGCAGAGGACCTTGCAGGACAAATGGATAGGACCCTTCAAAGTTGTGGGCAAACATGGAGAGGTGAAGTATTTGGTGGATTTAGGCAGTCCTAAGGAGGCTCCCAGAGTCTTTCACAACAACCGTTTGAAGGAATATGTCTCGAGACCAGAAGTGGGAGCTTTGCTTCTAGTTTCAGCTGAAGAGGAGGAGGAGAGTAAACCTCTACCTGACCTTCTCACAGGCCAACCTTTGGATGAGAAAATAGAAGGAGTCAATCTCTCTTCTCAACTGACATCTGTACAACAGGAGGAGTGCAAAGTTCTGCTAAACCAGTTTGCCTCCCTGTTTTCACTATCACCAGGCTTGACCTCTTGGGGCCAGCATGATATACTCACTCGTGACTGCCTACCTGTGAAAATCAGAGGTTACAGAATGTCAGAACATGTGAGATCCCACATCAAAGGAGAGGTCAACAAGATGCTTGATCTCAGGGTTATAGAGCCATCTACAAGTCCATGGTCTAGTCCAGCTGTTCTAGTACCATAGGCAAGATCCAAGGAGTTGAGATTCTGTGTGGATTATAGAGCTCTAAATGCAGCCACTAAGACTGATACCCATCCTTTGCCAAGGACAGATGAACTGGTGGATAGACTTGGTTCAGCCAAGTACCTCAGTACATTTGATCTGACGTCTGGCTATAACCCTGACAGACCATGCCAAGGAGAAAACTGCATTTTCCACCCCAGCAGGCCTCTACCAGTTTAATGTTATGTCTTTTGGATTAAAGAATGCACCTGCTACATTCCAAAGGATAGTCAATCAAGTTCTGAATGGGATTGAGGACTTCTGCATGGCATACTTGGATGACATTGCAGTGTTCAGCCCTACATGGAAAGAACATATTTATCACAAAGGATATGTTTTGCAGGCTCTTGAGCAGGCCCATCTGACCATAAAGGCAAGCAAAAGCTAAATTGGTCAGAGCAAAGCGGTCTACCTTGGTCAAGAAGTAGGAGGAGGTGAAATAAGGCCATTGCCTAGCAAAGTACAAGATGTACAAAACTGGGCCACCCCTACTACTCAAACCCAAGTGAGAGCTTCCCTAGGTCTCACTGGGTACTACAGAAATTTCATAGAGATCTATGGAACCATAGCTTCTCCTTTGAATGTAGTCTCCTCTCCAAAATTCCCTTAAAAGGTTTGATGGAATGAGGAGTGCACTCAAGCCTTTGAAAACCTGAAGAAAGCCCTTGTCAAGCTCCAGTCCTAAGAGCTCCTGATTATCACCAACCCTTCATTGTGCAGACAAATGCCTCCAATACAGGTATAGGTGCAGTCCTTAGTGAACTGGATGAGAAAGGTACGGAGCACCCCATTTGCTTCATCAGTGGGAAACTGAAGGGACCAGAAACAAGGTGGGCAACCATAGAGCGTGAATGTTTTGCCAGTGTGTGGTCTTTGAAGAAGTTTAGACCATACTTGTATGGATCTACTTTTGTGATTCAAACTGACCACCAACCCTTGAGATGGTGAATGCAAATGAAAGGGGAGAACCCAAAACTTCTAAGATGGTCAATCTGCCTGCAAGGGTTTGATTTCACCATTGAGCACAGATCAGGATGTCACCACCAAAATGTTGATGGTCTCTCTAGGATGTTTTTAACCGACTAGAGGTATAGATTCATCCAGGAGTGGATTACATCTTCATGTTCCTTTAGTCTGGTGGGGGCGAGTGTTAGGGAGAATTTGCAAGAATGGCTAATTTCCCTTACCTACTGAGTCCCTCATTAGCTTTGCTGGATTTCTAGGATTTATTTTTTTCATCTGGTAAGAGTGTGAGCCTTTTTACCCACTCTTACATGTGTTTTGCTGTGTGTGTTTTACATTTGTGTGTGTTCATGGACCATGGAGCGCCACCTGCTCCATAGGCATCATCTTTTTACTGTGTGTTACACAGCACCATCAGTGCAGTGACACAGGGTTGTCTTTTAGACTTCCCAACTCAGACTCCATTTTCTGGGACTGACTACTGTCTCCCAGAACAGGTAAAGTTGACATTAACTTTACTTATTCTCTTTAATCCACATACCCATTACACCCCATCCTAAATGGAGTTTTGGAAAGGGTTAATATTTATCCCTTTTTGTCTGTTTCTCTTGGAGCACTGTTTTGCTCCCTTTTCATCAAGACTTGGCTAGTGGTAGTGGTAACTACCCTATTTTTTGTAGTGTCGTTATCTTAAATAACCTTGGTATCGTTTTAGGCTATTTTGGTAGTCTCAAACTTTAATCCGCTAGACCATATACGTTTTTATACTGTTCTGGCTGGGTTTACTCACCATTTCTTTTTGAAAATGTCTTTCTCGTGTTTTACTCTGCGCGCCAAACCAGGTTTGTTTCCTTTGTTCGCCGTCCTTTTGCAGGCTTCTACACAGAAGCCCTCCTTAAGGCGCCTGAAAGTCTGGGTAGGCAGGATGTGAGGGAGGGGTTTTAGGACCTCTGCCATGGGTTCCCTTAGTAACCCAAGTTGCACTCCTGTTTGATTGGCTAGGTGACTGTCCCCGCCAGGACAGCCACCCTGCTGTGTGATTGACAGCCAGGTTGTGTGAATGGGGGAAAACTGCATAAATAGCAGGTCTCTGGGACTGGAAAGGCAGAGTCGCCACTGGAACGAAAGAACTGACGAGGAGCTGACAGAAGAGGACCCCTGCAACTACTGAACCACCCGGTGAAGCCCTGCTGCAGTTCCGAATCTTCAGACTACAATTACAAGAGAAGATCCTCCAGGAATCTTCTTCCCCTGAGCTGGTGGGACCAACCAGTTCACCCAAACTTCAAGCCAGGACTCACTCCTCTGGTCAAATTCGCTGTACAGAGCTACAGTTGGCCGGATAGCCAGGAAGGTCGGACCCTGCTTGGGTTTTAAGGAGCGCACCTTTCATTCGTTGCTTTGCTCTGCTGCTGGTTTCTTCCCTGGGTAGTGCAGGACCCTCCAGTCTTCCTACTTCGTGTCAGTCCTTCAGTCTCTTCAGGAACCATGAGCCTGCAGGAACTACCAGGAACGTCCACCTCAGCTACAGCTTCTTCTCCATTTAAAGGCACTGTGAAAATCCGGTTGTTCGTTTCGTTCAGCCACAGTGAAGGTGTGTGAAACCTTTTGCCAATCCCAGGGCTTGTCCTTCTCTTCTCTTTAAACTAACTTTTCTGCTGACCAACTTCGTCCGGAACTCTTGGCAAAGACTTAACCGTGAACTACCCTGAACTGTGTGATCTTGAGCAAAAGACTTTTGTCCTATTCACTTTGGCCCTAAGCCTTTTTGATTTGATTCCATCACCTTAGTTCTTCTTTCCCGATTGCCCTGCTTACTCACTTGTTGGTGCTGCTCAATTTTAGCCTAACTTTGTTTTTCTCTCCCTTTTTGAATTACTGGAGTGCCATTTTACTCACACTTCATTTTGAGTTTAACTTGTCCAGAATATATTGGGAGTGGTGTTGTGTATTAAGAGTGTGATTTTTCAACTGCTTTACTTTAGTGAAATGTTTTATAACTGATGTGTAAATAAATGTGTATTCTTTTACTCAGAAACCTTGAGTCAGTGTTTGTTTGAATCATAGTAATTGCTGTCCTATTGATACTGCTCACTTGCTCTTGAGATAAGTCTGGCTGCTCAGCCATCGCTACCACTTTACTGTGTAGTACAGGCTTGTACCAAAGGTGAATTTGGACTGTCACTTGTAGTCTTAATTGTGTATGGTGTTCCCAAATGGTACTGCATATAATTCTGCCTAACACTGGTGTACAGCGGTGAGGATCAAGTATAGTGATTACACTTAGAGTGCTGCTATTACATTAGATCAACTAACCACAAGGCTAAACATCACTAAAAAGCAATATTAATCATGTCTGATATGGAAAGCTACAGTCAGGAGTCCCTCCTTAGTTACACTGTGGATTATCTGAAAAATATGTGTAGAAATAGGAATCTCTCTGTAAAAGTCAAACAGTCTGAATTGATTGAAAGGTTGCATGAGAACCAAAGTCTGGAGGATGGGTCTGAAATACCTAACCCTTCAGCAAATGTGGAAAGAATTGAGGATGATAATATGTCTGTTACTGATGAGTTGGAGAGGCAGATGTGTCTCATAATGTAGGCCTCACTGCTCCCTTGCCTGCTCAGCAATCTCAACCCCTGTCCACTGGGACCCCAACAGGTCCTACACTCAGTCCTGAATTCATTGCTCTAGAAAAGATGAGGCTTGAATTGGAACTTAGATGAATTAATGCTCAAACTGAACAAAAGCATCAAGAACTTAAGCTCAGAGAAATGTAGATGAACCATGCACTAGAAATGAAAATGTTGTCTATTGAAAATGCTTCTCTCCCAGAGTCTTCTAGGTCTTCCAGTCGTAAGAGACCCTGTATGCCTAAAGAAATTGTGGCTATGTATGAGGTTAAGCTTGATATTTTGGATTGGTTGGCAATGTTTGAATATAACAATGGGATTCAAGACATTACAGGGAATCAGTTGTTGCCCTGGCTCTTCTCTAGGCTACCCACTGTTGCATCTGATGTTGAGTTGAGGGAGGTGGATAGGATGGATTATGAGTGTGTGAAGCCTGCTTTAATTGCTAGATTTGGGAATACCCCTTCCCAGTACCTTAAGAGGTTTAGGACCCTGAAAAAGCATGATGGTACCCCTTGGGCTACATGGGTATGTGAATGTTTGAAAAACTTAGATGGTTGGATTAAGGGTTACAGACTAAACACTTATGAAGGTATGAGAAATCCTGTTATGTTGGAGTCTATTTATGATGCCTGCTCTCCTGAGCTCAGACAGCACTTGGTTGATTCTAAGGAGACAGATCCAAAGAAGTTAGCTAAGGCTGCTGACTTGTGGGTTGCCAACAGGACTACTCACAAGGATTCTGGGGCTACTCGGAAGAAGGATGAGGGAAAGCAGCCAAAGAAAGATAAAAAGGAGAATTCTAAAACCTCCAATCCAAAAGAGGGTCAAAAACAGCAACATAAGGGTAAACCACAGGGAAAACCGAATCAGGCTAGTGCACCATTTGGACCCAAAGCAGATGGAGGTCAGAACAAACCCCCATTCATCAAGACATTTGGGAAATGTTATGTTTGTGGGTCAACTGACCATGTGAAAAGGGATCCCAGATGTGAGGGTAAACCTTCAGGGATCCACACTGTCTCCTTAGCCTGCTCCCCAGAGGAAGATGTACCTCTGGCAAGTGGAAACTTTCACCTATTGGCTGATGAACCCATGACAGTCTCAGCTAGTGTTCCTTTAGTGTCCCTGGGCTTGTGGGAACAACATAATTTAGATGTCTATAAGGCCATCCCAGATAATACTAAAGAGTTTTATAAAGATAGTGTTCTTGTGAATGGCCAGGGGACCCCTGCCATCAGATACACTGGAGCCAGCATAACTGTGGTGGATGAATCATTTTTCAAGGTGGGGGATGTTGCTAAGGCACCCAAACGCCTCACCATGTTAGCTAGAGGCCCTGTGCAAATGCTTCCCCAGTTACCAGCTCTCATCCAGTGTAATGATATGACTGTCAAAATACCTGTTAGTGTGCAGAGTGAAGTGCCTGGGAGAGTTATGTTGGGTAATGACCTGAAAACTCTTGGAGTTGTGTCAAGCACCCCCAGGCCTCCCAGTAAGAGGAAACAGGAACTCACTAGGTCTGCAAGGGAGAGGACCTTGAGAGGCTCTCCAGAGGAGCTGTCAGAGGAAACTATCACTCCCACTCCACAGGAGTTGCTCACTGCTAGTTCTGGAAAGAAAGTGGCAAAGGGGAAACCCAAGACCTCAAGGAAAACGTCAGACAGCACCCCTATGCTACCAACAAGGACATCCCCAAGATTGTCCAAGATCACACCTGTGTTATCCCTCCATCTGCTGAGGCAGAAGGTGGATTCAACAGGGCAGACTTCAGCAGAGGACAAAGTGTGAGGTAGAGTGTGAGGTGCAACCTTGTTTGGTTGAGCCAGTTTCTGAAGAGTCAGATCTGGAAGAAAACACTGTTTTAGTTGGATTGTGTCATTTCATTTGACCGTAACTTTCCTCCCCTTCACCACTCCCTCACCTCTGTCATGATTCAAATGTACATGGATATATTTTAATGATTTTGTAATGGAGTAATGCATGTTTGTGAAAAAACAAAAGCCCAGATTTGAAAAAGGCACAAGACATGCCGAAACACGTGTTATCACAAGGGCTCTCCTATGGGAGATGAGATATATGATTAAAATAATCATTTCAATATTGGAACTGTGGTGCAGTTTTTGTGTGAGAGTTATCTTTTCCATGCATACATCGGAGGTGGGGAATTGGTCCTCTGTTTTCTTCTCACATACGCGATACGCAATATACCTGAAATTGAAAGGGAATTGGTCGCAGGGTATGAGATTTTGATATCTGCAAACCCTGTGGGATTTGTGTTATTTCTTTTCTGCCACTTTTACATTGCAATGAGATTAGTACTGATGTTTCCAAACAAATGTTATTGGGTAAAATGAATAACCACTAACTTGTATAACATCTTGGTGACAATTGCAAAAAAACAAGTACTCTCTTACACAGTGTCATCTCCAGGGTAGGGCCAGGGAGGGCACATGCATCCCCTGGAAAATGTGTCTCTGTGCCTCCTCTTATGCCGCCCCACCATCCCCAGTGGCAGGTGTGGGTCTGGGTAGTTGTGCTCACAGACTCTCTATGGAGAAAGCCAGTACAGAACAGAAGGTGAATGCATTTCAGGGCTGACGCATCAGGGACAACATCATGAGGCCTTTCAACTAGCACTGCCCAGCGCCGCTCAAAGTGGCTTGTTTGGGTGTGGGTGTTGTTATGGCCTGGATGATGTGGGGCTTATGGTGTGGAGAGTGGGAGAGCAGGGGCCAGGTATGGGGCTTCTGTTATGGCTGTCGGGGTGTAAGAATGTCAGGTATGGGACTTGCAATCTTGGTAGCGGATGGGGGCAGGATGCCCAGGATGGCGCTTTGGCTGTGGGTAGTGGACGACAGGGTGTCAGCTATGAGTATTGTGATACGGGTAATGGGGGGGCAGGATGCCAGGTATGGGCAATGTGCTCTTTGAAGTGTGCTGCAGGATGCCAGCTATGTGGATTGTATTCCGGGTAGTGGGGAGCACAAACTCTTTCGCCGTTGCTCTGTCACCTTCCCAAATGATGAAAATATCATCAATGTAACGCGACCATTGTCGCAATTTATTCTTATACGGGTTGGTGTCCGCATAGATGGTCACATTTTCAAACATTTCAACATATAGGTTTGACAAATTGGGGGCCATAGCTGCCCCCATGGCCGTACCCTCCACTTGTTGATAAAAAGTTCCTTCGAACTAGAAAAAATTCATAGTAAGTGCATATCTGGTACACCATAAAATAAAACTGTTGCTGACCGGATGGTTGTCTTTACGGCCCAAAAGTGTTTCCTCTACCACCTCAAGGGTAGCATTTTGTGTGAAGAATGACAGTATATAAGGATTGGATGTCCAAACAGATAAGCAAATGGACGGCTGGTATGAACCTCGCCCCTTCAATTTTGTTGATTGCATCGGTTGTATCTTTTAGATAGCTTTTCACCTGTCGGACAAAAGGTCACAAATAGACATCCGCAAATTTGGATAGGGGCTCCAGGATGGAATGAACTCCCAAAACTATGGAGCGCCCCGGGGGCTTGGATTGCTTCTTATGAATTTTAGGCAAGATATAGAAGACAGGTGTTCTGCCACTCTTCCTTCTTAAATAATCCACCTCCTGTTTGCCAAACATTGTTTTCCAGGGCTGCAGCAACCTTATCATTAATGGTTTGAACCATTTCCTCGGTGGGATCTTTTTGTAAAACCTGGTAACTGTTCCTGTCTTGAAGCAAGTTATTACACTCCCTTATGTAGTCAGATCTATTTAAGACAACAATCGCTCCACCTTTATTAGCCTGTCGTATAATAATCTGATGAGATTATTGGCCACATTTTGCATAAGAGATCTTTGTTCTTTGCTAAAGTTTGAATTTAACCCTCTGTCCATATTTTCCAATTTGGAGATTTCTTCAAGAATCTTTTTTTCAAAAACAATGGACTCGTGGGAGAAACTGTGCGTCGGAGCGCAAAAAGTGCAGGGATTGCGTAGACCACTGGGGTTAACACTGTCAGGGTAATCTTGACCTTCAAAACATTCTTTAAGATGTAACTTGCGCATGAACTGTTGAAATTCCATCCTAAATTCAAAGGGATCATGGTATTTGGTAAACACATAAGTCAAACCTTTGTTTAGAGTGCGCTCTTCTGAATCACTAAGGATATAATCAGATAAATTGACTACCATTGTTTCTGTGTTCTGCTTCGAGTCTTTACTTGATCGGGATTCCAATCGTTTCTTCGTGGGCCCTGATCTAAAAAAGGCCTGCCCTGCCTCTGACGATTCTGTCCTCGGAAACCTCTCCCTCTGTTGGTACCACGGTCATTACCTTCACTAGTACTAGGTTGTCAGTATTGTCAGTACTAGTATTGTCAGCACAGTCAAATGTCAGAGTTTTCATAAAGTCAAACTGCATCTGCTCTAATGTTTACTTAGCGATCCATTGTTTTTTTCTTTTAGTGAACACCATGGTATAACCAAAATCACCTCTTCTTCTAACTTGTCTCCTACCAAGGTTCTCATTGTAAGCAAGTGCAGCCAGTCATGGTCTGGCCTCCATAACATATATGCTGAAATGCAACTTTTAGGTATGTTGTTTAGGCGCATATTATGGAAAACCTTCAAATCACCATCGTGGCAAAATTCAGTTAGGCCATTCAAATCTCTGGTAAGCATTTTGTCACACACAATCTTTTGTGAGGAGGGGAGCCATGCACCAACCACCTTTTCTTATGATCGTACTCTTCACTCAAAGGTCCATGTAGACACTCGGGGAAAATGCTTGTTATCCACACATGAGTGTATGTTTGAACTACGATGGCGCATTGAATGGCAATTTTCAACCACAATCTAGACGGGAACCTCACAAGTTTTTGAACACCACCACCATAGATGGTTGCTGATGGACTGTGAACATTTTAACATTTCCTCTGACCCCTATTTCTTAACTAGCAGCAGGGATTTCTGGGGATATTTATTTAGCGATTCACCATATATCAAATGTAATAAGGCCAAAGATGGGGTGTAACCTGAATAGAGTGTGCTGTGCTCCTAATCTATACATTTGTCCTATACAGCAGTAGTAGCATCAGGAAGAACCCCTAACCTTCCTAATCAGTTTCCGAAAATGTGATGTTGACAACCAGCACTATGACAATGGTCATTCATATCCTTCAATGTATACAAATGAGTTTCTCCAAATGCCATCTATGTACAACCAATTTTAATAAAGTATCAATCACAGCCGACACGTGTTTTTACCCATCAGTCATCCTCATGGCAAATTCTCCTGTCAGTCTGTACCCCTGTTGCGAGCAAATGCAGTAAGCTCATACAATTGCAGCTCAAATTGCCTGCCAATTGTCCTATTATCTTCACACTATAATCAAATTTTAGAAGATTAACTCCAATCGTTTATGTTCCTTAAAAATGCGCATAGATCCATTGCCATATTGGTTGTCCCTCAATCCATGTGCATCATATATTCTGGTTCTATTTCTGTTTCCTTGCCGACAAATTTAGTCAAAAAATGTGCATTTAGCAATTCTGAGATGCAATGTTCTTAAAGTTTCAATACCTTATACTGCATATTTCGATCAAGGGATCAATCCCATGACACTTCTCCTTAGATGAGTTAGGCCCTTCAAATCTCCGGTAAGCATTTTGTCGCACAAAATCTTTTGACGGGCTATGTGAGGTGGGGAGCCATGCACCAACCACCTTTTCTTACGATCGTGCTCTTCACTCAAAGGTCTAAGTAGACACTTGTGAAAATGCTTGTTATGCACCCATGAGTGTATGTTTAAACTGATGGAGCATTGAATGTCACTTTTCAACCAGAATCTGGAAGGGAACCTCACAAGCTTTTGAACACTAGCATAGATGTGTGCTGATGGACTGTGACCATTTTAAAATTTCCTCTGACCCCTATTTATTTACTAGCAGCAGGGATTTTTTGGGATATTGATTTACCAATTCACCATGCATCACATGTATCCTTAATGTTTGAGAACTGCTCTTGTAGGACCTTTGCTATTCCAACATGCCTGTTCTTGGCTATCAATTCTATTTGCGATCCCCTTGATCGCAGAAGTTTAATGGACATAATGAAACCATATTTCTCCATGGCAACAGAGGGTGTACATTCTGACACTTGTACCACAACAGAACTCACTATTTTTCGGGTGTCCATGTTCTTGAAGTAGTAAGCGTAGTACTTTGTTGAAAATCCAGGACTGTCGTACTTTCCATCACCAGCAAGCCTGAACCTTTTGCCTGCGACAGCATTGTCTATGGCTATATGTTCGAGATTCCAGGCCTGACCAATAGCGGAGAACAAGAACGGTCTCTGATATTTGTAATGTGCAGTTTTAGAAATTAACTCAAGTCCTAAAAAATTACAGAAACTTGAGAGCTTACTAAATGTTGATCCACTCAACAACAGAGCACAATAACAAAGTACATTTCCAGCAGGTACTTTTCCAGGAATGTGTTGCGCGGACCACAGAAATGTGGAATGGTCATGCACACAGCTACCCTTGATCTTCAGGTTGGTGACATTGACTACGAGAGAAAACTTCACCACTGGCTCCCCACAAATCCTCCCACTTTTCCCATAGTTGTATTGTATCATTTTTATAATCTGTATCAGGCAGCTGTCTATAACAATGTATTTTGGTTCTCTTAATAGCCAACCATCCTGGGATACAGTGGTTTCAGATTCTAGGGTAGCGGATATGTCCTTCACACTATCAATGGTGTAGTCAGGGGCATACACATCGTTGTCAATGAATTCCAAAGATACCTCAGTGATTTATATCTGTGATATTTCTAGATTTCCAGAATATATTGGGGAAACAGGGAAGATTATGTCTTTCTATGGCAGAAATAGTTTCAAAGGCATGGATTGGGTGAGAGGATCGGCAAGCAATGTTGAAGCATCGTCTGTGTTGTCTGTAGGTTCCGGTGGATGTTGTGTGCTGTAACAATGATCCATCATTGATTTTCATGACTTGCTGGTGACATTCACTTCAAACTCCGGGTCAATGCACATCGAAATCCTGATTCTGAACCTTTGAAAGAGCATTTGCAACCTCAATCATAAATTGTTCCCAAGTGACATTGGTTTAGCAAGCAACATCACCTGTTAGTGATGTGGTCTGAATCCTTCTGTCTTCTTTTTTCTAGGCCTCTAATAGATTTAAAAAAGCAGTATTTCTTTCACGTGTACAAAACATATGAATATCAACCTTACAATCTAATACTAATGAAAACATTTCCAAACAACCACTTTGAAAAAAATGTGAAAACCTGGATATTATTTACCCTGGTTATCTGGGTGTGTTTTGCTACAGTCAATCTTGATTTTCCTAGTTAATTCCCCATCTGTAACAGAGCAATCACAATAAGGCCTAAATGACCGTCAATATCTTCAGTTTCAAGAAGGTAATGTACAATTACAACAAGTACACTATTTAACTTTGATAAACACTTTACACAATCAACAGAACATTAAAATGTTTGATAATGACTATCACTATTATTTGTGTACCTTTGGTCCTTGTGTCTCTTCCATCTCAACCGCTTCAGTAGTAGGTTCCTTGTACATAAAAGCACATGTAATAAACATTGTATGATAATTAGTCAATCTAATGTTAAATTGTTTGATAACAAAGATTACGTCTTGATAAGTGACCTTGTATGCTTGACAAATTTCAACGAGTGATTCAAACACTAAAGAAAATGTAAATGTATTGAAAAAGAAAAATATTTTTATAATTGAAAAATCATGTATTTTTTATAAAGAGAAAGTCAACCATTATAACTACCTAAACATTTTAATAATAATTGAGTTTAAAATGTACCTGTTGAACTTCAATAGTGTGACAGGGAATTGGCATTAGAGTTAGCACAATGCTCTCCTTCTTTAAAAAAAAATGAGAGTACATTATTTACAATATAGATATGTAGTATTATAATGTTCATTTTCATTTCTTGTACTTGTAAATCAACAGTATATAAATACATACATGGAGCATTTGGAGAAACAAAGAATCCATGTAATTGATCTAGAATCATACGTAGGAATGGATTACTGCCAATGTTGCATGTTGGAAGGTGAATAACACTATTATATTGACGATTCCATGCATTCACAATTTTTTAAAATGTTATTACCTGTAATCAAAATGTGAAACTTTCAATTATATTCATAATCCAAGCTACTTTGATTATTTGCTCGTACATTTTATAATTTTGAATAAAATAGTTTCAAAGTAAATTAATATCAGTCAATAAAGTATCACATGTCATACCTCCTCCACCTGACCAGATGTAATTGAAGAAGAGTATGGCATAAGAGTACTGACATCCTCTTGTATATAAAATTACATTTTTTACAATTGTAATGTTTGAAGAGAAGTTTAGCAATGTAAATGTAATTAAAAAGAAAATAGCGGAGAACAGAGGATAGCACAGGGGCAACACGCTGGTCTTGGAAACAAGACCACGCAGAGCAAAAGAGGTTTAAATCCCAGATCTGCACTTAGAAACCGAGCTCAGGTACAGTATTAGGCTTGTTATAAAAAAAAATTAAATAATTAAATAATTATAAGATTAAACATTGGAAATATTGTCCAAATGATAATGATCCCTTTTTTAAAAGTTGATCTTGACCATAGATATCTATAGTATACTTGCAGACATATTTAGAATTGAAAAAATATTACTTGAAATGAAAGTGAGCTTCTGTTGATTGCAGAATAGTTGTTGATGATGAAGGTTGATCCGTTCTTCAATTAATATATTTATAACAATGGGAAATAGAAAATATATATTTTTTATAAAACATAGACAATGTAATACACTTTATACAGTTGCTGTGCATGTCAGATGGCTCACTGTGTGGTTATTCGAAGTGTCAGCGGTTTCTTCAGACGTAACTTTATGAACTTCTATCAGTGTGGTCTACATAATGAAGGATATCTTAATCAATACATTTGAACAATAAGCAAAGTACAGATACTGCCATTACCTTTTTAGAAAGGCTCACACTACATTGAACTTTTTGTGTATACAAACATGATGTGTATTTTCAAGCTCAAAGTCTAGAATTGAAAAACATGTGTAAATAAAAACATAATTGAAAAATGGACAATAAAATATCTATAGCAATATTTCCAAAACGTCCAGTCTATGATCCCATTAGTAATTGGTGCACAAGTTCAAGAGTGTGTGATAATTTTTTATAAATATATATATATATATATATACATACATTAATCATTCATGTTTACAACTCACTTGACTCTGTGTGTGATAAAACACAATTGGAACAGCATTGGGAAGTAATTTACGAGTGAGTGAGTCTGTGGGGACGCTTTTTAGTGAACTTTGATGTTTCATACATATCTTCCAAGAAGTGCATGCTGCAGATGCGGAATCGATTGCTGCTCACGTCCTCCAAGACATCCTTGGCACTGCTGTCAATCTCTGATGCTGGAAAGCCACAATTAAGCAACCATGTTTGTATCAAAGACATATGCTTGGGAAAATATGCATCACTGTATCACAAGTCTTATTATGGCTGATATTAGGGTACCCCAAAACATACATGAAGGCATTGTTTTATGCTCAGAAAGATCTAGTAAACAAAATGTACACAAAGATAATACTTATGAAAGTATGACAGTGATTGATTCACCAATAGAAATCTTGCAAAGACAAAGCGCTTTAGAGTTTCGTAACAGCCTTGTAAACTAGTCTGACCCACCATGCTAACCACCCACTTTTATGTCAATGGCCTGTCACATGAAGATACCTATTACTCGTAATTTGATCATCCATTGTGAAAAAAATAGATAAGAGCGATGACAAAACATTAGATGTTCAAAAAAGACCTATCTCGTAATGTAGGAATTCAAGATTTATTAATAGATAGAAAGGTTGATAATGAAGTAGTAAGTGAGATATATGAAAAGACAATTTGGATGTAAATTGAGTAAAACACAATATAAATGTACCCTTTTGAAAACAAGAATACTGTAATAAACAAGAGTTCAATTACCTAAAAATGGGAAAATCTACAAGGAGATTCAGCAGCAGGGATAACAAACGTGTGATGATGATATCTTTAGTAGACTACACAGATGTATTCTTGGTAAGGATTTGAATTTGTTTATAAACACTTTGAAAGGTGGGTGTGTATGTGAATTTGTTGCATGAAGGGACTGCCCCTAAATTTTGTTGGTCGTTTATTTAGTGGCATGATATAGTATAAGTACATAGTCAAGTTTGTGTGAGTGTAAAGATGATGGAGGTGAAGCATTGATGATGTCAAACTTAAAAAAAGAATGTAGGCACATACAAACAACTATTGCGAACGCCTGCTCCAAGTGAGAACTTCCTTTGATAAGGGTGGGGTGGCTAAGGATGAAGCGAGGGCAAGATCCTAGGGCCTCGTGAATGGTCACACACATATCTTGATTGCTGGGATGGGGTCTTCAAAGGGGAGCATGGAGACACTGTTCTGTGGTGGACATGTAACTTATGGTCCATACATGAAAGACCTCTTTGAGTTGTACATGTTATTTGGCACCTTGTGCATTCCCATCCTCCCAGCCCCATTGTGAGCACCTGGGGCAAGTGAGAACTGCCTTTGATAAGGGAGGGGGATGTATGTGGACATAGCGAGGCAATAGGCCCTTTTTGCCGTCATTTGAGAAGGTATGTGCCCGGCCGGATTTAGTAGTAATTCTGGCTATAAAAAGCATGTTTGCACTCCTGCATGTTCATCCTTGAGGCCTTTCCCGAATCTACCCTCACTTTCTGCTTAGCCAAGCGCCAGACTCCCGGCACTCCCTCCCTTCACCTGATTGGTCAGTTCAATCTCATTGTGTCCTGCGTAGGACTAGGACCGGTGCTGCTGCCCACAGCCATTTTTAGCCATCATATCAGAAGGTGAGTGTGTGACCCGACCGCATTTAAAGTCATTTTGGCCATAAAAAGTATTTTTGCACTCCTGCACGTTTGGCCATGAAGCCTTTCCCAAAACTACCCCCACTTCCTGATTACCCAAGCGCCCGCCTCCTGGCACTTCCTCCCTCCATCTGATTGGCAGGAGCTACCCTCTTCATACGTCCCCCCAGTGCAGCCCTTCTGCCCGGGCAGCCCCTCAGCTAAGGGCCCCAAAGCAAAGCGCAGCTTCTGAAGAAGAAGACCATTTCGCCCTGTGTTAGCCTTTGTGGCCTGCAGCCGTCAACCAGCAACTAAAGACAAAGTAAGTGCAGTTCATGCAGGGGGGGGGAGTCAGCCATTACTGCTCCTCACTAAACTGCCCATCCCAAGCTTATCATATCCTTTCTCTGAACACATTTAGCCAGATTGTGTAAGTTAGCCATATTGCACATTTGGCCTGATTGTCTGAGTTAGCCTTATCTCACATTTAGCCTGATTGTGTAACTTAGCCTTATCTCGCATTTAGCCTGTTTGTCTAAGTTAGTCTTATTGTGTCAGATAGGCTGATTGTGTTAGTTAGCCATATATCACTATTAGCCTGATTGTGTAAGTTAGCCATATCTCGCATTTAGCCTGATTGTGTCAGATAGCCTGATTGTGCTAGTTAGCCGTATCGCACATTTAGCCTGATTGTGTAAGTCAGCCATATGTTGCATTTAGCCTGATTGTGAAATTTAGCCATATCTCGCATTTAGCCAGATTGTGCCAGACACCCTGATTGTGTCAGATAGCCTGATTGTGTTAGTTAGCCATATCTCGCATTTAGCCTAATTGTGTCAGTTAGCCGTATCTCGCATTTATCCTGATTGTGTTAGTTAGCCTATCTCACATTTAGCCTGTTTGTGTTAGACAAATCTCCCATTTAGCTTGACTGTGATAGTAAGACATATCTCGTATTTGGATGTTTACAATTTGGCTCGTGGCACAATTGTTTGCAGCCAAATTGACCATGGTCAATTCAGCCACAAAGGACATTTTGCTGTGGCCCAATCCGGCCAAACTGAAAAAAACACTCTCCCATCCCCATCTACTTACCTTTTCGGGCATGTTAGGCAGAATCCTATGCAGTGCCCTTAGGGACCACTGCACAGAGTTAAGACTACAAGTGGTAATACAAGTTCACCTTTGGTACAAGCCTGTACTACACTGTTAAAGTGGTAGCAGTAGCGGAGCAGCCAGACTTATCTCAAGAGCAAATGAGCAGTAGTAGAGATTACACCAAGGACTACAATTACTGTGACTCAAGCAAATACTGACTCAAGGCTTTTGGTTAAAAAGTAAAAGTACATTTATTTTTAAACCATCTGTTCACAAAACACTTCACTTCTATTAAATTAAAACCACACGAAAAATACACTACACACAACCCATTCACAGAACAACTCAAGGTAAGTACCTTATGATTCGACGGACCAGTGTTATGAAACAAAAGACGTTACCGGGGATACATATGCGATCACTTTTTGAAAGTAATGACAGTTCGGTCTTACTAAAGATACGCGTATCCGCGGAAAGAAATGTTACCGGGGTAAAACCACACTTAGTACCTGAGTTAACAAAAGAGAGTTTGGGGCAAAAATCATAGGCAATACTTTTGTCGAGCCAGACAGAATCAGAGAACACTTTCTAACCCAAAGAAAAAAGCCAATAGGCCTGCACCAGTGTTAGGTGGAACAGGGTTCCTGTTGTCGAGGATCACACAGTCAGATAGTTCACGATTCAAGGTTGCTAGGAGTACTTGGATATTGTAAAACTGGGAAGCAAAAGTTATAAGAGGGAAGGAAGACAAGGGCAAGCCTTGGATGAGGAGAAACGAGTTCACCCTAGTTCCTCAAAGCTGGACACAGTACCTTATTCTTTGAAGAAGCTGGTGCCACGGCAGTTGTTCCTGGTAGTTTCCTGCAGACTCACAGTTCCTGGAGCTTCATTCGTGGGGACAAGAAGGAGGATGTCTGGAGTGAGCTGCACTACCCAGGGATGAGGCCAGCAGCAGCGACGGTGAATAAAAGGTGCGCTCCTTTAAAAAAGGAGAGGCTCCTCAGATGGCTATCCGCACCACTAAAGCAGTGTTCAGCGATTTTGACCACGAAGAGGATCCTCTGGCTGTGGAAGATGAGCTGGTTGACCCCACCAGGCTCAAGGGAAGAAGACTCCGGACTGGATCTTCTCTGGTCGTTGAAGGGTAGATAGCTCAGGACTGCAGCAGGGCTCCACCGGGACTCGGTAGTTGCAGCAGCCGTCTTCTTCTCCGCTTCTCTTCGGTTCCTTGTAGTTCCAGTGGCGACTCTGACTTCCAACCCAAGAGTCCTGCCTTTTATGCGAAAATCTCCCATTCACACAGCCTGGCTATCAATCACGCAGCAGGGGGGGTTGTCCACCCCGGACAACCACCTCAGCCAATCATGGCAAAGTGCGACTTGGGTTTCCTAGGATACCCTGTGCAGGGGGTGAATACACCCCTCCCTCACATTCAGCGCACCTAGACACCCAGACGCCCAGGGGAGGGCTTCTTCGCAGAAGCCCGCCAAAAGACGGTGAACAAAGAAGGCAGACCTGGTTTGCCGCGCAAAGTGAAACACAAGAAGGACTTTAACAAAAATAAATGGTGAATAAACCTGACCGGAACCAAAAGATAGAGCATTTGGTCAAGCAGGTTTATGTTCGAGGCTAATATAATAGCCTGGAACAATACCACGTTTATATAATATAATCGTGGTAGAAAAGTAAGCGTAGATACAACTGCCACCAGCCAAGTCTAAATGTTAAAAGAGCAAAACAAAGCTCAGAGAGGCACAGACAAAAAGGGATAGTAATTAACCCTTTCCAGTACTCCATGTAAAATGGGGTGCACTGGGTCTGTATTTTTAAATGACTACATAAAGTTAATGGCAACTTTACATGGTTCTGGGGGGCAGTAGTCAGCCCCAGGAAAATGGAGTCAGTGGGAAGTCTAAAAGACAACCCTGTGTTACTGCACGGAAGGTGCTTGTGCAACACACACAAAAAGTGGGACTCATGGAGTGGTGTGCTCCAGAGCCCAAGATCACACAAACAATAGGAATACACATGGCAAAACACCTGTAAGAGTGGGGAAAAGACTCACACTCTTACTAAGTGGAAAAAATAAACTCCAGAAATCCAGCAAAGCTACTGGGGGACTCACTAGGTGAGGGAAATTAGCCATAGAATGAGAATTCTCCCTAACAGGGCATCCGCTCACCTTCTGACGCTGCATGCGTTGCATATTTCTCTCCATTGTGGGTCAGACCTGATGCGGCAGGGTATGCTTTTCTTTTTTTTCTTTTTCTTCCCGTCCCTTGCCTCCAAACCTCTGGAAGCAGGGGACACCCCTGCCACCCCCAAAGGCCATCACTACCAAACATTGGGAGCGGGGGACACCCCCGCAACTCCTGCTCCCAATGTTTGGTAGTGATTACCCAAATTGATTGTTTCCAAACGATCGAATGGTTCTGGCCAGATACACCATACAGTCAATTGGAAACCATCAATTTGGGTACTACCTGGTATTTAGATTAACTGCTTTGGTAAACCATAAGTCTTAAATATTACTACATCTACTGCTGTACTCCCTCTTAGGTCCATCATAGGCCATTCTCCCTATACCCAGGTGTTCCAAATCTAGGTATTACTGCATTTACTGTGGTGCATTTACTGCTCTATCCCCATTTTAGGCCATTCTCCCTCTATCCAGGAATCCCAATCCTGTGTGTTACTGCATTTTGTTAACTCTGAGCGTCATTGAACTTGTTCTTGAGCCCCCATTTTAAGTCCAGGTATCCCAGATCTGAGTGTTTCTGCATTCATTGTTGTGCCCCCCCATTAGGTCCAGGTATCCCAAATCTGAGTATTACCGCATTCTTTTGTTGTGCCCCCATTGTAGGTCCAGGTCTCCCAAATCTGAGTGTCACTGCATTTTGTTGTGCCCCTTTTCAGTTCCAGGTATCCTAATTTCTGAGTGTCCCGGCATCTGCTGTTGTGCCCCATTTTAAGTCCAGATATCCCAGATCTGAGTGTTGCTACATTTGCTGCTGTGCCTCCTTTTTAAGTCCAGGTATTCCAACTCTGAGAGTTACTTCAATTTGCTGCTGAGACCCCATTTTAAGTCCAGGTATCACAGATCTGAGTGTTACTGCATTCATTGTTATGCCCCCACTTTAGTTCTAGGTATCCCAAATCTGAGTGTTGCTGCATTTATTGCTGTGCCCTCATTTTATGTGCAGATATCACAAATCTGAGTGTTACTGAATTCATTGTTGTGCACCTATTTATGATCCAGGTTACCAAATCGTAGTGTTACTGCATGTATTGCTGTGCCCCCATTTTAAGGCCATATATCCCAGATCTGAGTGTTACTGCATTCATTGCCGTGCCCCTTCTTTAGGTCCAGGTTCCCAAATCTGAGTGTTGCTGCATTTGCTTTTGTGCCCCATTTTAAGTACAGGTATCCCTAATCTAAATGCTACTGCATTTGTCTATGACCCCGACCATCCCAGCCCGGCCAAACCCAGGCACCTGGGTAAACACTGTGGCCACTATCGCTGACAAAGTCACCTGCCTCCTCTTCAATGACCGCTCCGTAGCCAAGAACAAACACAGCATCTTTGATCTCCTAACTGCTGAGAACCCTGACCTTATCTTCATCACCGAAACCTGTTTCTCGGACGACCTCAAGCCTATCGCCCACAAAGCTTTCCCATCGGACTACTCACTCATCACCCACAACAGACCTTCCAGAGGGGGAGGATTACCCCTCCTGCACAAACCTTGTATCTCTATCACCTCCACTGAAACACAACCCAGCACAGTTCACTGCAAATCCCTCTTGGTCGAACTCTCTCTCTTGACTACTCTCTCACACAGCTTCCTACTCATCTACAGGCCCCTCGGGTACGACAGACACTTTGCCAACAGTTTATGTGACTCACTAGCAGCCATTCTAGTTATCCACCTGACACTCACCCTTCTGGGAGACTTTAACATCTAGCTCGACCTCCTCAACAACTCCATGACTCTACCACTGGTCGACAGCCTTGAGGGACTCAACCTTACTCAGCATATCAGAGGACCAATTCATACTGCTGGTCACACCCTCAATACCATTTTCAGCTCTTCCGACCTCATCAACACATCCACCCCAACACCCCTCATCATGACAGACTACTCTGCATAGCATTCTCCATCCTCATACCTCTGCCACCCCCAAGCGATCCTCGACCCCTACATCCCAGTTCAAGTGCTGGAACGAGGTGAAGGTACTACCAGACCTGGCCGAGGCACTACTAAGCACCCTGCCATCACTCCCAACTACAGCTAGACCCTTACCCACAGAGCTAAACGACTCCCTCATTCCCCTAACCTCCACCAATTCCACTCCTACCCATGTTATGTTATGTTATGTTATGCTACTTGGCATTTGTATAGCGTCTTATGTATCGTTGGTATGTGTTACGCCTCGGCAGGCCCGCAGGAAGGTTATTGCCCTCTGTAAGGGTATGCGTCATATTGCAAGCCCATTCTACGCCCACTGGCAACTGCCCTGGAAAATAGTGGCTTCGGCTCACTCCGCAGCACTCTGCCGCGAGTTTGGACTACAATTCCCAGCTTTCCGCCTCCCGCTGTCAGCTCAGAGGCGATGATGTGTGAGCCTCGGTTTCGTCCGGTTCCGCCTTCTCCTTCCCGATTTAAACCTCGGACTGCTTTTGCCTGCCGCTTTTAGAAAACTACTTACCCGTGTACCAGACCTGTTTCTTCTTTCACGGACTGCTTTTGCCTGCCGCTTTTGGAAAACTACTTACCCGTGTACCAGACCTGTTTCCTCATTCACGGACTGCTTGTGCCTGCCGCTTTTGGAACCTTGTGATCACGGCATCGGTAAGACTCTTCTTTTCACCACTTGCTAACAAGCACATCTCCTGTACTCATTGTACCTTGCCACTGAAATATATCACCTGCAACACTCCACCTCAATTGTGTCCTTTATTGTTGCTGTTACCATCCTCTTTCCACAATCAGACTTTCATTGGACATTCTTCAGTAGTGCACAGGGACGCTTTGCGGATAGTGCACCTGCCCGACTCTAGTGCGGCCCTCCTTCTGCCCGGGTTCAGTTTCCCTAACTAACCTACCCATTTGTTATTTTGCACTTCCGTTTTCTTGAACTCTTTGGACATTGCAGATTCAACAGCACATCAATGGTAAGGGTTTTCTTTTGTATGTTTATCCATTCTCCTTAGTTAATTGACCACTATAGTCAGGATAGGTTACATTCTCCTCTCTTACTTGTAGGTGGTTCCGGTTGCCTTGAAACAAGGGGAGGGCATAGTTCAGGTACTACTAGAAAGAAGTATCGAGGGAAAGGGATCTTTGTTTATTCCCAATTGCTCACCTCTTGTTTTTCCTTTACAGCTGGGTTCTTGGCGGCGTGTCCTCCCCGCCCTTTTGAGTGATCAGTCTCTCTGCCTGGTCCTACCCAGCAGAGAGTCATATCATTAAAAAGGTCTTGTGCCCTCAGAGAGAGGAGGCTAGGTTGGAGGCCCCGACCTAGCTCTTCAATCAATAGTTCAGTCCTGTGCCTTCCGGCCACCGATTTGGTATACTTCCCGTCCGGTGAGTAACAGTATGATCTCAAAGCGCTGGTAGGTTGAACGCCCTCGGAACCATAGTTCAAATCAATAGAGATAGAGAGTGTCATACGGTGCGTGGGTGCACCAGATATGTGTGCAGCTGGTGTAGTTGTTGGATGATAGCCGCTTCCTAGCGATAGGTGTGGTGCTAAGGAAATCAGTTGGATGTGTTCAGTCTGGTGGGTGGACATCTAGACTGGGTTCTGGCTGCGTTAGGCCTGACGGATGCCTATGCGAACAGCAAGCCGTAATGTTCTCAGCTAGCTGCGTTTTATTAGGATGATGAGATGATCATGGAGTCGTGTTTGTATGTGAATAGCTCGGCCAAATTAACAGGGGTATAGCTGTGTTCTGGTTGAATGATGGTGTATAGTAGAGAGTAGGCGTAGTAGTGTGATATGGTTGTTATCAGTATAAGCGCCTGAGGCCACGCACGTGCGCAGGACAATGGGGACATACATAGCGACATACAGGTATATAGCGACTGGATGGATACAGGTATACATGGGATACAGATATATATGGGGATACAGGTAGATAACATATATAGGGGATACAGATATATGTCAACATCATGGAGAACATGTGTTGCTTCCATCCACAACATCTGCACCGTCCGCAACATCTGCATCATCCGTAACATCCACACCATCTGCACCATCCGTAACATTTGCACAGTTTGTAACATCTGTACCATCCACACCATCTGTAACATCCACACCATCCATGACATCGGTGACTTCCGCACCATCCGCACCATCCACACCATCCGTAAGATCCGCACCATCCATAACATCCACACCATCTGCACAATCCGTAACATTTGCACAATTTGTAACATCTGTACCATCCTCACCATCTGTAACATCCGGACCATCCGTAACATCTGCACCATCCATAACATCTGCACCATCAGCACCATCCACACCATCCGTAACATCCGCACCATCAGTAACATCCACACCATCTGCACCATCCGTAACATTTGCACAATTTGTAATATCTGTACCATCCACACCATCCGTAACATCCGCACCATCCATGACATCCGCACCATCCGTGACATCCATGACATCAGCACCATCCGCACTATCCGTAACATCTGCACCATCCGCACCATCCCCACCATCAGCAACATCTGCACCATCCATAACATCCCACCGTCCTTAACATCACCACCATCCATAACATCTGCACCATCCGTAACATCTGCACCATCCGCAACATCAGTAACATCGGTAACATCCATAACATCTGCATCATCCGCATCATCCGCACCATCCGCACCATCCGTAACATCCGTACCATCCGTAACATCTGCACCATCCGTAACATCTGCACATCCTTAACATCCGCAACATCAGCACCATCCATCACAGCCGCACCATCTGTAACATCCGCACCATCTGTAACATCTGCACCATCTGTAACATCAGCACCATCCGCACCATCCGCAACATCGGTAACATCCACACCATCCATAACATCCGCACCATCTGTAACATCTGCACTATTCATGACATCCGCACCATCCATGACATCCGCACCATCCGCAACACCCGCACCATCCACACCATCCGTAACATCCCTACCATCCATAACATCCACACCGTCTGCACCATTCGTAACATTTGCACAATTTGTAACATCCGTACCATCTGTAACATCCGCACCATCCATAACATCCACATCATCTGCATCATCCGCACCATCCGCACCATCATTAACATCCACACCATCCGTAACATCAGCACCATCCGTAACATCCACACCATCCGTGCCATCCGCACCATCCGTGCCATCCGCACCATCCGCGCCATCCGCACCATCTACACCATCCGTAACATCCGCACCATCCTTAACATCCACACCATCTGCACCATCCATAACATTTGCACAATTTGTAACATCCGTACCATCTGTAAAATCCGCACCATCCATAACATCCGCACCATTTATGACATCTGCACCATCTGCACCATCCGCACCATCCACAACATCTGCACCATCCATAACATCTGCACCATCCGTAACATCTGCACCATCTGCAACATCAGTAACATCTGTAACATCCATAACATCCGCTTCATCCGCACAATCCGTAACATCCGCACCATCCGTAACATCAGCACCATCCGGAACAGCCGCACCATCTGTGACATCCGCACCATCCGTGACATCCGCACCATCATTGACATCTGTGACATCCGTGACATCTGCACCATAAGCACCATCCATGACATCCGCACCATCTGTAACATCCGCACCAGCCACACCATACGTAACATGCGCACCATCTGTAACATCCGCACCATCCGTAACATCCGCACCATCTGTAACATCCGCACCATCCGTAACATCCGCACCATCTGTAACATCCGCACCATTGGTAACTTCTGCACTGCCGTAACATCTGCACCATCCGTAACATCCACACCATCCATAATATCTGCACCATCCATAACATCCGCACCATTCGCATCATCCGTGACATCCGCACCACCCGTAACATTTGCACCATCCGTAACATCCGTAATATCCGCACCATCCGTAATATCTGCACCATCCATTCCATCCAATCCATCAGTTCCATCCACTCCATCCGTTCCTTCGACTTCATCCGTTCGATTCACTTCATCCATTCCATCCACTCTATCCGTTGCATCCACTCTATCCGTTCCGTCCACTCCTTCCGTTCCGTCCACTCCTTCCGTTCCGTCCACTCCATCCGTTTCGTTCACTGCATCTGTTCCGTCCACTCCATCTGTTCCATTCACTCCATCCATTCCATCAAATCCATCCATTCCATCCGCTCCATCCGTTCCATCTGCTCCATCCACTCCTTCCGTTCTATCCGCTCCATCCGCTCCATCCGCTCCATCCACTCCATCCGTTCAATTCGTTCCATCTGTTCCATTCAGTCTATCCGTTTTAGTCACTCTACCCGTTCCATCCACGCTATTTACTCCTTTATTTTCTCTGTTTGATCAACTCTGACATTCTGTTTACTGTGTCTATTAACTCCATTTACTCCATCCATCGACTCCATTCACTCCAATCATTCCCACTAATCCATCCGTTATGTCCTATCATGTGAGTGTGCACCAAGTAGGACAGCTTTGTTGTTCGGTTGCTGGGGGGTTTGGACAGATCTTTGGGTGGCCATCAGTGTTATTGGAAGAGCCACGTTTTCAGTAGTTTGAGGAATGACAAGTAGTCTTCGGTGAGTCGGCTGTGGAGTGGAAACAAGTTCAATAGAGTGGGGGCCAAGGCTGAGAACAAGGATTCTCCTATCCTGACTGAGTTGGTGTTTGGTATCACTAAAAGGAGGGTAGTAGAGCTTGATCTTAGAGTGCGCGGTGGGTGGTAGGGTTTTAGCTTGTCTTGCAGGTATAGAGGGCGGGTCTTGTGCACTGCTCGGGAGGTGATGCATAGGGTTTTGAAAGTGGCCCTTCGTCCAACTGGGAGCCACTGGAGAGTTCGGAGAGCTAGAGAGGTGTGGTCTCTTGGGTCCAGTTCTAGGAGCATTTTCGCAGCAGTGTTTTGTGCTCTTTGTAATTTAATGAGGTGGTATGCCCGGTCTCCGAGATAGAGGGAGTTAGCGTAGTCCGGTCTCGACATTACAATAGATTGAACAGCGGCAATTCTGTTAGGAAAGGAGAGGTAGAGAAAAATGTGTCTAATAATTTTGAGGTGGTAATGACAATACTTAGATACGTTGTTGATTTGGCGAGAGGTTTAGGTCAGAGTCGAGAGTGCATCCAAGGTTTTTTACTGTGGCCGAGGCAGTGGGTGGATTGCCCATGGATGTGGGCCAAGGTAAAGGGTGGGGGAGAAGCTTGGTGTTGCCGCACACCATGATTTCGGTTTTAGTGGGGTTTAGGAGGAGGTGGTTTGTAGTCATCCAACAATCAATGTTGAGGAGGCAGGCTGAAAAGTTGGCTGAGAGTTGAGGAGTTTTAGGATTATTTGAGTGTCATCAGCGTAGTTATAGCACAGGATATTGTGCGGGTGGATTGTTCCAGGGAGGGTGGACATATAAAGGTTGAACAGGAGGGCTGATAGGCATGCTCCTTGTGGTACTCCAGTATTGACTGGTCGAGAAGCAAAGGTGGAGAAGAGGGTTATTTGTTTCCTGTTGTTGAGGAAGGAGGCTATCCATTTCAGAGCGTTTCCACAAATTCCTAGGGAGTGGAGGTGGTCAATTAGGATTGAGTGGTTAATTGTGTCGAAGGCAGCAGAGAGGTCTAGAAGGATTAGTGCAGCGCATCCTGCAGAATCCGCAGTGATCTTAAGATCATCCCAGATTGAGGCCAGAGTGGTTTCGGTTCCATGTAGTGGTCTGAAGCCTGATTGTGCGCGGTCCAGGAGGTTGTTGGATTCGACCAAGGTGTTTAGTTGGTAGTATGCGGTTTGATCTATGATTTTTGCAAGGAACCTGTTGTTTGAGATGGGCCGGTAGTTTTTGGGATCAAGGGGGTTGAGGGATGATTCCCGAGCTGAGGGAGTAATTTAGGATGGTTCTTGCGTATTCTCCTGCGCAGGTGGATGAGAATATTTCTTTGTGGACTGAGGCGGGGCAGGGGTGAAGGGGGGAGCCAGATGATTTGTGAGCAGAGACAAGGTCAAGGAATGTGTCTCTCAAGATTGGTGTGAATGAGTCAAATGTGGGTGGAGTTGTTGTTGCAGTGCCAGGCAGGGGTGATTGATAGAGCGGGCGGATTATGTGGCAGTGAGAGGAGGGCCAGTTTGATGTTAAGAGAAGTTGTTCTGTCGAGAGCAGTGGTATAGAAATGAGAGAGAGCGAGTCGCAGATTGATTGAGATGGGGTGGATTGGGCTGAGGTACATGTCGGTTTGACAAATTCAGTAATGATTTTGTGGAGTTCCTTGCTGCGGTTTCCACAGTTGAGAATTCTGCAGTTGTAGTGGGCTTTTTTAGCTTCTCGGATTTCAGCTTTGTAGTGGCGATGGTGCAGGGCAAGGGTGGATCTACCTTTCTGCCATTTGCATTTGAGGGATTTATTCAGTTGTTTCGCAGTCTTCAGTTCTGGTGTAAACCATCTGGGATAAGGACCACAGCGAGAGGAGGATTGGCAAGTGGGGGTGAGTGGGATACGTGAGATATTGAGCCAAGAGTCAAAGGAATCGATGGTTAAGGGTTCATTACGTGAGATGGTTGAGGGAGATCTTTGAAGCAGAGCTTCGGCTAGGTCAGGGAGGATCTTTAGTTTCTTCCAGCATTTGCGGCATAGGGGGGCAGCTGGTTCAAGGATGGTGAAAGGGACAATGAAGTGATCAGACCAGATGAGAGGTACCGGGGGGTTATATGTATCTGGTTGTGGGAGCTAAAGATGGCATCAACTGTGTGTCCTTTAGAGTGATTTAGGCCATTCATGTGAAGCCGGAGGTTAAGCACATCAAAGCAGTCGACCAGTGAGTGGGTCATGGGGTTGGTGGGAATGTCAAGCCAGATATTGAAGTCCCCTAGAAGAGTGAGAGAGGGATGGTTTACTTGGATGGTGGCTATAGAGTCACAGAGGTTGGTTGTGTAATGTCTGTCATAGCCAGGGGGTCTGTAGATGATTAGGAAGCTGTGGGAGAACATTGGGGGGAGTCATAGTTTGACAGGAAGGGATTCGCAAGAAGGAGTGATTGTCTGGCAGTTGACGAGTGAGACAGAGAAGTGTGATTTGAAAATGACTACTATTCCACCTCCTCTAGAGGGTCTGTTGAGTGGGATAAGGCAGTAGTCGGGCGGGGAAGGCTTCATGAGCAACAGGGGCAAAGTCATTGGAGAACCAGGTTTCCGTGATAAAGACTAGGTCTGGATTGTCATAGGCGAGGAGGTCAAAGATGCTGTGTCTGTTTTTTGCTACAAAGCCGGCATTAAAAAGGATGCATCTTACTTCGGAATGGGGGGTTGTCCTGGAGGTTGTAGGGGTGGTGGTGGGGGGAATTGGGGGAGTGGCAGGGGACGGTGGTGGGAGTGGGTCAGTGGTATGATGGAGAGGGAGGGGGTAGGGTGTCAGCAGGATCTGGGAGGGGAATGATTGGGACCAGTCAATAGAGGTTGGGAAGAGTAGGCGGGCGGAGGAGGGGTGAGCGGGGGGAGGACGGAGTTGGACGGGTGTGTGCGGGTGGGCAGTTGGGCAGAGGGATTTGGGACTGGGGATTCATGGGTGAATCGCACGAGGCTAGGGATGCTAGGTGTGCTGGGTGAGAAGTCGAGGGAGAGAGGTTGGAAGCGAGGTGGGGGAGGGTGGTGATGGTAGGGGGTGAGAAATTGAGGGGATGGGTTGAGGTGGGAGGGGTGAGGAGTATTGGGAGATTGAAGGGGTCCAGGCCTGTTTGGTCTTTTTCAGGGATTTCAGCGCGGTTGGTGTGTGTGAGAGGGTGGGGGGGTCGGAGGGCGATGGAGATGCGCCCACTGTTCTTGCCAGGGCAAGACGTGCAGTTTTTAGGGAGGGGAAGGGATATGGTGGGTGGGGGTGTTGGGGGGAGTTGACGGGAGGAAAGGGCAGGGGGTGAGGGGGTGGAGGTGGGTCTGCGTGGGTGGGTGGGTGGCCGGTTCAGTGGTGGGATGGGGGCGGACACTGGGGTAAAGGCCGGTGAAGGGGGAGTATGCTCGGAGGTGGGTGGAAGAGACCAGAGAAACAGAGGTCTTCGGATGGTTGGCGCGCCATCGGGCTCCTCTGGCTTGGGAGTTGGATAGTGGGTGGGGTGAGATCATGGTGGTGGGTGGTATAGTTTGAGATGGGAGGGGGAGGAGGTAAGGGGATGGAGGTGAGAGGCACGCCAGAGAGAGGTTCTCATTTTGGATTTAGCTGGGAGGAATGGAGTCATGGCGAGGCACTCAATGTTGTAGGGCACACTTTCTAAATTCAAACTTTAACACAGTGGCCCTCATTACGACCCTGGCGGAAATCGGAAAACGATGGCGGAAATGCAATACCGCCATCGAATAGCGCTCGGTGCGACTATGACCCGTCACCGCAAAGTACGAAGCCATTAGCGACACCGTAGTGAACGCCAACTGCACCAAGCACGCGCGCGCGCGCCATGCCAAACCGTAAATACCACCATGGCGCAAGGGTACGCCAATTCCGACCCTAGCGGACATGTACCTAACGCCATCAAGCATGGCGGAATGTACCATTCCGCCATGGTGAGAAGTACGGCATCGCGAATCAACCGTAAACGGCCCCACTGAGTGCCTGTACACCGCTCCCTGCCCACAAAGTACAACTCCCCGTAGGTGCAATGAAGTCACAATGCAACCAGTGAAATGTACAAGTCACCCATGCATGCCAACGAACAAAAGAAACACAAGAGGGGCCAATGGGAGCTGCAGGGCACAGATGGCACGAATACAGAAGCCAATCCAATGGACATGACCACAGTCCCCCCCCCCCCCGAAACGCACGCAAACACAGGCACTTGTGACCAGCAATATTCCGAAAATCACATCATTCCACCAGTCCACCTGGCTGACCGGCATCTGTTACACAAAACCCAATCCCCCGCCCCTGAGCATGACAACATTCAAACAGTCATATTGCCAGCCCCCATCCCTGACCTCACTGGGCTTCGTAGGCAAACGCGCCCAGTACAGTACCACGCAACTAAACTCCGAAGCTGGAACCCAATGCAGATCTCCACCCAATACATCGCTCCCCAAATATGAATATGCCACATCACTTGCAAAGAAGAACGCTACACGGGCCAAATCAGAATAGAAATTTAATGCACAACAAAATCACCAAGCCCATACAGCCATTAGGCCATGAACTCCAAAACACATTTCACCATTGTGGGCTGCATCCGCAAGAAATGACCAGCCACTACTTGTGTGACGCCCTGTTCCATCATGGTACACAGAGCCACATTCACGTACGAAAAGGCAACATGGAAGCGCACAGAACCGCAGGGCCGTCCCAATGGAGAGGCACTAGTCCAGCTGAAAGGCCGAAATGTTGCTCCGAGCCACCAGTACTGCGTAAGGGCATGTGGCCCATTGGCGATCGTCCCATAAGATCGTAATGCTGCTCCACTGATTAACACGAAGCAGCAGGTGTCGGGAGTAAAAGCCATCTGCAGGAGTGGCATACAGATGGCAGTGGCAAAAGGGGAGGAGATACCTGTCAACCAAAAGAAAAGAAAAAGAACAGAATGGCAATCAGAACTACATCCGAACAACTCACTTCAATGATCACACTAAATCCACAGCCATATGCATGCAAGCCCACTCCAAAGGATCATCACCACCCCAAAACCACTTGCGACTCATAACCATCTATATCGAGGTGTAAACACCATCACAAACGAGTGTACCTGTGCATGCGTCTGTCAAAACAGAATCCATCAGATGGGATTGGTAACGTGCATGGACACAAGTGTCTGAGGGCGCGTCGAGACAGGGAGGGCTCAACAAGGCCAGATAGACGATGGTCCCACTATGGCAGCCCTGCATCACATAGCGCAGGGGAGGCGGATAGATTCCAAGAAGCCCTGTACATGGCAAACTCTGTATCAAATCACCTGCCCATGCATCCATTCATCATTCCCTCATCCCGGTATGAAAACGCCTGAATATTTACTCACATAACATTAGAAATATCCATTGAGTCTGTGCGTTATGCAGCCTGCAAAATCCACAGTGCCCCAGCCCGTAATTCCAGTGTAGTGAAGTAACATGTATTTGGGAACGTCCTGCCTTATCGTCCACTACGCTATTGCGCATCCCATACTATTCATATCAATCATTGCATTCTCGCCATGGCCCCTGTCTCAAGGACATTGAACAATAGAACGTTATATTTGCAGTCAGACCTGTGGGCATCTCCTCGCCGCTAGCTGAAAACCGAAAGCGCCGCCCTTCGAATTCCTCATTTGCAACATCACGTCGAAGAGGCATCTGTGGCCGTTTGAAATCACAAATTAATCCATCTAGTGCGGCTGTGTGTGAAAATGGCAACTGCCTTCACCCACAAATGGGACGCCCCGCCCGTCGTTGCAACTCGGTACAGTGATGCATGAGGGCCCACCGTTACTCGAGTACTACGTTCCACTGACCCTTCACAAGTCTGTTCGCGACTGCACAGATAGTATGTGAAACAATGGGACCACAGCAGAATGAACATATCAACCAATGTTACACGGCCATCGGGTACAAATACATGATTGCAATAGCAAGATGCCATTCCTCGAATTGCAGCGTTGTGTGCGGGACGTGCTCGGCCAAAGGGGAGAGCAGTTTGCACAGGTGGAATGAATCACCACAGGTGGAGGCCATACAGCCTGAAAACACATAAATTGCACACCCAGTCTCCTCCCACAACCACACCCACTCCGAAATGCTACCGGCAGGACTCGCGATGTTGGCCCTGGGGGACCTGATAGCACTGCAAGTACTCCAATTCCTAGAAGAAGACGAACACCAACTACAACCGGCCGCACGGAGGAGACGCAGGAGGAGGAGGAGGGCAAGGCAGGGCCAGCAAGGGCCGCCAGCACAGCCACTACCACCACGCAGGCAGCCCGCAATCCCACGCCACCGAGCACATCCGTTCAACCTCACTGATGAGCAGATCCACACCCTCTACCGTCTGGACCGGGACACCATAGCCGCCATTGTGGACATGACACAGGCTGACCTTGTCAGCATGATAGATAGCCCAACCGCCATCCCACCCCTACTGAAGGTGGTGTCTGTACTCCACTTCCTGGCCACAGGCACCTACCAGCACACAGTCGGACAGTTGCATGGCATTTCTCAGCCACTGTTCTCACGGACACTATTGCAAGTGCTCGATGCCCTCCTGCAGCACGCAGACGACTACATCTCTCTACCACGCTCGGAGCAGGAAATTACCAACACAAAAGTGGGATTCCATGCACTTGCCGGCATACCGGGTTGCATTGGTGCCATCGACTGCACCCATGTGGAATTGGTCATCCCACATGCCATGGAGGCCCAGTACCGCAACCGAAAACAATTTCATTCCCTGAATGTACAAATGGTGTGTGACTCCAACAGGATCATTACACATTGTTGTGCCCGATTCCCTGGATCAACCCATGATTCTATGGTCTTGAGGAACTCTACTATACCACGCTACATGGAGCGACACGCAGGGAACAGATCCTGGCTACTCGGTGAGTCTCATTTCATGCATGATGATGTGGGGTATGTGATGCGGCAATGACCTGGCAGGAAGGGGGGGGGGGTGTGCGTACGTAGCAATGGCATTCCACATCATACGTTTCTCGTCCACATACAGGTGATGCTGGGTATCCACTGAAGAGATGGCTCCTCACACCAGTCCGGAACCCACGGGACCAGCATGAGGAGGACTACAACCATGCCCACTCACGTACCCGTGTAGTCATAGAACAGGCATTCGGCCTACTGAAGGGTCGTTTCCGCTGCCTCAGCAGGTCTGGCGGGGCACTCCTGTACCGCCATGAGAAGGTTGCAAAGATGGTCATGGCATGTGTCATGCTCCACAACATGTGCGTACGTAGAAATGTGCCCATGCCCCCTGACGCAGAACTGCAAGCACCTGATGATGGTCATGATGAGGGTGGGGATGTGGCAGCACCTCAAGGAGTCTGCGAGGCACCGGAGGGCCGTGACATTCGTCAGCATCTCATTGATGCATGCTTCTAGCACTCACGCCTGGTGGCTGATACATGGACACGGGACTCGTGGCACTGTGTGTGTCTGGGACATGCACAATATGGACTGTACGCCTATGATGGCCTAGTACACAAAGATCAATGTCCACACATCTCATTGGTTGATCGTGCACTGTTTATGGCATATGTGATATCATGTTGAACACCCTATCGACCCGCCACCCAAGTGAGCCCAACACACCCCCTCCACCCTCCTACCTCCCCCCCGAACACCAGTGTCCAAAGATGCTCATTGTCAGTGGGCTGTCGCTATTGCAAGCCCCCTCTGCGGGTATCAGGGGCACCCCTGCCTGTGGAGCGCAGGTTCCTCCCAGATCTACGTTGGGGGCTGCCCTGGACGGAACTTGCAACGGATGATGTCTCTGCCTGCTCACGTCCATGCATGTCCCTAAGGGTTTGCGAGAGCTCAGTGAGCACACGGCGCACTGCGGCAAGTTCGGCACATACGTCTTTGGACGTCGCATGCAGTTCCCCCCTCAGGCTCTCGGTGCTTCTCTCCATTTGGACTCTCAGGCTCTCGGTGCTACTCTCCATTTGTGCCCTTAGTGTCTCTGTACCTCTCTCCATTTCTGCCCTAAGTGTCTCAGTTGATGATTCTATGTCTGCCTTAGTGCCCCCACATTCATCGGCATGGTCCTTGAGGAGCGTGGCCAGTTGCTGCTGTTGCACGATTAACTGGTCGAGGGACTGTTGCCTCTGCTGGGCCATGGCCATTTGCGGGGGTGTCACAGAGGGGCTGTTGACCTCATGTTGCCTTGCCACAGGGCTTGTGGGGGATGGCCAGTCGTCGTCTTGTGGGTGCCCCTGCGTGGTATCCTCATGTTGTACGGGATGGGACAGACAGGGGGATTGGGACAGGTCATGGATGGATCTGACTTCGACATCCCCGTCTTCTGTGTCGGAGCATGCTGCCATCAATGGGGTGTCACCTATGGTGCTGCTGCCACCAGAGGCAGTGCCTTCTGTGGCATCCGTTGGGGGGACCTGTGGTGGTGGTGGTGTGGGCATGCTGGTTGCTGGGGTGCCTGTTGATGTTCCCTCCTCTGTGCTGCCACCTGATTTGTGCTGCTGCCGTGTCTTGATGCGTGCAGCTGAGGTGGAGGGTCTTTGGCCGTTGGTCTTGGCCCTCTTTGCAGGTGTGCTGGTAGGGGTGTCCTGATGCTCGTCGTTTGGATCGGACCCTGTGGTGGAGTAAAGGAGGGCGAGGGTTATTAATGGGTCTGTGGAAATTGGAATGGCATTGTATCACATGCATTGGGGTGGTACCTGAGGGTGATTTGGGTCGGGGCCTTGGAGGTGGTTTCATTTGTGTGTGGAGTGAGGGTGCAGTTGTTTGGCAGCCTGCAGTTAGGGTGTGCCTGCTGCACGTGTAGTGCGTGTTTTAGGGGTTTTTGATTAATTATGTATTTATTGTGGGTTTTAACGTGCGCTATCAGGCCGATGTGTGTGGACGTTCTCCTGGACATGTGTTTCTGTTGCACTATGTGGACAGATGGTACTTCACATGATTGGACATTGTGGATTTAGCATTGTTTCATTTGGGCCACCTACCTGATTCCCGGATGTCTGCACTCCTTTCTCCATCCCTCCGACTCCCTCTATGCTCTCCATTCCGATGGTGGAGGCACAGATTTCTTCCCAGGGGGTCAACTTGATGGGTGATTTAGGACCTCCCCCGGTGGCTGTGGCAATGTTGCGGTTGGCAGAGAGTATGCTGCGGACGCGTATCCGCAGGTCGTCCCATTGCTTTCTGCATTGCTGTGGGTTGCGGGGTGCGGTCCCCACCGCACTTACCCGCTGTGCCACCAGAGCCCATATGGCCTTCTTGTTCGCAAGTGACGTCCTGGTCATTTGCGTGGAGAAGACGACGGCTGCATTCTCCTGGAGGGTCTCTGTTAGCACGGTGAGTTCCTCACGGGAGAAGTGGACCTGCCGCTTGCGGTCGCACGCTTTCTTCGCTACTTTTCCCATTTTTCTTGGTTTCGCTAGGGTGGATGACGGGTTGGGGTGTGTCTCAGGGTAGTGTTTTTGGTGGTTGTGTGGTGTTTGTGGTTTTATAGGTGTACGGCGGGATGTTTCCCGTTCCGGGCCCATGTTTTTACTTCCGTTTCCGTATATTTCCGGTCACCGTACTTTCCGGTAGGCGCACACTGCGGTGTCCGCTGTGATGGGTGGCGGTATTGCACCTAGGGCGCCGTACGGCGGCGGTGTGGGCCGTTTTGGGGTCATTTCCGCCATCGCGGACTTTGCACTTCCGCCATGCCGTGGTGCTCGTGCCCGATGGGTCGGAATGGGCCGCACTTTGCTCCTTCGTGCAATGGCGGAAACGCTATTTACGCTGTGGCGGTCCGGTCAGTCACTTTCCGCCAGGGTCGTAATGAGGGCCAGTGTCTCTATTAGGGCACAATCAACGTTGTAGGGCACACTTTCTAAATTCAAACTTTAACACAGTGACGTTATTAGGCACACTCAATGTTGTTGGGCACGCTATCTAGATGCAAGATTCAATGCAGTGACGCTATTGGGGCACACTCAATGTTGTTGTGCACACAATCTAGATGCAAGATTCAACACAGTGACGCTATTGGGGCACTCTCAATGTTGTAGGGCACACTTTCTATATTCAAACTTTAACACAGTGACGCTATTAGGGCACACTCAATGTTTTTGGGCACACAATCTAGATGCAAGATTCAACACAGTGACGCTATTAGGGCACACTCAATGTTGTAGGGCACACTTTCTAAATTCAAACTTTAACACAGTGACACTATTAGGGCACACTCAATGTTGTTGGGCACGCTATCTAGATGCAAGATTCAACATAGTGATGCTATTAGGGCACACTCAATGTTTTTGGGCACACAATCTAGATGCAAAATTCAACACAGTGACGCTATCAGGGCACACTCAATTTTGTTGGGCACACTTTCTAAGTTCAAACTTCAGCGCAGTGACAGTGACATTATTAGGGCACACTCAAAGTTGCTGGGCACGCTATCTAGATGCAATATTCAACACAGTGACGTTATTGGGGCACACTCAATGTTGTAGGGCACACTTTCTAAATTCAAACTTTAACACAGTGACTCTATTAGGGCATACTCAATGTTATAGGGCACACTTTCTAAATTAAAACTTTAACACAGTGACTCTATTAGGGCACACTCAATGTTGTAGGGCACACTTTCTAAATTCAAACTTTAACACAGTGACGTTATTAGGCACACTCAATGTTGTTGGGCACGCTATCTAGATGCAAGATTCAATGCAGTGACGCTATTGGGGCACACTCAATGTTGTTGTGCACACAATCTAGATGCAAGATTCAACAAGTGACACTATTGGGGCACTCTCAATGTTGTAGGGCACACTTTCTATATTCAAACTTTAACACAGTGACGCTATTAGGTCACACTCAATGTTTTTGGGCACACTTTCTAAATTCAAACTTTAACACAGTGACACTATTAGGGCACACTCAATGTTGTTGGGCACGCTATCTAGATGCAAGATTCAACATAGTGATGCTATTAGGGCACACTCAATGTTTTTGGGCACACAATCTAGATGCAAAATTCAACACAGTGACGCTATCAGGGCACACTCAATTTTGTTGGGCACACTTTCTAAGTTCAAACTTCAGCGCAGTGACAGTGACATTATTAGGGCACACTCAAAGTTGCTGGGCACGCTATCTAGATGCAATATTCAACACAGTGACGTTATTGGGGCACACTCAATGTTGTAGGGCACACTTTCTAAATTCAAACTTTAACACAGTGACTCTATTAGGGCATACTCAATGTTATAGGGCACACTTTCTAAATTAAAACTTTAACACAGCGACTCTATTAGGGCACACTCAATGTTGTAGGGCACACTTTCTAAATTCAAACTTTAACACAGTGACGTTATTAGGCACACTCAATGTTGTTGGGCGCGCTATCTAGATGCAAGATTCAATGCAGTGACGCTATTGGGGCACACTCAATGTTGTTGTGCACACAATCTAGATGCAAGATTCAACAAGTGACACTATTGGGGCACTCTCAATGTTGTAGGGCACACTTTCTATATTCAAACTTTAACACAGTGACGCTATTAGGTCACACTCAATGTTTTTGGGCACACAATCTAGATGCAAGATTCAACACAGTGACGCTATTAGGGCACACTCAATGTTGTAGGGCACACTTTCTAAATTCAAACTTTAACACAGTGACGCTATTAGGGCAAACTCAATGTTGTTGGGCACACAATCTAGATGCAAAATTCAACACAGTGACGCTATCAGGGCACACTCAGTTTTGTTGGGCACACTTTCTAAGTTCAAACTTCTGCACAGTGACGGTGACATTATTAGGGCACACTCAAAGTTGCTGGGCACGCTATCTAGATGCAATATTCAACACAGTGACGTTATTGGGGCACACTCAATGTCGTAGGGCACACTTTCTAAATTCAAACTTTAACACAGTGACTCTGTTAGGGCACACTCAATGTTATAGGGCACACTTTCTAAATTCAAACTTTAACACAGTGACTCTATTAGGGCTCACTCAATGTTGTAGGGCACACTTTCTAAATTCAAACTTTAACACAGTGAAGCTATTAGGCACACTCAATGTTGTTGGGCACGCTATCTAGATGCAAGATTCAACGCAGTGACGCTATTAGGGTACACTCAATGTTGTAGGGCGTACTTTCTAAATTCAAACCTGAACACACTGACGCTATTAGAGCACACTCAATGTTGTTGGGCACAGAAACTAGATGCAAGATTCAACACAGTGATGTTTGGGCACACTATCTGGATTTAAGTTCAACACAGTGCAACTTTTGGGTACAAGTCGGTGACACTATTAGGGCACAATCAATGCTGTTGGGCACACTATCTAGCTGCAGACTTTGACAAAGTGAAATTTTGATTAAGAGTGGCAGGGCTTTCTGGAGTGAAGTGATTGCTTCAGTCCCCACCCGTGAAACACTTACTTTAGTGGTTGGTGCTGGTTGACGGCAGCCTACTGGCTTCTCGCTTCTCTTGTGGACACCTGCTGACACTCTCTGGAGCCGCTTCTGTAGGAGCGACCCTTTCCCTTGGGGCCCTTAGCCAAAGGGGCTCCTGGGCAGTGGGCTGCCCTGGGAGGGTCAATTAAGACGAGCAGGATCAATCAATCATGAAGAGGGTGGGCGGGCTGGGAGGCAGAAAGGATAGGGAATCAGGAAGTGGGAGCGTGGTGGGAAGCAGGGGAGACAGACTAGAAAAGGGCCTGGGGCCGTAGGTAACATGGGCAAGTCTTTAAATTGGGCACACTTAAAATCAACAGGCTATTCACTCACTGAGTCTCAGCAACAAAGAAGCGAGCAAACAGTGAAGCGGGTCACTTGGCCTACAGTGTGGGGGTGAATCTGACAATCACAGAGGGGGTGGGTGGGCTGGGAGGTAGGAGGGATCAGGAATCAGGAAGTGGGAGCAGGTAGGGAAACAGGGGAGACAGACTGGAAAAGGGCCTGGAGCCGTAGGTAACATGGGCAAGTCTTTAAATTGGGCACACAGTTCAAATCAACAGGCTATTCACTCACCTAGGTTCAGCAAAAAACATGTAGAACCTACCTGCAAATAGTTCACACCCCTCCTGAAGACTCTAAAAACCCACTACCGCTCCGTTGAGCGAATAAAATGGCGAGCTTCCAGAACCCCTGAAAACAAATCAGTACTCACGCACCACCACAGAAACTACAAATCATAGATCCAAAAGGTCAAAAAAGCATATTATAATAAAATGATCTTCAACTGCTAGAGCGGCAGCAAAGAGCTACACAGGATCATCACTGACTTCCTGAACCCGCCCTGCACTGCAGCCCTGACTGCCTCAGCACAAACGCAATTCCCTGTCTGAACACTTCCACAAAACAGCCCTAGACAGAACGGCCACCATCAATGCCAAACTCGCTCTCTTGTCTACCCGCTCTACATCCACTCCATCAGACCCTCCCTCCTTCCACCTCTCCTTCTGCTCCTTCAACCCACTCTTGAGTGAGGAGTTCGCAAAACTACTATCCACCAGCCGACCCTCCGGCACACCCCTGGACCCTTATCCAGCCGCTCTACTCAAACAATTATTCACCTACACGTGCGCAGGAGAACTGGCAAGTCCATTCTCAATAACTCCCTCATCTCCGGCCAATTCCCAGACTCCTTCAAAACTCTGCATGTCAAACCTCTGCTTAAAAAAGCATTCCTTGACCCTTTATTACCAATCAACTACAGGCCAATCTCCAACACCAGATTGCTGGAAAACACTTTGACTGAACCTCCTACTCCCAACTCAATGGCTTTGTGGAATCTAACAATCTCCTAGACCCTACATAATCAGGGTTCTGTCCATGCCACGGAACAGAAACCATGCTGATCTCTATCTGGGATGACCTCAAAGTGACAGTAGACTCAGATGGATGCGCAACCTTATTCTTCTTACCTCTCGGCAGCGTTTGACACCATCAACCATGTGATCCTCCTGGACAGACTACGCTCCTTAGGAATACGTGATTAAGCTCTCTGCTGGATCGTTTGATTCCTCTTTAACAGACAGCAAATCACCCACCCCCCCCTCCACTGCATGCCAAGTAACACTGGAGTACCCCACAGTGCCTGCCTCTCTCTGCTACTTTTCAGCCTTTACCAAACCCCTCGCCCAAGGATCATTTGCTCACACAACCTCAATAGCTACAACTAAGCAGATGACACACAAATTATCCGGAGAATGCCTAAATCCACCACCTACCCCAGCCCTGACCAAGCAGCATGTCTCTCAGACATTGACCGCTGGATGATGACTAATCATCTCCTTCTGAACCCAGGTAAAACGGAGATCATGGTATGCAGAAAATCTTCTCTATTACCCCTCCCAACTCCTTGGCCGCCCTCACCCCCCGCGACTACTACCACTGTAGAAAACCATGGCTGCACAATGGACTCAGACCTAACTCTGTTTCAGCACATCAACAATACTTCCAAAGCCTGTCACTTCCACCTTACGCTCCTGAAGCGTATCTTCCCTTATTGTACCTACCGAAACAGACTGGCTGAAGTGATGTCCATTGTCATGTTCAGACTTGACTATGCAAACTCCCTCGATCTGGGTGCACTGGCCTACCAGTTCAAATAAATCCAAAAAGTACAAAAATTGGCTCCCAGACTACTTCTCATACTGGGATGAAGTGACCACATCTCACCAGCTCTCTGCATCCTACACTAGCTCCCAATTGGTTGCATGGCCACCTTCAAATTCCTATGTATTACCCACCGAGTGGTGCACGAAGCAGGCCCCAAATTCCTACAAGATAAGATTACATCTTACCATCTGACCCGCATCCTTAGGTCAAGCACTGCCCTCCTCATTGTGGTCCTGGCATCCAATTCAGCCAGGATTGGAGGGTCAGGCTTCTCAACCCAGGCGCCTACTTTGTGGAACTCACTGTCTCCCCGCATTAGACACAGAGAAGACTACATGGCCTTCCGGAAGGCACCCAAAACCTGGCTCTTCACCTAAAAACACACAAGGGAATGCAATGAACCACCCGACCTACCATCACAACAGACACCTGCCGTGGTAAGCCACTGATTACAGACCCCGCCATAGGCCGTCAGGCCTGCCACTATCTAATTCCACCACCTAGAGCCTTTGCCCAGTCTTGGAACCCAAATCATAGCAGGAGCATTACAGAAGCCTGTATCAGATGGAATGTATTCTTCACCTCACCCACAAGAATTCCGTTCGCTCGGAGGCCTAAAGTAATCCATCCCAATAAATCAATGGCGATTGTGCTAGACTCGCAACCCAAGAACCAATAACATTCATGATCCTGATCAAGACTATGCAATTATGTACTACGCAAACAGCCAAATAAGGCACTTGCTGGCTAATTCTGTGCACCTGGAAATGAAAGAGCAGAACGAGATATCGGGGGCCGGCTAGCAGTTAGTCTGCTAATCACACCAACCATCGTGTGAATACACCAGAAACACCAACCAGTAAGCTTTCTAGCAGCACCAACAACACAAGCACTGATAGCACTTACAAGCTTGATCATTGCCCTGCAAATATGCACTATGCTATCAAAGCAGGAAATGGCCTTGATTGCTAATCCTACATACCTAGAAATCCCTGTGTAGAATTATAAAGTAAAGTTATTCTTGGCTAACTCCAACTTTTTGGGAATGTCCTAATAGAACTACCCATCAGTGATTCTATCTAGCAATTTGCCGACCAAGGTCTCCTGCCAGGACCTAAGCAATAACAACATAAGCTTTTGGGACAGATTTGCCTGTCACCACCAATCTGTCTCTACCAAAACAATCTGACCCATCAAGAAACAAGGAGCTACCATGCCCTCGACAGGCACTGGAAGCTGAACAGGAACAAGGTTCCCCTGGAAAACACACAGACACTCAAACACACCAATATGCTAACTCTTGCTTCTGCACCAACATACAATAGAAAGCAGCTACATCCCTAGATTAATTAGGCATAAGCGCACATATAACAACACACCTCCACGCTCGTCGCAACAGTCTTTAGAACGCAGCTATACCCCTCGATATTTGGCCTACCTTCATACATAACATTACTCTCAAACAACCAGTGCCACCAAAATGCAGATAGCATAGTCCATTGGTCTTGCTGCACAAATTCTACTGATCTTCCACAACCACTGCATCACACCTAGCTCTAGTATGCAGCTATACACCACCTACTCCATTCTGGCTGCAAACATACTGAGTGCAACATACACACTACTCTCTCTACTGACATTGACTGCGGTCCCCGAGGGTGTTCAACCCACAGTGCTTTGGAATCATTACAATGGTAAAAGGTGCTAAACAAATGCAAAATAACATAACATAACCTTGTCAAAGGACACACAAATATGATGAGTGGTGGGACAGGGAACTTCAAAAAGGGTATGGAGACACCGGGTCAGGGGTGGACATGCAGCCATTGGTCCCTAGAAGCCAGACCCCTTTGAGTTGTACATGGTATTGAGCACCTTGTGCGGTCACATCCTCCCAGCCACACTGCGAGCACCTGGGCCAAGTGGGAACTGCATTTGATAAGGAGGGGGAGTACAGAGACCATGGTTCTCTGAGGTGTACATGTGGTTAGTGGCCCCTAGAGGCTAGGCTCCTATGAATTGTACATTGTATTCAGTACCTTGTGCACTCAAATTCCCCCAGCCCCATTGTGAGTGCATGTGCCAAGTGAGAACTGCCTTTGATACATGTTTGGATGTAGATGTAGCGAGCGCAATAGGCCTGGCACCTTGTCAAAGGACACACAGATATGTTGATTGCTGGGACTGGGGTATTCAAAGGGGAGTATGGAACACTAGGTCTGAGGTGGACATGTGACTTTCAGACCCTAGAGGCCAGACCCCTTTGAGTTGTACATTGTATTTGGCACCTTGTACGTGCCCAGCCACCCAGCCCCTTTGCAAGTGCAATGGCCAAGTCGTAAGGGAGGGAGATGGATCTGGACGCAACAAGAAGAATAGGGCCGTCACCTTGTCAAATGACACACAGATATGTTGATTTCTTGGATGGGCATCTTTAAAGGGGAGTATGGAGACATCAGGTTTGGGGTGGACATGTGGACATTGATCCTTAGAGGCCAGACCCCTTTGAGTTGGACATGGTATTTGGCACCTTTTGCGTTCCCATCCTCCCAGCCCTATTGCGAGCGCATGGGCCAAGTGAGAACTGCCTTTGATAAGAAAGGTGGATGGATGTAGATGCAGTGAGCGCTATAGGCCTGGCACGTTGTCAAAGGACACACAGATATGTTGATTGCTGCAACAGGGGTCTTCAAAGAGAAGTATGGAAACACTGGGTCTGGGGTGGATATTGGGCTATTGGTCCCTAGAGGCCAGACCCCTTTGAATTGTACATTGTATTCGGCACCTTGTGCATGCACAGCCACCCAGCCCCTTTACGAGCGCATGGGCCAAGTGGTGACAGAGGGAGATTGATAGGGACGCAGCGAGCAGAATAGGCCCGGTACCTTCTCAAATGACACACATATATGTTGATTGCAGGGATGGGATCTTTAAAGGGAAGTACAGAGACAATGTCGATAGAGGCAACAACGCATTGCCTTGTACATTCACTAACACTCTGTTGAACCTGCTGGCCCAGAAACCCAAACAAACAAAAAGGCATCGAAAAAATTATAACAGTGCATTGATAAGGGAGAAATTGGATAGATCATGATCGAGTGTGATTAATATTGGAAACATATTTAGGGCAATAACATTAACCTTTGTTGATCTTGATGATATACCATACTGTTTTTATTAGTATACTTGGTGGTGTTGGTGACTTCGACAAACACTTTCATTCACTTGTCATCATATTACTTCATTGCTTGTATTTCCTATGACTGTCAAAGTGTGATGTTAATGTTAATGTTAATGTTAACAGTGTTTGTACTGCACACCATCACAATCGGAGTGGTCCCCAGGTGCTCTGGCGGATCTGAAAAGGGACAAGGGTAGGAAGGCTGGTAGGATTGAGCAGGACAAAGTTAAGAGAGCATTGATGTGCTGTTGGCAGCATCAGTTCGGTTTGCACCGTTCGCTGAGCTTAGGTGTGCTTTTCAGTTGGGAGCCGTTGGGTGCTGCTGTGTGAGGCTATGTGTAATGCATTTTGTTGTTGCAGTGTGATGAAGTGGGTGCGGTTTGGTGTGCATTAGAGGTATGATTGTGTTTTAGAGTTTGAGATTTTTATACAGAGGGGTGAGATTGTTTAGTGGGGTTGGTTAGTGGCATCGCTATTTCGAAGTGACGCATGCTAATCCTCACAATCCTGTCTAGATGTGGCGCAATGCTAATCTTTACAGTTCTATCTAGATGTGATGCAAGATGACTTCACAAATATGTCTAGATGTGACGCAATCTAATCTTAACAATCCTGTCTAGGTGTGGTGAAAGCTAATCTTCACAATTCTGTATAGATGTGACGGAGGCTAATCTTCACAATTCCGTCTAGATATGACGCAAGCTAGTATTACATTTGTCTAGATATGATGCAATGCTACTCTTCACAATTCTGTCTCGATGTGATCAATGCTAGTCTTCACAATTCTGTTTAGATGTGATGCGTGATAGTATTACAATTCTGTCTAGTTGTGACAGAGGCTAATTTTCACAATTCTTCTAGATATGATGGAGGCTAATCTTCACAATTCTGTCTAGATGTGACACAATGCTGATCTTCACAATTCTGTTTGGATGTGATGTGAGCTAGTAATACAATTCTCTCTAGATGTGATGGAGGCTAATTTTCACAATTCTGTCTTCATGTGACAGAGGCTAATCATCACAATTCTGTCTAGATGTGATGGAGGCTAATCTTCGCAATTCTGTCTAGATGTGACGGAGGCTAATCTTCACAATTCTGTCTCGATATGACACAAGCTAATCTTTACAATCCTGTCTGGGTGCGGTGGAACTGACATTCACATTCACAACTGTCTAGATGTGACGCAAGCTAATCTTCACAATATTGTCTAGATATGACGCAAGCTGGTATTACAGTTCTGTCTAGATATGACATAATGCTAATCTTCACAATTCTGTCGGGATGAGATGCAAGCTAATCTTCAAAATTCTGACTAGATGTGACATAAGCTGACATTCACAATTCTGTCTAGCTGTGACGCAAGCAAATCTTCACAATTCTGTCTAGATATGACACAAGCTAGTATTACAGTTCTGTCTAGATATGACGTACTGCTAATACTCACAATTCTGTCTATATGTGACGCAAGCTAATCTTCACAATTCTGCCTAGATATGATGCATGCTAATCTTTACAATCCAGCCTAGGTGTGGTGCAAGAAGACATTCAGAATTCTGTTAGATGTGATGCAAGCTAATCTATTACAATCCTGTCTAGATATGATGCAAGCTAGTATTACGGATCAGTCTATATATGATGTAATGCTAATCTTCACAATTCTGTCTAATTGTGACGATGGCCCATATATGCAGTTGTATCTGGACTGGCTAGCACAGAGTGTAGTCTACCTAGTTGTGAGATGTTGCTCACTAATAGTTATCATTATGTGACAGATGGCTGGGCAACACAGTTGAGTTGATTTGAAAATGTATTAAAATACTTTCCCAAATAGAATAAAATGAAATTTAGAGTACTTGAAACAAAGAAGTAGCATGTGAAGAAATAATAAGAATAAGAAATACAACCCCCCTTATAAGGCAAGTATTGATTATCTGGTATTTTGACTTTAGGGTTTATGCCTTGTTGCATGTTGTTTGGGAACATTTGAGAATAACTATACATTCGCAAGAAAAATTAAAATTTAAAATTAATTACACTTACTTGAAATAATTAGAAAGTAAACAATGCCACACTATTAGCACATTATTAGAGACATATATTTTTTATCGAAAGGAAAATATTTTTATAAAAACAGTATTTTTTTATAACATTATTGAAGGTTAAAACAAACTACAAATTGTACACATCTGGTTGTGGTATTGTCTGTAAAAATCATGTGTATTGTCCAGAGTACTGGAAAACTGTTGACAGATGGCTCAAACAACACAGAACTCCAGTCTGCCATGAATCCACCAAGTAAACACGTAATAGGTCACACGCCTGTACCATCTGTTTAAGAGATAGAGAAATAGTTATGTTCAATTAATTGAAAAATTGCATTTATCTTTTTTGGCCTACATTGTAAAAAAGAAGGCATCGGTAGGAATTTCAAAACTATCTTTGAGTAAAGTAGTCACAGACAAATATTTTTGAAATAAGGGTATAATAATGAATATGCGCTTTGGGAAAAAAAAACATAAGAAGATCATTTGGTCATAGTTTGTAATTGACAAAATGTATATTGTTGACTCTCAAAATAGAAAAGGGAATAGTTACAATACATGTATCAATATATCAAAATATATATTGTGAATTACCCATGATAGCAAAATGGGCTAGGAGAAAAACATAAAAGGCTATAGTGTGAGGTTGGCACACATACAACAGATAGACACAATACTTGCCAATTAATAGGAGCATGATGCAAACAGTTGCTATAAGTTTGGGCATCTGCACCATCAGCATTCTCTTGCAAGGCAGGCTGTCCTGAAGTCATGCAGCTGGGTCACTTATAGGTAGATTCTTCTTCTGCTATGTAGGCCGAGCAGCCAGAGTTTTCTCTGCAACAACCTTTCTCCACCAGTTGGCAGTACCTCACATAGGGCCTCATTATGAGTTTGGCAGTGCGGAAAAAAGTGGAGGTAATTCCGTCACCTCCATTTTTCCTGCACCGCCAAATTACAAGTTTTGGCATAATTACCACTGGTGGAATTATGAGTGGTAATTCCAACCATTTTGGGAGGAAAAGTGGATGATGTACCTAGAGCATGATTCTGGAGGTGAATCCTCCACTTTCCCCCAAAATAATCAGTGTAATTGCCCCTCGTAATGCCACCGGTGGTAATTTCACCAGAAATCCCAATTGGAGTCCTGTGGACTCCAAAAAATGAGGATTTATAAAGCTTAACACTACTTGTACTCCTGAGGTAAATCCACGGGACCAAGTGGTGGTATCTTGGAGGATTTACATCTGAAATACCTCTAAATGCATAATGAGGCAGCATGTACAACAAGTGGAAACGTCTTCCATGCAAGGAGGATCAGGATCCATGCAAGCAATCCTCACAACTTTCACTCGATTTATCATCTTTTTGACAACTTTCTCTCTCACGCATTTCCTCTTTGGTATTCTCTGGCTCGTGAAGGTATGGTTGAATTAATTCCATAATTAATGAGGGTTGAAGAAGTAGAAAATAAACTTTGGGGAAAAATATATTTAATAATTTGGGTAAAATAATGCAATGCTGTTTTATTATGAAAGGACATGTATAAGCAAATGATGAGGAGAAGAATGACAGATGTTATAAAAACCCATAGTGCAAAGACTACAGGAAAAAGGAATAGGCCCAAAATTGGAAAGTTCCCGTTGGCTCATGAAAAACAAAACTTATGTAAATGTAAAATTCAAATCTGGTTTAGCAAACTCATTTGTCAATTATGTAACAATCATTGAAAGTAAAAGCGTTTGTAGAGAAAAGTCATTAGAGCTAGAGTAAGTACATTTGTTGGTTCTATTCGTTGTAGTTGTTAGGTAGATGAACAGAGCAAAAAGGAGTCGTCGAGGCTCAGAATGAAATAGAAGGAAACAAAAGCAGCAGCAACTCCAATGTTGTCTGATCAGAGAGGGTTTATTGATATTTATCGAGCAAAGAGGCGTTTTGGAATTTCCATGGAGGCACGTCAACAGATTGCGTAACTAGGACGTTCGATTGAGATGTGCACTAGTGTGGTGACAAGGGGCGTAAGCTTAAAGTTAGCACCTGATGATGTCAGCTTGAGGGGCAGGTGTTATATTTACTGCCACCAAGGCAATTGAAGTTAGGGTGATTGATCAATGGATAAGATTATTACAAGATGGCAGTTTACGACCCATGCAATTCGCATGTCTAAATGGCAGATAATCGAAGGTAAGATAAATTAGGAAAGAAATTGTGATTGATTGATATATGCTCAAAAATACATGCCCTATCCATTGGGCTAATAGAATTCCTGAGAGAACTTCTCCTTTAAGTTGTTTTATACTGTGCACGCTGCCATTTTCATGGCCTCCAGGTGCTCACGTGGCTCTGTAAGGAAAGGTAGAGAGGGATAGGACAGATGTTGTGCTCATCTGTTGATGCATGTAGAACCAGGAGGAACTGGCATCTGTGCATTGTTTTGTGCACTGGGCTTGTTGTGTCTAGAAGGGCAGTGTCCCGTGTTTGAGTTGTTTGTTGCCAGAGCTTATTGGATTTGTAGCTTGATGTGCGCTTTGCATGTTTTGGTGCGTTGATTCACTAGCCCTCCCAACATGTATTGTAGGTGGGAAGTGTGGGTTGTGTGGAAGGGTATAACGTCCTTTCATCGCAGGATGTTTTTTTGCCGAAATTTTTACCACACATTTTTTATGGAAAAAAACTCATCTAATTTTTTGGGGGGGTTGGAATAATATATATTTGAGGTGTGGATGTTCGGGATCATATAAAAAATAAAAGTGGATGGGGTGTTTGGGGTGGAACCCTACAAAAATAAAAAATCAGCAGTAAAAAAACCACAAAAAAACATCCTGCGATGAAATGACATAGAACCGTGTGGAATAGAGAAGTGGTTAGTGGGTTTTGGGTGATCTGTGGCTATTTTTAACTATGTTATTGTTCTGTATTTAACCCTTGTTTCCTTGTTTCTAGCTTATTGTTTGTAGCAGCTGTAATTGTATGGATTGGGTGGAGGGCTTGTCCAGGTGGTTGTTGTATAGTTAGTCAATGTTTATTTCAGTGAGGTGAATAGCCAGGTTTTTAGTTGTTTCCTTAAAGTTAGATGGTCTTCTCTCATTCTTATTTCCTTTGGGATCGAGCTCCAAAAGGTGGTTTTTCCAAATGTTTTTTCTCAAAATGTCTTGTTTCTATTTTGAGGTTGTGCTACAGTCTGTTCTCAGTTGGTAGCTGTGATTTTTGCTTGGTAGAATTTGGCTCCTTGTCTGTGTAATAATTTATGGGCAATGAATATGGCTTTAAAGTTGGTGAGTTTCGCTACTGGTAGTCAATGTAGACTTCTTAGGGCTGCTGTAAAGTGTTCTCTTCTATTTAGTCTCAGGATTAGTCTTGCTGCAGTACTTCGGATGTGTTGTAGTTTTTTGGTGAGGCATCTGGGCATTCCTATTTAGAGGCTACTTGTAGTCTATCCTAGATAATGCCAAGGAGATGATCACAAGGGTTCTGTGTGCAAAATCGAGGTAGGGGTGGATCCCTCTTATTAACCGGAGGAGGTAGAACATTTTCTTTGCAATTGTGTTGACTTGTGGTTCCAAGGTGAGACTGTTGTCCATGAGGATTCCTGGATTTTATATATCTGTTGCGTCTCTTGTTGGATTCCGGTGCTCGGAGGCAAGGGGAAGGTTGGCTGTGGTGGACTGTCTTCATGTGGCAAGATCATTTTTTCTGTTTTGTTTGGGTTAAGTTTGAGGTTGTTTTTTTACATCTAGGTGTTTATGTCGGTGAGGCATTTATTGAGGGTGTTGTCAGGGTCTTTGTCGTTAGTTATCTTGAAGATGAGTTGGAAGCCATATGAGGGTGTTGGTGGGGTCTTTGTTGCTAGTTATCTTGAAGATGAGTGGGATGCCATCTCTGTAGGATATCAGTCCTTTGGGTTTGAATTAGCTTTATAAGGGGCATCATATAAATGTTGAAGAAGAGTGAGGAGAGGCTTAATGCTTATGGTGCACTGCAGGTGGCACTTTTTATGTTTGATGTAAATGGTGCAATGTGGGTTCTTTCAGTTCGGTCAATCAGGAAGATTTTAGCCATAGCAGTGCTCACTTTGAATACTGGATTCCTCCATTTCATGATGGAATTGTATATTTGATTGTATCAAAGGCAGTTGATATGTCCAGTACTATGAGGGCTGATTGGGTGTTGTTGTCTGCATTAATTCTTTGGCCGTCCCATATGGAGAGGATTGCTGATTCTGTTCCTCTCATGGATCTGCAGGCAACATGGGTTTGGTCAAGTTTTCTGATGTTTTCTAGATGATTGAATAGTTTTTTTTACATGTGGTTCTCCAAGATTTTAGCTGGGAACTGTGCTTTTGATATGGGTCTGTAGTTAGTAGGGTCATCTGTGTTTCCCGTCCCATCTTTTGAGAGAGGTTTGATATGCATTGATTTTACTGGCTTTGGTACTATTCCTGTGCTTAGGGAAAGATTCATTAGGAGTTGGATCTAGAAGGATGGTGTTTTGTGGGTGGGTGGCTTTTATAGATGTCCAGTGGGCATGAGTTGCTGGGACATCTGGCTACGTTGGTGTCTTTTAATAGTTTGTCGAAGATTTCCTCGCTTATCGGTTTGAATCATTTGAATGTTGTGTTGATTTTTCAGGTACTGGATCTGGGAGGGTATTGTTTGTGGTCTTGCGGGATGTGTCTCTGGCCTGTTGTATTGCTTCAATGTTTGCACTTATGTGGGTTGTGATGCTGTCACATAGGGTTTGCGCAGGTACGATGCTGTTGTTGCATGAAGTTTTTTTAGTCTTGCTGATTCTAAACATTTTCTTGTGTTGATTTATTGCTGATTGGACGCTTGCGGTAGAGTATGCTTTTTGTGGCTTTTAGGACTGTTTATCTGTATAGCCAAATGTGTGGTTGCTTTTGTGCATCTGGTTATACTACTTCCACTTTTCCTCCTGCTTTTCTAGTTTAGGTTTTTCAAAATTTTCTCTGTAAACCAACTTGCTGTAACTTTTTTCAATGTGGGTTTGACATGTTTTAAGGGTGTTAGTTGGTCTAATGATCCATGTGTGAAGGTTCTCTTCAACTGTGTCTGGTGTCGTTTTGTTTAGGTGAGAGGTTTCTTGTTTGGTAGTTTCTAATAGTTGTGTTAAAAAAATGTTTTGTTTATCGTCAGGAGTTTTGTATTTGTGGCCATCATGTGGCTCAGGATTTTGACAGTGAAAGGGATCATATGATATTTGCTCCATATGATTAGTACCGGTGGGGCGGCGGTCAACAGTTCATCCTTGCAGAAAATTGCATTTTGTGTGTGCACCAATGTGTGAGTGGGTATGTTCACTATTTGTTTCAGATTAACAGTTTCCATCAGGGCACTGAGGAAGTTTTTTGTGGTTTCATTGTTTTTTGTAAACCAGATGTTGAAGTATCAAAGGCAATTATGTTATTGTGATGTGTAGAAAGACTAGCTATGGCATGGTGAGCTCTCCAGCGAAGTTAAGGTTATAGGCAGGTGGTCTGTCGATCAGAAGGAAGAGTAAGTTTAATTGTTCATTGAGCTTAAGGTTGAGTAGGAGTGATTTGCAATCTTCTATGTCTATTGAGGGTAAATATGAGGAGCTGTTGTGGTCTTTGTGTGATAGAGTGATCCCTCCTCCTCTTCTGGTTTCTCTGTTTTATTGCAACAGTTTTCACTTGTCCTGTATGACTTCATGATCGATTAATTTGATGTTGTCTGAAATACATGTTTCTGTGAAAAATAGAGCATGTATGCCGCCTTCGCTTAGGAGGTCGTACATTTCTATGTTGTGCTCTACTATAGATTGTACGTTGAGTAGGCTGCAGTGTAGTGTGTACGATTTGGATTGTTCTTTGTTAGGTGTTATTTCTGGCGTATCGATGGGGGCAGTGCTCATCAGTACTTCGACTCTCTGTTGAGGTGTCCTGTTTATTGCTGAGTATGCAGTTGTGTCATCTGTCCCGTGGTTTATGAGTTCCATTAGGTTGTGCAATGGGATTCTCTGTACTGGGCTGTTATAGTTAGATGTTTGTTTGTCGAGTTTCTTTTTTCTATCTGTGGTTACATAAGGTGTGTTGGTGGTGAGGGATTGTAATCTTGTTCTTGTTATTATAGGTGTCTTTCTGAAATTGTCTTCTCCATTGCCGGGTTCTGCATTTTGGGGTCAGTGGCTTGGTAGTATAGTGTGGGCACCTCTAGTATTTCCTGGGTACTTTGTTGTGGGCTGTTTGATTTCTGGTGTGGTTGGTTTCTAGGTGGAGAGGTAGCAGGAGATGTATGATGTCTTTGCTCTAGTCTTTGTCCGGATCTTTAGTTCATTTAGAGGTGGTTGTAGATGCTTTAGAGGGGTTGTTCTGGTATGTAGTTCTTGTTGTTTGGTGGGGGTGTGGTTTATTTTGTCTTTCTTATTCTATTTTTCATCCTCGTTCATTTGTACTTCTTTAATCAGGCATATTTGTAGTTGTGGATGCTTCATGATTGTTGTGGGTCAGTGTCCTATTAATGTTATGATTGTACATTTGAATTTGTATTTGTATTTTATTGAATTTATATAGCCCTTTACTCCAAAGTCCTTTACATGAGAACAAATAAACATAAAGCAAGCATAAAATGACAATTGAACCACAACCTGAAAACAGTATGAAGAACAACTTACAATATTGCAGTGGTGAGGAGGGTATGGGAGGGGAGAGGTGTGCAAGGGAGTAGTAGGTGTTCGAGAAGGTAAGAACGGTGGAAAGAGGGAATGCAGGAATGTGAGGAAAGAAGAGAGGAAAAGTTGAGACTAGAATCGAGCAGGGAGAAGGGAGGAAGGAGGTAGGAGGGGTGGAGAGGGTAAGGAAGAGGAGGAGTAAGAGGTGAGGGTAAAGGGGACGAGAGGAGGAAAGGAACGTGGGGTGTTAGGGAGGTGAGTGGAAGAGGTAAGATTTTAGAGAAGAGCGAAAGGAAGGGTAGGAGGGAGAAGAGCGGATGTGAAGGGGGAGGTGGTTCCAGTGGAAGGGAGCAAGGAGGTGGAAGGAGCGGAAGTGGGAGGGGGCGCAGGGTGGAGGAGGAGGAGAGAGTAGGAAAAGATTAGCAGAGCGGAGTGGACGAGAAGGGGAGTAGAAGGAAAGAAGGGAGGAGAGGTAGGGGGGAGCAAGACCATAGAGGGATTTGAAAACAAGACAGAGGAACTTGAACTTGAGCTGAGAGTGAAAAGAGAGCCAACCTAGAGAGGTGAGGGAGGAGGAGATGGAGTCAAGAGGTGAGAGAAGGCATAGGTAGCAGATGGCAGAGTGGTAGATGGATTTAAGAGGGGAGAGATGAGAGGAGGGGAGTCCGAAGAGAAGGGAGGAACAATAGAAGAGTCTGGAGAAGATGAGGGAGGTCATTAAAGGTTTAGTGGCATGAAAGGTAAGAGTGGTCGAATTTTACGAATGTTATAGAGGTCATCAAGCTATTCTGGTGGTTGGCTCCTTTGGTTGGGGGTTTGCTGATGTTGATAGGTTCTGTTGTTTCTAATCACGCTCGTGCCGTGGTGTTCAGCAAATACAAGACGGAAATGACTGTGTTTGTTGGGCTGACACAGTGGCAAATACCTCACTCTGGTTATGGGGTCATGCTGGGGGAGGGCCATGTTTCTTCTGGGCTTCATCCACTCTCATGGTAGTCTTACGTTACAGGGAAGAAAGCCCTTTTGTAGTGAATTTGTTTCATGGTCTCAGGAGTTTCCTGAGGTTTGTTGTAGTCGGCTTTGGAACAGTTGGAGTTGTAGCCAGTGAGTTTGGGATAGGGGCAAAAATCTCACAGCTTCATGGTAGCGTAGTTCGGAAGTGCCTGAAATTTTAGAGTGTAGAGGGATAGCGCTTCCAGTGGTGGAAGCCTCTCTGGAGTGGTTGTCTCATGGTTGGTCGCATTTGTTGCTTTGAGTTTAGTATTGGTAATGTTTGAGATGGCTCAGTTAAAAAAGCAACTGGAATTAAATCAGTACAGTTTTAAAGTGGACAAGTTCAAAATAGCGGAAACCAAATAAGTACAGTTTTAATGTGTCTAACTTCAATAGCAGCAGAGATTGAACCAGTACTGTTTTAAAGTAGCCAAGTTCAAAGCAGAAGAAATCAAACCAGTACAGTGTTAGTGTTGCTAATTTCAAAGGCAGCGGAAACCAAATCAGTAGAGTTTTAGTTTGGCTACATTCAGAGGCAGCACATATTAAATCAGTACAGTTATAAAGTGGCTAAATTCTTGAGTAACAGAGATTGAACCAGTACAACTTTGGTGTGGCTAAATTCTAGAGCAGCGGAACCGAATCACTACAGCCCTAAAATGGCTGTGGAAATCAAACAAGTACTAGTGTGGGTTTAGTGATTAAACTAGTACATTTAAGAAGGTGGATAAATTCAAAAGAAGCAGAGATGCAACCAATTCAGCTATGATGTGGCTAAATTCTAAAGCAACAGAAATAAAATCCACACCGTTTTAGTGTATCTAGTTTCAAGGCAGAAGCGATTAAACCAGTACCATTTAAAGGTGGGAACATTCAGAAGTAACAGAGATTAAACCAGTATGGTTTAAAGGTGACTAAACTCAGAACCAGCAGCGATTGAACCAGTTCAGCTTTTGTGTGGCTAACTTCTTAAGTGGTGGGAGTCACATCAGTACAAGATTAGTGTGGCTAGATTCAGGAGCAGCAGAAATATAAAATAAATAACATTTTAGTGTGGCTAAAATGAGGATCAGCGGAAACCAAATCAGTCCAACTTTAGTGTGGCTAAATTTGGAACTGCAGAAACCAAATCAGTACAATTTTAGTGTGGCTAAGTTCAGAAAAAACAGACATCAAATCTACACAGTTTTAGTGTGGATAACTTCAAAAGCAACAGAGATTGAACCAATAGAGCTTTAGTGTGGCTACGTTCTTAAGTAGCAGAAACCAAATCAGTACAGTTTTAGCGTGGCTAACTTCAAAAGCAGTGGAGATTGCATAAGTACAGCTTTAGCGTGACTAAATTCAAAAGCAGCAGAAATTAAACCGGTTTTAAAGTAGCTAAATTCAAAGGTCCTCAATTTTGCTATCCACACACAACCTACACAGATTCTACCCCACTTTTACCTACCAACAACATGCTGGTTGGCTCGCGGTGCACAACCACTCTCAATGGAAGTTCCTTCTCCTAGTCTAGAAAGTTATCAATGGTCTTGCTTCTCAGAATCTGTCTGATTGTATCTCAGTTTACTTACCATCTCAGTCCTTCTGATCCTCACCATCCGATACTCTCCTCTCCTCACCCTTCCGCTCTTTCTCGCTTCCCACCCTGGTCTACTAGAATCCACTGCCCACACGAATCAAAGCCGCCCAACTGTGGATCTTTTCAAAGCTCGGCTTAAAATTCACTTTCTTGCTAAAGAGAAAACTCCCACTGCCCCCTTACCCTTTCGTTCTTGCCTTATCCCACCACTGCCCTAGTGATGCCTTATTTATTTATTTATAATGTGCCGGAGCCCGCAGGCATCAAAGCGTAGAGAAAAGACGAGAAAAGTAAAGGTCAAATACACGAGGAGTTCTGTTCAACAAATTAATTAAAAAAGTACTGGTTTCAAACGTTTGCTAAACGTTGGATGGTTGCTGTCCACACACAGGTCTATGGGGAGATTATTCCATACCCTTGCTGCTTGGGACTGGAAAGACCTACCAAGGCCTTTTTTACCCATTTGCTCTTCGGGACAACCAGGCGTATGGAATCACTAGATGTAGTCATTCTCTTAGGGTTAAAGACACTAATAGAATCTTTTAAGTACCTCGGTTCTTGACAGTAGAGATATTTGTGCACAACTATGCAAAACTTAAAGAGCATCCTGGCCTCCACTGGGAGCCAATGTAGGTTTTCTTTGATGGATTGAAATTGGTTTCTGCCTAGGGGTGTTTTTTTATGATGCGCACTGCATTGTTTTGCAGAATCTGGAGTTTTCTCAAACTACCTTAATTTGCACCAGCTAACAGCACACTGCAATAGTCTATTCTTGGCATAATCAGGACACGTGCTAATTTGATACAATTAGCTTCTGAAACAAAGGGCTTCACTAACCTAAGAAATCTCAGGTGGTATTGAATTTTGCTGGTCATGTTATGCACCTGTCCTTGAATCTGCCCTTACCACAGATGCGTTAAGGGATGATTCAAGGACAACTCCTGAGGTGACCATACTGACATGGTGATTTTGAATAGTGAAGCCTGAATACTTGCTGTTGAGTTTAAAGTGTGCTTGTGAGGAGCCAAAAATTAAGAGTTCCGTTTTGGCAGCATTAAAGCGCTTACCATTGGTTGCCATCCAGTTTTGAATTGTTCCATAGATCATAGAGATCCTTTCTGAGTCTTTTTCATATTCTCTGCTAATATCAATGATCAGCCGAGTGTCGTCAGCATAGTTAGCACTCCTAATTTTACTAGGAGGCCGCATAACGGATGGCAATAAAAATTATAAATGGGCGGTGAGAGGCATGTGCCTTGCGGCACTCCATAACCCAGTCGCTCTTGAATTTTAGACATTGGGCCTCATTAGGACCCTGGCGGAGAGGGTGTTACGCCAGCGTAGTGCATGGCGTACCTCTCCGCCATACTACGAGTTCCCGTAGCGCCATGGCGGCCTTTTCCGCCTGGTTTTACCAGGCGGAGAAAACCATGGCGCTACGGGACCTCGTTGTTAATTACGCCACCGTATTTTACGGTGGCGTAATTAACTCCTTCCCCACTCCCATTATACCCTATGGGGCAAAAATGGGAATGGGGAAGGGCAGAATGGGGATTGGGGATTTACCGCTCCGCCGAGGTCGGAATGGGGCGGTAAATCCGCCAACCCCCATGGCGCTATCGGCGGCTTTCCGCCATGCTTCGCGGTGCATTTAGCACCGCGAAGTCCGCCTGGGTCCTAATGAGGCCCATTCTGTTTTGGGGAAAAAATTTGATCCAAGAGGCTGCTTTGCCAGAACAGTTACCTATGTTCTTAAGACGGTAAATGGGCTTTTCATGGTCAACAAGATCGAAGGCTGCTGAAAGATCTAATAACATTAGCAGCCCCCCTTTACTGTTGTCCATTATTTTAAGTATCTCCGTCTGCAGGTCCAACAGGGCACTTTCTGTGCCATGATAAGATGTGAAACCAGATTTTCTGGCCTGGTAAACTTCAGATTTCTCCAGGTGTTCCTGCAGTTGGAGTGTAGCCACTTTGTCGACCACTTTTCATTATAAATGGCACGTTCATGATAGGCCTGTAGTTAGTATACACCTTGTGATCTAGTTCTGTTTGTTTAATACCGGGGTCACTGCCATTTTTCCAGTGAGTCCAGGATTAGAATTTCCCTGAACGTTGCATTGATAAAAATTAACCAAGAAGGGGAGGAATACCTCAAGGTTTTCTAGAATTACTTTTGAAGGAAGGATCTTGCCTTCACAAGTGGGGGGTTTCAGTTAATTTAGAGCTTTAACCAAGGTTCCTTTAGAGATGGCTTGAAATGTAAAAGTATGGTTACGCTCATTTTTTTCATCATCCCTAATCTGTGAAGGTGGTTCTTGCTCTGGATTGACCAGGTTTTCCTTATTCTGGTAATGGGCTGTAGAGATCCTTTCCACAAACGCCTTCTGCACTGCTTCACAGTCCTCCTCTGTTGGGGTAAACTGATGGAGCATGGCTTTAGGTTTCTCCAATTCGCAAAGGATTTCGAACAGCTTCCTAGAATAATTTTTTGAATTTACTAATTGGGAATCAAAAGAGCATTTCTTGGCTAACAGAATATCACCACAATATGATTTTTCCAGGGTCTTCCAAGCCTCTTTGTTTACCTGTGTCTGGACCCTTTGCCAAATTCTTTCTGCTTTCCTTTTTCATAGCAGTCGGGACTGAAGAGTACCATTTTTGATTATTGGACTTCTCTCTAATAGACTATGAAGAAATTGGATGGAAGATTCCAGAAGAAAGATGAAGTATTTTCATATTTCTGCTGTCTTCCTTTAACCTGCCAGGTACAGCCAGATAACACTTTACAGGACCCTGGGTCCCATCTGGAATCGAACTTGTAGCCACTGAGCCCGCCTAATTAGTGCCTTTGACCACAATGCTCCTGCAACACACCAGCAGTTGGTAGTGCCCAAGCTCTGCGGCTGCTTGAACATCTTTTTGTTGGCTCCTTACCCACAACACTTGCACTGCTGTTGCCTAGAGGCTGCAATTTCGAGATCACAAACCGCTGTGCCACTCTCCAGCATCAAAGCCCTCCTTCTTCAGCCCAGTTACCTCTTCATGGGTCCTTGCACTCACCTCCTTGGCCAGGGGTATTTCCCTGCATACCCTGCATCTGTGCAGGTGAGCCACTATTTGATAGCTTATTTTCTCCATAACTGGAGGCTTATTGGCTGGCTTTGTCCAATAGGCAAACACTGCATTTACCGGAAACGTTTGCGTGAGCTGCAGACTACATCAACATGTGCTGTGCTGACACTGCGTACAGTTTGACTGGTATGTTTACCTATAACTCTTTTTGGGTATATCCTGTTGCTAAACATTGGAACTTTTATAGGTTCTGAATTCCTGACCCAAACATTGTGGAAATATAAGTATTTTCGTGAACTGTGAGTGACTTCTGCAGAAACCACTTCACCTAAACTCTCATTCCTACAAAGTCACTAACCTGCAACATTTTATCTTATATGCTACCACGCACTTTCCTTTCCTTGATGCTCCTCTCGTGAGAGTATGACCGTGACTGCTCAGGCATTATAAATTGGTGCCCTGCAAGACATGTGGTGATTGGTCTTCTTGAACCCTACATTTAGGACCTCATTAAGCGTTTTAAGTTATTTGCTCTGGAAATACACATGCACTTGTTTACCATTACTGAGGAAATAGAGGAAAACCAAAGACAAATGAGAACTGGTGTGTTGTTTTCCTTCATCACGAAAAGGGTGCTCCTGCGAGATGCAGGTACTTCTGTGCCTGGAGAGACAGCACCCCACAAATGGGATAGAATTTCACACATAAGCGGAACACTCTTGTGAACTGGTCCAAAGATTGACTTTTTAATAACTTTAAATCAACAGCAAGAAAAGCTGAAAGCTCAGACCTTACAAATCATGACACTGCATATCAAAAAATCAGGATTGTCCAGGTCTCAGCAATGGGATTTAGCAAGCAGGAGAACATGGGCTGAGCTGCTGAAATGTACATTTTAAATTTAGCCTGAATTATCCTGTAATTGTATATGATATTACCATGTTTTCCAAAGATGCACATTTCTGCTGCGCATGAACAAATGACCCAACTGCAGATTCAAAACTTTATATCTGAGAAAATATGATTAAAAAATAAAATGTTTATTTAAAATGCCAATTGTAGAGGTAATAAAAGTTACAAATACATGATTGTTGACTTTACATGACAAAATATGTTTGGCATTAACACTCCAACACTTGTTTTTTTTTGTCTATCAACTTTGTAATGGGACAATGCATTTAATGTAACATAGGTGAAACACGCACATAAAAGGAGTATATTCTTGTTCCAAAAACAGCCAGATTTTGTATTGTAGCCATGTACTAGATTTCATATAGGAATCCATTATTGTCTTGTCGTACATCTACATGGCTCAGTGGGGGTTTCCAGGTGGCTATGGCAGTGTTAATTTCTTGTGGAAATTCAACTTAAGAGAACAGTAAGTTTGAACCTTCCATAACCCAGGGTGTGTATTAAAGCCTAACTGTCATCTGGCATCCCTCCCTCTGGGGGAGGGCTCATTTATCACATCAGAAACCCCATTATGCTCACAAATACCAAGGGCGATCTGTATCAAAATTCCTGACTTAACATAAGTCCCACCAATGTGATTTAATCGTAGGCAGAAGATAATTTTAGAAAAAACAGTTTACAATTCACCCAGGTCGAATGTCATGGTGTGCTGGCTGATAAGTATCATAATTGCTCCCATGACAACCCACTCTGCTCTACTAGTACCGAGCATTAAACATACCTTGTTGCACTTAATGCAGAACCGTCAACTTCACTTAATAAAGCTGGACCCCATGGTCAGTGTAGGGATTTGGTATTATCCTGCATCCTAATGGAACCTTTGGTCAGTGTATTGATTGACAATGGAGTGTTAAGGGTTAGAATGTTTATGTGTGACTGGGGTTCTATGTGGTCAGTTGGGAGATGTAAGCCTACCTGGGAGGATGCAGGTGTATGTATCCCTGAACCCAGATGTACCTGACATTATATGACCATCATAATGTACTGGAACTAAATAAAGAAGTTACTGGAACTTCACCTGAGGTCATGGTCATCTGTGGGGAACAAGGAGTTCTACATTGGCGACGAGGATGCTGGCTGTGCTGGGGGGACAGCATTGAAGATGGCACATACACCTCCCCCCAACCCAAGAAGAAGACCTCCCAGGTAGGGCGAGCGCTTAAAACTGTAGGCGCAGAAGGGCCCAGCGCATGGAGCTCAGGGGCAGAAAGTAAGGGGCTGCGCCAGAGCCAGGGGCCAGCTGGCCTGTCACTAGAAGGACAGGTCAGGGAAAGAGGAAAGCAAGAGACTGAGGAGGGGCTGAGGGCCCAGAGACTGATTGCTTAAGGGGTCTGGGACCACTAGCTGCAGCATGGAGGGCTTGGTGCCCATGGCAGTAGCAATTTGAAGAGGCCTGGGGTCTAGTTACGCCTGGAAATTATGAGGAAGCCATGCTGGGCAGCTGAGGGATATAGCCAAGGCAGTAGCAACAGGAGAGGCTTGGAGCCTAAGCTGCGCCTGGAAATTAAGCAATGAGGAGGCATGCTGTGCAACTGAGGACTATAAGCCCAAGGCAGTAGCAACAGGAGAGGCTTGGAGCCTAAGCTGCGCCGGGAAAAGAAACAATGAGGAGTGATGTTGTACAGCTTGAGGCCTGGAGTTGGGGCAGCAGCAATAGAAGAGGTTGGGAACCTAAGCTGCGCCTATATGTTAAATAGAAGATTGGTGGCGAAGGTGAAAAGCGCCTGGAGCAGAGGAGGGTCCTGGGGGGCCATTCCAGCGTTTGAGGGGGCTTGGAGCCCATACCTGCACCTAAGAGACTTGTAGCCCGTGGCTGCACCTTAGGGGCTTAGAGCCCATGTGTAGAGATGAAAGAATATTGCCCAAGACAACATGTGTAGTGCCTGGAGGGGCAAGGGCCCATTTGCAGCAGCGCTAAGGAGGTGCCTGAGGAGCTATCACTCATATGAGGTGATGAGGAACTTTGAGGGCATGTTGTCAGTAGTTCCTGAGGGGCTTGGAGCCTACTTAAGAACTGAGAGATGCGGTAGGAGGCAAAGGGAGTACAATTTTATAGCAGGTGGCTGGCAGCAATGAAAAGCAGCATTATGAACATACCAGGAAAGGAACGCTTCGGGAGGTGATATTTACAAAAGGAAGTGTGGCAGATGGATTGGTAAATCCATTTCTGTTGCGGGCGGCTGCATTTCCGCCCGTTGGAATTTCTTTTTTAAAAAAAAAGCTTAAGTTGTGAATGATCTTAATTGCCGGAATGAATAACAGAGGTACTTTTAAGTTAAGAGATGATGCTTTCACGAGCATAAGTAAACGAAGCAATTCGGTCTTGCCTTCATTGAATTGGTTAAGTAGTTATAATTAGTTATTGATTCAGAATCTGTTGTCATGTGAGGCCTGAATGGCATTTGGACAGCGTGAGTGCATGAGAGCGTGAACCTGTATGTTGTCAGGTGTAGTTTCTTGTGGGATAGGTTGTCCTGTAATAGGGGTACTTCATGGAAGTTGTTGAAGTTTAAGAGCAGAGAACAAAGTTTATAGTTTTTTAGATTGGATTTAGGTCTCAAGGGTGTTTGTAATTAGTCAACCAAGGGATTAAGTGATCCAATTGTGAGGTTTTATTAAGTAGGTTAAAGTTGCATATTAGTAGAAAGAGATTGAGATATGCGTAGTAATAGTGTTTTCTGAAATGCTATTTGGTATTTATGTTGTAGGTACATTGGTATGAGAGGTTTCTTGCAAGTGGTAGTTAGCATGTTTGATAGGTGTGCACGGATGGTGTGTAAAAGTCGTGGCCTCTGTTACCTCTGTCAACAAATACTTGGTAATGTTATGATGCAAAGAAAAAAAAAATAGTGGTGCGGTCATGTTTAACTAACACGCTTTTTCTTCCACAGATGGACATTTAATGAAATATAGGTTGCATTGACAACATTGCTAGAGTTTGGTATGTGGAATCTGAAGTATAGTTATGTGCACTAATGTTTTATTTCCACAGGTGGGACTTTTGTAATGCAGATGTATTAAGACCTTATTTAATGCTAAAGTTTAGAGTGCTAAGTGTTAAACAAAGTTTTTGTTTGGTTGTTTGGTTTAGAAACCATTCAGAGTTTCATGATGATACAGCAAAGACTATAGTAGAGTCATTGATGTTGGTATGATGCTGGTGTGAATGAAGTGTGGTTTCCCTAATAGGAGCTGTATTGTATTTAGGAATACTTTCAACATGGGCAATTTAGGGGTAATGGTGTCACAAGAAGTGAAGTATTTACCCGGGTATCTGGGATACTCAGTCTAGTTGGAGGTGGTGTGTATTTAGGTACATACCGGTTTGCATTGTTGGGTGTGAGGGAGATGTGTGTGTGTTCTTTTGTGGGACGATGAAGTCAAGTTTAGGAAGAGAGGTATGGGTGTCTCTATTTGTAAAAGTTTTAGTAAGGATGTTTGAGCAGTTGGGTGCCTTTTCCTCACTTGGTAGAAAGAGGAAGGGGCATTGATTGTAATTGTGTCCCACGGCTGTGTGGACTATTTTGGAATATGTAATGAGACTAGCAGAGTGTTCTCAGTTAGGAGTGATGAGGCAAGTGCATTGAACGTGGGGTTGTTTGTGTGCGTGTTGTTATTAGCCATTATGGTTAAGTTATCTACTTGTGTTTTTACGTCCCTAAGGAAGGGAGATATGTAGGGATTTGGTATTATCCTGCATCCTAATGGAACCTTTGGTCAGTGTATTGATTGACAATGGAGTGTTAAGGGTTAGAATGTTTATGTGTGACTGGGGTTCTATGTGGTCAGTTGGGAGATGTAAGCCTACCTGGGAGGATGCAGGTGTATGTTGCCCTGAACCCAGATGTACCTGACATTATATGACCATCATAATGTACTGGAACTAAATAAAGAAGTTACTGGAACTTCACCTGAGGTCATGGTCATCTGTGGGGAACAAGGAGTTCTACAGTCAGCCTAATGAATGAGCAGAACTAAGCCACTTATTGAATGAGAGACCTGCTGGCATCAGAGGGTTCATTATCTCAAGAAACAAAACTAAGACTGGAACTTTGTATATGAAATAAAGGGCCATTGAAATTAACCTTACACTTGAATGTATTTATTTTATGTATTTATTGGGTATTTACAATGCGCCTACATACAATGTTTTTCAAAGTGCAACAAGACAGGGACTGGTACAGGTACAGGGATGACCGAAACAAAAACAGTCCTACTAGGCCTCGTGAAATTCAGATTGTGCAAGTGCAGTAACAAGAATTGCGGGGAAGAGGGGATTGTGGGGAAGTTCCTTTCAGGGCAGAAAGGCCCATGAGAAAGCGAGTGCCAGGGGAAGCTAGGTGGGCAGAGCCAGGGAACAGCAGAGAGTGCAGGTGTGCGAAGGTCCACAAGCTAAGTGTCAGGTAAGGGGTTGGACGGGCTCAACGGGTGCAGTCCCAGCTATGCTAGTGCAGGGTAGGGGGCCCAGAAGGGCAAGTGCAGGTTAATAGGGGGTGGGGAGGTCAGGGGAGACCAAGTGCAGGGGTGAGACGAGGAGGGCTTGGTGCCCTGTTAGAATCTGAAGGAACCAGGAACCCAGTCAGGAGGCAGATGGGGAAATTAGTAGGGAAGGGGGAGAGGGAAGAAGGAAGAGAAGCCTGGTTGAGAAGCTTCCGTAACTTTAGGAGATCTGGCTCAAATCTGAGAGCGGTAGGGAGGCCATTCCAGATGGAAGCACCTCCGAGGAGAGAGATCTACCCCCACTCTACTTGGAAAAACATCTGATCTGCATAGAGTTGCAACTAGAAGACCGAAGGAATCTAGCAGGAAAGTATTTATTGAGAGAGAGTTGGATGTAGCAAGAACTCCGGCCCCAGAAAGCCTTGCGAATGTTGCAGAGGTTCTTGAACGTGATCCTTGCAGCAACCGGGAGCCATTTGAGAGATTTTAGGACAGGAGAGATGCGGTTCCTGGGCTTGAGGCCAAGGATACATCTTGCAATCCTATTCTGGAGTAGTTGAAGGGGGAGAAGGGAGGATGTAGGCAGATTGAGGAGGAGGCTATTGCAGTGGTCCAGCCTGGAGATGACCAGAGCTCTGGAGACCTTGAGTTTCTGAGGTAAGGTGAGGAAAGGGAGAATGTCTCTGGGGAGGTGCAGCTGAAAGTGAGCCTTCTTGGCAAGGTCCGTGATTTGAGGAGAGAAAGAGAGAGAGTCACCAAGGAATGAGGAGGCCCATAGACGTGGGCAAGAGTGTGAGAGGGGAGGAGGGAGCAGGGAGCCCAAAGAGGAGGATCTCTGTCTTATTGGCATTAAGGCACATTTTGTTAGCAGTGCACCATGCCTGAATAGCAGATAGGCAGTCAGGAATGAGAGAGCAAGAGGAGGAGGCAGAGGAGGGAAGGTTGAAGAAGAGCTGTGTGTCATCTGCATAACGCTGGAAGTTAGGAGAGAAGATGGAGATTAAATGGGTTAAAGGTGCCAGGTACATGTTGACAAGCCAAGGCGAGAGGACAGAGCCCTTAGGTACACTGCAGGTGGAGAGTGAGATGGAGGAGAGAAAAGGGCCCAGTTGAACCTGGAAGGTCAGTCAGAGAGGAAGGAGGTTAACAAGTCCAGAGCCAGGTCCGTTATGCAAAGGGAATCATGGAGCCAATTTATAAGGATGGCATGATGGACTGTATCAAAGGCTGAGGAAAGGTCAAGAAGGATGAGAACGGAAGGAGAGTTGGAATTGAGCTTAGAGAGCAAGTCTTCACGGGTGTTCAGGAGTGCAGTTTCCATGCCTCTGGCAGCGTGGAAGCCAGACTGGTGGTCGTGGAGACAACCAACAGATTCAGTGTGGTGGATAAGCTGGGAGATAGCCAGCTTCTCCAAGAGTTTGACCAGGAAGGAGATAGGGTGGCTGTTAGCCACACATGAAGGGTCGGCAGAAGGCTTTTTGAGGAGAGAGTGCTCAAAGGAGTGCTTGAGCAGTGAGGGGAAGGATCCAGAGGCAAAATGTGATTGCAAAAAAGCTGAAGAAAGGGAGACAATGTTGTCCTTGATAGTTCTAGAGGAGCAGGGGAGCACCTGTTTGGATGAGACTTTCATAGAGCGGACTTGCCTAGAAACCTCATCAGGTGATATGGGAGGGAAAGTGGAGAGTAGGAGGGAAGGGGTTGGGGCCAAAGGAGGCCTGAGAGAGGATGAGGGAGAAGGGAGTGGTGTAAAGGAGAGTGAGGACAGGGTGTCATGAGTTGTAGTGATGACGTGAGAGGCCAATGCAGTGCAGAGGGCCAGGGAAGGCAAAGGAGAAGTGGAGACTGCAGTAGGATTGACAAGTTCCAGATTTTGAAAAGTTCAGCTGTGTTGTTAGTGGCCCAAAGATGCGGGTTTGGATATTGGCCCTCTTTTTCGAACAAACGGAGAGTCTGTATTGCCATAGGAACAGGCGGTAGGCCAGTTTGTGAGAGGATGTGCACGAAGCATTCCACTTTCGCTCAGCAACTCTGCACTTGAGTTTGAGAGGCCTGGTAAGAGTCATACTAGGAGTTGCACTTGGAGGCAGGCTTCATGTGAATCCTTATGACAGAGGCAAGGATATCAAGAGTGTTGGAGATGGAGAGTTGAAGTTTAGTAAGGGCTGTGTCAGAGTGAGAGACAGAGGAGGGAGTTGGGGGGAATGAATGTGGTGGCAAAAGCAGCAACTGAGACTCACTTCATAGATTGAATGACAGAGGAGACTGGCAGTGCAGACGGGGGTTTAGCCAGGGGACCGAGAAGGTCCAGGTGAGAGGAAAGAAGAGTATGATCAGACCAGCAGAGATTAGTGAGAGGGTTGGAGATAGCGATTTCAGCGGAATTGAGAGCATCCAAGGTGCGTCTGGCTGAATGCGTCGGACTGGAGGGAAGAATAGAGAGTGAAAGAGTGAAACAGAGGTTGCTGAAGATTCCAGAGCTTGCATCAGAGGAGTCAAGGTGAATAGTGAAGTCTCTGAGGAGGAGAAGCTTGGGGGTGGAGGCCAGCAGAGAAGAGATGAGGTCAGACCACTCTGAGAGGTAGAGGGAGACCAGGCCAGGTGGCCTGTAGATGGTGGCAAGAGTCAGCGAGAGAATAGGAGAGACACCAAGCCTGCATATGAGGCATTCAAAGGAGGAGTAGGACTGAGTGGGTATGATAGTAGCAGTGACCCATTCAGGGAAGATCAGGGCCCCTCTGCCCTTGATCTGTGAAAGAGCTGGCCATGAACCAGGTCTCAGTGAGAGCGAGGATGTCTAGGTAAAGATCCTCAAGAGGAGACAGATGTCAGAAGGGTGTTTGTTTGAAGGCAGAGCGAGAGTTGAGGACAGCTATGTGGAGCAGGTTGCCACTTTTGAAGATCTTCCCAGCACGGATACAGAAATGTGGTACACAAGTTGGTGGTGGCTGCGGGGCCAGAGGGGAGGTAGAAGGAGGAGTGGCAGGAGAAGTGAGGAAGTTGATGAGAGACAGAACGCGCCTATCAAGAAGGAGGAGGTTGGGCTAAGAGTCCTGGACCATTACAGGGCCAGTTCAGTAGACATTAATGATGGCCCTAGAGGAAAGGAAGTATGCCAAGAGTATTTCCCAGTGGTGTGCCACCATTAATGGGAGAGGAAGAGAAAGGGGAGAGCACTGAGACCATATGGGGAATCCAAAGGTCGTAGAGGGATGACAAAGAGGATGTTGGTGACAGTCTGCATGAAAGAAGCATTGATATAGGTGTCAGCAATGGGCATAACAGGATTGGAGACCAGGAGATCCTTCTTGAACTTTCTTCTTCCAGACTTTGAAAGAGAGATAGGATAGAGCAGAGGTGTGCAGTCACTTCAGCAGGAGAGAGTCTGCTTTTCCTTTCTTCCATTGGAGGTGTATTTTCCTACAAATGACGGCTGATAGCGTGGAGCACGTAGCGGAGCTGGGCAGCAGAGGTGGGCAGTCACTGCAGCAGGAGAGAGTCTGCTTTTCCTTTCTTCCGTTGGAGATGTGTTTTCCTACAACTGCCGGCTGATAGTGTGGAGCATGCAGCGGAGCTGGCCAGCATAGCTAGGCAATCACTGCAGCAGAAGAGAGTCTGCGTTTCATTTCGTCAATTAGAGGTGCATTTTCCTACAACTGCCAGCTGATAGCATGGAGCGTGCAGCAGAGCTGGGCAGCAAAGGCGAGTAGTCACTGCAGCATATGCAGGCTGAAAGGCTGAAAGGCTGAGAGGCGAAACAAGGCGTTGGACCAGACACCTGGCTTAAAGGTAGGATTGCAGCCTTGATAAACATAAGCATAAACATTTGACTGCTTGGCCATCAAAGACTGCATATCCTCACCTCCCACAAAAGGCAATAGCGCCAGAGAAGTGGCACACAAACATGCTCTTGAATGGCCCATGTACCAGGCGCAAGAGAAAGCTGCGAGAGGATATAAAATCTATTCCTCCTATCAAACCTGCAACAGCCCCAATCTCCACACCTAAAGGATTTGTCACTATGCCTCTTGATATGGGGGTATGAATAGTGATCAGGAGAGAACCCCTTGGTCCGATACCCCGCCCCCGTTCTCCAATCTCATGACTGAAAACAGGGAGGTGTGGACCCCTATCCCATATGACGGTAGGGACGAGTGTATGAGTGAGAGGGAGAAGGCCCCTTTAACAGACCCCTCGCCTACTCCTACACTTGCCCTTCACATAGTTCCAGCACCTCCTCTCACTCCTGCTTCTGAGAGTTTGGGACCCAACCCTTCAACAGACAACTTCCTCCAGTCCCCTCCCCATGCCTTTGGGTCTGGTAGCGGCAGAGAAGGTCAATGAAGACTGGGAATATCAAGAAGATGTTGAATACCTGGAAATGGTCTTTATTTGTCCTGACTCGCCCGAGTATGCACTACTGGGGCCCTTGGGAATACCATTAAAACTGCCACCTCTGGGCTTCCGCTTCCCCTTAGTGGAGACCTTGGAGAATCAACATGTGGCCCTGGCAGCTGGCAGCTAGGCTAGCTGTGGATATCACTGACCTGAGCTTTACCAGAAAAACGCAACCAGGATGAGCGTCCTAGCCAGAACATGCTGCTCTACACCAAAATCTTTGGATATCCCAGATCCCGCAGGAGTGGGATAGAACCTTTTGACACAAAGGAATATACCAACTATGGAACTGTTGAGCAGCAAAACCGAGGGGGAGATCCCCGGTTTGCTGAGGGCACCTATTCAGAACCTGGCTGCCTCAGCATCAGTAACTTTACCCCGTCCAAATGGCAACTCTAGCCCACCTATGGCAACTGTCCAGGAATTGTTGCTTACAGCTCCCTGTGCCCCCTCCTTTCCACTTGCATCCCAAAAGATGACTCGAGCGCATCCTCTGCTTCCTCCTCGGACTCTGGAGCTAGTACCTCTTTGAGGAAGCATGGAGAAGATTATCTGCCTCCTCCTGCTTCTTCTTGTGGGATTTATCATGCTCACTTCCCCTTTTGTCCCCAGATGAGGGTTTATAGACAAGTCCGATCTATGAAAGACTCCTCAAAACAGGTTCATCCCTGTTCCTCCAAATCCGTCAAGGACCACATTGACTCCCAGTCTCCTGCTCTGGCCGACTTCTGCACCCACTCCTTCACCACTGGAGTCTTCCCATGCCCCCTGTAGCACTCCCTTGAGCACCCTCTTCTTAAGGAACCCTCTGCCGACCAGTCCTGCCTTGTTAACTATCGGCTATTCTCCATCACTCCTTTCCTTGACAAACTCCTGGAAAAGCTAGCCATCTCCCAGCTTAATCTTCACACTGAATCTGTTTGGTGTCTTCATGACCATCAGTCTGGCTTCAGAGCTGCCAGAAGCACGGAAACTGCTCTCCTGAACATCTGTGAAGACCTGCTCTCCAACCTTGATACCAACAGCCCCTGTATCCTCATCTTTCTTGATCTCTCTTCTGCCTTTGACATGGTCAACCATGCCATCCTGCTCAACCATCTCCGTGATAACCTGGGTATCACCGGTCAGGCCCTGGCGTGGCTAACTTCTTTCCTCTCTGATCGACCCTCCTAGATCCAACTTGGGTCCTTCCTCTCCTCTATCTCTATCTCTATCTGTGGTGTTCCCCACTGGTCTAACGTCTCTCCCTGGCTGTTCAAGCAATACCTGGCACTTCTTGCCCACTGCATTGCCGCTCTCTGCCTCAAAATCCAGTGCGATACGGATGAAACTCAGCTAATTTTCTCGCTACCCTCAGCCACCTTCTTTCCCTTCTCTCATCTCTGACTGTCTGTCTGCTGTCCATGAGTGGTGTGCCGCCAATGATCTCTGCCTTAATGCCAGTAAGACTGAGATTCTCCTCATCGGCACACCCACTCCCTCCTTTCCTGTCACTCTCTGGCCGGCCTCTCTTGGCTCTCTTCCTGTTCCCACCTGTGAGGCTAAAAACCTTGGTATCATCTTTGATTCCTCACTTTCCTTCTCTCCTCAAATCTCTGATGTCTCTAAGAAGTCACACCACAAGCTGCACCTTCTCAGAGGTATTCTTCCTTTCTTCTCCTTCCCCCAGAAGCTCACTGTCTCCAGAGCTCTGGTTCTCTCTAGGCTGGACTATTGCAACAGCCTCTTTCTGAATCTCCCCAGGACTGAAATCTCTGCACTGGCTCCAAGTGGTTGTGCGGATTAAGTTCAAAACCCTATGCATTGTGGGGCCTGGGGCCTCAATATCTTCAACTCTCGCTTCCTAAATATCTTCCTTCTCGAGCTCTTCGCTCATCCGCTTCCAACTCCCTCAGGGTCTGTCACTTCTCCAAGCAACAAGTTGGTGGTAGATCTATTTCTTCGGCTGGGGTCTCCATCTGGAACAGTCTCCCTGCCTCCCTGAAACTTGAGGTGAACCATTTCCGGTTCCGGAAGCACCTCAAAACCTTCCACTTTGCTTCTGCTTTCTCTCCTCCTCTGCTCTGCTTAACTCCAGACTGAAACTGAAACTGCACTGGTTACCTAGCCACCCTCTGATCTTGGGCCCAGGTCCCCGTCCCGCCAGTTGCACACCTGCACTGCCTCCCTGGCAACCCCCGCACTTGGGGACTGTTTTCTGTATCCCTACAGTTCCCCTACCAGCACTTGACACCTGATGTCTGCACTTACCCTTGGGAGTTCATATCGCAGGATTTAACACACAGATCTGGGTCAAGATCGAGTCAGGCCTTAAAGCCAGTGGCCAGACTAGCACTGAATCTGTATTGCCTCCACTGGATCCAATGAAGTAGCTAAGGGTGGTTAAAAAGCCAAATTCAACTGCTCCAAGCATACCCACAAAAGCACTAGGAGCAGTCTCTGGAAAACTATACTCTGTGTCTGTGTTTGGACAACCAGGCAGAACAGAGGGTGGTCGCAAACAGATGCCTAACCAACTAAAACATAGAAAATCTAAACACCTCCCAATGCCTAAAAAGGCTGCATCAAATGGCTCTAGAGCTTTTTTTGCAAAAGCTAAGAATGACAAATTCTGCAACTATCGAGACATGCTCCTCTAAAGTCTCTATAAAAAGGACTGTGTCCCCGGGTCCAGTGCCAAATGTTAAATTTTCTGGATTCAGAAGACGACAACATACTTCTGCTGATGTATTTAAGTACTTATTCAGATGGCATGAATGAAGAATCGGCAGAGAAAAATTACCTGACTTATGAGGTTGACAAATCTGGGCCGTCTAAAGGGGAACTTCAACTAGACTGCAGCCCTCCTCACGGTCTCATCTCTCCAAAGAGAGAGCAGCAAACGAGCGGTGGTGGTTGGTCCTCATTTTTCTGTACGCTGGAGTAAAGAACGAAGCTCCTAACAAGGCAGTCGGAACAAATCAGTAGACTGCAGTCGGGCCCGACAAGGCGAAGGGTTGAAGGTCATATGAGAGACCAGGGCAACCCACAAGCTCCCGCCAAGTTGCTTGTAGTGATTGAGAGGCTAATTACAGAGAAAGATGGCCTTATCATGAATAGGAGGAATTTGCTAAAACTCCTACGCTGCTCGCCCAAACTCTGATTCATTGATCAATACGATGTTAAGATTGTAGCCTTTGTGAGAGGAAAACGTTTGGACTGAGTGATGTTGCATCTCCATTCAATACAGGTGAAAAAAACCATCTTGGATGCATCCCCTAATTTTCTCCACCTGGGATTTGAACTCACTGATGGGGATCTACCAAAGACTATCACTCTTGGAAAGGCAGCCTATGACCAAGAGGCTCATAGAACGAATTCTCCTACTCCAAATATCTTTATGCCCAGCCCAGACCAAGGAAGAAAAATGTCTTCTCTAAGAGCTAGAAGAGAACTTGATTCTCCTGGCAGAAACAGTGAAAGGGCAACATCAACATTCATACAAGTATCATTGGAGAGCAAGAACCCAACTGAAAGGAGGGTCAGGATGAGTGAAGATAGGAGTGGAGTTCTAAGGCCGCCGACAAACTGATCATGGTTGGCTGGCACTCTGGCACAGAAACAGAACCTTTAACTCACTGAGTCGCAACCTACTTACTCATTATGTATGGCCTCATGGAAGACTAGAGGTTTTGGGCATCTGTTTGAGAAAGGAGACAGCCACTTTGAACCATGACATTCTATGCCTTCAGGAAACTATACTCCAAGCCGATCTGTGAAGGTTTTGAAGTATGCTTCAATCCAGCCCAAACAAGAAAAGTGGGAAGACAGTCAGCTGGTCTACTGACCCTAGTAAAATTGGGACAAAGTCTCAAAATATTGGAAACAAGAAATCCAAGCACCTGTGTGCAGATGGTCCTTTTAGAATCAGACTTATCTCTTGGCAATTGTCCGTTGTTGTTAGTTGTATTTAATGTATATTTAGGAATCTGGCTGGGATTGGTGATGAGGAGTTTGTGGAGCTAGTTACCCTACTTATGGACAACTGTAGGGTGAATCTGAAATCGCCCCTTTGTTTGATCTGTGGAGATCTTAGTGTAAGATGCCTGGACAAATCAGGGGTTAAACTGCCATGCGGTTCCTTGCAGAGAAGAGTGGCCCTATGTATATCTGAGCTCAAGGAGAGAGATGATTGCATGGTGAACGGCTTTCTTAGAGGTGACATTCCGGGTAGAGCAACATAGGCGCGTGGCCCCCAGAAAGCCCACTTGTATTTTTATTTTGTATCAAGTGGCCTTTTTAAATGTCTGCACTCCCTGAATGTCACGCCTATGGCTAACAGCAATCACAGCCTTCTATGTCTTCGCTTTACTGGGCCGGAACGGTGCACGAAGGAGAGAGTGGGGGAAAAAATGCCCTCTCTTCAAACTCCCTGGGCATTGACTATCTGCGCATCCTCTTGAGCTTCCAAGTTATTTCTACGATGGGAGGCAAAACCACCTTCATTACCCTAATGAAGATCTGAAAAAGGCCATAAGATTTTTTAGAGCTGATCTGTGAAATATAGATTGTCTCAAGATTGTGCCAAAGCCTCTCTAAAAAGGAAGTGCAAACAGCAATATAGTAACTGGCTGTTGCCCACTAAGGCGCAACGTTTGCAAGCAGATACGACAATCATTTTGAAAATAATTGCTAATAAGAACACGCATGATCTTTGGGCCCTGCTCAATTGTAACACCATATTCCAACTGGCAACCATGAACCCCACCGTACCTGAAAAGGTCTGGATCGAGTTCTTCTCCAGCCTTTTTTGGTCAACTTTAGAATCTAGTGTAGTGCCTGCATCTTGCACCATGCCTTGGTCAATACAGTTCACAGGGGAGGACATTGTTATACATATAAAAAAATGGATTCCCTCAAGAGCAGCGAGCCCTGATGGCTTGAATAATGAAATGCTGAAACGGAATCCCGAGGACTGGGCAGGGTTTTGTTGGGCCCTGTTTAACCAAATTTTAAAAGCAAGAGAGGTCCCTGCCTTGTGGAAGGTGGCAATAATTTTCGTAATCTATAAGAAGGGGGACAGGGATAAAGCAAAACATTATAGGCCCATTGCTTTATTGGAAACCCTTGGAAAGATCTTTGCATCCATTTTGTTAAGACACCTAAAAAATGGGTGATAAGATTTGGTCATTTTGATAAATGGCACACCGGGTTTGTCCCTGGGGCCGACACTAGCCACAACCTATTTCTGCTTAAGATGAAGTTGAGAGCTAGTAGGTCAAAACAGAAGGTTTATCTAGCTGTCATAGATCTGGAGCAAGCATGCAACTGCATTAGTAGAGAAAGTCTCTGGGAAAAATGATCTACCTGGCACTCCCCTCAAGATCTGTTAGAGGCAATAAAGAATTTATACTCATCAACGCCAATCCAAATCAGGATGTCTGGTATAGGGTGTTTAACAAAACCCATTAGTACATTGAGAGGCCTATAAAAGGGCTGCCTCCTGTCCCCAGAACTATTTAATTTGTACCTATTAGACCTGTAGCAGAGTCAAGAGGGAGTTAACGCTTTTCTCCTAAAGATATATCACCATCCTATTCCGTGGGTTCTATATGCAGATTATTTGGTTTTGATTCAGTACACCCCGATAGGGCTTCAAAGAAGACCAAACCAACTTTAGCAGTACTTGTAAGTGAACAAAGTAAGGGTGAATGCACAAAGATAATCATAATGTTCCTTCCAAAGCCAGGAACAAAAAAAGAATTCCAAATTCACCTGGATAGTGAACTCAGTGAAAATTGAAACTGTAGACTCCATTCTGTATCTGATGTCACTTTCAGCTGTAGCGTAATCAAAAAAACTTGGATGGATGGTGTTAGACTAAAATGTCTAAGTCTGGCCACCCAAACAAGAAAAATAAACAGGAAATTTGGCAAATTCACCATCGATCCGCTAGTTTCCTTCTATAGACTCAAAGTAGCTCCCATATTACTATATGGAGCTGAATCGGCTGCCAATTTTCTGGAGCAAGTTTGTAACAAATTGGAGGGTCTTTTCTGGAGGAAAGTATTGGGTTTACCGCAATCTCTTCCCATTTACCTAACCCGATTCAAATTGGGTCTCCAATCCCTCAGTTCTCTGATTAGATGGCGCTCGCTGAGCCTGTCTCAAAATGCATGATCAATGGGAGACTTCCCTATTTGAAGTCCTTGAATAATGGGATGCCAGGGGGAGACATCTGGTTGTGGACTCCTGGAAATCCTCCTTTTGAGTCTGACTTGGGCAGCTGGATTAATGGAGGAGGTCCTTAAAACAAATCCAGAAAGTGAAGTTGCAGGTAAAAAGAATAGATTGGATGACTACCCTCTCACAAATAAGCTCCTAAAGACTGCCGCTGAACTTGGACCATGAAAAAAAATCAATGAATCAACTCCCTCTATACTTAACAACATTTCTGAGTCAATGCTATATGGATTTATTAATGAGATTAAGGTTAAACATCCTCCCTACTAGGGTAGACCTAGGAAGGAGGCAACAGATTCCTAGAAATACATCTTTCTGTAGATTTTGCAGGAATAAAGAAATAGTTGAAACCTCTAGACACCTGTTGACTGAATGTCATGCTTTGGATCCAGTAAGAAGGCCATATATGAGTGAAATAGCAACATTCTATAAAACTCTATCATGCCAGGAGTGATGGGAAATGTTTATCATAGGGGGAAATAACTTGATGGTGCTAGCAGCTATGAAGTTTATGGAGGATGTGTTGGAACTGGCAAATGTAAACTGAGGTTCTGTGAAATTAATGCATATTCTGGAGGGGATCACTGAGAGGTATCATGTATATCTTCTTTATTTTTTTAATGCTCTTTTTGGATTTGTGATTTTATCTTCCCTTTCCTTTTAACCAATGTGTAATGAAATGTAATGTATGAGATAGATTTTTACATGAAAGCTTTGAAATAAACCAATCATTTAATACAGAAAAAAGATAGGATAGATGATAGAATAGCAGTTAGATAAAATAGGGGATATACAAAGCACCATGGAGGAAGGGGGGGAGGAGCGAGGGATAAACTGCAATGCACAACACCTAACTACAATGGAGAGCAACAAATTAGAATCAAGTGACCAGTATAAGAGACAGCTGAAGATTCAGTGAACAACCGAAAAAGCAAGACACCTAGAAGCGAGTGATCTAAGTAGAGGGGGGAGATCCTTGAAAGCAGGATATAGGAAAAAAGCCACATTTTCAGACACAAAAGCAAATGCAAAAAACACTCAGATTTGACTTCCCTAGATAGAGCGAAAAAGCCTAATTTTCAGACACAGAAGCAATGCAAAAAACACTCAAATTTGTCTTTCCTAGATTGAGTGGAAAAGTCTAATTTTGAGATACAAAAGCAAATGCAAAAAGCACTCAGATTTGACTTTCATAGATAGAGGGAGGTAGCCTAATTTGTATTCACAAAAGCAAATACAAAAACACACTTAGATTTGACTTTCCTAGATAGAGGGAAAAAGCATAATTTTCAGACAGAAAAACAAATGCAAAAAACACTCAGATTTGACTTCCCGAATAGATAGTAGCCCCAATGGCTAACTACAACAATTCACCTGGCGCAAGATATGGATAGCATACAACTGCGACGTACAGAAAACTGCAATATTAGCTAATAGGACTAATAGGAGTGATAGAAGTGGAGGGACAGTTAAATATGGAGCAGTAATGACTGTTCCCACTGCCTGCAACTTTCTTACCTTGTCAGTTGCTGCTAGTTGATGGCTGCGCTGCATGCTCCCTCAGTGAACACAGCCAAACACAGTCTGGAGCTGCTACAGTGGGAGCTGCCCTTTGCCTCTGGCCCATAGCTGAAGGGGCTGCATAGGCACAGAGGCTGCCCTGCTTGGATGACTAAAGTGGGGCTGATTGCCCAATCAGGTATCAGGGAAGGTGTGGGAGGCAGGAGAGAAGGGAAAAAAGGAAGACAGCAACCTCGCCAGGCCGCAATGCAGCAAGAAAAAGTTGAAAACCAACAAGGAAATAACTTTAAGAAGAGCAGAAGCTCAAAACCCCAAGATGTAAGAACTCACCAAAGCAGATCAGAAAAAAGTATACAACGCCAAGCTCTGGCTAATTTACCCACAACTAGTTGTTCCACAAGGGCTGCTTGTCCAATCAGGGGTCGGGGAGAGGTTGGAGGCAGGAGGGAAGAGGGGACAGGAAGGCAGAGACCTTGCCCAGCAGCAACGTGGTGAGCAGAAGTTGAAATCTAGCAAGGAAATAACTTTAAGACGAGCGAGAGCTCAAAGCCCCAAGATGTAAGCACTCACCAGGGTATGCCCAGACGTGGGTCCCTTGCCTGCTGGGCCTAGAGACCCAAGCTACTCCTCACTGATGACGCCCAACAAGGCTGAAACATGTCTGGGGATGCTTGTGGTCTCGTGCAAAAGGGATGTGACCTAGCAGTTCGGGCTGGACTACCCCTTTGGGGGTAGGACCAAGCCTTATTTGCATATGGTTTTTCCCCCTTTGTAATGGCTTGGCAGGTGAAGAACGATGGTCTGGAGGGTTGCCCAGAGTAATGCCAGAGGTCAAGATTTATTCTAAACCTTCCAGCCATCAACTCTTTTGTTTTGCTATTGTCACCCCGAGTGGGAAGGGTATGCCCAGACGTGGGTCCCTTGCCTGCTGGGCCTAGAGACCCAAGCTACTCCTCACTGATGACGCCCAACAAGGCTGAAACATGTCTGGGGATGCTTGTGGTCTCGTGCAAAAGGGATGTGACCTAGCAGTTCGCGCTGGACTACCCCTTTGGGGGTAGGACCAAGCCTGGTTTGCATATGGTTTTTCCCCCTTTGTAATGGCTTGGCAGGTGAAGAACGATGGTCTGGAGGGTTGCCCAGAGCAATGCCAGAGGTCAAGATTTATTCTAAACCTTCCAGCCATCAACTCTTTTGTTTTGCTATTGTCACCCCGAGTGGGAAGGGTATGCCCAGACGTGGGTCCCTTGCCTGCTGGGCCTAGAGACCCAAGCTACTCCTCACTGATGATGCCCAACAAGGCTGAAACATGTCTGGGGATGCTTGTGGTCTCGTGCAAAAGGGATGTGACCTAGCAGTTCGGGCTGGACTACCCCTTTGGGGGTAGGACCAAGCCTGATTTGCATATGGTTTTTCCCCCTTTGAATGGCTTGGCAGGTGAAGAACGATGGTCTGGAGGGTTGCCCAGAGCAATGCCAGAGGTCAAGATTTATTCTAAACCTTCCAGCCATCAACTCTTTTGTTTTGCTATTGTCACCCCGAGTGGGAAGGGTATGCCCAGACGTGGGTCCCTTGCCTGCTGGGCCTAGAGACCCAAGCTACTCCTCACTGATGATGCCCAACAAGGCTGAAACATGTCTGGGGATGCTTGTGGTCTCGTGCAAAAGGGATGTGACCTAGCAGTTCGGGCTGGACTACCCCTTTGGGGGTAGGACCAAGCCTGATTTGCATATGGTTTTTCCCCCTTTGAATGGCTTGGCAGGTGAAGAACGATGGTCTGGAGGGTTGCCCAGAGCAATGCCAGAGGTCAAGACTTATTCTAAACCTTCCAGCCATCAACACTTTTGTTTTGCTATTGTCACCCCGAGTGGGAAGGGTATGCCCAGACGTGGGTCCCTTGCCAGATCCAAAAAAGTATGCCGCACTGAGCGCTGGCTCATACAAACAACAAGCAGTTGTTCCACAAGGGCTGCTCGCTCAACCAGGTTGGGGTACGGGTGGGAGGCGGGAGGGCAGGGGGAACAGGACAGCAGCGACCACACCAGGCCACGATGCGGCAAGCAAAAATTGAAAACCAGCAACGGACTTTAAGAAGAGCAGGAGCTCAGAGCCCCAAGATGTAAGCACTCACCAAAGCAGATCTGAAAAAAGTATGCCACCTTGAGCGCCGGCTAATTTAACCCACGAGTAATTTCACAAGGGCTGCTCGCCCAAACAGGGTTCAGGGGAGAGGTGGTAGTGGGAGGGAAGGGGGAGCCGGAAGGCAACGACCTCTCCAGGCTGCGATGCAACAAGCAAAAGGTAAAAACCAGCAAGGAAATAACTTTAAGAAGAGCGGGAGCTCAGAGCCCCAAGATGTAAGCACACACCAAAGCAGATCTGAGAACTTCAAATCTGTTTTGATATAAATCTGTAGCCATCTCATTTAGAAACAAGCAGGAACATGTGTTTTGATCATCAAAATCGCTTCTATAAAATCAATGCAATAAGGATATTTGTAGGAGTATTAGCCATTAATAAAATGATCAATATTAATAACTTAATGAAAATGATGCCACCCATTTAAACAGCATATCCGAACATCTGTCTCGGATGGGGGTCCCAGAATTTCATATTTCATTGAGGTGGCATGTTGCTATGAGAAAATATGGAATAAAAATGATTTCTGCATTCAAATGTGTTAGAGCAAGCAGACCCCACCTTCATTTTTCTTTAACATGTATAGAAATTGTAATAAAAGCATCAGAAATGAGGTGTGCATTTGGTGGGAGTGCCTGACTATGGAGTAAACCATTGAAAAGTTTGACCAACTAACAAGTGTACATAACCTTGACAAAGCAAAGGAATATGAGTGAATAACAAAAGTGTGAACTCTCAGGGAATAGGGTGCTGACAAAAGAATCAAAAGCTATGCAGAAGGGCTGCCACCTATTCCAAAAAGATGAGTCTTGAACCTAGATTAACTGGAGAACTGAATCCTATACAATATTACCTAGAGCAGACTTGCTTACCAAGAGGGAGGAGAAGCTGACTGGGAATTCTTTTGAAAACTCATAAGGGCCCATTCTGACTGAGAGCCTTAAATAATATTTCAAAGTGAGTATGAAAACTCCCCAAATGTAATTAGATTAACTTAGCCCTCTAGACTCATTTCCCTACTAAGTCACTGGGGTGCCGGGGAATTGGGGTGGTAGTTTTCACTAGGGCTGCTCATTCTAAATAGACATCTCACTATTTTATTAAACAAATGCACTTCGCAGTCTCACTTAATTTACAACCAAGTAAGCCATGCATTCCTAAGCTGTGTGTGCAGTGTACAACTGATAGCAATGCTGTGCAACTTAAGCGCAGTTCTATGTAAACAAAAACCTATTCAATCGTACTAGAAAGTGCTTCACAGATACACTCAACATTGGGCTGCAGTTTGAATGCGAACACCACAAAAGGAAAATGAAGAAAAGCTTGATAAATGTGAGATCTGTGAAAGACATTCATACTTAGACATCGTTTGGGAATGAGAGGGAGCTCAGGGTGTCACGTTCACTCCCATAGCAAACGTTGCTAATGAATTCCATTCACACCTCACTCTTGACTTTACGTAGAGAAAAAGAAACCTGCGCTATTGTTACCTGATTTGTAAAATAAAGTAGGATGCCTGCTCATCCATGTATTAGTAAATCTTAAGGGTGCAAACAACCTTCTGTGAAATGCATTTCAATGAAATGTTCAAGGTAGCACAACATCTTCAATGTTTATTAACATTTCTCTTCTTCGGCTGGTGAAGTGGTCTGTCTACAAACAAAATTAAGTTACAAGGCTGCATGTGCAATGCGTGAGCAGCGGGGTGTTATCCTCTGGTGGAGTAGAAAGGTCTTAACCTTTCTTAGAATGGTGAAAGGGCAGTCCTAGAACTGAGAGAGCTATTTAAAAGGATGGACAGGTGCCTTCATGCAGGGAGAAGAACATTTAGTGGCTCTTCCAAGGCATATCTTTGGATGGGGCTCTGCCACACTATACCCCAATCCTTAGTAGTACTTGAGTCGCTTTGTGAGGGCTCAGGCTCCCCTCATAGTTTTTGCCTGGCATCCCATTCTCACCCATACTCAGGAGAAGCAGAGCCATAAACATCAACTGGGTAGCCAGGAACCTTGTTATTCCAGTGGTGGGGGAACAGGCAGATCTAACGACAGGTAGCAGAAGAGATGAGAAAGGTAGTTTGTATTTATTTTATTTTATGCCCCAACCCGCGCAAATGCTGCCTCAAAGTGCTTTCACAAGTAGTGAAGCAGATTTTACACACATGGACATTGTTGGGCTACTTGTTGTTAGGGAGAACTCTCCAGAATGGCAAATTTCCCTTACCTACAGAGTCCCTCAACAGCTTTGCTGGACTTCTAGGATTTACTTTTTTTTCACCTGGTAAGAGTGTGAGCCTTTTTTCCCACTCTTACATGCGTTTTGCTGTGTGTGTTTTACATTTGTATGTGTTCTTGGACTGTGGAGCTTCACCTATTCCATAGGCATCATCTTTTTACTTGTGTTACACAGCACGTTCAGTGCAGTGACACAGGGTTGTCATTTTTAAACTTCCCAACTCTGACTCCATTCTCTGGGACTGACTACTGTCTCCCAGAACATGTAAAGTTGCCATTGACTTTATTAGTCTTTTTAAACTCACAGACCCAGTACAAACTATCTTACATAGAGTTCTGGAAAGGGTTAATATTTATCCCTTTTTGTCTGTTTCTCATGGAACATTGTTTCATTCCCTTTTCATTAAGATTTGGCTGCTGGCAGTAGTAACTACCCTATTTTTCCTACCACGGTTATCTTAAATAGCCCTGGTAGTTTTTTAGGCTATCTTAGTAGCCTCAAACTTAAACCCGCTGGTCCATATAGATTTTTATACGGTTCCGGCTGGGTTTATTCACCATTTCTTTTTGTAAAAGTCTTTCTCGTATTTTTCTCTGCACGTCAAACCAAGGTTGATTCCTTTGTTCGCCGTCCTTTGGCGGGCTTCTGCACAGAATGTCTGAGGGGGACAGGATGTGAGGGAGGGGGTTGAGACTCCCTGCACAGGGTCTCCTCGGAGACCCATATTGCACTCTAGCATGATTGGCTGAGGTGACTGTCCCAGCGGGACAGCCACCTACTGTGTGATTGACAGCCAGGCTGTGTGAATGGGGGAAAACTGCATAAAAAGCAGGTCTCTTGGGATTGGAAGTCAGAGTCACCACTGGAACGAGAGAACTGAAGAGAATCTGGAAGAAGAGGACCCCTACCACGACTGAACTGCCGGGTGAAGCCCTGCTGCAGGTCCTAATCTCCAAACTTCGTTGACAGGAAAGATAGGCAAGGAATCTTCTCCCCTTGAGCTGGTGGGACCTGCCAGTTCACCAAACTGCAAGCCAGGCCTCCCTCCTCTGGTCGAATTTGTTGAACAGTGCTACAGTGAAGCGGATTGCCAGGACAAACGGACCCTGCTTGGGTTTTAAGGAGCACACCTTTTATTTTGTCGTTTTGCTCTGCTGCTGGTTTCTTCCCTGAGCAGTGCAGGACCCTCCAGTCTTCCTCCTTTGTGTCAGTCTGACAGTCACTTCAGGAACAGTGAGCCTGCAGGATCTGCCAGGAACGTCTGGCTCAGCTACATCATTTTTCAGCTTTTAAGGTACTGTGCTAACCCGGTTGTTTGTTTCGTACAGCTGCGGTGAAAGTGTGAAATCTTTCGCCAATCCGAGGGCTTTTCCTTCTTCATTCTTTAAAGTAACTTTTCCACCCAACCAACTTCGTTCTGAACTCTTGGCAAAGACTTAACCGCGAACTACCCTGAACTGTGTGATCCTCTGCAAAGACTTTGTTCCATTGACTTTGGGCCAGGTCCCTTCAATTTGATTTCCTCACTCTAGTTCCTCTTTCTAGATTGCCCTGATTTATTAACTTGTTGGTGCTGCTCAATTTCTGTCTAACCTTTGTCTTTCCTCCCTTTTAAATTCCTGGAGTGCCATTTTGCTCACACTTCATTTTGAGCCTAACTTGTCCAGAATCTATTGGGTGCGGTGTAGTGTATTAGAATCGTGAGTTTTCAACTGCTTGATAATAGTGAAATGTTTAATAACTGATTTGTAAATAAATGTATATTCTTTTACTCAAAAACCTTGAGTCAGTGTTTGTTTGAATCAAAGTAATTGTTGTCCTTTGTGTAACTATTGGTAATGCTCACTTTACTCTTAAGATAAGTCTGGCTGCTCAGCCATCGCTACCACTTTACTCTGTAGTACAGGCTTGTACTGAAGGTGAATTTGTACTGTCACTTGTAGTCTTAATTGTGTGTGTTGTTCCCAAAGGGTACTGCATGTAATTCTGCCTAACACTTGTTACACGTCCATGTGTCCTGTATCAGGAATTGTAATTTGGGAAAAAGCATGCACACATGCTATATACTTCAGGTAATTTCACTTTGACATGAGTAAGGGTAAAGTACACTTTTGCAGAGCCAAGGGAGGTGGATTTGAGGTTAATAGCTGGTCATATGACAGAGATTGGTGAAACCAGAGGTGGTTGTCAAGAGTGAAGGAAAGTGTTCCTATTGCACATAATCTTACAGGAAGCAACAGCTTGTTTACTTAAGGAGATAGGAGGCCAGGTCTCTGATCTATGGGGCTTATTCTGCCATCCAAGGCTTATGCTGTTTTTTAAACCTTCTGCAGCTATATTACTTTTTTAGATTAAGCCAGATATCATTCCAATGATTGCCCCCACATTTTGCAAGTGACCTTCCACTGTATTTCTTTCTGTTGAACAGTGGTATTATTAGATTGTCATGGGGAGATCTAAGTGTTTATTTGATAATGAAGGTGTTTAGGTAGAAGACATAGCTCATTTTGAGCATATGGAAGGTTACGCACAAGGCTTTGTGTATTATTTGCCGGTCTGATAGCACAGCGAGTAGAGTGCTCGCTTTGACATGTGTACAGAGCCTGCTGACACAGGTTTGAATCTTGGCAGGGCCAAACTCAGCCTTTCATCCTTCAAAGGTTGATAAATGAGCACCACACACCGTGGGTAATAACAAGCAGCACTCAGATGCCTAAGGGTGCGCAGCACTATATTAAAGCTAAATTATTATTATTTGTTTCCAATTGGAAGCCATTTTATCGATTTCAAATCTGATGAGCTGTGGCCCAAGGGTCCGACCCCAAGTTAAGCGTGTTGGTTTTATTTTGTATTAAAAGTATTTTGCGCCTGAAAACACTTGTGTATAGGCACGTTATAAATGCCATATCATATCATATCATATCCTATCATATCATATTAGTTGTAGTTGGTGTTTATATAGTCCAAGGCAACGCCTATTACAATAGTCTTATTGTGAAAGTGCCAGGCCCAAGTAACATCCATTCTGTGAGTTATATCCACATAAGTGACGTGTGTCCTTAACAGGTGCAATTGGAAAAGAGAATGTGCAATTAAATTGATTTGGGGTTAAGGGTGAGTTTGCTAACCATGATCCCCAAGATTATTTACTTGGTTTAAGAGGTTGAGTGCTGTACCCATCCAGGAAGGCTATTTAATTTGCAAGGTGTTAAGTCTATGAACTCAATCAGAGGTCATTGTCAAAGGTCTACGCCTGGATCTTTTGAAAGATCTTTTGAAGAAGGTCTGTGATGTAAGGATTTCTGTCCCTGTTGGACATCAACATATATTTGACCAGTGAGGGTCAAGGAATTGATGAGGTCAGGGAAAGGTTAAACATAAATGTTAAACAGCCATGGGGAGATGATGAATCTTTGAGGTACTCTGCATGTACCCATGATATTGATTGATTTGGAGTTGCCAATATGTACCTCAGATATGCAGTCGTTTAGGTAATTGGACGTTTACTCCCAAGTAGTTCCATTAATACCTATTTAATTTTTGAGTCTAAGACATAGGGTTTTGATAATGGCCGAATTTTTTGCTTTGGATAGATCATCTAGCATTAGTGCTATAGGCATACAATTGTGAAGTGACTTCAGAAATTCTTCTTGTATGTGGAGGAGTCTGGTTTCTGTGATAATACTGAAATAGAACTCAGATGAATTTTCCTTGAGAATGTGGAAAGTTGGGCTGTGTTTATTAGCAAAAGTTACGGAGGCAGTCTTAACAGTACAGGGGAGTCTCCCCATAGTAAGGGGGGCACTGCACAGTTCAATCAGAATTTCGTCTAGGATGGAAATCATTTCCTTGACAAATATTGCTTGGTAGAGGTCACATTGCTGTCCTGAAGAACCCAGCTTCTTTCAAAATGTTAGGAATTCAAGATGATGAATTAAGAGTTTAATATTCTTTTGGGTCTTACAGATTTTGTCCTGGAATGCAGTTGCCACAGTGTTGGCTAATTCCTCTGAAAACCTCTTTGGGTGTACAGTTGGCTGTGGTGATCTGCTTTTGATACACATTTTTCCCCATTCTATGGTCTTGTATGTAACCTTTACTTTGTATCTTACATGGCAAATCGTCTTGATGTAATTTGTTTTAGTCCACTTATGCTTAAGATTAGGTGCACTCTTTCAATTGCTGCCAAGTCATCACCACATTTTTTGATGATGTTTTCGTGTAATACTGTGAAGAGCTTTTGTTACTTCCTTACTCAGGATCTCTAAGAGGGTTTCAGGATAGTTTGATAGTGATGGATTATTCATTAGAAGGAGACATTTTCCTCTAAATCCTTTTTAATTTGTTACCCTTTAAGTCTTACAAGGTTGTGTTGATTATTTTTGGAGTTGGTGGCAGGCCCGGCTCCAGGAATTTTCATCTGGGTGGGCCAGGGTTGTGACCAGGGGGGCCCACATTCCATTGGGTGTGGGTCTAGGAGAACCCTATTCAAAGTGCTGGCGTTGATCCAGATTTTGCAGATCTCCAAAAATAAATTTGCACACCTCTATAAAAAAAAGTACATAGCAAAAGAGAAGCAAGGAAAATCGTGTTGCAACATCAATCTACCTGTCTTCCCTTCCCATCTGCTCTCCCCTTTCTGTTATATCTGATCCTCCTTCACCTTTCACCATCCAGACACGTTCCTTCAGCTGCCCTAATTACTGTTCCCATTTACCTATCCTTTCACCTGTTCACACCAGCACCCTGCATGCATTTCCTGGCCTGGCCGAAGAGAATTCAGGGCGATGCCTCCTCCTCTTCCTCTGAGAGGGCTGAGCAGATGGATGGTGTCTGCCCAACAAATACCTTCCTGAGCGCTGTGGCTACTCCCAGCGGGCCCCGAAGGGGATGCTTGTGCTCCCTCCATCCTGTTGTGAAAGATAGACCCCCCCACAATACTGAAGCAAGGAATAGGAGATTTTGTTTCCTACAAAATTACATTTTTTTTCTAACTTTTTTTTATTTCATGAACAGAACATACCATGCCCAATCAATACAGGTAGTCTTGTTGATCTTAACAATATTTAGAGCACAACAACATATCCTCCAATAACATACACATGCATACAATTCTCCCTTCACCCACCCATACCACAAATGCCCCCTCCTTTCCAACTGAACCCCTACATTAGTCCCATTCTGAATGTCTCCCATCAATGGTTCATGTACAATATTAAATTTGAAACACAAAATGTTATTTTTTGTTGCATTTTCATAGCACATTTTAATTGATTTGAGAGTGCAAGGCTGTGCTAGGGTTGTAAGGGCTGCATCAGGAGGCAGACGGTGCTGGTTGAGGGTATTCCAGCCTCCTGGTATCGCTCCTGGTGGAGTATGGCATGAAGGAGCGGGTCTTGCTCCTCTGTCATGCCCCTATACATCATTGTCTGGTACATACTGTTTACATACTGGTTATAAAATGCAATTGTCAGAGATGACTCTTTGTTTGATGTGTTCACTGGTAATGAATGACACAATTTTGTTCAATAAATGTGGCCTGGATATTTTCAAAGTTAGATGTGTGTGTGTGTGTGTGTGTATCCTAATGCCTGTGCTGGCCATCTATTAAATCATGAGTGAGGTTTTTTGGAATAGCTTGTAATGCAAACTGAATCCCTTCTAGGGGCACCTACTTTTAACAGGCAAGGCATAGTGAAATTTAAAAAAAATATGCTGCGGATCACACACTTTGGTTGAGTAGTAAAGCCATAATTTCAGCGTAGCCTGAAAAATAGATATTTGACCAAAAATCTGCAGAGCTCAAGTTGATACAAATATGTGTTGAAGTTTGGCTTTCAATAACTAAAATAATACTAAATTGTATACAAGTTTACTTAAAAAATGCACCAGTCACTTGAGAAACCAACTTGACAATGTATTCATGTTGATGAAAAGATTAAGGTGGGCATTTTGTTTTGAATCCTGAACTGCATAGAGCAGAATTCTCCTGTTTGCGCTTTTTTGCAAAAGGGGCCATTAATTAATTTTAATTGTTTCCACCAAGTACTGGAAAAGTAAAGATTAAAACAGGTGAAAATCGCTTTTGATCTTTACTTTACCACTACGTGTCTGGAAAAGTTTAAATCATCTCCACAATTAATGATTGTGGGAGTCATCCGCAATGGATTCCTTTTGACTCTGTCTGCTTTTACCACGTGTAAAAGTCGGCAGATCTCATAGGAATCCATTGGATTTCAGCCAACTTAAAAATACATGCTGCTGGAATGCCAATAGGATTCGGCAGGGGGGCCTTGTTAAGTCTGATCTGCTCTCCAACTTCGCTTGGCAAATCATACAAAATCCTGTAGCTCATACAAAGTGGAGCTAAATGCATTTAGCGCCACTTCTTCCACTTTGCTTGACCTGGAAAAGAATCCCTTATGACTGTAGCTTTATTTTCCCCATCCTGAATGGAAGCCTACAAGCTCCAGCATAGCAATGAATGAGAATTTACAAAACATCTCTTACAGACACAAAGTGAAATGAAATGCATGTCAAGGTTATTGTTTCACACAGCTTTTTCTGTATCCCCTTAATTACTGATCACCTAACAATCACACTTAAAGAGCTTCTTAAAACCCTATATATTTTTTTAAGTGCCACAGCAATGATCACTGCCTTTTTACCTTTTTTCATTTCTAATTTATTTATTTATTGAATTTATTTCTAAAGCACAATGACAGTGGCCCGGGGGCATAAGAGCACTGACATGACAAACAATAAAAAACATAAAGCTCAGCGAAGCCTAAGGAGAAACCTGAGAGAGACTAGTGGAGGTCAAGGATCCATTTACTCAAAAGGCAAGGTTTCCAGGACACGTTTGAACCTGGGAAGACTGGCACCCAGCCTCAAATCAAGCAGGAGAGTATTCCACAAGTGAGGAATTGTGGCTGGGAAGCATCCATTTTGCACCTGTACCAGTTTGGCCTTTGGGGTGAAAATCAACCCTGTGTTATTGGATCTTAGATTACGGCTGTTAGATAGCCACTTCAACTGTGCTGCCATATAAAAAGGGCTTATTCCAATCAAGCCCCTGAAATGCAAAGGGTACGAAACTTGATTCTCTTTGTAATAGGGAGTCAATGTAATGCTTGGTTTGCTGTTGAGACATGATCTGTTTTGCGCATCCCCATAACAACCCTAACTGCATTGTTCTGGACAGCACCCTAACTGCATTGTTCTGGACAGCTTGCAGACGATTGAGCTCTCCTTTGCCTACCCCAAGTAGACTGCTGCCACAGAAGTCCGGGCGGCTCCCTATGATCGCCCTGGCTAGGGTGGCACAACTGCAGGCCTCAAGGAATTGTCTGAGTTGTGCCAAAAGTATAATGTAATATAATGTTGAGTTTGACACTAGGCTGCTGATATGGGACCTCAATCGTGACTCCCAAGGTTTTTATTGTTTTTTCAAAGTGGGGAGCAGACAGTCTGCGATTTGAAAGAATGAATAGGACTGATCAAGCTGGCGCCACTTCGGGCTGGTGCCCAGGATAGTAATCTCAGTTTTTAAGTTATTCAGGGCTAGGCCATTATACAGCATCCAGAGCTCGATTTGGTTGTATGTGGCATTAATGACCTCAGTGTCTTTGGAGTGGTCACCTGATAAAGTGAAAAGACACTGGGTATCAACAGCATATTTGGCATAGCACATCCTATTGTAAATAATCTGCCTCTGAGACTTGTTAAAAGATACAACCTCAATGGTAGGGCCTGTTCAGCCTTGATGTTTGCATGTGAGGGGTGATGGTAGGGCAGGGGAGGGGCATTGGCATGTGTCCTTTGTCTAAATGTTAAATCCACCTCTGATTGTACTCTTTAGTAAATATTGAAATACTGATTTTTATTTATAAAAGATGTACACCTTATATACTTTGCCCTGGAACATTATAGAAAATGCTCCTCTTTTTTGTTTATTTTGTGGGTGTTCATGTTTAATTTCTGGCACTGCCTAAACACCTAGCACCCAGGATTTACATCATACTTTGAAAACTCTGTAAAGTTACTCAACAGATTAACGTTATGAAGTCAGTACTTATCAGTTTGAATCATGAAACATTCTGTTAGAGTAGACTAGGCTTCCAAACAAAGATACATTCTATTTAGGTCGGAGCCCCACTGGTAAGTATGCATGAGAAGATCTAAAACTTGTCAAAACTTGCCAACCTAGCCTAATAATTTTCAGGTAGGGCCTTGTTGGACCAGCTCAGTGCAGCTTGATTCCCAAGGCGTAGCCAGCAAGACACCCACATCTGGGCATATACACATTAACTTAGGGAGACAAACAGAAGCCAACATGCAACGGCAAAGCCAACGGCTTGGGCTTTTGATTAGGCATGGATAGGCATTTGCCAGACACTTCCATAAGGGCACCACATAAGGGTACCACCTGGTCATAAGATGGGAACAGCTGGAAAATGGTGGCAGTAGCTGGGCATATGATGGCATTGCCTGGCAAATGTCTAATACCTATAAGCAAGCCAAAACAGATGGAATGTGATTGCTTGTTTAAGACATGACTTCAGTGCAATCACAGAGGCATTGACAAATATATTGCTTATAAAATCAACTGGCTGAAGACACACATTAAGAGAATTTTATTACACCAGGAGCTTATTTACACAGGTAATTAAGTAATTAAACACTCAAAAGAATGCTTAGATATAACACTGACGGGCCCTATAGAGCAACATGTTTGGTGTTACTTTGTTATAGAGCTTGCTCATAGAGTTCTAGAAACGTTAGGTTTTTCTGGTGAGGTATAAACACAGCCATGGCTAGTCATTAGGTGGGTTAATTAACAGACACACCCATAGGATGTGTATTTCTTCTCACATTTTATCGCTATCCTAGCTGTGTTTCACTGCATGCGATCTGGTTGTACCTAATAGGTAAAAAGTCTATGAATCAATTAAAACCACCGTCATTGCTCTGGCCAGCCTTGCATACTATTGTTTGCATATCAGCTTTGGCCCTGTCACTAATATCAGAAGCCCGTCCCAAACTTTTAGACCACAGGGCCTAAAAATCCATGTGGTTACTTGTGTTCCAGTGAAGATGGAAATTGAGAATGACCTGCACCTTTTGGTGGCAGCATCAAAAGTCATTTGCTAATGGCTTGTCCCCTTCTCTAATGGTACAGACATACTGCAAAAGTATGTCATGGAATGTTGCGCAGTGCAACGGTAGTGGTAATGTTTAATTCAAAGCCCTGCATGTATCACCTTTTGATTTTACTACACTCTCCCCTCCAGAATTACATTTTTGTTACAACCAACCTTATCTTTTCACTTATACTCAAGTAGTTAATGCAGCAGAATATATACTTTGAATGTAATTTGTAAGGACCCCAAGTCAGGTGACGCACCTTGTGCAGAAATCTGTGTTCAAGCATCTTACCTGTCATTTATATAACTTGATACAGTTAACCATTTTATTAAGCATGATGTGAAAAACCATTATATTCTCTCAGAAAATAAACACAATTTAAAATACAGAAACCAACATTGTGATTGTAGGTTTGAGAAAATAGTTGTAGGCAGCCTGCTTGAATATGTGTGCTACCTCACTTAGAGGTGTGTGTGGCTCTCCATCTCTCTGGTTATTTGTACTTTCATGGCTGTGGGGCATAAATCATTGTCTAGGGCAATAAAACAAATCCTGCAGTTCAGCCTCTCAGAATGTCTTTGAGGTTGCTGATTAATGTTTAGAGTGCCGTCCATCCCCCCACTCCCTTGGTTACTAGTGGTGTTTCACACCACTGACATGGCCTCCTTTCTAGGGGGGGCCAGGGGCTGGATCTGGGGGGCCTGGCCCCCCTGGCCTCCCTGCTGGAGCCGGGCCTGGTTGGTGGTGTGTCAGAGAACTGTTTGATAGGCATAGTCCCGTTTGTTAGATATGTGTTGATGAACACGCCATGAGAGTTTGATATGTTTAGTTTCTGTGAGTATAACATTGAAGAAATAGATGAAGTCTAGGGAATGTCTATTTCTATGGCTGAGATGGCTTATGCATAATTTGTAACCCAAATTGCCCATAGTTTGATTGAAGAGACTGGCATCGGGGCAATCTGGTTGGTTGGGCAAGAGGTTGATATATCTGAGTTTCATGATTTTTCTGTTGTTGGGCTGAATACTGGTGATGTGTCCTGGCCATTAGTGGTTGAAATTGGTGACTGATCGGGTGGTTGAGAGACTACCACTGAAATTAAGGAGGTGTTGGTAATGATGCAGCAATTGCAGAGAATGTTTTCAATGCTACTTGAGGATAGGGTATTGTTGAACGATATTTCAAAAAAGGTTCCAGAAAGAACATGCCATGATAACCTGTTCTGAGATAAGCGTTTGCAGCACACACTTTTTGCTCACTGTACCTTTCACAGATGGGAAATATCCATTTGCATATCAGTCTTTGTCCTGCCCACATGGGCAGTCCGGCACCTAAATGCTATGGCAATTCCCTCTGAACAAGAGTACCAACAGCAACCCCATACACGTGTTTCAGCCTTGTTGGGCCTCATCAGTTAGGTGAAGCTGTGCCTCTCTGAGCACAGTGAGCAGGTAGTCCACATCTGGTTGCCCCCAGGTAAGGGTGTTGAATGATATCTGTAATCTTTCTGGTTAAATGAGAGCAACTCCTGTGCTTCTTTTATTGTTTCTATTAGTGGCTAATCATTTGTAACCAATTGGAAGGATAGAGTCTACTGTGGCAGTGTAGCTGTCAGTGAGCCATGTTTTGGTGATTCCCTAGGATGTAATTTCACATATGAAATGATATGATATTATATGTCATTTATGAGGCCCCTGTAAACAAGTTTTTCTAGGTGTGACAAGACATGGGGGGGGAGACAGAGGGAGGAAAGGACAAACAATCTTACTAGGCCTTGTGTGATCCAGATCATGCAAGGGCGACAGCGTAAAAGTGCAGGGGGCAAGGAGAGGGGGGAGTACCAGGGTGAGGGAAAGGGCAGGTGCAATCAGGGCAGCATTGCCCTGAGTGAGTGCAGCCAGGGCAGTGCGGCTCTGGGTAAGTGCAAGGAGGCAGGGGACTGTAGAGGTTACAGTTACAACCCCTAAGTGGGCGCAGGCAGTGCAGGGAAGACTGATCATGGAAGAGCCTGGTACCCAGTGAGACTCTGGGGGTAGCCAAGCAGCCTGTCAGGGCAGCAGACAGTCAGGTCAACAGGGGAGAGAAAGAGAGAATACAGTGGAGAAAAGGAAGTTCTTGAGCAGCTTCTAGAACTTCCGGTGGTCCGGCTCAACTTTGAGAGGGGCAGGGAGGCCATTCCATTGGGAGGCACCTGCAGAGGAAAGAGATCTGCCCCCCACTCTCTGCTAAGAGAGCACCTTACACTCAGGAAGTTGGAGGTAGCAGAGCGAAGGGCTCAAGAAGGAAGGTATTTTGGAAGAGAGAGCTGGATTTATTGCAGGCCCCAGCCCCAGAAACCTTGTGGATGATGCAGCGGGTCTTGAACCTAATCCTTACAGCCCCCTGGAGCCAGTGGAGAGATTTCAGGACTGGAGACATGCAGTCCCTGGGCTTGAGGCCAATGGTACATCTCACAGTCTTGTTCTGGATTAGTTGCAGGGGGCGTAGAGTAGAGAAAGGCAGATTGAGAAAGAGGCTGTTTCAGTAGTACAGCCTAGAGAGCACCAGGGATCTAGAGACAGTGAGTTTCTGTGGGAAAGTAAGAAAAGGAAGAATACCTCTGAGAAGGTGCAGCTAGTAGTGGGCCTTCTTGACAAGGTTAGTGATGTGAGGAGAGAATGACAGAATGGAATCGAAGATGACTCCAAGGTTGTTTGCCTCACAGGAAGGCGAAGGAAGAGTGCCCAAGGAGGGCGGTCAGAGTGAGAGAGGGAAAACAGGAGCAGGGGCCAATGAGAAGTATCACGGTATTGCTTGCATTAAGTAATACTTTGATACATTCACAATTCCCTGCCAGTGATTATGAATCTCTTTGACCACACTCTTATGTAACCTGGTCTGATCCACGGGAAAACAATGCTATGTACTGAACGTGCTTTAAATACACAGGGAAGTGGGGAGAGATTTCTTTCTTTTTTTATCTTTTAACAAACTAAATTCATCTAACATTACATTTAATTCCTTTGCTTTGTAAAGGGAGCTCTTCATGGGAATTTCTATTTTGATTTTCTATAGCTATGTGTTCAGGATCCACTTGGTATACAGTTGGTAGTTGCTTTTCTGCTGCTTGTCTGCTGCTGCATGTTTTGTGGCCCGGTATTCAGCATCCACTTTATCTATAGTTGCTGTCTGCTTATATGTTATTCTGGATTTAGAATATGTTTAACCCTTTCTGACTTTTTGGGCTGCATTGTGCTTTATTCAAGGCTTTGGTAATTCCCTGTTATTGTTATGTGTGGTGCATCAAGAAAGTGTTCCTTGTGCTTCCTCCCAAATGTTTGGATAATTTTGTTGTATTCCATTTAGCACACACTGTGTGTCCTATACATAAGTCATATGGTTCCTTCTTCAGTAAATTTCATATTTTGTATACATCTATTTCATGTATGATTACTATCAAAGTTCAAGTATTTAAACAGCAGGGTACTTTTGTTGTGTTACCGTTATGTATAATGGGCATCAGTGTACAATTGTTTCAATTAGTCCATATATTTCTGTTAGTTGACCGTTGGAAATAAATGGCTAGAGCATGTCAATATCCACATATTTGTATTCATCCGTTTTTTTCAGTTCAGTTTGTTTGTCAGTCATATGTTAGTCTATATGTCAATCTGGGTGTCAAAACCCCTGTCTCATCAAATGCCTTCACGTTTTTCAATCCTTCAGGAATACTTTCCCATTCAATATTCCACATTATATTTTAATTTCTGAAAAGGTCTATTAATATGTTTATCTTAGTAATACATGATCACACACACAAAAATTACAACATGTAGCTGGCTTCCCAAAAATCAGATTCCAATGCAATTACCCAATATCAGAATAGTCACTAGAATATTTGGGGGAGAGTGTCTCTCTTCTTGTAGCTGTCTTTTTCTCTTTAAAGATAGGACTGTGTGCATTTTCTGGTAATCATGATTAGTTCCTTAAGGGGATAAATATTCATGCCAATAATTAATGGCAACCAATTTCATTGATGAAACAGACCAGTAATTCATAATTTAAAATGGAAAGTGATATGTTTAAAGATGTGTCCTACCTATATGTTGAGAATGGTTTTCTAGTTTTAGTTTTATTCTCTGAGATCCCACAGAAGATTTTGTTATTCAGGCGTCTGGGGCTTCAGTGCATAAAAACAAAAACTAGAAAATAGTTCTAAGCACACAAGTAGGATATCATTTTACACTTTGCACTCGCAGTCATAATTTAATGATCTCGTTGGATAAGGAAATTGGGTTCAAGAATGAATAACAGTGATGTACATATTCTTAAAGGAAGTAACCATGATTACCGAGACAGCATGCAGTGCTATCCTTATAAGATAATAGACAGCCTTAAGTAGAGAGAAAATCTACTCCCAAATAGCATATTGAATATTTTGATTTAGGCTAAGTGCACTTAGATTTGATTTTTGGGAAAGTAGTTTTTTTTCCACTTTTTTGTGAAATCATAAATATTCAATCATATACTACTAAGAGAAAGATATTAATTGACCTTTTCAGAAATCGAAATGTAATGCAGAAGATTTTAAGGCAGACATTTTGAGAAAGCACCAGAAAGAGCCAAACATGTGTAGGCATTTGATCCTCAAGAATTCGACACCCAGATCAACACAAAGACTGACCAACAAACAAAATGGAAAACATGCATTGATGAACTCAAACATATGGTTGTAACCATAAACGAGCTATTTGATTGTGAGGCACTTGGCCTTTTGATCAACAGAGAGTGATAAACTACCAGAATAGAAGAAATATATGGGAAAATTGAAACCCACGGACACACATACCAATCTATGGGCCTCATTACAAGTTAGGTGGTAAGTGGTAAAATTGGTTGTAACTGAGATACTGGCCCTCATTAGGAGCTAACCATGGAGTAATTAGCTCCATGGTTGCTTCCCAACTTGCCGGAAATCCTGCCTGGTGAATGGAGTAATTGCCGGTCCATTCCAAGGTTGGAGGGACCGGTAATTCCCCATTCACCTCTTGCCCTTCCCCATTCCCATTTCAGCCCCATAGGGCTCAATGAGAATGGGGAAGGAGGTAATTACGGCACCGTAAATTACGGTACCGTAATTACCTCTTTGGTACCTTTGCGGGTCCCGTACTTTACTCCTGCTAAAAGCAGGAGGTAAAGAAGGACCCGCAAATTTATTTATTTATTTATTTATTTATTTACATTTATAAAGCGCTCACACAGCCCGCAGGCATCGAGGCGCTGTTACAGGAATTGTTAGTTTTTCTTAGTTGTGCAATTGTGTTTTTTTTTTCTTTGTCTTAGTTACGTATTTATAACGCGCTTAAACACTCAGAGGTTTTTAAGCGCGGACCCGGGGATCGAACCTGTTGTTGCTTTGTGTCGTCTTGCTTCCAAGACGCGCACGCTGCCGCTGTGCTATCCTCCCGGGACATCAAAGGGAACTCGGAATATGGAGGTAAGGGATTACCGGCATCGGCACCCTTACTGGTGCCGGTAATCCTTTACTTCCAACCTCGGAATGACCCGCACTGTCAATTTTACCTCTATGCCAAATTATGAGTTTGTGTTTTGAGTGGAGGATTTACCTTCAGCAAAACCGTGGAGGTAAATCTTCCCACTCAACGTTGAAAAATCAGCAGAATTGGTAGAATTACCGCGGCAGTAATTCCACAAAAAAGCCCCATTGGGTTCAATGGACCCAAAATAAATGGGGCTTTACACGACCACCACCACTTGTAATCAGGTGAAAATTCAGCCTGACCAAGTGGAGGTAATGGTAATTCACCAGGGCTATTTTTTTTGCAGAATTTAGCTCTGATTTTCCACCTAACTCGTTATGAGCCTCTATATTTATAAATGTCAAAATTTGTTTGTGGGTTTGTGGCTTGGCAAAGCCTTGTTCCTTATTCAATTTCACTCAGTTTCACCAATCTGCACCACATTTTGCATAGTTACTTGTAAGGACCCTCCGGACATTACTGTCTTCATGACATTTGGACACTGTGGGTCTTTCGTCAAATTTCAGCAAAAGTCAAAATTAGTTTGTGGGTTTGTGGCTTGGCAAAGGATTGTTCCTTATACAATTCTGCACCGTTTCACTAATCAGTGCCACATTTTGCATACTTACCTGTCAGGACCCTCCTGACATTACTGGCTACATGACATGTGGACACCCCACCCCTTTCCCTGGATTTTAGCAAAAGTCAGAATTTGTTTGTAGGTTTGTGGCTGGGTGAAGTGCTGTCCTTTATACAATTCCAGACCGTTTCTCCAATCTGCACCACATTTTGCATGGTTTCCTGTTAAGACCCTCTGGAAATTACTGGATACATGACATTTGGACAATCCCCAACCCCTTTCCTCGGATTTCAGCAAAAGTTAAATGTGTTTGTGGTTTTGTGGCTTGGTGAAGCATTGTTTCTTATGCAATTCCTCACTGTTTCATAAATCTGCACACGATTTTGCATAGTTATCTGTTAGCACCATCCGAACATTACTGGCTACATGACATGTGGACACCCCTCCCCTTTCACCAGATTTCTGCACCTTCACATATGAGACGGTTGCCTGAAATCAGCAAAACATCAATGTGGTTGTGTAAGGACCGGCCTGGACACAAGGAACAAAACTTGAGGTCTCTATGGGATCTCAAAAACCATGTTTCAAGAACTTAGGATGCAGGTTTCTGAGAATTGTGTGCTGCAATGCACTGCAACAAACTTCACCATGCCAGGGTGAGGCGACTGGTGGGGACAGAGCACAGATGGTTCCCTTGGGGCTGCAACACAGGGTCTAACTAGGATGCGAATAATATTTGTTTTTGCTGAACAATTTATTTTCCTCTGGTATGTCTCTTTGTGCCATTATTGATTTTATTAACACATATTTGCGTCTTTTCGTACCTTTAATGGGTAGGGACCTTTTATTTCTTAGGTGTGTGTTCATCCAGGGAAAATCCCCAATCTGTACCACACTGTGGAGCCCTACTAGAGCTGGTGAGCGTATCACCATCTGGGAGCACAGGCCTCCACAATTTGGGGGAAGTTGCATGTATGTTTTTGAACCACAGTCTTAAAATGTGTCCATTACTACTGTTGTGCCTATTCTCATGCCAGGCACATCCAAAACCCTTCTGCATAAACTGTTCATTCCCACCTTTACCAGGCCTTCATTTTGGGAGCAGATTGTCACATTTTCAGTAGTTGTATTGGCACAGGCCCCCTGCCATCTCCTACCCAAGTGAGTCTTTTTATATGGACAAGCCATTCTCTAAGGGAATGGTGTGATGAATCAGAGGTGATTCCCCCAGAAAACCCGGCCTGAGACCCTTCTCATATTGCCAGTCAAAGGCAGATGCTTTCTGATCCCGACCGTGGGGTGGTGTTCTGCATGCGGAGGGGAGCAGGTCAGGAGGAATGGGAAACCCAATTGTTCATCTTCCCCCGAGAACCTAACCTTCTAATGGCTTATTGCAAAATAGAAGAGGTTAGACACTCTGATGTGTGATCAGAGACTTCAGGTCCCATAATCCCAGAAGTACTGGGATGAAGAAGAGGACTGAAGAGGAACAAAACTGTAAAGTGCAGCTTGTTAATGGGAATGATCCACACCTGAGGGAGACTGAGAGGCTTAAAAGGCCCCCTCCGGTGCAGGCCATTAGTGAGAAGAAGGAAGAAGAAGACGCCATGACCAGTGTTGAGTGGCTCGCAGTAACCAGTCCTGAGAGGGTCTTTGTCAACAGAAGCCTAATTTGCAGAGGTTGCGCAGCGTGAAGCATTGGAGAGGGAAGTTTGCACCCTAGAGGCCTTTTTCGCAGACCCTGTGCAGCGGGAAGGGAAAGTTTGGAAAGCTTTCCCCCCAACAAGGCTATCTCCAGTGGCAGGTAAGTACTGTAAAGCTTTTGGAGCAAAGGAAGCTCTGTGTGCAAGTGGCACTGGCGGCAGCAGACTAACAACAGCAGGTTGGCGGATCATGCAGCTGAAGCGAAGAACCTGTGAGCAGCGAGGGAAACGGACTTGCACAGCATACCCGGTGAGTTCATCAAGTAATTGTGACACTTGCGTAGGCGTTAAAATAAGAAAGAAGGCAATTTTGAATACCAAACTGATAGAAAACAGAGAAAACTGTATTATATAAAACCAAATGACTGTGACTTTAAGCATGCAAGTTTATTTAAAACCCAGCAACAAGATACAACAATACGTCTAGAATTTAATGCAAACAACCATTGTCCAACCCAATAGAAGGTAAAGGCGATGTCACACTTACCTGAATCTCTGCAGGAGCGATGGAGTCCTCCAGCACTTCCCCCCAATTCCTACTCTGCGCAATACCATTGGAAGGATTATCTGTCAAAAGAGTGATAGGTTTGGATGATGGATGGAAAGATAGCCCCAACCGCCCCTTCCCTGCCCCTGAATCTGGGAGTGTTTAGTTACCCTGAACTAGGGCATGGCTCACCTTTCTGTTTACTATGGTGGGCTCTCCATCCTGCTCTTGCAGGGGTGCAGTGTCTGGTGCCAGTGGGCATAGTTGCGTGATGGTCGCTAAGAGCGACTAATGTCCTGTGATGTCTTCTTCTGGGACCAGTTGCTGAACTGGTTTTCTTGTGCCGAGGATAAGTTCTGCAAACCAGTTCACTCACTGGATTCAGGTGTCGGCTTTGCAGGTGAGTTCAGTTACCAGGTAAGTATTGTTAAACCAAAAACACAGTTGCCTCACTGGGTTAATTATGTTGGATTTGCAGCATGTTTCATATGAGTCTGGAAGCGGAGAGCATGCGGTGAGTGAAAAGCTTCTAATTGTACCTTTTGTCCTTTCTCTTGTACAGGATTGCTTCGGGAGTCACTATGATGCTGGATGGCTGGAGGAAGAGCCATCGAGTGGACCAGAAGTTACTCGGGACGAAGACCGCACACAGGAGGTGAGCTGCTGCTGGCGGCCTCCGAGCGATATCGTTAGTGGGCGGCGGTTGGAGTAACAATATCCTGATGTGTTGATCACCTGTTCTATTCTTCCTTTCCAGGTGCCAGAATGCAGTGGGAGCAACAGGTCGTGGGTGAGTAAACTCTGGTGCAGGAGCCCGCTGCTATTCTCTTGTTCTCTTCTTTCAGGATGCCGACTATCGCGGGGACCAAATGAAGTAACAGATAAGTTCTAGGAAGCACAAGGATTCCGGGTAAGCGTGTGATACAGAATTCACACGAAGCGCATGTTGGTCTCTGGGCGCTGCTTATATAGGCAGCTACGCTCAGAGACTATACCGCGTTGCTCGCTTTGGGATGGTACTCACAGATCCATTTTGGAGGAAACAGGAAGTTCTCTTTAACATGACTGAATGGCAGGGTTTCTTTGGTGACAAGCTTCTGCTTATCAAAGCCCTCTCCCATACCACTCCTGTCTGCCTTCCCCAACTGCCACCATGAACTAAACATGAAAAGGATCTGAAAGTGGAACCCAGACCCGTAAAATGGGGAGGCCATTCAAAACCACCAAACATCACCAAAATCAGGGTAGGGCAAACAAAAATCCCAAAATGTGTAATGCTTATTGCCCATGGTTGAAGAAGTATATAACAAAAGCTATTATAAACCCAAATTGCCAAAGCCAAGGAAGAAGCAGAATCAAACTGTATCATTGTCAGTGTTTTGTTAATGAAGAAGTGAGGGAAACAAAAGTGTCAAGAGGCTTCCCTTCTGGTAAAGGCTATTCAGAAGGAGAGGAGCATAACTTACAGAGGTTTTGGAAATCACAAAAGTGTACTAAAGAACACCAATGTGAATCTTGCCTTTCCTAAAGAATTGTTTAAAATCTGATGTTATAAAGTAAGAAATATTGCAAAGTTGTTGAAAGCTGATCTTAACCAAGGAGGCACTTGTTTGCAAATTACTAATCTGGCAGGGAGGTATACCAGGTGAGGTTATGATAACACTTTATACTGTTTGGGCAGGGGAGTATACCCGAACAGCGAACTTTGAAGTAGTAGTCCTAGCATGGGAGTAAACCAGGTGTGATTGAAGTAGTAGGCCTGGCATGGAAGTAAACCAGGTGGAAGTGGGTGAAGTGCTGGGAAGTTGTGTTGACAAATTATTTTGATACACTTTCATTGTGGAAGCAAGAACTGTATGAAACTGCTGCAGAAGTGTTCTATATACTAAGAACTATTATAGGTTTGCAGGCGCATCCTGACAAAGACCAAGTTATGTTAATACTGATGAACTAAGGAAATATTCTTGGTTTGTGTGAGGAGGATTGTTTTGAGTCTTATGATTACAAGTGGAAGAGAAAGAACCTTTGTTGAAAAATTCTAAAGTATTGGAACTTTCTGTCATCGATTTGGAGTCACAAAGAACTGTGTTGGAACTTTTTTACAAAACTGGATTTCCATATTTCTTTTGGAACTATGGAACAGACTCTTGTTTGAATCAGAGGAAGGGGAATTCACCCAGATTATAAGGAGAGACTGTTATCATATTGTGGATTTGCTGTTATATTTTGTTGCCTTTGAACTGCTATGCATTACCTTGTTGAGTTACTGTATGTATAAGTGTGAGGGACAAAGACCTTTTGTTAGAGTGTTCCATTTAGTTTGTTTTAGGCAGGGAAATCCTGGTCAGGGTAGGAATAGTGGGGCATTTGAGTTAATAAAATGGCCTCTTTTGAAAAACCGTCACAACGATGTCCGCCTCACATTTTCAATCCCTAAGACTGGGCATTTGCGTTCTGCACCACCCATCTAGCCTGCCCTATAAGCGCCCATGCTTTGTACCCTATAAATTACTTCTCCCATCCGTCAGCAGTAATTATATTATCACTTATTTGTAATTGGCCTCTATTTCAGCACACAAGTTTTTCTTCTCCTTGAGCATTGTTACATTGCAGCAAATTTTGATATTCTATTTGACTACCTCCCCCACTTGTCTCTAATGGTGAGTAGTTCACCACCTTGTGTTGTGTTTTTACACTTATCATCATAGTCTTTGTTTCTATAAAATCATCGTCCCGTGCGGAATCTGCTTTGGTTACCCAAACCATGCACGCTGTCTGGCCCTGGAACTGTAAATAGGTCATGCATAGTGCAAGGTGGGTTAGGCAATGTGCTGGATTTGCAGGTATTTCTGTTGCTATGAATGTTCTGGAGGCACTCCTGGTATAGGGGATGAGGGAAAATATGAAACAACTCAATTCAGATGTATTTGTCCCTACTTTGCTCTTGCGCTGGTACCAAAGGTTATTGGTTACATGGACAGAAACATCCATATACTTACTAAATTGAATGTAGTTGGGCCCGATACATTGTGCTTAAAGAATTAGAGACAACCATTCAGGAGCAGACCGGGACAACTGGCCAGATAATTGCTCAACCGGGTGGATATCCAAAAAGACCAAAGAGACAAGCAGTGAAAGCTGACATATAACTGAGAACTGCCAGCAGGCAACGACAAGCCACTTACTAGCCTTGATAAAGACCCTGAGAGGTAAAAACACCTGTCTGCTGACCACTTAAACCACGCAAATAAACTGCTCACAAGCCTCTGCAAACAAGACTGCAAACAGTAACTCTTTAAGCACAAGGTATACAGGCCCAACTACACAACGTTGAGCCAAGCCTAGTGCCTGAACGTCTCTAATTACTTACTCAATTGGCTTGTGTCATCGAGCATATTTATTTTCAATCTTTTAATCTGTTTGCTCATTGAAGGAGATTCTTCTGGTGTTAGTTCAACTGTCATGGCCACTGGGGTTATACTCTTGTTCACTGGTTTAGCTGGATTATAAATGATTAATTGTCTTGATGCAACAAAAAAATTAAATAAAGATCACAAAACGTGAAAGAGCATTGCTACAACCATAAAAGCTAGTGAATCTCTCTTCTGCAAATAGCTAGGGGCAAAATAACCCCTACTTGCTGAGAGAGAAAATATAATTGTACTGAATGCACGTATGGTTCTGTTAAAGGAAAGGTTTCTGGTTCTTAGAATAATAAGTTCTTGTAAAGGGTACTTCAGCTACTCATGTACTCATGTATTACAAAATAATAATTGCTTCTCAATTTGAAACAATATAGCAACTTGTTCAATGTCCAGGTTCCTGAAAGATAATACATTTTTTAAAGGAATTAGAGGATCTGAACAACTAAAGTGTATATGCCTTGTATAACAAATGTTTATCTGAGTGGTATTCTTGTGCTGGAAACTGTAAATTCAGCTCTTTTTATTCTTGCGGTAGCTCTTGCTGCTGATTGGCTCTCATCATCGCTCGCACCTGAGGTTGCCAAACTTCTTCACCTTTGGGTTCAGTATCTGCGGACAGGAGGGGGTCTCACCTTGACACAGCTTTATGTCCTGGAGGTGGATCCAGGCACGGCGTCCTTCCACCTTGACCGCAGATGGGGGTGACAGCCTATACAACAAAAGGCCCTACAAAACATGTCTTGTGCCACTGCCTGACAAAATTCCTACACAGTCTTCTGTCACCAGGTTATGGCTGGTGGGGTTTTGATAAAGTGTCCGGATTAATTTGTTTGTTGTCTTCATGTGTGTTCCTCGTACCCCCCTGCAGCGCCTGTACATGTAGAGTCATAGATTTAAGATACTCCATCATAGCCGTCAAATAATCATGCATCTCTTTCCCTAACACAATTGTGGCACATTCTATGTCAGTACGAGCCTGTGTTGAAGGAGCAAGGGGCGTGGACCTTCTGTGTCCTGTCACCAGCTCATGTAGAATCAGGTGATGGTGAGAGCATGGATGATTATGTAAGGCAAATAATGTCAAAGGAAGGCAATGCAACCAACTTCTTCAAGGTCTCTTTTAATTTGTCAATCTGTTCTTTTAAGAGGCCATTGAGGTGCTCACAAATTCCATTGGCTTGTGGGTGATAGGCAGACGAGAATGTGTGCCATATACCCAAGAAGATAGTGATGTGCTCAGAAATCTTGTTTACAAAATGTGTCCAGGTGTCAGAGTACAACACATCGGGGCCGCGCTGTTGCGCTCAAATGAGTATGGCCGCCTGAGCATGAGGTCCGCATTGGGGAATATCCTGATCTTGGAATAACTCACTGTGGTGTGGGGCCATCCACTGCACTTAACATGTTTGCAGCCACTGCTGACTCTTAGCCCTAGAGATGTGACAGCCGCAGAGAAATTGCCATCTGAGGATCACTGCTCGACCCTCCTATGACGGCCCGTGCTATGGCTCCACGCATCTCGGTCCAGCCTGCAATTTAAGTGGTGGGGCGCCACAGGCCTGTTGGGGGAAAGGCGTCACTGCCCGGCCGCGTGCCACACCCACGCTGTCCTGTTTTGGGAGGCAAATGGAACATGTGCAGTGCAACAACATCCTTCCAATTGCATGGTTCCCCCCGAACACTGCTGTACTGCCCGGAACAGAGCCCTGGAATCAGAGGACACTGCCTCCATCCTTCTTTGGTCCCATTGATGGGTGGCCTGTGTGGACACCTTGGGTTCCTCCCTGACTGATGTTGTGGCAGGAGGCTCAAGTGCTGTTTTTTGACTGGTGGTCGATGGCCTGGTCAACAGCTGGGGGCCCTGTGCTCTGGCGCTTGACCTGGCATCCTGGTGTCCCCCGCGGCTCCCCTCCCAACCGCCTACCATTGTGAGAGGACCTGACTGCAGGCAAGGTAGGATCCATGATAGCTGTGCTGCAAGTGAGCAGTGGATGGTCCCTGCAGTGCATGTCCTCAGCACAAATGCCCATACCGAGCGGCCGAGCTGCTGCATCCCTGCCCCCCTGCTGCACTGCTCCGAGAAACGAGGGATACCCTCATTAACTTTCCCACCACTGACTGTGGTGACGGCGGTTGCATGCCACGCTGCACACTCTCGTGTGTGAACCTATCCTTGCCCCCCAGGCTCGGCAGCCCCCCCGCTATATGCCTTTCCTGACGCTCACTAACAGGGGTGAACTGGAGCTCCACGTAGCTGCCGGGAGCTCGAAGCCAGATAATAACAACAACAGGATACCGGCCATATGCTACCCAACAGCCATCACTGATCTTGTCTCATATTTAGTTTCACTGCTGGCAAATATACCGAACTTGGTGCGGGAAGGCTCTATTTAGCGGCGCGTTTCTGGGCCTGCGCAGACATCATGGGATCACATACCTGACCTCCCCCTGCGTGCTGGACTTGCACAAGTGAACAGTACCGTCAGCGCCCGCATACACTTAATAAGGCTCATACAAACAGCAACCACATTATACAGAGGCAGACATCTGTTGCTGGGATAGCCTCGACTGGTGAGTACCTCTTTGTCACATGTCCTAATTCCCCCAAGTCTACGTGGGAGGCCACAGCCCATCCAAAGGAAACTGGACGGCTCACCTGACACCAGGCTACTCCCCTTGGCCTTATTAGATATGCTCTGGTCCAGAACAGTGTGTACCGAGAAGTGGCCCCTAACCCTACCACCGTAAAGACTCATCCAGTATAAAGGGGACACCCTTTCCTGATTACAGGGGTTCGGGCATAGACACAAATCTGACTTATCCTGCAGAGCCTAGGGGGGCAGCTCCCCCCGTCTGACTCGTGTTGCACCGTGACCTGAACCTAACCGACAACCGTTGAGGGGCGCACACACTGTCCCTGATAACTCTCACTTGGGCGAGTGCCCCCCCATCGAAGATGGGCGAGTAGAGCTGTGCGGTCACACACACACATCTTAATGCCATGACTAAGGGGGCTAACAAAAAGCAGTGCTCCATCATTATGTACACAAAAACAGTGCAGGAATCATCCAAACCACAACTAGAACAAGATGCATCCATGTCTACATCCCCTGACACCCCAGAATCACTGAAAATGTTTGAATATATGCGCGAGTGGTTCACTGCCCTCCACTCAGAGTTGGATGACATGAGTGGGACTATATGTTCGATCAAGGTCCACATGGATAAGACAGATGCTCGAGTGACAGAGGTGGACAATAGGGTGGGTACTGCTGAAGATCTGATCTGATGTGAATGCCCTGTCCAGACAGGTCCAGGAGATCAGCAAGAAAAATTAGGATCTCGAATCATGCTCTAGGCGTAACAATATTTGCATTATTGGTATCCCAGAGGACAACATAGAGAGCCCCATGGAGGACTACATTGAGCAAGCACTGCTAACTTTACTGGATTCCCCGAAACTGTCTCCACAATTCGCTATTGAGAGGGCCCACTGATCTCTGACAGCGAAACCTAGGCCGGAGGCCCCTCCCCGTCTCATCATAGCGAGAGTGTTGAACTACTATGACTCGGACGCTCTGCTGCGCACTGCAAGGGCCAAAGGTGATCTCTTCTTGGGATCCTCCATGGTCCACATCTATCCGGACTTCTCCACGGCCATCCAGCAAGAACAGAAGAACTTCCTATCCATCAAGAAGAAACTGCGGGACTTGGGAGTCAAATACTCAGTGTTGTACCCTGCTAAACTCAGGATTGAACATTCCAACCAAGTCTTTTTCTTTACCATCCCTGAGGAGGTGTCCAAGTTCATTGAGGAACACTTCCCTGGTTGATGGACCCTTGTAATAGCTCCCCGGAGCAGCCTCAATGTTGTTCATTGTTGTTAGTTAAGCTCTCGCTGCTGGTCGGGATCCAGATTGTTCCCTAGATGGTAGCTTTCCACCTGTGGAGGTTCCTCAGACAACGGGCCCTAACACACAAATCTGATCCTTCTTGTCGTGGTTATTGTATTATTATTACACTGTGTACCACACTAATACCCCAGCACGGACACGTTGCCACTCAATGGGTGCTGGGCCCTCCAGGCAATGTCACCACTGGTTATGTATGGGGTTAAGTTATGTTCGGATACCAAATCTCTGATTGGGAGAGGGGTGTGGGTTGGGGTGGGAGGGAGGGCAGTTATAGTTAGAAAAATGCTTGGCAAGCGGCTGGGAACTCAAATCTTTTTACTCAACCTAACGAAAGTGGTGAAACCACTACCCTATGTTCACAGGCTGGGTAACTACACTCTGTTCCCTGGCTGAGACCACTTTTTACTAGTGTTGTACTAACGTTGCGATGATGGCTGACAGTATTAAATGCATGAGCTGGAACGTCAGAGGATTGGGTAATTATGCTAAAATGCAAAAACTGCAACTCTATATTGAACAACATCAGACTAAGCTACTTTTCTTGCAGGAGACACACGCTCTCACAGGCATATTTGAGGGGTTTGCAAAATCTTGGGGCACCCAACGGTACTATACTTCCTACTCTACAACAAACCGTGGCATCATGACTCTTATTCATGAAAGTCTCCAATTTCAACAGAAGATAGCGCACATAGACCCCGGTGTGTGCTACATCTTGCTTGTTGGGACCCTACAGGGGAGAGAAATTATATTGCTGGATATATATGGCCCCAACATTGATGATCCCGACTTCTATACATAGCTCTCCTCACTGCTATCTGGATTCCGTCTTGTTCCAATACTTTGGGGGGGAGACTTTAATACCATTCTGGATGTTCACTATGAGAAGATCAGGCTCCAAACCTCGTCAAGGGTTCAAACAGTTAAAATTATCATAGACCTGAAAGCCCAATTTCAACTCACCGATCCGTGCCGACTGCTTCACCCCGACTCTCAGACGTTCTCTTTCTATTCTTCGGTACATGACTCCCACTCTCGCATTAACAGATGGCTTCTTTCAGATACCCTAATCAGGACCGTCACTCATATGTCCATCCTCCCCAAGACATTTTCGGACCACTCCTCTTTGACAATCTCCCTGAGATGGACCATAGATGAACGTGAGACCCGTTCATAGAGGCTTAAACCACACTCTCTGTTAGATCCCGCCTTTGAAACCGACTGGGTACTAACATAGATGACTTCTTCGCTCTGGGCACTGGCATTGTTACATTTCAGGCTATCCTACGGGAGGCATTTAAGGTATATAACAGGGGCGTGGTGATCTCTAAGGAGGCAGGCATTCTCAGAACTATTAGAAGGGACATTACTAAAAGTGAAACAAGATTCGCTCTCCTCGACACTCAGTATGCTTCCACTGAGTTAACTGATACACTCACTGATATAGGTACTGAATAGGATGTGTTTCGCACCAATGCCAAACGGGAGCGTAAATTCCTAGATTCCCACCAGGCTGCACGTAGATACAGGGAGGGCGAGTGCCCAGGTTGGGTTGACGTTAGGCTGATACGACTTGAGAGGGGTACATTACATATCCCGGCAATAGAGAGGGCTGATGGCACTCTAGCTCTATCATCACAAGAATTCAACATTGAATTCTGCTCCTTTTATGAGCAGCTCTACTCCAACACTGATACAGCCAGTGAAACTGATAAAGAGACGTTCTTAGATAACCTTCCACTCTCGGTTCTCTCTTCGGAGACCAGTGATGCCCTTGATGTCCCGATTACAGTTGAAGAAATATCCAATGCCATAGACCTGCTGGCTTCTGGAAAGGCTCTGAAATCCGATGGATTCCCGATCGAGTCTTATAAGCATTACAAATCCTGCCTTGTCCCGTAACTACTCCCCTATGGAACGAGGCATGCCTTGCGGGCACCCTGCCCCCTCCCTCCGTGAAGCAATTATAACGGTATTACCTATATCGGGCAAACCTCCCACACAGTGCGGCTCTTTCCACCCTCTTTCGCTTATCAACTGCGATGTCAAGATATACGCCAAACCGTTAGCCCTGCGACTGGCCCCATATATGCGTTACATTATACACCCAGACCAGTCGAGTTTCATTCCTAGCCGTTCTACTTCCTTCAATTTATGTCGACTATTTAACGTACTAACTCGCATTGATCCAAGCACTCAAGCAGTTGCAGCGACTCTAGATATGCAGAAGGCCTTCAATTCCGTCTCATAGGGGTACTTGAGAAATGCAACTCTGTCCCCCACTTCAGAACTTGGGTCAAACTGCTATATTCCTCCCCCGTTGCTAGAGTCTGCACTGACTGTCTTTGCTCATCCCAATTGCTGATAGCTAGAGGCACAAGACAGGGTTGCCCCTTTTCGCAACTTGTCTTTGCTCTGGCCATTGAACCACTGGCTGACAGGATATGTCAACGGCACGCACACAGAGGCATACGACTGTCGGGGCCACCTGAGATCATTTCACTGTATGCAGACAATGCCCTTCTTTTCGTCCGCCAGCCTTAGCTTAACCTCTCCCCAATACTGGAGGACGTTGTTCGTTTTGGCAAACTGTCGGGCCTCCAAGTAAACTGCACTACATCTGTACTGTTCCCGCTGACTGAGGCCACCACCCTTCCCTCCAATCTCCAGAGATTCACATGAGTACAGACTGAGATCACCTACCTTGGCTTAGTAGTCACTCGAAACCCGGCTACACTGTACGATGCAAACCTTGGTAAATATTTAGCTAACCTCGTCCGGAAGTGTCCGGGTTGGACAAAACTGCTGATTACTCTCGCTGGTAGGATTGCTATCCTTAAAATGGTGGTACTGCCACAACTTATTGTTCAGATTTCTAAATGTCCCAATATGGCTGGGTCGAGAATTCTTTGCAACACTCACTCGAACCCTCAATGGCTTCCTGTAGCACTCTGGGGCGGTCCGTCTAAAACTGACAACACTAACTGCTCCAGAAGCGAAGGGGGGACTCAGAGCTCCCAACTTTGAGGGGTACTGGATAGCAGCCCAGACCCATCTTGCTTCATTCTGGTTTATGTCTGCTGACCCCCCTCCACGTTAAACTGGAGCGCCTCGCTGCAGACGGCTACGATATCTGATCGATAGTCCTGCCCCTGTAATACCAGATTCAAACCCTCCAATCCTGTCGGTACCACAGCCCTAGCTGAAACCAAGATGTGGAAACAAACTGGCGATATACGACCGTTCCACTGGGATTTTCCCCTCTGGAACTTCTTACTTTATTGCCCCTAGGTAGACTCTGCAACAATAAGCCGCTGGGCGGAAGCCGGACTGATTGCTATCCGTGACGTATTTGAACAGGGCACTTTCATCTATTGGGCCAGTCTGCCGGCATCCCTATGGGGTAGACCTTCTCGCTGGCTACACTATGCGGGCTTGCAACGCACACTGAAGATCAGATTCCCTGATTTCCCTTCGATCCCACAGGACGACCCAATACTGTCAGAAATACTAAATGTAACTCCCAAGGGTAAGGTCTCCAGGCTATACATTGCTTTTCAGAATAGGGTATCCTCACCGGTTACCAAACTCAGGGACTCTGGGGCAAGGACCTTGGAATCGAGATATCGGATCAGCGCTGGGAAAACATGTGCGCCCGCACTCAAGTCATTTCATTTAACTCACGTTTTTAACTAATCCACTTCAATATTCTTCACAGGTTCCATTATACACCGATCAGACTGAACCGTATGTCAAGGGACCACCCACCCATATGCCCAAGATGTAACCCAGACAACACAGATTACATACAGATGTTGTGGTCATGACCGCAATTTATCCAGTTCTGGACTAAAGTATGTACATCCCTCTCAGAAATGTTAGGGTGTACCATCATCCCGTCCCCACTGACGTGTCTCTTTTATGAACTCCCTACATTAAACCGAGATTTTAAGAGATTGGTGAGCTTGGGCCTGCTCCTCACTACCAGTTGCATCCTTTCACTATGGCTTCATCCTAGAACCCCTACACATGACCAATGGCATCATGCTGTCACATGGGCTTCTAACACCGAGGAGTGCTGGCTACTGCTACAACCGATAAGATATAGACCAACAAATATTTGGGGGTCCTTTCAACCTATACATCTTCTCTCTGTCTATTGACTCTGGGGACGAGACCGGCGAACCAACATCACCCTTCCCGATGTTGTTTAGACTGTATGTATTGCTATCTTCGTGACACCTGTACTTCTAACCCTTCCCTGAATACCTCTAATGATGTCACGTCTCTCTTGAATGATTGGCAATCTTTTATGTACACCATATGTATACTGACTGATCAACCATGTGCTGCTTGTTTCCTCTGTTGCACTGCCAAGCTTAATAATAAAGTAACACATCACACACTCCCCAACTGGAGAGCACCTCTCCTACAAGGAATTCAGCTGCACATGTAGCATCAGGATGTGTACATGGACCAGGTTTAATCCATTGGGAAAAGGAACATACGACCACTGGCATGTACCTGTAGCCATTACATATTTGGTTTACGTCGACATAGTAAATATGCAAATTATGACATGGTCATGTAGGATGGGGTGTAGCCCCTCTCACAGCCTTAAAGGTATGCCCAGCAGTATACCTCTGACAAATCAAACAATTAATAACGAAATTAGCAACATGCTGTGTCCAGTTATGGATGAACAGGTCCTCCAAAATCAATATTACAAGACATTTTCTAGATGCATGTGCTGGATCGTGCATCTGTTCTAATGCTACTGTAAGCAGCCCTCAGGGCATAACAGGATTCCTGGTGCTGTCCTGCCGACACATTACATCTGTGGCAGACAATGAGCACCCCATCGTTTTCCAGGACTTCTGTTCTGGTGGAGCACTCCCATGAAACTCGACAATTTGTGACATGGTCAAGTTATTGAATCTCTCTTTCATCGCCATGTTGCGCACATGCGCCTTTGTGTTTGGTGCAGTTACCATATTACTTCTGGAAAAACAGATGTCTCTCTCCTTACTTTGATCATGTGCTGTTACCACAGGCTATTGGTTACATGAACAGAATCATCCCTATATTTACTCTGTTGAATGTAGTTGGGCCCGGACACATTCCACTTAAAGAATTACAGACAACTGTTCAAGAGCAGACCGGGCCAACTGGCAAGATAATTACCCAAGCAGGTGGATATCCAAAAAGACTAAAGAGACAAGCAGTGAAAGCTGACGTCCAACACACAACTGCCAGCAGACAACGACAAGCCACTTACTAGCCTTGAAAAAGACACTGAGAGTTTGAAACCCATGTCAGCGGTCCATGCAAATAAAATGCACACAAGCCACTGCAAACAAGAATGCAAACAGTAACTCTTTAAGCGCAAGGTATCTGTGCCAACTACATTCAAGTCCTAGCACGAGGTGTGGGCAACACCTCTCCTACCCCTGACCTTGCAGCTGTCATAACCACTGTGAGGGGGCACAAGTTGTGCCACAAGCAGGCTCCCACCAGAACCCTGAGGGCCTTAAAACCACTGCAAAAAGGGCTCCTGGAGACAGTCCTGGTGCATCATATGTAGGAAGGAAGGGCTGTTCAAACCAGGTCCCATTTATGTACATGGGCCTTTAAATCCAACATGGAAGCACCCACACAGTCTAGTTCTAAGAGCCAAGTCATGCGGTCTAGTGTTTTGGGTGTGGCAGGCCTGGAACTACTTTCCCTGGTACTATTTTACCTGGGCTATATAAACCACAGCCTGACTGCAGAACACGCTTTGTGTTATTCTGCAACCAGCAGCGTGATGCTCACCATGTCCAGCTCCTGGTCTTCAGCCTCTTCCTGTAATCCTGCAAGAACAAGAACAAGATTTTTCTGTTTTACCTGAGAAAACACCATCCAGCACTCAGCATCTCAACTGAGCTGCAATCTGTGGAAACCGAGAGAAGAAGAACATCACTCACCTGTGAGTACTAGCTTAAGGACTTCTGGCAAACCGCTACCACAGCTGCTGTTCGACCATTGCGACCTGCAATAACGATAAAGGGAAAAACAATATTAGAACGTACACTTCCAAAACATCGAATTCCATCAGTCTTAGCTGAATTCCAATGCGCTATGCCACGCTTCCATCCAGAGCACCACAGCAACATCTGCAAACGAAAAGAAACATATTCAGGTTTGCTTTCAATATTAAACAACCACACAGCGCTGTACTTACCTTAATGGATTCCGGGTGCCTGTTTTACATCGCGCTCTCATCCACGTGCAGCTCCACAGCGGCCTGTGAGGAGAAGAAGAAGAAGAAAACACAGGTTAGCTTTAAAAGACAATAAAGGTGCTACGCTTCGTGCTTTCTCTTACCTAGAAAGAGCCTCTGCATCCGGCACGCCAGCATCAAGACCTTCGCACCTGAAAAGATGGAAATAAAGACATTAACGAATTCCCACCTTAAACAGAACAAAGGCTTACAATTAACAAACCTACCTGCCTACCAGCAGATTCGGGGTCACAGCAGGCCTGGGTCCAAGGAAGGCGTACTGCACCATTGAAGCATCTTGGTCAGCACGCCAACAAAGGTCAAGCGCCCCTGCACAAGAAACAGAAGATGGATAGCTCACCCTACAAATAACTAAGATTAATTATTCAGCACTGGGCAACTACGCATCCAGGGTTCCAGATCTCAGAGCCTCCCAGATGCTCCCGGGGATATCACTTTTTAAAGAAATCACTAGAAATACCCAAGTGCTGTGCAAAGTTGAGCCAAGCCTATTGCCCGAACGTCTCTACTTACTCAATTGGCTTGAGTCATCTAGCACATTAATTTTCAATCTTTTCTATGTGCTCATTGAAGTGTATTCTTCTGGGGATAGTTCGATTGTCATGGCCACTGGGATTATACTCATGTTTACTGGTTTAGCTGCATTGGAAATGATTATTTGTCTTGAAGCAACAAAAATAATAAAATGAAGATCACAAAATGTAAAAGAACATTGCTACAACCATAAACGCTAGTGAGTATATCTTCTGCAAATAGGTGAGCGAGAAAATCTAATTATATTTAATGCACATATGGCTCTATTAAATGAAAGGTGTCTGGTTCTTAGAAGAATAAGTGCTTGTAAAAGGTACTGCAGTTACTCATGAGCCAGACTGTTTTACAAAATAATAAGTGTTTCTCAATTTAAAACTATATAGCAGCTTGTTCAATGTCCAAGTTCCTGAAAGATAATGAGTTTCGAAAGAATTAGAGGATCTGAACAACTAAAGTGTATGTGCCTCATTTAACAAATGTTTATCTGAGAGCGATTCTCGTGCTGGAAACTTTATATTCGGCTCCTTTTATTCTTGCAGTAGCTCTTGCTGCCAATTGGCTCTCATCATCGAATGCATCTGTGGTCGCAAAACTTCTTCATCTTTGGAATCAGTATCTGCGGACAGGGCGGTCTCACCTTTATACAGCTTTATGTCATGGAGGTGGACACAGACAGACTGTCTTGTGCCACTGCCTAACAGAAATTCCTAAACATTATTCTGTCACATTATTCTGTCACCAGGTTATGGCTAGAGGGGTCTTAATAAACTGTCCAGATTAATTTGTATGTTGTCTTCATCTGTGTTCCTCATACCCCCCTGCCGCGTCTGTACTTGTTGAGACATAAATTTAAGAGACTCCATCATAGCTGTCAAATAATCATGCATCTCTTTCCCTAACACAATAGTGGTACTTTTATCTTCATTATGAGCCCATGTTGAAAGAGCAATGGGTGTGGGCATTCTGTGTCCTGTCAACAGCTCATGTGGGGTCGGGTGATGGTGAGAGCCTGGCTGATTATGTAAGGCAAATAATGCCAAATAATGCCAGAGGAAGGCAATGCAACCAACTCTTCTTCAGGGTCTCTTTTAAAATTTGGCAATTTGTTCTTTTAAGAGGCTATTGACGTGCTCACAAAAACCATTGGCTTGTGGGTGATAGGCAGACAAGAATGTGTGCCATATACCCAAGAGGATAGTGATGTGCTCAAAAATCTTGTTTACAAAATGTGTCCAGTTGTCAGAGTGCAACAAATCGCACACTCCCCAACTGGGGAGAATCTCTCATACAAGGAATTTAGCTGCACATGTGGCATAAGGATATGTACATGAAACAGCTTCAATCCATCGGAAAAGAGAACACTCTTTGGAGCTCCATTGTTCAGTAGAAAATGGGATCAGGACAGCAGTGGCTGCTTCAAGGTGATGCAAAGGGTCTGCAGGTGCCTCTGGTCATCTTCAGTTACTTTAGTTTCTAGTGGTTGACTTGCCTTTCACCTCAGGAACCTCAACTTTTATTTAATTTCACCACACACTCCTCTACAATCTTTCTCTGCAGTTTACAGAAAATTGTGAGTGGCTGTCCAATGAGGACAGCCAGCCCACCAGTGGGAACTGGGTCCTTTCACTCACTCAGGCAGACAAAGGGCAGGGGAGTGAACAACTCCTCCCCCAGTTCCAACCTGATCAGACACACTGAAGCCTAGTCAGGAAAAAACAAGTGTTCTGTCCAAAGGCAAAACACACACACAGACCTCCCTCTCCCAGAAGCATAGAAGAATAGCTAACAAAGAACAAGCACAGTAGACATGGCAAAAAAAGAAAGGCGCCTCCATGTTAGTACATATGTGACCCTATTGTGCACACCCAAGACTGTGAATACAGTCTGCGGTAACAAATAGCACAATTGTTGGTAGAACACATCCATGGCCACCAGCCATAACTATAGGGTTGTCTATGTGACCAGAATCACACAGGAGTAGAAGTATAAAGAAAAGGGGATACTAGGTATCCCCTTAGCACTCCCCATAAGGTGGTGTGTGCTAATCTCTCATTGTGTAACATTTTAGGAAGAATACAAAGTATTCCTCTATCCTTAAGAACTGTAGTTAGTAAGGATAAGAAAGGAATCTCAAAGGAGAACAGTGCACACAAGGTGCTGTGTGCTGCAAAAGTTAAACACAGATGCCTTTAAAGAGATATGGAGTAATGCAGACTACATAGTAGAGGTAAGAAAGAGAGAACAGAGTTCCAAACGTCAGAGCAAATAAGAATGAATGAGTGGAAAAAGGCTCCACTCATTCATGATAGAAGGAACAATGGTCCAGAAGTCCAGCAAAAAGTGCTGGGGGTCTCCCTAGAAGAGGGGATGTAGCATACAAACGATAAAGCTCCCTAACACTTGTCCCCCCCAGACTAAGGGACAGGATGATCTAATTCACTCCTGGATGAATATCTTGATCCAGTCGGTCATACTTTCTGGAGAGACCATCAGTATTTCCATGCTGTGTACCTGACATGTGCTCAATAGTGAAGTCAAAGCCTTGAAGGCTAATGGAACACCTGAACAACTTTGGGTTTTCTCCTTTCATCTGCATCAAGCACCTTAAGGGTGGGTGGTCAGTTTGAATCCTGAAAGTAGTTCCATAGAGGTGGGGCCTGAACCTTTTCAAAGCCCATGCAATAGAACAACTTTTAGTTTTTGACTAATAAAGCAGATGGGGTGTTCCCTGCCTTTGCTTTCAATTGACTCAACACTGCTCCTAGCTCTGTGTTGGAAGCATCAGTCTAGACTAAGAAGGCCTGAGTATAATCTGGAGCTCTCAGCACTGGAGCTTTACAGAGGACATCTTTTAGCCCCTGAAATGCTTTTTCACAGTTCTCATTCCACTTGACTTTTTTAGGGTACTTGGGAGATGACACAGTATTCAGAGGAGAAGCTATGGTCCTATAGTTCCGGTAGTAACCAGTCAGTCTTAAAAAGGCTCTTTGTGTTTGAGTAGTTGGAGTGGCCCAGCCGTGTACAACCTGTACTTTGCTGAGTAAGGGCTTGATCTCACCTTCTCCTACCTCATGTCCAAGGTACTCTGACCAACTTGACACTTACTTGCTTTGATGGTCCGATTGGACTGTTGAAGGGCCTGCAACACTTGTTCCAGGTGGATTTATGTATTTAATGTATTTATTGGACATTTGTATGGCACCTATACACAAGTGTTTCCAAGCGCTACATGACACAAAGTGTGTGACCTCCTCTCGGTAGTATAAGCATGCTACAAACTGCCAAGCTCATACATGCCAACATGCCAAATTCTGTACAGCAGATGCTAGTCAAGGACTGGGTTTATTATGTTGCAATCCAGTACTGCTGCAATGCAGAATGCAAAGTTAAAACCAGGACTGGGCTAGCATTGCCTGTATGGAATAGGGGCATATAGGCATGTAAACCTCTGCAAGCATCTAGAGTATAAAGTTAAGACTAGATGACCAAAGGAAAAAAATGATATGTTATGTTGTTAGATTCTCATAGAGCGCACCAAAGATATCTTGATGATAAATAAGAAAGGTTTTCTGAGAGGGGTTAGAAGGTGTTTTTCAAACAGACTACAGTGGATAAATAAAAGTCTTCAAGGAGTCTGTAGAAGTATTTTCAACTGAAAGAAACATATTTGTATGTATGTAAGACTGTTCGGGGACAGGGTTCAAGATCTGGGTTCTATGTGGTGTGAACCAGTCCACATACCAAAGTCTTTGTCTTTCTAGCACTACATTTGAATCTTTTGCCTCTCGTTCAGTGTCTATCCTCAGTCGTGCATCTGGACAACTGAGCGATAATAGTCTCCTGATTATCATCTATGCATAAAAGGTATCTGTCTTTTTATCTGCTTAGGTAAAGAAATTAATCACTTGCCCATGATGCGGTTTAGCCAAAGGTTACAAATGTGTATTGAACAGTATAAGAGGCAGAGGGAGACGTTCCCTGTAGGGCTCCCTATCCCATTCTTTAACACCCTGCTGATGTGGCTGAGCCAGTCAGGAGGCTCAGAATGTGGATATTATCTGTCTCAGTTTGTCCGAATTCCAAGCCTTCTGATCATTGGTCACTTTGCCTAGGTCCCTCTTCATGCTTGGTGTGCCTCTTAATCTCCATTTTCTGCAGGATGTGCCAGGAACTTCTGCCTCAGCTACTGCATTCTTCTTCTACTAAGGTACGGTTCAAATCCGGTCGTTTGTTCCGTCCGACCACAGTGAAAGTGTTCGAAATCGTTCACTAATCCGAGGGCTTGTCCTTCTCTACTCTTTTAAATAACTTTTCTTTCGACCAACTTCATTTTGAACTCTTGGCAAACTATTCTGAACTGTGTGATACTCTGCAAAGACTCTGAACCATTAACATTGGCCCAGGCCTATTGATTTGAATCCTAGTTGTAGTAAGCCTTTTCTAGATTGCCCTGCCTACTTACTTGGTTTTGCTGCTTAATTTTGAATAACCTTGTCTTTCCCTTGAACCATAGCAATTGCTGTCCTTTGTGTAACTTCTGATACTGCTCACTTTACTCTTGAGATAAGTCTGGCTGCTCAGCCATCGCTACCACTTTACTATGTAGTACAGGCTTGTGCCAAAGGTGAATTTGTACTTGCACATGTAGTTTTAATTGTGTGTCGTGTTCCCAAAGGGTACTGCATATGATTCTGCCTAACAATGTCATATGACCCCACCCCAAAGCGATATTGCGGGAAGTGATGGAACATGACCTTTCACCCCTTGACAAAACAGGAAATGGCATCACATAGCATTGTTCCTACGTACACTACGAAAAATATGGTTACGATATCACCATAATGTGAAATACATTTCATACAAGAATGGATCGTCATATGTATCGTTAAAATCAGTGTTTATAGGCCCATATTACCCATATTACCAAATTACTGTAAATGCAAGCAGACGTACATGGCCAAATGATAATGATGTGTTATTATATAGCACTTACGCCTAAGTGCTTTATATATAGAAAAATATACATTCATTTATCAACCTCAGAAGGATGAAAGGGTGAGTTGAGGTGTTTAAGAACAGATTAAATCAGTGATTTACCCTCTGAAGTGTGCCTGAAATAAACCTTTAATGAGTCCAGCAATTATTGTATAGAATTCCAGAAAGACACATTATTTGATATTCCTATACTTTCTTATTTAGGGTCACTGCTGAAAGTACAAACCACACCAGTTCAAGTGGAATGATACTGAAGTTGTGCGCTATTCATCAACCTGTAAACAGATTAACAGTATATTTCTAAGAGTACAACCAGCAGCAGGAGTCCTTCAAATGCTGAACCCTCCACCTAAAGGTTCACATTGCAATGAAATTATCCTAAGAGTTATTGATGGACTGACATTGCGCTTGGAACTAATATTCTGAATAGATGTGCATATATTCAAATGATAGTGTTGTAACAATCGTAAGATTAATGTTGAAAATAATAGTCCACACATTAAATCATGATCAAATTCTTCTTTGTATTAGCAGCCGTAGTCGACACGTGTTTTGACCCTGTAGGTTGTTCTCAAGGCAGAAAATGACTCATGTAACGCTAATACTGTTGCAATAGAAGATTCAGGGATCAATCCCATGTATATGGTGCGGGGATACTTCCCGAGGATTACTTGCATATTCTAAGAAGTCACTAACATTTTAGGACAGGCTCAAAAATGTCATTCAAGGCTTTAAGAAGTACAAGTGCATTTTCTGCCTTGAGAACGATTTCACTGCTGAAAGTGTTAGGCTTGTGCAACCCCTGTTATTTTTGATTTTTTAAGAGGCCTGAACAAGAAAGCCAGCCACTCCAGAAGCAAAGAGCCAAAGGACGCTGGCCACAGACCAGGAGCTGGAACAAAAAAAAATACACTTTTCTAAAAACACTTTTTTTAGGGGTAGCAAGGGACACCTCAGGGGTGGCAGTTGCGACCCCTGGTGACCCCTAAATGACGTCTCTGCTACCGCATCCATCGGCAGGTCTATTTGTCCTAAGGCCTCCTCTATTTCTTTGTCCCTCTCTGTTGCCTCATCCATGTATAGGGTTATGTAGAATCTAGAAAACACTAGTTTATCCCTTCCTGCGTTCTGACTAACTTCCCTTGTGCATCAGTGACAGCATTAATCCTGTCTCTTGTTTCTTCCCACCTACATAGCAATGCTAGCAGTCATCCCGGTTTGTCCCCCTCTGCTTGCAGGTTTTGAGTGTATTTCGCAAAGTTAAAGCATCCCAGTCTTTCCCATACTCCCGCACATTTTTGCCTCAGTTACATCACCAACCCCAACTCAGCAGGTGGTCCTCCCTCAGTGTTTTCTGCCCTTGCTATCTCATTTTCAATGTCTCCCAGGGTCTTTAGTATTTCTGGTCTTAGGCCTCCCATTTTCCCTATCGCCTTTCCCACGTGACCACCTTAAACGCATCCCATACTGTACTCATCTTTGCTACGCTGTCTGTGTTGATACTAAAGTACTCCTCTATCTGGGCCCTCAGGTAGTCATTGACCAACTTATCTTGCAAAGCTTCTTCCCTCAGGCACCATGTGGGTATCCGGGGTCTCGGGGCCATGCGCTGCCATTTTGCTATAAGTGGGGCATGGTCCGATACTGTTCTGGCCTCATATTCTATGTGCATGAAGTCACCCAGTCTTTCTTCTGCAGTGAATATGTCATCTATTTGTGTGTGAACCGCGTGAGAGGCCGAGATGTGTGAGTAGCCCCGCTGTTCCTCATTCCTCACCCTCCATGAGTCCACTAGTCTCAGTCTTGCAACAGGCTGCCGAGAGCCTTGGCTGGTGGTGCTAGTTTCCTATATTTAGTGTCCGATCTATCTAATACAGGGTTAAGGGTATAATTGAACTCTCTTCCCCACACCCATGTCGCCTCTCTATAGATGGTCAACCTTGATTATAGTGACCTGAAAAACACTTTAGCATCGTGATTTGGCACATAGGTGTTTACAACACAGACTTCCCTGCTTTTCCACTGTCCGTACACAACCACCACCCTCCCCTTGTAATCCTTCTTGAACTCCAGCAGTTGGAAAGGGGCTGTCAGAGCAATCCAGACGAGGACTCTCCTTGCATATGCCGAGAAAGGCGAGCCGTATAGCTTACCCCGCCCACATTCTATCCAGCATGACTTGTCTGTCTGCTGTCAGGTGTGTCTCTTGCAACAGTGCTATTTGTATGCCCTTCATAGCCAGGTAGGTACCTACTTGCAATCTCTTGACATAGTTATTGAGACCCCTTATGTTCCAGGTGATTATGTTCACTGCCCTAGGCCCTGCCATGGCTGTACACATTCAGGCCATTTGATTCTCATCACCCTGACAATCTGCTGAATGGCTCTTATTGCATCCACGTCCCCCCTTGGCAATTCCAATCTCTGTTGCCTCTCACTGTTATGTATTCCTCTCCTAACACCCAATGTTTATGGTTCCACTTGTCTGATTAAACCAGAGCTTCTTGCACTCCTGCCCCTTCCCCGTCCCCTCCCCTATGGACCTCAACGACAACCTTCCCTCGCCCCTTGTACTCCCGCCCATCCCTTCCTCTCGGCCCCCCACTGCCGCCCATCCCATCCCCTAAACCCTAACAACTGTGAAAACAACCCAATAACTATCCAACAAACCAAACGACAGCCCAGCAGTATATTGCCTGCTCAGCAGCCTCTCCCTGCACTGCCTCCCCCCCTTCATGTAACGTGCAGCAGCTCGACACTTTAAAACTGCCATCTTAAAGTACAACTAGGGTTCATGACAGTTACTTCTGCAGTGGCCATCTAGGTGCCTGTACTGGCCAGGTGACCCAGTTTGGCATGCTCTTGTGTTCTCTTCCAATATTTTACTAGCCTTTGCAGCAGGATTGTGGGGCAAGGAAAAAGGAAAAAACAAAGGATGCTCCCCTGCCACCACACTAGGGCATGTTGTTGTCCCTGCTCGGGAGCTGCGTTATCCCTTGAACGTCCATCCAGGAGTGTGCCTCCAGTGTTTTCAAAAAAGTGCGATCTTCAGTTATGCAAAACATCAAATTTGGCTGGGTAAATCAACACATAGCAAGCACATGGTTGCTAATCTTAAATGTTCCTTAATTGGCCCGAACATTGCGCTGTGCCATTGGACTAGCACAGTCAGTGTAGTCTGGATAGATTGCCAGCTTTGAAGATCCCCTGGTTATAGTTCCTCCTTCTCTGAAGTAGGCTAAAATTCTTTCCCTTTCCTTGTCGTTCATGATCTTCGCTATGATTGGCCTCGGAGGGGCACCTAGTAGAGGCTTCCTCGTCAGAGATCTATGTGCTTGCTCGACAGTGAACCCCTGCGTAATGTGTGCCTAGGCACACTTCTTGCAGGAGCATGGTCTGAACGTAATCTGTGGGATCTCTGCCCTCCTCACACTCCGGGAGTCCTAGTATTCTGATGTTGTTCCTGCATGTTCTCCCCTCTGCGTCTTCTGCTCAGCAGTGTTCTAGGATCTTCACTCAGTCAAGTAAGCCCACTAGTTGGGTTTGAGTGCTAGGATGCTGGTCGTGTTGCCCTGCACATTTAGCTCTGTAGTGTCAAAGTAGTCCGACATTACACGCACATCCTGGCGTAGTAGACCGATATCTAGTATAACTGCATCAAGTTTGGCTCTAATGACGTCTTCAGCGCAGCTATTGCCGCCAGGATAGGGCCTTCCTCTTGCAGGGTCACCTGCAATGGTGCAGCCATTCCCTCCAGGTTTCCCTGTTGTGCTGCGTTATTTTCTTCTTTGCACATGTAGGCTTCTATACCAGTCTGTCATCCCTTCCCCTTGTGACTCTTATCAGGCATCTGGATTCGAAGACTCAGCCAACTAGGTGTGAGTGTCGCAACAGCATGTCTCTGATTATGTTTAACTTGCAGGAATAACTCTTCCGTGTCTTTCTCTTGGTGTTGTGCCATCCCCTCCTGCGCTTACACCTCACGGGTGGCTAACTCCTCAGACTATTGTGTGATCCATCTCAAGGTAGCGAGTATAGGGTACATCCCTCTGTGCCCTAGGTTGACTGGCATGCCTGGTTCATTAGTGATGAGCTGTTCCCCCTTCTGTCCTCACCACCTGCACAGCAAGAGAGGATGCCAGTACTAACCCCACAGCCTAAGTACTTTCGTGTTTTTATCTTGTCCTCAGGGCATTTTCACTACACTACGGTGCACCGAACTGGTACAGCTCACACACCTTGCGCATACCTCCAACAGGCCTCACTGAAATGCCCTACGTCCAATCGAGCCACGTAGGCCCATCATCACGCATCTCTCCCCTTTTTTACTGTTTCATAGATCCTGCCGAGCTCCCTCCTCCAACAGTGGTTAGCCAGTACCCATGCAGTCTTACTGTCCCAGCATGCGCCCTCAGCCCAAGGCTGAAGTGGTGACAATGTTCCCTTCCTCTTCCACCCCAATCCATGTGTGTGTATTGCGTGAATATCCTCAGATGTCGCTTGGTGCCACTTGCTTTGTTAGATGTTATAAATGCAGTGTGGTCACTAGAAGGGGAGAATGGGCTATCTTTACAGAACAACCCTGTCAGCACTGTGTTGACCAGGGTGACCCTGTCACCTCCAGGCTGCGAGCACACCCCAGGCCAGCCAGAGCAAGATCTTCTCTATGTGCCTAGTCTATGAGTCACATCAATATGCGCTCTGCGCCTGCTCCATGTGCCCAGGCTCCAGCCACTTACTTGCCAGGTGTTCCAGGCCTTCAGGGTTCACCCCAGACTGTTGTACTGGCAGAGCTTGTGCTGCCAGCCTCCGCTCACAGGCCAACACCGGAGCAAGTGGGCAGGCGTATCTCACCGGATGCTCCCTCTAGCTCTCATGCACTGCTCCAAGGATTTAAGTTGCGCAGGCTATTTTGGGCCCTCTTCACCACCATCGGGCCCGATCCAATGCTCCGGTCGCTTATCAGAGAAGGGCCATAGAGTCTCTACTTCACTGGTAGCTTATCGGGAAACATCGGCCACCATCATGGTGCTTCTTGCATCAGCCTTCAACCACTCCGTTCTCCTGTGTGTGACAAGTTTCAAAGTCGCCCTGTATACAGCGCCGCTCCACAAAGCATCAGACCCTGTTTTCTTGCAAATTCTTGAGAAATCGGGCTAGGACAAGTAACGATGTAGCAGGATCATGAAGGAGCTGCACAGATAGCCGGCCTCACTGCATGGCTGCTAGTCACGCCCCCTTCCTAGAACATTCTTAAGTGGCAGTTGGTGTGTCGAAGTTTAATTGTTGATAGGGTTATATGTAGAGTTTTTTTTTAACTAATTGGTTGATAGATGTGTGACTGGTTAAAAGCAGGAAAGGAGGGAGTGTTACACAAGAGAGCTATTGTGAATGGAACTTGATTGGCCCTGTGGTACCTGAAGTATAAATCAGAATCGGCATGATTGAACAGATTGTTTAGAGAGTTTACATCTAAAGATTTTGTTTACCTTGGTTAAGTTGTCTACCTATCTTGTGTGTTTTCAGGAATTGAGTAGTCCTACACAATGGTTGAGACTCTCCCCTATACTAACCGATGTCGAGTGATATTGTAGAAGAACGACACGGTAAGACTTACCTAAGTATACTTAGATACTGTGGAAGTAACACAGCAGTGAAACGTTCATTACTGACTGCTGTTTCTTGTTATTTTTCCCTCTGTTTTGCTTTCCCAGGTTTTAAAAAAAGTGTGTAGCAAAGTGACACCCCGCAACATTCTTGTGTTGGGTGGCATATATCCAGTTGAGTGAAGTGTTGTACAGTGGTGAACCCACCATAGATGAAGAGACATGAGATAAGGGAATAGATGGTCCCCCTGATGAAGTTCTGGTATAATATATAAAATGGAATGAAGAAGAACGAAACATGTTGGGCAATTAAAATGTATTGTGATTTAGTGACAATACACTAACAAAATAATACATCGAGTTGTTTTCACCCCAGGATAGCATTGATTGGGGTCGAGTGTATTTAACAGATGGTATACTGTACATGTGGTATCCTTTAGTCAAGAGGAACCAGTGGGCTATCGACCATTTTTTGTCTTCTGAGACAGAGTGATCTCTTTTTTTGTATATGGTTTAGCTTTGTATAGGCAGGATGTCACAGGGTTGAGCACAACAGAGATTGTTTTACATATTGAAAATGGTTTTAGGATACACTTTGTGAAATGAATTTTAGAATTGTTTACAAATTTTAGGAGTTGTTCTTAGAATGTTGTGATATTTGGTATTGTGATTTATATGAAATAAAGATGTTTAATATAATTTGTGTGTGGTGACCTAGCAGTTACTTGTTAAAATATACTAGGTAGCATTGACCTGGGAGCAAGAGAAAGGGGTAGCAAGTGGACGTGGGTTGATCTTTCTGTCATAGGATTTTCCTGTAGTTGTTCTCAAGGAGCCTGGTCAAACACGTCGGTAAAACGGCTCTACGTCTCTGTTTGTATTGTGTGTAGTGTTACAAACATAACAGTAAAAAGGGTAGAAGGGTTGTCTTGTGCAATTTATTAATGATTCATGTCCTAGAAAGGGTACTGCGGAGGAAGATCTCGGATAGTTATGAAGGTCCATGGACTATGGTCCTTATTGTATGCTAGAGAAAAGTATATGGGACATAAAATAGCTTCTATGCTTATTTTTCTGTAGTATAAAATTGTCCATTATTCCATTAGCATAGTAGAAAATGCTAATGGGAATGTTGGAGAATCTTATTGAGTCTAACTACTTTACTGAAAAATTTAAAGTAGATGGGGTCTATAAGCTTATCTTTTTTACTTCTATTTTTTAACTGTGAAAGGTGGTTCCTAAAGGAACCTTTTTTTGGTGTTTTTTAAATGACTTTTCTTTTTTTTAGCAGGAGAGGCCAGGTGGTGAGGGAAATGAGGGAATGGGTATCAACCACAGATATGGAGGGGCAGGTAGACAGGCGAAGATGTTGAGCATCCGTTAAATCTAAGGTAGGGGGCAGTGTTTCTCATGCTCCTTGATTACAGCCTCGAAAGTACTTTGAAAATGCTCCCCTCTGCAGAGTGGTGTGTTGCAGTATATGCAGAGTACTGTTGTCTTGGAAAGATATGGATCAACAGACTCTTTTATGGCTTGCAAGGTAGCTGTTGGGATTTTGTGCCCCAAAGGAGTAGCTTGTCTGGTGGCAGTATTGGCTGATGAAGATGAGGTAGACGAAGGCAGCCTACTACTTCCTGAGAAAGGAAAAGCCTTCGTCCGAGCATCCCGGTGGTTGGATTTGGTGTGACGGCACATGTAGGTGATCTGGTAAGAGTATTGCCCAGGTTGTCCGCGACTGTTGCACTCAGTGCATTTGACCTTGGTAGCCTTAGCCTTTGGTACACCCCCAATGGTAGTAAAGAACTGCCACGCCCATGATTCTCTTTGGGTGATGAAGGTAAGCATTTCTTCTATGTCATCTTCCTGGTCCTCTTGATTCTTTTTTGCTTGAAAGCACTTTTTCCATTGTCAAGGCCCTCCAGCTAGTGGTTGTGGTGCCAGTAGTTCTGGCTCATGGGGAGGAGGAATGGCCTTACCATTTTTTAAATTAAATAGCAGTTGTGGTAATTTTGTATGTATTGTCCTGGATTGCAGATGGAAAATCAGTAAGAATTGGTCTAGGAGCTGGGCTAGGGTACATTTTTAGCTCAAAGCTTCCTAGATCAGCTGAAAATGTAGTTTCAAACTGTTTGCTAAGCACTGACTTCGTTGTGAAGCACAGACTCATTTGCAAACACATCATCACTCAGCAGACATTTGCATGGTTACGTGACACCGTCTGGAAAGTCCACGATGATGTCAGATGTTTGCAAACGTGGATGAACAAAAAAAGGTGTAAAAAGTTACAGAAAGTTAATACAAGTGTTAAAAGGGTTGCAAGAAGGTGGTGAATGGCACAGTTTTAAGCTGAAACTTTCTAGATCGGTCGAAAATACTGCTATATTCGGGGTAAGTATAATATTAGAAAGTTGTAGCAAATGAGGGTGCACAGGTAAAAACCCATGAATTTCAGTGAAAAAACATTGTTAAAAGACCTTATGGTTAAGTTGTACTAATAAAAAGGTAGCAAGTAAAACCGAAAAAAAAACCCAGACATGTGCCAGTTATGGTAAGCTAAGCAAGCATAACTTGCACCACCACCGTGAACTGCTGAGACTAACACCCCGGACATCAAAGTTTACATCATCCAATAGGGACATCAAGCCATCTTCAGACAGCCATTGAACAGTGTGACCATTTCATGGACCTCATCACAACCTTAGTCTCTGAGCCCTGCTGTGCACATTGTGCCACCCATTTGAGTCTTGTGAGCCTAGCTGCTTCAAACTCATTCATGCAGTGTGTGAGCCTAGTCAACCCACCCTGACCACTTTGAGGCTTCTGGATCAACATATCAGCTTTCTCAGAAGGAGCTGCCCATTAAGATCTTCGAGCCTCCCACTCAAAGATAGTGGCGCCATGACATACAAAAGCTAATCATAGTGCTGTTTTTTCAAACACACACACCTGAGTAACTTGATAATTCTGAGCCAACTCAAAGCCATCAAAATGCATCTGGTACCCATGGACAATGCTCTGAAGACTGGCTTGATGCTGTTGAGCCACAAACAAAAAGACTAAGGTAGAGAATGTGTGGGATAGGTGTCCTCTCCTTGCACACTATGTAGTTTGACACCCTTTCCTTAGCTTGGGCCCTGCAGATTGGTTAAGTGCCCATTCCTTACCTTGGCATGGACATTTTGAAAATGTATTTTTTTCCTTTTTAAAATGAATTGCCACAGATGTATTTAGGGAACATAAAAACAGAGAGCACTGTCATACAGTATATAGATGACCTCTTAGTATGCAGTGCGACATAGGATCAGTGCAGGAATGACCCAGTGACCCTCTTCACTTTGTTAGCTGCCAACGACTACAAAGTAGACAAAGACAAACTGCAGTACTGTCAGCAAGAGGTGATCTATTTAGGAAAGATAATATCACAAGAGGGGATTAGACTAACAGCAGAGAGAGTTGCAGCAGTGCAAAATACACCACAACTCGCTTCTGTTAACAGATGCAACAATTCTTTGACTATTCTTCATACACTAAGCCACCTTTACAGGGACGAAAAGAAGCACACAAATTGCAAGGACCTATAGCTTGGTCACAAGAAATGACCGAATCCTTCATTGCACTCAAAAAGGCAATTAGCAACTCCAGACTACAACAAGGAGTTATTTCTATTCTCCCACTCAAATGGCCAGGTCTTGATGGCCGTGCTCACACTGCAGACATCTCTGGGACACAAACCATTGGCTTAATACAGTGGTCTCCTGCACCCTGTAGAACAGGGTTTCCATGTGAGCAAGTTCTTGCACTAGCAGCCTTTGCCATTCAGAAATCCGCAGCAATCACGATAGGCTGTTCTGTGACACTTTATGTGAAAAACGCACTTTTTGCCATTCTGGAATGGTTCAAACCTACCGTCACGATGCAGGGTGCATTGGGGTATGAAGTGATTCTTTGAACTCCTCTATCCACATTGTACGATGCCACATAGTGAATCCAGCACACTCTGTTGCAGAGACTGTCCAAGACGGTGATGAGGTACATGATTGTGTACACAAAGGGGACAGATGATGCTTTCGCATGAGCCAAGAAAGATCCCTTCGAGGGTAGGGGAGATATATTTTGTTGATGGTTCCTCAATAATTGACCAGACACTGGACAGGGACAAACGGGAGCAGCAGTGATGCAGGCTGAAAAGGTTGAGTTTGAGGTCATAGCAAAGATGAGATTACTGTCCCACTATTCCACACAAGCGGCAGAACTAGTTGCAATGATAACTAAGTTGAATTGGCATTAGGTGCAGCAGTAACCCACTGAGTAATTGCCCAATGATTAACAGCACATTATTGCCCAATTTTAGATGGAACTCTTTGCCACTCAATTACCCTCTGAGTAGTCACTCACCAGTGGAATTCTATACAATAATTGTTCGATTCATTAAAGGTTTAGTCTGTTCTTGAACACTTTAATTTCACAATGCAGATAAGAATGTACATAAAAAAATTTAGAGTATAATAAGCATCCATTACAGCCTATACAGTTACAGTCATAGCATGTTTTTTTTCTGCTGTTATCTCTGTTACGGTCATCCCAAGAGATTCTATATCGGTGTCCTCGGTCACTTGACACACTCCTTGTGCTTAAAAGCTTGTGTATAGTGTAGAAATGTTTGACCATAGCACATAAAGTGGCCCTTGATTTCATTGTGACACAATTAATGCTTTGTTGTAATTTGTCTAACTTTCCTATCTCCCTGGTCTGCTGTTCAGGATGTTTGTTTGCATGTATGAGGTAATGATTGGCCAGAGTACGCAATGCCAGATGAGAGCGCTGCTTGCCCTACACTACTCTAAATTCTTTGATACACAGTTATGAACCCTCCCAATGGTATGTATTTTGCCAAGCTCTGAAGCCTGCAGGCTTCACATGTGGCAAACTTTGCACCAGACCTGCAGATGAACTGGCCTGCTGTAAAATCTCAGTTACCAGTGTAATGGTACCCACTAGAGAGTGTAATTTGCTCTCTGACTTTGAGAACATTCAGACATGTAATTTCTCATTTTACTATAACCAGTAAGATAGCTGTAGCTGGTAAGATAGCTCAGTGGGTTGAATGTTTTCTGCTGCAATGTGTGTTTGATCTGCAGGCTTGAATCCCGGCAAGGCCAGCTCAGCCTTTCATCCTTCTGTGGTTGATAAATGAGTACCAAACACAGGTTCGGGTGATATTGTATGTATATTTGTTCTATATAAAGTGCTTAAGCGCAAGTGCTATATAATAACACATCATTATCATTTGGCCTTGGAGGTCTGCTTGCATTCTTAGTCATGTTGTAATATGGGCCTATACACACTGATATTAATGATAAATATGGTGATTCATTCTTGTATGATATGTATATCACATTACAGTGATATTGTACCCATATTTTTCGTAATGTACTTAGGATCAATGCTATGTGATGCCAATTCCTGTTTGGTAAAGGGGTGAAAGGTTGTGTTCCATCGCTTCCCATGACATCACTTCGGGGTGGGGTCAAATGACATCACTTTCTGTGATGTCATCAGAGGTCAAGGGTCATGTGATGTCACTTCCGCTAGCCCTGGCATTTTGGTGAAATTGTGTACCTGGTCAGTGCATGTAGTCTCTGTCGCCTGTCTCAGCTGTTCCCAAGCCATTGGACAGAACGTCGTAGCAGTTGCACCTGCAGTCTGCCAAAACATACAATTAGTGTGCACCCAAGAAAACCCTGTTATTTTCTAGTTTTTGTATCAGTTTTCCACTTTGGAATGTTACGAGGTTTGGCGTCATCCGACGCGATTGGCATGTGGATTACTGCAATCCCCCCACTCCCTTTAAGGTAGTTACTGCTTCAATGCTAGGAGAACAAGCAGTATGAGCTTGCACTTATCTGAACACCCCGCGATGACTGTGCCTGCAGAGAGAGTCTCAGATGCGTCCACTCGGGAGATATCTCGAGCGTGATGCGCGCAAAGCCCTGGGCGCTGTCTATGGCGTTGTCCTGGGAGTTAGATTCTGTGAGCCTGGTGCTGGGGTTCCTGGGCAATGTAGCCTTCCTCAGATCCTGGGTCCTATTGCAGGAATGCTGTGGCTTGCTGGGCTGATGTGTGTGGCCTTCAAGAAGGACAGGTGTGACTCCTGCCATGCATTTGACCCACAACCGTGCCTGCTGCCCTCTGTACCTTGCACTTCTTCATGACAGGCAGGCACCAATGAATCCACTTCACAGATTTCTGGAGGTCCAGAGGCCACGCCCCCAGCTAGGAGCACAAAGAGCAGAGAGGGGATACAAAGGGAGTACCAGTACTTTCACTATACACTGTTTGACATGGCTTTGGTCCAGTGTACAGAGATGTTGCACACTCCCCACATAGAACAAACAATATTTTTCAATGTCAGTAATTTTAAGTCAAAGCAATGCAATCTTCTATATTAACTACTTAAGAGTTTATTATCCCAATAACATGCTTAGAACACAACTGATCATAATACAGACAGTTTTCCCAATATTGCAGTGCAACCCTCTTCCAGCATTTAGTTCTGATTGATTTCCTCTTTTTCCTCTTCGTAGGATATAGATAAAGGGACATTATGTGTTTGCCGTTTCAATGTGCTTAAGCCTCCAAAAATGGCATTTCTATCAGTTAACCATTAGATCCCCTGGGGTCTGGACCTTAGATGCTCCCAGTTATACCTAATTCTAATCTTTAGAAAAGTGACTGAAACCCCTAAGCTCTTATCTTTTGTTCATTTCTGTTTATGAGTTTCTGAAGCTTACTATGACAAAAATCCTAATACAAAAAGGACGTTTTTTATCGCCATTCCATCTTCTTATTTCCACCTCATACCTAATTGTGTGGTGGTTCAGAGGCAGGGAAAAGTGTGACACACAAAAGAGAGGCGTGCATGGGCCGAAACACAGTAGCGCATCGGGTGGAGGCAGTGGGAAAAGAGGATGTGCAGGGTGTAGAATTATTGAAAATGTTGAAGGGAAGTGAAGAAATAAAGATAGTGACCTTGTGGGTGTCAGAAACTGCATAATATACCTGTAATTTGAACAGCTCTCCATCCAAGACAGCCACATCTGCAAGGAACATCCCTACTGAATTTGACAGAGATGCATTTCACAAATGTGCATTAAAAAACTATTGACTTTGTTGCTTTCGCTTTTCCAGCACATTTGGAAAAATAGTGAACATTACTGAACCTTTCAGATTTCATCACAGAGTTAAACTATGTTCACTGGAAGTCAGAAAATGTGATGTGTATTCAAACTACAATGTTTTCAATGTAAAAAGCACAGATAGATATGTACTAAGCAAAGGGTTGGTTTCTAACTGGTAAATGATGAAAAACAATAGTTTGTGCTCTGTTACAAGGAATACATGTAGTCATGTTATCTGTTATTCTCTTGCTTCATCATGAAAATATAGTAAAGGTAGCAGCAATTCAAAACAGACAAACTATTTGTTAAACGTTAAAAGTGTATTTCGCAAAGACTCCATGCACGCTGTAATATGATTGCATATATATTCTCACAGTTAGCATGGCTTTGTAAGATGTGAAATAGTCAGTGTTAAATAATTCTTACTTAAAACAATCCATGAAACTGGAAAACTAGGAAATCTGCCCAATTGGAATGTCACATCATTCAAAGAGAAAATGCCTATTCATGCACTAGAAGTTATAAGAAGATGCTGATAGGGGTTTTTACATGTCCAAATATGAAGATCCTGATGTAAACAAAATGTCCATGTTAATATGAATCAAAACAAAGCAGGCCAGAATGCTTTATTGTGATAATCTGGCACAGCTGAACATGACTTTGTTAAGGGCAGCGTTATTGTTCTCTTCTCCTTAGTCAGGTCAGCCACTAATAACGCTAAAATGGAAAACACTGATATTGTACTTTCTTGTTCAAACACAAGCATGCTAGTCTATAGATACATGAATAGGACAGTGTAACATTGGATAGTGAGTTACAACTGGTGACACAATTGACACTCATCTATTAGTATTGCATTGGCCAACAGGGAAATGGGGGTGAACAAACTAGGCTGAAGGGACTAATCCATACAGCTGTTTCCGACAGCCAGGAACGAGTTCTGAAAAGAGGCCGGAGGCTTCATCACTACAGATGCAAGCCTTTGGAGGGCTAGAGCTGTCCCCACACGCTTTTGCTGCTTGGCAGGCAATTAGCAAATCGAATGACTAGGCCAAGACTGTAAATCTATTATATGGGCCTAAGAATTGGCACTTTTAACAGTTTTTCCAAAATCAGATTTTTGTAAGGATTGCTTCAATAATTTGGAGGCAAAAAAAGCTGAATTGTTTTGGTAACAAGAAGCAAAAAGCTTTCTCTGTCTTTCAGTAAATTGCTAATGGGCTGAACATTTGCACTTTGCCAATTTTTCCAAATTACATTTTTTTGTCTGTTTCAGTATTTTGGGGGGCTGGAATAAGCAATTTCTACACATTTTTGACACAATATATTTTGCTTTTCCCTGGTTTTACCTTGAAGAGATACCATGTTATTTGTTGTTGCCTTTCAACTTTCTCTGTGCTTATTTGCTCCAATTAGTGAATCCATCAACGCACAAAGGGAGGGTGAGAGGAATGCTTGCATGCTTGCATGCAGATGCTTTACCTGTAATCTTTTAATCCATGGCTGCAGAGACGTCTTTATGGGAGGGCAAAAGGGGCACTTGCCCAGGGCCTCCACCTTGCCTGATGTGAAGAAGTAAGATTCCATTGTTCACCAGTCTTAAATACCACGCATATTTTATGGGGTGCTGCTGAGGCTCTAAACCCATTGCCTTTCTGTTTTGACAAGTACATTCTGCCTTAATCAATTCATCATGTTTTGCTTTCTTTGTTCACTGTGGTATACATAGTTTGTGTGTTCCTTACGGCACAACTCTGTAGCATTCTTTCCCCCCTGTAGGAATTATGTTGATCATGTGCAATAGGCAACAGCGAAATGCATATTGATAAATTGAGTGCCACAATGGTTTTAAAGTTAGCTCAATGTGTGAAGCAAACTTAGAATATCACATTCTGCAAGGCTGGCTGAGCCTTTCCTATGTCTGAAGTTTATAAACTTGCCTACATATGCACATGCATTAGCAGAACAACATCTGCTATTATCAGCAATGCACCTGCACCAGATAGCGGTTGCTGTACAGACTAACATATAATCCGTTTGGTGAAAGTCTAGAAATTGGTTTGTTCAGATGGGTTGTTGTAAAACCTAGGCAATCTCCTCCAACGATGGCATAAACTGTTAGTCCAATAGTTGAATAAGTATCCAAATACAAGACTATGGAACAAAAGCGTTCATGCTTGTATCCTGGATTTGCCAGCAGATGATACAGTGATCCTGGTTAAATCATCTAAAATATCTTACATTACTGTGCTGTCTTCTGTGAGGTTTGCCTTCTTGCATGCTACTGGTATCGTTTAGCCCATTGCTTGATCTTGCTTCTTATGTAGGCCATTTGGGTGGAAGGGTTGGCAGACAGAAGAGAGCGGACCAGATGTTAAAGGCCTCAGGCAAGCATATTTTAAGGTCTGCTTGTTTGACACAAAAAACAGTTTGCTTTTGGTAAAAGTCAAAGGTTTTTATGCACGTTTATAAATGAAAATGTCACAAGCCATTGTTTTGGAAATATTTAAAGCTTTAAAATACAAAAGACAAACCCAGATTAAATTTGTTAAATCACATCGATTGGTATGCTGGTACCTATGTACTTCCCTTGATGATGGAGAGAATGAAGCTAGAATCATTCCCATTTTGCATAACACCATTCAATAATATTTTCTTTAAAAATTGTCATTTTTGGTAATGTGATTTATGTACTTTCCATGTCTGTTTTTATAAAATGAGATTGTTTTAGTTCATGGTAAGAACTGGAAAAGAGTTTTCAAATGCAGAAATTGCAGAGTTGGTAAAAATTCCCAGCTTCACCCTTTCACCCCATGACCAGTGTGTGATCCCAGGCATCTCATACAATCTTGTTTTGCCTAACCTCTCAATATTGCCAGTCCCTAAACCTTTCAAAATGGTCAGCCATTCAGAGTGATTTCCTTCTCATGTTAGGATCTTCATAAAAGCCTTATTGGTTTCAGTGGCTATATATACGGCTGCTTCCACTTTAATAGTGACCATATTTATATCGCACACCACAGGCATTTGTTCCTTTGATATCTAATGGCAACACTATTTGAAAACCATATCCCATTTCTAATCTCAGTCTGTCTGGATAAAGACACCTTCCTGGTAGCTGTAAATCTGCATCCACTATCCTTGCTACGGTGAGCCTAATTCACAGAAGTGTTTTATAATGGAGCAATCCCATAGGAAAACATTCTGTGAATCAGGCCCGGTATGTGTAGCTTTGTCCTTCCCTCCAAATGGTCTCCTCTATCCATTCATAAGCACTTTTGCATTCTGTGAGGCAGCTTATGTGAGTTCTCTTTCTATTTTGGGTTACATGTACCTTTTACATACGGTCCTGCATTAATACTACAGGCTGAATACTTTCCGGGATGCGATTGGTAAAAAGTATCCTGTATGTACTAGAACAGTAGCCTCTTCGTTGACTGCTAATGTTGGTCTTCAAATACTACTTGTTTATCATTCTGTTTAGAGCAAGAATGAAGAGGGTAGGGGGACTTAAAGGGAGTAAACGTACCTATTATGCTGCAAGACAGCATATAAACCTATTGGTTGTGAGCGCGATGGGTGGGGAGGAGGCGGTACAACCAGTATTCTTAATTCCTTTGGTTTGGTGGAGGGGGGCCCCAAGATGTCCGTGCCCAGGGCCCCAGAAGTGCTTAAGACAGCCCTGCATGGCTGTAGCCGATTGTTTTGATGTTGTTCTCAATTCACTGCCCAAAAAAGCCATGGGCTTGTGACTGAGTTTTTAATCCTTTCCATTTGAGGGGGTTATTCAGATGTTGATCTGTACCTAATTCATTCCCTGGCTTGCAAATCCAACGCATCGCAATTGTGAGTATGATGTTAAATTCCACAAATTCCACTGTATCTCTCTCTCTCTCTCTCACACACACACACACACACACACACACACACACACACACACACACACACACACACACACACACACACACACACACACACACACACACACACACACACACACACACACACACACACACACACACACACACACACACACACACACACACACACACACACACACACACACACACACACACACACACACACACACACACACACACACACACACACACACACACACACACACACACACACACACACACACGTTTTACCTACCTTGTGGGGACTATGTGTGGAAACCAGCCTTGTGGGGACTAACCTTTCCCAATGTTTTAAAAATATGCTAACAGCAGAAATATATTCAGAAAAAAATGCTAATATAGGATCCAGCTTCAAATGTGCAAAAATGCTAATTTTTAATCGCGTGTCCGGTACCATCTCTGTGGGGACCTGAACGCGTGTTACCATCCTTGTGAGGACTTAATTATTCTTATTTGGAATTGAATGTATCCCTATGCAAAAGCTAAATGTTTGTTTCATAGGCATCTTTGCAAATTGCACAATTCTATTTCTACATATGTGTACCTACCCACACCGTAGGTATACACAATAGATGGATTGTAATGGTGGTGTATTTTCCATAAGAACCTCACTAAACGTTTCCTAAATCTGGCATGCGACCATATTACAAAAAACTCAGTGTGTCAGAAAGGAGAACTGGGGAACTGAAATATTAGGTGAATGGCTCAGCATCACACAATGTGGTCAGGTGGAGAAGCAGAGATTTGAATACAGGTTTCATTGTTTCACAGTCACCATCTTGTCCACTGAAACATCTCTCTATGATTGTCTGATGACGAATATGTTACAGTCCCCATTAAAATGGTGTTTGATGTTGGTGATGTTGAAGTCTGAATACAGATTGTCTGTCATGATACTGATTTCAGATCCTCACAGAGATGGTTTGTACGAATAATCGTGTTTAAGACAGCATTCCTATGTTGTTTTATAATACTGTTGTTAAAGACCACACAGAGTTGGTGTGTGATTAACATGATGATAAAGTACTAGTGTTTGATGTTGGTGATGGTGAAGTCCCAGCAGAGATTGTATTTTGTGATACTGATATCCAGGTCCTCACAAAGATGGTATGTGATATTTATGTTAAAGTCCCCACAGAACTGGTGTGTGTTTATAATAACTTTAAAGGCCCCACAGTGATGGTATGTGATAATAATGATATTAAAGTCCCCACAGAGATGGTGTGTGATTAGCTTGATGCTAAAGTCCCCACAGAGATGGTGTGTGATTATCTTGATGTTAAAGTCCCCACAAGGATGGTGTCTGATTATCTTGATGTTAAAGTCTCTATGGATGTGGTATTTGATGTTGGTGATGTTGAAGTCCCAATATATATTGTATGTCATGATACTGATAACCAGGTCCTCACAAAGACAGTTTGTGATATTTATGTTAAAGTCCCCACAGAACTGGTGTGTGTTTATAATAACTTTAAAGTCCCCACAGTGATGGTATGTGATAATAATGATATTAAAGTCCCCACAGAGATGGTGTGTGATTATCTTGATGCTAAGTCCCCACAGAGATGGTGTGTGATTATCTTGATGTTAAAGTCTCCAGATATGTTGTGTTTGATGTTGGTGATGTTGAAGTACCAATATATATTGTATGTCATGATACTGATCTCCACGTGCTCACAGAGATGGTGTGTGATATTTACATTAACGTCCCCACAGAGATGGTGTGTGATTATCTTGATGCTAAAGTCCCCACAGAGATGGAATGTGATAATAATGATATTAAAGTCCCCACAGAGATGGTGTGTGATTATCTTGATGTTAAAGTCTCCAGATATGTTGTGTTTGATGTTGGTGATGTTAAAGTATCAATATATATTGTATGCCATGATTCTGATCTCCAGGTGCTCACAGAGATGGTGTGTTATTTACGTTAAAGTCCGCACAGAGCAGGTGTGTGTTTATAATAACTTTAAAGTCCCCACAGTGATGGTATGTAGTAATAATGATATTAAAGTCCCCACTCAAATGATGTCTGATTTTCTTGATGTTAAAGTCTCCATAGATGTGGTGTTTGATGTTGGTGATGTTGAAGTACCAATATATATTGTATGTCATGATACTGATGTCCAGGTCCTCACATAGATGGTGTGTGAGGTTTATGTTAAAGTTCCCACAAAGGTGTGTGTGATAATGATGTTAGTTTCCTCACATAGACAGTGTGTTATTTTCATGATGTTAAGGTTCCCATAGACATTGTGTGAAGTTGGGGATGTTAAAGTCCCAATAGAGATTCTGTGTCCTTATACTGATATTCAGGTCCCCACAGAGATGGTGTGTGATAATGGTGATTCTAAAGTCTCCCTTAAAGGTAGTGTGTTAAAAATAGGACATACAAGTCTCCATAGAATTGTGTGGGTTTGGAAAAGGGGTGATGATGACATTGATGATGTTACAGCCTAGACAAAAAATGTTTTCTCTTGGTTATGTTGCAGTCCCAACCGAGATTGTGTTTGTTAATAAGGATGTTGAAATCCCCACAGTAATTCTTTGTGATGAAAATGGTGTTACAGTCCACGTTGGGATGGTATGTGGTTATGATGATGTGAAGGAACCCACAGAGAGGGTGTATCGGCCCTCACAGAGCCAGTGTGATTGAAAATGGCAATGTTGATATCCCCCCAGATACCTTGAATGTGATAATAATATTGTTAAAATTCCCTCTGAGATGGTGTGTGATAGTAATGGTGATCAGGTCCTCAAATGAATAGTGTGTGATAATGGTAATGTCAAAATCATTGCAAACATGGTGTTTTAAGTTTTGATTTCTCTGCATTGATAGCTTGTGATTATCTTGATGTTAAACTTTCAACAGAGATTTTGAGCGAGTTGAGGAGTTCTGTGTCACAAGAGGTATGGAGCGTAATAACAGGAAAGAAGAGAACAATGTAGTATAAGTCAAGATTCAGTGATCCACTATCATCAAATGAGCAAATAAACCATATCTACTACAGAAAGTAGACCACATATTTGTAGCACTTGTTTGATGTTAGTTACATTTCAAAATAGATATACTATGTCATATTAGTGATGTGAAAGGATTATGCACAAAGAGAAAGCACCAACACCTTGAGTTAAACTAAGTTTATTTACACAGCCAAAATATAAGGAAAATAACAACATATAAGTTAAGTCTCTTGAATCACAGTCTCGGGTTTAAGAGTTTCCAAGCACACTTCTTCACCTACCACAGGGTCAATGCCAAGGTTTATTCATCTGGCTTTAATGGGGTTCCCACATTCTGCCAGTAGGCAATTTTGTTCTCTGATCTTCTGTCTGTAATTGTTGCCCAAGTAAACAGGTACATGTGGAGTGTCTCAGATCAGATGTGGTCAAGAAACACGGGGTTGGAGCACCTCTCGGATGGCAAGCCTTATTCTCCTGCCCCTCATTGTTACTCCTCTGCTTAACCATTACCTCCTGATTACTGTGCAATGGTCTCATTCCCCCTTTCACCATGGGTTTAACCCCTTCAGACTGGGATTTGCCCCTACCTCCTGCCTTGGGCCAAGATCTCCCACTCTGTCCTTCATAGGCTGTATAACTATGCCCTTTGTTACCTCCTCCAATGTTTCACTTCTGCCTCCTCCTGATCACCAACTTCTTCCTCCATCTCCTGTTGTACACCTCCAACCACTTCTTGCTCTTCATCTTCAACCGCTTTCTTTTGTTCATCTCCAGCCATCTCATGCCGTACACCTCCAGCCAACTCCTGCTGTTCACCTCAAACCACACATGCTGTTATTTCTCCTCCTCTAGTGGCACTCCCTCCTCCAATTTTTCCAAACACTATCCAATGGGTAATTGGCTGAAGTCCTGTGATTGGGTGATAAATGATTGACCTGAGTCAAATGGGGACCTGGGAGATTGGGTAAAGTTTGAATATTACACAATACCCATCTTCAAAACCCTTTCACTTTGTGTGCCACACTGCAGACATCCTGGATGTGGCTGTTCTCCAGAGACCAGGTTTATGAGCAGTGAACAGGCATATCAATGGCAAACAATGACTAAAGAAAACATTGGAGCATGGCACTGGTTTCCTGTCAGCTTGTGGCAACTTTGTGTTGCAGGAAACCATGTGTGGAGCCTCTTGAGTGAACAAGCTTTCTGGACAGATGTCAATGAGAACTGCAATATTGTAATGTTTACATTATTGGTCTGTGAACTGAGTGCATAGTGTCAAGACCTTGTGGTCCTTCATGTGTTATTTCCTGTCTCACTATGTCAGAGCCTACAAAGTACTCTGGCGCTTGAGGCAAACATCTAAGAGCCCTTTCCGATCTGGATATTACCACACATGAACATGAAAGAAGTTCCTCTCTGGAAAAGGGATGCCATTGTCCGTTATTAATGGCATGAGGTCCTTTCCTTGAATAGAAGGATGCTTGTCTCATGCAGAAGGGTTGTGACCAAGCAGTTCAGGCTGGACTGACCCTTTTGGTGTGGGGCCAAGCCTGATTTTGCATTTGGCTTTCCCTTTTTGTAATGGCTTGGCAGGCGAAGAACGATGTTCTGGAGGGTTGCCCAGAGAAATGCCAGATGTTAAGATTAACTCTAAACCTTCCATCACCCCTTTTGTTCTGCTATAGTTACCGTGAGTGGGACAGGTACGCCCAGACATGGGTCTCGTGCCTGTTGGGCCTAGAGACCCAAACAACTCCTCGCTGATGAGACCCAACACGGCTGAAACATGTTTGCAGATGCTCGTGGTCTCGTGCAGAAGGGATGTGACCAAGCCGTTAAGGCTGGACTGCCCCCTTTGGGGTGGCACCAACCCCGATTTTGCATATGGTCTTTCCCCTTCTGTAATGGCTTGGCAGGCGAAGAAAGATGGTCTGGGGGGTTGCTCAGAGCAATGCCAGAGGTGAAGGTTAGTTCTAAACCTTCCAGCCATCACCCCTTTTATTTTGCCATGATGGGTGTGGGGCATGATTCATTACAACATACTTCAGACCAAGAGCAAGTGTTTGCTTCATCCTCAATCAGATCTTGCTGTTTAAAATGTTATAGTTATGAGACAGTTAAGTTGTTCGTCTTTATTCCAATGGTATTGTTATGCTACATCTCACTCGGCCTGTGGTATTAAGACACCATGGTCCATTGGCCATGGAATGTGGCCACTTTGCAGCAATTAGTGATTGGGACTAATGTGTATGCTCCTCTGGCTGTGTTCTAGCAGACATTTAGAAAAGAGTTCCTTGTGTCCCGCTTTTTTATTCTGACAAGATTTACTCATGGAATTTAACCACAAGTAAATATCTCAAGATTATAATTGTGTTTTCCGATTGCTATGAGAATTGCCACAACCTGGCTTAATTATACTTTTTTACAAGACTCCTCAAACTTTAAATGTGCACGCATCCTCTTTTATTGTCTACCCAGATCCATCCTGAAGGCAAAGTGCCACCAGGCTATCTGCCAATATCATTTTAAGAATGTTTAATCTTGTGATGCACATCCAATTCCTGTGAGAACCCTGCAGTTTTTGTGAAGTGGCAGTGGAAACAGTACATACAAAGCAACAAAAAAGTTAGGAACTAAACATATTTCATAATCCTCCTTAATTTCCTAACTCACCAATTAGACCGGTTTCACCCTCTCCTCATCCACCCTGAAAGAATACATTCCTTTACTTCATTCCTAGTAACATTGTAAGCACATTTCTTTTTCTGTCTTTGCAGGAATTCTTGCGAAAATTTCTCACACTGAAGGAACAAATGTGTGACTTTTCATTTCTGAAAAGTCTTTCTTGCTTCAACGCACCACGGGAGATATTCTGTTATGTTATGTTATTTTGCATTTATATAGCGCCTTATATACCATTGATATGGGCTGAAGGCACTGGTAGGTTGAACGCCCTTGGGAACCGAAGTTCAGATCAGTAGAGAGAGAGAGAGTCAACGGTGCGTGTGAGCACCGGGTATGTGTGCAGCTGGTGCGGTATTCGTGTAGTAGCTGCTTCTTAGCGGTAGGTGCGGTGGTTGAGAGATCAGGAATATGTGATCGTTCTGGCAGGATTTATCCAGACCGAGTGTGGCTGCGTTAGGCCTGAGGAGAACGCCTGGCTGGGGGGTGCGTAACCAGCAGTGTTTACTTAGAATGATGTGTAGTAAGCGGCGGATGTTGGTATGAGAACAGTTATACCAAATGGTGTCATAGTATCTCTGTGTTCTAGTTGAGTGGTGGTGTAAAGAAGAGAGTAAGCATGGTGGTGAGATATGATGGGTTATATGCTTTTTCAAAACGATCTCTGCATTCCAAACCATACTATATACGTCACGCAATTCTATGCGCTCCAGTCTGTTCCATGCACTCCTATCCACTCCATGCATCCTAATCTGCTCCAGGAACTCTGGTTTGCTCGACGCACTCATGCACTCCAGTCCGCCCGCGCGCTCCAGTCCGCCCCGCGCACTCCAGTCCGCCCCACGCATTCACTCTTGTCTGCTCCACGCATGCACTCCTGTCTGCCCCACGCATGCATTCTTGTCTGCCACATGCACTCCACTTCACTCGTTCCATCCGCTCTATGCATTCGGCTGCTCTATGTACTCATCCGCTCAACGCAACTCTTCCGCACTATCCGACACGTCCGTTCCACTCTAGTCACTCGTTCCCTCTAGGCATCCGTACGCTCCAGGCACTCGTCCTCTTTATGCCCTCACACGCATTCGGCTGCTCTATGTACTCATCCGCTCAATGCAACTCTTCCGCACTATCCGACACGTCCGTTCCACTCTAGTCACTCGTTCGCTCTAGGCATCCGTTCGCTCCAGGCACTCGTCCTCTTTATGCCGTCACACGCACTATGCTTTCACCTGTTTTGCTCACTCACCCGCTCTACGCACTCGTCCTCTCTACGTACTTGTCCCTTCTACGCACTCGCCCCCTCTACGCACTCAGCCCCCTCTACACTCTCAGCCCTCTCTACGCTCTCAGCCCTCTCTATGCTCTCAGTCCTCTCTACGCTCTCAGCCCTCTCTACGCACTCTGCCCCTCTGTGCACTCTGCCCCTCTGCGCACTCTGCCCCTCTGCGCACTCTGCCCCTCTGCACACTCTGTGCACTCTGCCCCTCTGTGCACTCTGCCCCTCTGCGCACTCCGCCCCTCTGCGCATTCATCTGCTCTACGCACTCATCTCCTTCTACGCACCCCTTTTTCATATGCACTCTTTCGATCATATGCACTCGTCTGTTCTATATACTTGTCAGCCCTACATACTAGTCTGTTCTATGGAGTCCTCCACTCTATACATTCTTCCGCTCAGCTCATCCATCCCACTACGCTCATCCATCAGTTCCCGGCACTCATCTGTTCTATATACTCATCTACTATGCATGCATTCCGCACTCATCGGTTCTACATGCTTATCCGTTCTGCGCACTCACATGGTCTATGTAACTCCTCCGCTCTAGGCATTTGTTCGCTTTATCCCCTCGTATGCACCATACCTTCATCTGCTCTATGCATTCATCCACCCGACGCAATCACGTTCTCCTCGCACTCGCTCGCTCGCTCCCGGAACTCACCAGCTCTCCACGCACATTTGCGCTCCACGCGCGTCCGCCCTCGACACTCATCCGCTCCCCGCACTCATCCGCTCCCCGCGGTCATCCGCTCCCCGCGGTCATCCGCTCCCTGCACTCATCCGCTCCCCGCACTCATCCGGTCTCCACGCATTCAATAGCAATATGCACCCATCTGCCTTATACAGTCATTCGCTAGTACGCAGTAATCCTGTTCTATCTATTCGTTTGCCCTCTACACTCATCTGCTCTATACTTCATCCGCTCTGTGCACTCATCCGCTCTGTACATTCATTAGCTCTGTACACTCATCCACTCTGCACACTCATCCGCTCTGTAACACTCATCCGCTATCCGCTCCCCGCACTCATCCACTCCCCGGCACTCATCCACTCCCCGGCACTCACCCCCCCCAGCACTCATCCGCTCCCCGTCGCTCATCTGCTCCCCGGCGCTCATCCGCTCCCCGGCACTCATCCGCTCCCCGCGCATTCAACAGCAACATGCACTCATCGGCCTTATAAAGTCATTCGCTAGTAGGCAGTAATCCTGTTCTATCTATTTGTCTGCCCTCTACACTCATCCGCTCTATACCTTCATTTGTTTTTTATACTCATCTGCTCTGTACAGCCATCCGCTCTGTACACTCATCCGCTCTGTACACCCATGCACTCTGTACATCCATCCACTCTGTACACCCATCCGCTCTGTACACTCAGGCGCTCTGTACACTCAGGCGCTCTATACAGATATGTACAGATACAGGAGCACCCCAATATCCATATTTAAACAAAATACTGGATGGATTTGTACCAAACTACCACGAGGTACAACTGCATTGCTTCCTGCCCAACCTGTTTTGTATTTTAAGCAAATCCATGGAGCTCTTTGGGTTCTGAGACTGTTTAATGCAAAAGAGGAAAAGCACCCCTTTCTTCAATGCTTTACATCTTTTAAACCGTTAGATGAATTTGTAAACAACTTTAGGGGGATGGTGGTAGGAAACATATTTGGAAAATTTCACACAGATACATCAAAAGAGACAAGCGTTATTAGCAATCTAAGCCAATGGATCTTAGGGTTCACCCTTATCTTAGGGTGACAAACATTGCTGTAAAAATTATATACAGTTATGGTGAACCTAAGATCCATCCACTTTGCAAAAATAATATTGCTAATAACTTTTAACTCCTATATAGTATTTGTGCACTTGTAGTTCCAGAGAGAGAGAGAATTTTTTAAAAAGCATTTAAATTAAATATACCATTACTCACATACTTTTGTATGACTTCTTTCTCGAAGATGTCCATAATTATTTATATACATATGTATAATGATGGGAGAATTGTGTGCATACCGTGATATTTCCTGCATGTCCCGTGTCCACCCTGAAACACAAGAGAAGGTACTAATGCTGGAATAAGATCAAACATTGTTTGTTGGTAATATTCAGGGTTGTGAGTGACAGAAATAACCTCTTGTGGACTGTGCAACACACTGCCTCCTTGTTCCTTGTGCAGCTAGCATCACATGGGGTAAAATGTATTACAAAAGTATCTCCAAAGATGGTTTGTGACGGTACTGATTGGCATGCTGATTCAAATCTCTATATCTAGATATTAGAATCAATCAATGGGATTGGTTTCTCACATTTATCCACAGATATTGGCAGATACTTAAGTCCAAATTTAAAACATCTCTCACAACATAGAAATAGTAACTATTCTTGTGCCAGGTACTTATTTAACATATTCTGAAAGATGATAATATCAGAGCATGGGAGGTTTGATCCAAAGAAAGTGATCACATTTTCTGTCCCTATGTTTCAATAATTTAATTTTGAAATAGCACCTCCAACCATGTTAATCCAGCATCTGAGTGCTGCCCAACAGATGATATTATTTTACCCCAATCCCATTGGGCTCAATTTATCAACAGCAGTAATATGAAAGGTCAAATCTGTCCTGGTGGGATTCAAGCCAGTGACTGCACATTTTAAACAGATTTCAAAGACGAGTGCTTAATTGACTGAGCTTTATTCCCAGCTTACATAATAAATCAAAGTTTGTGAATATAATATGGAGGCTTCTAAGAAGTGTTTTTAGCAGCAGAATGAGACTAGGATTTGGATATACATATCAATGACCTTTGTTCTTTGAATACAGTTGCTCACGTATATCTATTACCCCAATGTTCTTTGTGAAGTGGTTTTAGGAGGTTTCTCATAAACCCATTTTTTTCACATTGGTCCATTCCCAAATGGACCTTTCTGGAAAAAAAGATGTCCTTTGTAATAAACTGACAATTGTCTTATTTTGACCGCTTAATTTAGTACATTTAAATGCTTGCTTCCTAATTCAGTCCTTTTGGCTATTGCTTCAGACTTACCTGCTACTCTATTTATCATTAAGAGTCATTGAATATATGCATTATTGATGTTTATAAAGCACTAAGTACCAAATACCTCAGAAAGAATCAAAGAGGGGAAGATGAAAAGTAAATAATGAGAGCTCTTATCATAGTTAGAGGTCTACACTGAAAGAGGATGAATGTCATTTTGTGAGCTGAGTATATTGAGTTCCTTCCAAAAGATAGAAGAGTCTTGCTTATACGAACTTGCTATCAATTTAGTACGGCTGTACGCGACATCGATGAGAGCTGTTTCTGTGCTTCGTCCTGGACGTAAACCTGTCTGGCAAGCTCCAGGCTAGTTTAACTGCGCTAAATGCTTTCTTAACTGAAGGGAGGCAATCTTGTTCATCATTTCCACAAGAAATTAATAGTTGAAGATAGGTCTGTAGCTCGCACAGTCAGTAGGAACTAAACTGTTTTTTTAGAAGGTTATACCAAGTCAAGGGTACTTTTTTTTATTAGCCTTAGAAAAATGATAAACTGTCATTCTTTCCTTATCTGGACCTGTATGTATGTATGTAGGTCATTAATATAGTGTGTACCTATTTTAGGGAGTGGAGCATAGTGGAGTAGGATCATCTTGTCAGTCTATGGCACTCATTGGTTGGTTAAGTGTTCCTTGAAGAATAGGATTTTTAGATTTATCCAGGAATGCAGGAGAGAGGGAGCCAGACTTATGTTAGCAAGAAAGTTGTTCCAGACTGTGGTAGCATTGCACGAGAATTCTTCTTATCTGGTCTTCTCATTCCTACACCTCTTGTATTCCAGTCTGCTGATATCTTGGCTTCTGGTTTAACATTGACACCCTGAGAGGGGGATCTTTGTAGCAAAGTATAATGTTGTTTTGGAGGTTATAGCTTTGTAAGTGATGTAGGCTGTCTTGCAGATGATGCAGGCTTCAGGGTAGACCAGTGTAGTTCCTTTAGAGTGGGGTAAATGTGGCTGAATTTCTTCAGTCCTGCAATGAGTCAAGCAGCAGCATGCTGGACGGCTTTCTGGAGCCAGAATAGCGGTTGGGACATGGGTGGGGGTGGGGCATGGCAACCATCCAGGTTGGTGAGCACTAGGGCCTGGAATTTGTAGCTGATGTCTGAAGCAGAGATGAAGGAGCTGATTTAATGTGAGCAATGCGGGATACATGACACACCCTTAATGTGACAGATTAGGTTCTTTGTAGATGTGTTTTTTACACTTGACTCCTTTCCTGAATATGACCTACCGTGGTCTGTGGGCTTTGATAGTTGGATTTTTCCATTGTGTTTGTGATTGCCAGCCATATTCTACAGGAAAACAGGCAGTGTAACATTCATTGTGGGATGTCCAACCTGCAAATGAACAATCATGTACTCATAAGCATGAACGTTGCTGCCAACCTACAGTAGTCAGATTCTTCACACCGCATGTAAGCCGTATTAAGGATACTGCTGAACGTCTCCTCCCAGTAAGTCACTTTAGTGGTCTCCTTGTGGTGGAGTGCCAAGAGATCACAGACCATGGCCTTAAGATAAATTCACTGTTTCTTGATCTCCTCTGTGTTAGGGAGAATTCTCCAGAACGGCTAATTTCCTTTACCTGTTGAGTGCCTCAGCAGCTTTGCTGGATTTCTAGGATACATTTTTTCACCTGGTCAGAGTGTGAGCCTTTTTCCCACTCATACATTTGTTTTGCTGTGTGTTTTACATTTTTGTTTTTTGTGTTCATAGACTCTGGAGCCTCCCCTACTCCAAAGGCATCATCTTTTTACTGTGTGTCACACAGCACCTTTAGTGCAGTGACACAGGGTTGTCTTTTTCAGACTTCCCACTCTAAACTCCATTTTATGGGACTGACTACTGTCTCCCAGAACATGTAAAGTTGCCATTGACCTTATTAGTCTTTTTATATTCACAGACCCAGTACAAACTATCTTACATAGAGTACTGGAAAGGGTTAATAGTTATCCCTTTTTGTCTGTTTCTCAGGGAACGTTATTTCGTTCCCCTTTCTTTAAGATTTGGCTGGTGGCAGTGGAATCTACCCTATTTTTCTATGTAAATAGCCTTGGTACTGTTTTAGGCTAAGTTAGTAGCCTCAAACTTAAATCCGCTGGACCCCTTTTATTTTATTTTGGTTCCAGCTGGGTTTATTCACCATTTCTTTTTGTAAAGGTCATTTACTCTGCGCGCCAAACCAGGTTTGGTTCCTTTGTTTGCAGTCCTTTGGTGGGCTTCAGCACAGAAGCCCTCCTTAGGCTTCTGAATGTCTGAGGGGGACAGGATGTGAGGGAGGGGTTTGCGACTCCCTGCACAGGGTCTCCTTGGAAACCCATGTCGCACTCTGTATGATTGGCTGTGGTGACTGTCCCACCAGGAAACCAACCGTGCTGTGTGATTGACAGCCAGGCTGTGTGAATGGGGGAAAACTGCATAAAAACCAGGTCTCTGGGACTGAAAGGCAGAGTCGCCACTGGATCGAGAGAACCGAAGAGAAGCTGAAGGAAGAGGACCACTACCATGACTGAACCTCCAGGTGAAGCCCTGCTGCGGTTCCGAATCGTCAAACTTCGACGACAGAGAAGATCTGCAATGAATCTTCTTCTCTTGTCTTCTTCCCTTGAGCTGGAGGGACCAACCAGTCCACCAAACTCCAAGCCAGGCCTCCTTCCTCAGGTCGAATTTTCTGTGCACAGCTACAGTGAACCGGATAGCCAGGAGGACCGGACCCTGCTTGGGTTTTAAAGAGCGCACCTTTTATTTGTTGCTTTGCCCTGCTGCTGGTTTCTTCCCTGGGCAGTGCAGGACCCTCCATTCTTCCTTCTTCGTGTCAGTCCGACAGTCGCTTCAGGAACCGTGAGCCTGCAGGATCTGCCAGGAACTTCTGCCTCAGCTACAACGTTTCATCCGACCGCGGTGAAAGTGTCTAAAATCTTTTGCCAATTCGAGGGCTTGTCCTTCTCTACTCTTTCAAGTAACTTTTCTTCTGACCAACTTCGTTTCGAACTTTTGGCAAAGACTTAACCGCAAACTACTCTGAACTGTGTGATCCTCTGCAAAGACCCTGAACCACAGACATTGGCCCAGGCCTATTGATTTGAATCCTCATTGTAGTAAGCCTTTTCTAGATTGCCCTGCCTACTCACTTGTTGGTGCTGCTTAATTGTGAATAACCTTGTCTTTCCCTCCCTTTTTAAATTACTGGAGTGCCATTTTGCTCACACTTCGTTTTGAGCTTAACTTGTCCAGCATTCATTGAGTGTGGTGTAGTGTATTAAGATTGTGATTTTCTACTTCTTTACTTTAGTGAGCTGTTTTACAAATGAGGTGTACATAAATGTATATTCTTTTACTCAGAAACCTTGAGTCAGTATTTGCTTGAACCATAGTAACTGCTGTCCTTTGTGTAACTTCTGATACTGCTCACTTTCCTCTTGAGATAAGTCTGGCTGCTCAGCCATCGCTACCACTTTACTGTGTAGTACAGGCTTGTACCAAAGGTGAATTTGTACTGTCACTTGTAGTCTTAATTGTGTGTGGTGTTCCCAAAGGGTACTGCATATGATTCTGCCTAACACTCTGCACCCCTTGGCACCGTCCCAACTGCCACCACCTTTTCATGCAGCCATATTCAGATGGCAGACTTCCTCTGGTGTGTGCTTTTCCACCTTGTGCCACAAATACCTCTAGCACATGAGCCACATCTTCCTAAGTCATTACAGTGAGCTCTCATTCAGTAAACTTTGGCTTCCTCAGCCCAATTTCTGAGATTTTGGATTTGGTCTTGTCCCCTGACATGTTTGCTGTGGATTTCTCCCATAGATGGCATCAGAAAATGGGTGGTTATTCAATGGATTCTATTTTTAAAGATGTTTGCTGCTCAGCTTCCCGTTTCCAATGGAGGAATACCAAGGGTTAATGTTGAAAGTTCTTGGAGGAATTACCACTCAGTAATTCCTCCATGTACAGCTAGTGGTAACGGTAAATCTTCCAATTGATACTTATTCCTCAAGAAGTAATTAAAGTTACTGCCAGGCCGATTGTTGCATGCCCATGGGCCTGTAAAACAATGGTAATTCCATTGGACACTTAGGTGGGTGGTAACAATAATTACATTTGGAAGAATTAACACCATAATTACTGCTAATATTGTAATTAAGTCCTATGTAACAATTTGCAGTCATTTGTACATTCCAAGTATCTAAGTAGATTGGGGGGAAGGGTACAAAATCCTGGGACCAAAGACAAGTAAAGTGTGGCAATAATAGCGAAAGTGCACAAGAGATTCTGGGAGAACAAAACAGGGAGAGGCAATTGGAGAATAGAAAAGATATTATGAAGCAATACGTTTGTCATGCATCTATAGATTTTATGTGTGAAATTACTAGTAAATAGGAGGACATAAGATGCCTGGCGATCAGGACACAAAAATCTTTATAAAAAGGTCTGTAGTTTTTACCTGATAAACAGGTAGTTTTCCACATCTCCAGGTGCCATGGGTAAATCTTTCACGGCGCTGGCAGCTCTACTGGCACCGTTAACCCCCTACCGCCTTCCTCGTAATGAGGCCTATAGGCTTGACCGTGCAGTGGCATAATGAGCCCCCACCAGGGGTATCCAGACCTTATTCTCCTGGAGGAATGGAAATTAGAGCGGGCAAGGAAAAGACGATGGGAACGTGTGAAGTAGATCTTTCACTTTGACAAAGTCGAATCAAGATACAAATCATGTTGTGTGCACTATTTAAATAGGTGTCTCTCCACATTATGCCCCTCCGTGGCCTCACTCGACCTCCATCCCCCACTGGCACCTACCAGCATTCGAGCGCTGCATCTACCATCCAGCAACCCGCTCCCACCACCGACCACAACACTAAGTTTTGATCAGGGTGGCCGCCACAGGACTGCATCGCCAAGCCTCCCCTGCTGGAATGTTCCAGAAAGCTGCTTCTGCCTCCCAGTATTGCCGTTGGCCGCATCATCGACGTAAAACCAGCTTCCCAGTGGCCACATTGTTGCTGTGACCCCACCAACTACCCCAGCCACGACATGAGGCTCTCCCCTTTCTGCCCCTCAGTGGCCTCACTCGACCTCCATCCCCCACTGGCACCTGCCAGCACATGGGTACTGCATCTTCCATCCAGTAGCCCGCAACCACCACCGACAGCAACCTTGTGAGCTTTGAGCAGGGCGGCCACCACAACAATCCATCTCCCTGCCTCCCCTGCTCTATCACACCAGACTGCTGCTCCTGACTCCCAACACCGCCATTGGCCGCATCATAGCTGGAACCCCAGCACCACCATTGGCTACATTGTCACCGGCAAACCCCGCTCCCTGTTGGCTGCATTGTTGCTCTGACCCCCCAACCCAACTACAACCAGCCCTGTGGTGAGGCTCTCCCCATTCTACCCCTCTGTGACCTCGCTCAACCTCCATCCCCCGCTGGCACTGCACATAGAGCAACCCACTCCCACCACCGACTGCAACACAATTAGTTTGAGCAGGGGAGCCGCCATAGGACTCCATAGGACCCCATCTCCCAGTCTCACCTGCACTGTCACTCCAGACTGATGCTTCTGCCTTCCAGCACCGCCAGGGTCGCATTATTGCTGGAAACCCAGATCCCCATTGGCGGCTCCCCATCACTCCTACCATTTTACCTCCTACCTTTGGGGCAACCCTAGCCCTGGGGTGTTCCAGCAAAGGTCCAACATCTAAGGGACATTATTCCAGTCTTCCTGCAGCCTCTTTGCTTACGAGCTATTGCTATACTGTACCCTCCAACTGTTCTATAGGTTATACCTGCACCTCTCCCCTAACCCTACCATCACCATGTTCTGCTCTTCCTACCCATTCCTCTGCTTCCTACATCTCTCCTCTGCCCATTACCAGATTACCTCCCTCCGGATTCCCATCACCACATTTGCTCGACATCACCCCCTCCTCTCTCTCCTCTGCTCTCCCTATCCACCACTCATCTCCTCCCTAATCCCAAGTACCCTCCCCTTCCCCATCTACCGGCATCATCTCTTCACCTCCCAATCTCAACATCTCTATGGTTCTATGTCTCACTCTCTTTCTATTCCTCTCTGAAATGCTCAATGTGTCTGCAACAAAACCTCCTTTAGCGCTGATTTCCTTCGTTCTCAATCCCACTCTCTTGACCTTATTACCCATCATTGAAACCTGGATCTCTCCCTCTGACTCTGCTACACTTTCTGCCCTTCATGACGCTGCATACACCGTCACCAATTCTCCTCGCCTTACTGGTAGGGTGGTGGCATAGGACTTTTCTCTTCCTACAAACTACCCATCTCCACCACTCCTCCATTGTCTGCTGTCTCTCCCTCTCTTGAATTCACATTATCCACTACCCCTATGGAATTCATGTTATCTCCCTTTTTTGGCCACCTGGTCTATTCTTTGATCACATCTCCTAGCTAATTGATTCCCTCTGCCTAACCACCACCTCAAACATTGGTGACTTCAACCTATCCTCTCTCTCCACTACTCTGTCCATGAAATTCAGCCTTGGCCTCTCCAGCCATGCACTAGTGTCTCCCCACAGCTTTCCTGCACTAGTGGCAACTCCCTCAACCTTATTCTCATCTCCTCCCAACTCTCTGCCTCCAATATCTCTGACCACTATCGTCTTTGCCTCTGTCTTCACTACCACCTTCTCCTCTCTCTCCCAACCCACTGTTATGATTACCAAGCACAGGTTTCCCTCCTCCAAACTCTCATCATACCTATCCGGTACACTCTCTCTCCTCTTTTAAGGACACCGACCACTGACAAAGCCTTCAATCATTTTAACGTGGCCCTCCATGCTCCCTTCTCCTCTCACTTCCCTCTATCAACAATTACTCCTAAAGCCTCCCTTCCTCGTCCTTGCATTACACCTTTCATTTGCATCTTGAAAACAACAATGAGAAAAAAACCCTTACACTTGGCAAAAGACTAGCATGCCATTTGATCTCCAACTCTATCTCATCTCTCTCCAAAGCTTCACCTCTACTCTCATCACGGTCAAACTTGATTTCATCCCAATCTGCTCAACCTAAGCTGCCCCAGAGATCGCTAACATCTATTCTCTCTCCTCCCAAGCCCTGCTTCATCCTATCTACTCTATTTGCTACTGATCTTGCGACCTACTTTGCCTAGACAATTTCCACCATTCAAACTACCTAACTACGTATCTGGCCTCCTCCCCCACATGTACTTCTCTTCTACTCCCCTACCCTCCTCTCCCGCCATCATGTTGTTCTTCACCCCCACAAATGCAGAAGAAATTCCTACCCTCCTCTTCAGGTCTAATCCATCCTGCATCTCCATCTGGTCAAAATCATAGCACCAAATGTTACTCCACTATTTCCTTCCCTCTACAACACCTCTCTAAACCATGCCAGCTTTCCAGACTCGTACAAGTCTGCAACTGTCATCCACATCCTTAAGAAACCTGACCTTGATCCCAACTACTCTCAGATTGGAGAAGATTTCTCTGGTATTCAAATTCGCTTTTTTTGATTCTGTCATTAAAGGTCTCTTTTTTAGCCAGAATGATTTGTTTTTTGTAGCTGTTAGTGAGCCCAGTGAGAAGGTCTTTGTTATGGGGAGAGGGGTTTTTTCTCCAACAGGCTTCTGCATGTCGTTTCTCTTTGCGTAAGGCTTTTAGGGCTGGGGTGAACCAGGTGTTCAGATGGGCAATAGGTTTTGATTTAGTGGGTTTCAGCTGCGCAATGGCGTCGATCGCCGAGTTGATGGTGTTGTTGTACAGGTCGACTAGATCGTTAGGGTAAGAGGACTGGCTAGAGTGATTAGTGATGGGTTGGAACAGGGGGAGAAGATTAGTGAGTGTTATATTTTTTTGCAGCGGGTGAGGGCCGGTGCAGTATGAGGGTGCGCGTACAGCCCTAAATGCGTAATCGTAGCTTCAGGAGGAAGGGTTCGGAACACGGTAGTGTACTCACAGATTTTTTGCCAGTGATATTGGTCGACGGGCCGGAGCATGGTTATGTGAGTCCATCATGGCAGCGGGCAGGGACCTTGCAGCAAACTTCAGGGAGCAGGATCAAGGGAGCAGGCCACGCTGCGCCTCCCATGCGCCGAACAGGGCGCTAAACAGGGCCTTTGTATGGCCTTCGGGCTGGCCGCCGGCGACTGCACCTGCCGGCGGATGTTTTCGGATCAAAACGAGGTTCAGCCTCGTTGTGGTGCCGCTCAGCGCCCGGCATGAGCAAGTCAGGCACAGTATGGGGACAGCGTCAGGCAGGCCCTACTCGTCGAGGCAGCAACTTGCCTTGCAGCACGCTCGGTGCACGGATCCTCTTCTGGGCTGGGGGGGCTCCTGCCCTCAACCCTCTATGAGGATGGCTGAAGTGGGGGACCTGCGGCGCAAACAGGGCCTTTGTATGGCCTTCGGGCTGGCCGCCTGCGACTCCGCCTGCCAGCGGATGTTTTCGGATCAAAACGAGGTTCAGCCTCGTTGTGGTGCCGCTCAGCACCCGGCATGAGCCTTACCCTTGCACTATGGGCCTCATTATGACCCAGACGCTAAGTGTTTAACGGCGCCGTAAAAGGCTGCAGCGCCGTTAAACACTTAGCGCCTAATTACGAGGTCCCTTTGCGGGACCCGACCTTAACGGCTGGTTTTACCAGCCGTTAAAGTAGGGTGCCGCAAAGGGACCTTGGTGCTAAGTATGGTGCCGCAATTTGCGGCACCGTACTTAGCGCCTTCCCCATTCCCATTGAGCCCTATGGGGCAAAAATGGGAATGGGGAAGGGCCCATGGTGAATGGGGAATTACCGCCCCGCCAACCTTGGAATGAGGCGGTAATTCCGCCATTCATCATGGCGGACCCCGGCATGGACCATGGTGCTAATAGCACCATGGTTTAGCGCCGGGGTCGTAATGAGGCCCTGGGCCTCATTACGACTCAGCCGGTAAGGGTTTTACGGCGGCGTAAACAGCGCCGACCCTTACCGCCTGAGTACGAGGTCCCTTAGCGCCATGGCGGACTTAGCAGGTGTTAAAATCCATGGCGCTAAGGGACCATGGAGTTAATTACGCCACCGTAATTTACGGTGGCGTAATTAACGCCTTCCCCACTCCCATTATGCCCTATGGGGCAAAAATGGGAATGGGGAAGGGTAAATGGGGATTGGGGACTTACCGCCCCGCCAAGGTCGGAATGGGGTGGTAAGTCTGCCAACCACCATGGCGTAAACATAGTTTACGCCATGGTGGTAAAGTCACGGCCCAGGCGGTAACTTACCGCCTGGGTCGTAATGAGGCCCCCTATGTGTCCAATGGTCACAAGGCAAAGTAACCAAAGCAGTCAACAAATGCACACACCAATGTAACAATGTAGCTCTGTTCTGACAGGCAGCACTCATGTATTCCATTGCTTGGACCACACACATCTCTTTCAATGCACCTCAACCTTGAAAAGCTTTGCCATCTAATTCTCTGAAAACATATCTTTTCTACTTGTCCTGTATGTTACCTACAGCATCTGTACATTTTGACACTGAGAGCACACACAAACACAGCTCTAACAACGCACGCTGCTCGTCATACAGTGTTCCCCTTCCTGATATCCCACGCATGCTGAAAGGAGTCTATGCCAGATACATTTGTATAATGTTTTCAAATAGACAAACAAAAATGACAACTAAAGAGTTGTATGTGATTACTCCCTGCAACTTAAAGCGTGTCATTACGATTCAGCGCTTTTCCTTTGAAGCAGGTCAGATTTCAGAAATGCTCTTCTGAAACTTCGGAAAACCTAATGAAAACATCAGCCGTTTTCAAACAAAAGCAAGATGCATCACGTCTAGTAAAATCTGCAAGTACTGAAACTGGCAGGCCACTTCAGAGTGACCCTTCCTGCCCTTGATTGATCTGCTGGGTGTGCCTCCTTGGCAGCAGACAAACTCAAATTGTCATGGTTACCAGGCAGAGAGGTGCGAATGGTAGCTGGTCAAGTTCTACATGACAAAGGCTTTGAGCTTTGCGCATATCACGGCCCCATCACCCACCCTCAGCTTCTCCTGATTCTGCAAGCCAGAAAGCGCCATGAATGAACTTCATGAAAAGGATGTAAAACGATTGCGATGTACGGCATGAGTTTAAAAACAATGATTTAATTAAAAGTCAAGTACAGTATTTAAAGTATTCAAAACAAAACCACATTTCACATAACATATATTATGGTACGCAAAAGAAATTGATCTTTTTGCTTCTTTTCAGAGATAATCATCTCCCAGCAGCAGCATTAAAGTTGTAATCCAATCCAGTGGTGAAATGATAAATAAATAACTAGGCATAAACATCATGAGTTGGGGGTAGCCCTTAAATGCTGCAGTAATGCTATTACCGCTGCATTTAAGGGTCCGCCCAAACATGAGTCTGGCAGCTTTTACCCCCAGCTATAAGCTGGGGGTAAATGCGCCCAAAAAATTCCTATTTCAGGCACATTTAGCGCTGCGCTATTTGCGCGGAAAATTGGGAATTACAGTTACCGCCCAACCCGTGATCCGGGAGTATTACAGACAGAGGGTTGGGCGGTAACACAAATACAGTTGGGCGGTATTCCATTTGGGATACCGCCCAGCTCGTGATGAGGCCCACACTCTGAATTTGCAATCCCACACTTCACATGTTCCTTAAGAAAGGCATGTTTTTTTTAAACGAAAGCCATAGCTCTCAAGCTTTTTAGTATCCTTGGCAGGTGAAAACACTTATGATATGACATTTATAACGCTCCTACACACAAGTGTTTTTGGTGCCTGAGAGTCCATTGAAGTGGCTTGGCAGGTAAGTGAACTGATTGAATGGTGGGTGACACCCGTCAAAAGCATGTGAGTTGAAAGCTATGTTAAAACATACCTTGCAACAGCATGTTTGTTTAGTAAGTGGCAGTCTGAAATACACGTACCCAGCCCATTTGCGTGTGTGACTTCCCGCGCACCCCAGTAATACACGTCCCCAGCCCATTCACATGTGAAACTTCCCGCACACCCCTGAAATACACGTACCCAGCCCATTCGTGTGTGAAACTTCCCGCGCACCCCAGTAATACACGTACCCAGGCCATTCACGTGTAAAACTTCCTGCGCACCCCTGAAATAACCATACCCAGCCCATTCGCGTGTGAAACTTCCCGCGCACCCCTGAAATACACGTACCCAGCCCATTCGTGTGTGAAACTTCACGCGCACCCCTGAAATACACCTACCCCACTCGCCCATGGCCTAACGCGTGTGAAACTTCACGCGAACCCCAGGAATACACATACCCCACTCGCCCCGGCCCTTTCGCGAGTAAAACTTCACGCAAACCCCAGGAATACATGTACCCCATTCGCCCAGGCCCTTTTCACGTGTAAAACTTCCCGCGCACCCCTGAAATACACGTACCCAGCCCATTTGCGTGTGTGACTTCCCGCGCACCCCATTAATACACGTACCCAGCCCATTTGCGTGTGAAACTTCCCGCACACCCCTGAAATACACGTACCCAGCCCATTCGCGTGTGAAACTTCACGCGCACCCCTGAAATACACGTACCCCATTCACCCATGGCCTATCGCGTGTGAAACTTCATGCGAACCCCAGGAATACACGTACCCCACTCGCCCAGGCCCTTTCGCGTGTGTAACTTCCTGCGCACCCCTGAAATACACGTACCCAGCCCATTCGCGTGTGAAACTTCCCGCGCACCCCTGAAATACACGTACCCAGGCCATTCGCGTGTGAAACTTCCCGCACACCCCTGAAATACACGTACCCATCCCATTCGCGTGTGAAACTTCCCGCCCACCCCTGTAATACACGTACCCAGGCCATTCGCGTGTGAACTTCCTGCGCACCCCTGAAATACATGTACCCAGCCCATTCGCGTGTGAAACTTCCCGCACACCCCTGAAATACACGTACCCAGCCCATTCGCGTGTGAAACTTCCCGCGCACCCCAGTAATACACGTACCCAGGCCATTTGCGTGTGTAACTTCCCGCGCACCCCTGAAATACATGTACCCAGCCCATTCGCGTGTGAGACTTCCCGCGCACCCCTGAAATACACGTACCCAGCCCATTCGCCTGTGAGACTTCCCGCGCACCCCTGAAATACACGTACCCCACTCGCCCATGGCCTATCGCGTGTGAAACTTCACGCGAACCCCAGGAATACACGTACCCCACTCGCCCAGGCCCTTTCGCGTGTGTAACTTCCCGCGCACCCCTGAAATACACATACCCAGCCCATTCGCGTGTGAAACTTCCCGCGCACCCCTGAAATACACGTACCCAGGCCATTTGCGTGTGAAACTTCCCGCCCACCCCTGAAATACACGTACCCAGCCCATTCGCGTGTGAAACTTCCTGCGCACCCCTGTAATACACGTACCGAGGCCATTCGCGTGTAGAACTTCCCGGCGCACCCCTGAAATACACGTACCCAGCCCATTCACGTGTGAAACTTTACGCGCACCCCTGAAATACACGTACTCCACTCGCCCATGGCCAATCGCATGTGAAACTTCACGCGAACCCCAGGAATACATGTACCCCACTCGCCCAGGCCCTTTCGAGTGTGTAACTTGCCGCGCACCCCTGAAATACACATATCCAGCCCATTCGCGTGTGAAACTTCCCGCGCACCCCTGAAAAACACGTACCCAGACCATTCGCGTGTGAAACTTCCCGCGCCCCCCTGAAATACATGTACCCAGCCCATTCGCGTGTGAAACTTCCCGCACACCCCTGTAATACACGTACCCAGGCCATTCGCGTGTAGAACTTCCCGCGCACCCATGAAATACACGTACCCAGCCCATTCGCGTGTGAAACTTCCCGCGCACCCCTGAAATACACGTACCCAGCCCATTCGCGTGTGAAACTTCCCGCACACCCCAGGAGACAGATGGGATGTGAAGTGGGACAGACATGCTGTGGGTATTGTTTGGATTTTTATCCACATAATGACCACCTATACCCATGCTAGTTCGTATCACCATTCTCACCTACTACATTACCCTCCCCATCTAAAACACTCTTCACACAGGATCTCATTCCACTAGCTTTGTGATTTTATGGCGAAGCCTATGTTATTATTTAGCCAACTTTTGTAAGGTAAAAGCATATTGGCAAATGAAAATCAGCTCATGATATCATTAAAAATGTCTTAAACTAGTGTGCCTTCATAATCAATATGTGTGTCCTTGCATATGTTCCTTACACTGAAGTCCTGTTGATGGCCAGCATTGGTGAAGCCAAACGTTTTGGCTCTTGTATGGGCATTAAATAGACATTTACCAGGCACTGTCATAATATGTTAAAGGATATTTATACCGCGCACTATCACCACCCGAGTGGTCCTCTGGCACTCTGGAGGATCTAAAAGATAAAAGGGGGTCAGTTGGGGTACGTTAGTAGGACAAAGTTAGGAGAAAGAGCAGGGAGCTTTGATGTGCTGTTGGCAGATTCAGTTCGGTTAACACTGTTCGCTGAGCTTTTTGGTGTGCTATCGCGTCGGTATCCGTTGTGTGCTGTTGTGTAGCTATGTGTGGTTTGTTTGTTGTTGTAGTGAAGTGCGTGTGGGATGCTGTTGTTTAAGAGGTATGGTTGTGTGTAGTTAGAGTTTGCGATGTGTATGCAGAGGGGTGAGGTTTTAGTAGGGTTGGTTATTAGCATTGTTGTCTGAAAAGAGGCACACTCGTTTTGTGTGTCTTCCAAGGTTTAGATAAATGTCTTCCTTACAGTGATCTTGTTTCGGGATGACACAAAGCTGTCCCAAGCCTCTCTGTCCATATGTCATGCTAGTCTGTCTCTACAATTCTATAGCCGTTGTTACTCAGGCCAGCCCCCCCATACCAAATTGCCAACACCACAGAAGCCACATGAAAATGTCTGTAAAATTGCCAACCCTCTCAGACAGAGTTTAAATAAAAGCACCAATATTCAAGGAATTCCGTATCATTCAAATAACCCCTGTGTGGACTTCAAAATCATCAGACATTGACATCATCAGTCATTAGTGTTTTGAAGACACCAATATCATCACCGCTCCCCAGCCCCTAGGTGACTTTGATATCTTCAAACCTCATCCTTATTTTAATAAATTATGTTTATTTACCTACATGCTGTGGTGGTTATAAAAGGAAATTTAGCAGCATAGATAAATTATAAAATGTTCAGTAAATTCTGCAGCACTCCATTAATATGCAATCCATTCTTCCATTAACCTACAAACTTTCAAACAGTGCCTTCTCATGCAGTTCCAAACCTATAAGTCCTATAAATTATACATTACTCCTCAGGTAGTGCCTCACATTTTCTTTCTTCCACACTCCTTAGACGACAGTATGGTGAAACTGACTACACAACGTTTTCATTCCAATGTGGGCGTAATGTCTGGGGGGGGGCATTTCCTGCGTTAGTGAATTTCCTTATGCTAACACCTCACTGGCCTCTTTCAAAACGCTATACACTGCTCTTTGCAAAACTTCAGTCTCAGCTAACTTCCATCTCTGTAAGTCCCCCCACCATGCCTCAATATTAGGGCCATCGGCCAACTTCCAAGTCATCACAATCCTGCACTTAGCTAGCACACAGATTAGGTATTGCATTATTTTAAGATGTGCTGTTCCTCGCCTGCACAGAAATAAACCCAATAAACGGACCTCCGGGAGCCATGCATGCATGTCTATTCCACCTGTGGTCACCCTATCCGCAATCCCCAACCAATATTCCCTGATTACCGGGCAAGTCCAGAACATATGGAGTATGTCTGCATTTTCTTCTGCACATCAGGGGCAGTGCTGCCTGTCTGCTCCTTTAAACCGGGATATCTTGTGAGGGGTCATGTATGCTCTCTGTGTGACATATAGTTGCTTGAGTTTTAATCTGGCATTTCTTGAAATCTTTTTTATATAAAGCAATATCCCCACCCATTCAGCATCAGAGAATATCCTGTCCAAGTCTGGTTCCCACCTAGTCCGCACCCCAAGATCAGGTGCAAGGTTCTTGTTCAGGAATGGGTCATGAAGTCTAGAAACTATGGGCCGCTGTCTGACATGTCATACATCATCTCCAACACAGTGTCGCCCTCTATACCACTGTGAAATCTAGGCCATCTACTCTCTCAAACTTCTGAGTTAAACTCAAGTGTAAAAGGAATTGGCCCCTGTATATGCCGAACCTTTCAACAAGTACGGCAAACTCAGTCAGCTTTCCCATCTAAAGCAAGCCTTCAAGTGTAGCCACCCCATTGGTCTCCCAGTACTTCCTGATGTCCTGCATACGTTTTGTATACTAATTGACCTTTTCACAATGGACCTCTGGAGAATTGACCTCGGGAGAATTGACCTAATTTAGAAGGTCAATTAGGACATATATGCAGGTGGAATCCCCCCGCAACACCTACACCCAATCCAAAACCCCCTGCAACCCCCCACTCAATCCCCTTATATTATTTATAATCCAAAACCAACCCAATACATATATAAAATAACTAAAATGATATAAAGGTCAATTGTGCAGAAGGTCAATTAGGACCACTATAATTAGGTCAACTGTGCAAAAGGTCAATTGTAAAAGGTCAATTTGGGCAATACCCTGCATACTACTTGGTAGCACAGCAACCAGAGAGAAGTGCAGGGATTATGGGTCTGTCAACCCCCAAGAGTCTCCAGATCCTATGCCACAGCCATTTGGCCAGTGTCAGAATGTGGGGTGCTCGAGTGAGGTAGGTCTTGTGTATCCACAGCATCTCTATCAGATAATATTGCCAAACCGAGGGCTGCAAAAATATTGTCTCATGATGGAACGTCCACCAGCCCACCCGCCTCAAACAGCAGCTGCCCAGCAAGGAAGTACAGTTCAAAATAAGATATTCTGATCCTGCAAGCTACAAAGGGTCTCTGAAGCATGACCAATGCCATTCTGTTTCTACCCACTCTCCATATAAATCCCCTAATTATGGAAAATAATCTGTTAAAGAACCTCCTAGGTACATCATAGGGAACTTTTACAATATCTTCAAATATCATGCTTGTGGGGACTTCTACAACACCACCACACCAAGCCTAGCCAGACTTCAATATTTTCGTACAACTTCACTGTGAAGATAAACCATATTATCACAAACTATGCCTGTAAGGTACTTCAACATTATCAAACACCGGCAACTTAAATATCCTCACACACCATCACTGCATTGACCTTGGTATCGCCATGCACAATCCCTGTGGGAACTTCAATATCATGACACAGCAAACTTGCAGATAATTCATTAGATTTACACATCATTTTTGGGACAACACTCATTATAATCCCAATTCATGCAGTATGTAATTCAGTATCATAACACCCAATTCATGTGAAGCATATAAAGACATTAATATCCCCACAAACTCTGTGGGGACTTTAGAATCATCACACAACAGTACTGTAAAAACATCAACACACACCACTCCTTTGGGGACTTCAACCTTATTACACACCATCCATGTGGGGACTTAAATATCACAGCACACCATCTCTGTGGGGACTAGAATATCAATATACTGAATACTGTAGCATAATTGCATACATTTTGCCATACAGTAGCCAGGCTTACTTGGAAAGTTTCTGAGTTGAGGAACAAGTCTAGATGTCACTTTCCAAGTATGATAAAAAAAAAAAACTCTTGGCACAGTGGTATGGGTCCTTACTTAATCACAGATAATTTAAGTAATCTGAACTATTGTGTCCAAAAGACAGACTTCCCAACTCTGTGATGTCAACTGGCTTAAAACCTGGTAGAACCCGCAAGTATACCCCCTGATGGTGGCATAAACATTGGTATTAGCGTACTTGATCGTGTCCCAATGGACCTTTTCTGAACTGACCAAATTTGTGTGTTCTAATTCTTTAGGAATTTCAGCCAATTTTAATTAAATATAGATGTGGGGTGGGGTAAGGGAATAGGTTAAGTTGGGGGTGTGTGGGGGGTGGTGGGCGAAGAGGGGTCTCCCACCTGCATTTCGTTCAAACAAAAAAACGAACAAAAACAATTTGGTTAAATTGGAAAAACGTATTTTTTTTTTTAGTCAAATAGACCTAAACCTGAACATTTAGACTTAGATTTCACCACTCGTCTGAGGTAGATTATTTCAAAGAAGCTGAAGTATTACCATGTAAATGACTTAACCACTTCAAAGATGTGTTTGTGGACAAGCTGGGAAGAGTCAGTAAATTCATACAAAATATTGAGACCCCACCCATAGGTCTTTGAATGTTTAACCCACCAGGTTGCTAGAATACAGGCACCCAGACTGAAGTGGAACAGATGCTTGAACACAAGTCATTGAGACTTTGCAGAGTCAGTGGCCATCACCCATTGTCTTAGTCTCTAACCCGGAGGGCCCTGGAGATTATGGATACAGATTTCTGAAAAATCAAAATAATCTCTAAACTCTAAACTAACTTGATGCATAATTGATGCCTTGTCTCAAGGAAATTATCACAAAGACCAGCCACATACATCCCTATACTGGATCTAATATAATGATACTAGCAGGTACCAATTGTGACTGAAAACCATGGGTAGCTGTCTTCGCCACTGTAGGTCAGCTTAGTTCTTTTCACAGCACTGTCCTTTGGGCCACACAGAACCCCAGCGACATTTCAGAGAGTGAAGGATCATATTTTACAGCCTGATCAGACATATTCTGATGCATATGCGTGATATTTCTGTATAGATCACAATCTGGGCTGCACGCAGGCAGAACGGATAAAGTGGGTTGAACGGATGAAGAGTGTAGAATGGAGGATAAGTATAGAGCGGATGAAGTTTGTGGTGCTGATGAAGAGTGTGGAGCGGATGAAGAGTGTGGAGCGGATGAAGAGTGTGGAGCGGATGAAGAGTGTGGAGCGGATGAAGAGTGTGGAGCGGATGAAGAGTGTGGGGTGGATGAAGAGTGTGGAGCGGATGAAGAGTGCGGAGCGCATGAAGAGTGTGGAGCGGATGAAGAGTGTGGAGCGGATGAAGAGTGTGGAGCGGATGAAGAGTGTGGAGCGGATGAAGAGTGTGCGGAGCGGATGAAGAGTGTGCGGAGCAGATGAAGTGCGTGGAAAGGATGACGTGTGCGGAAAGGATGACGTGTGCGGAAAGGATGACGTGTGCGGAAAGGATGACATGTGCGAAAAGGATGAAGTGTATGGAAAGGACAAAGACCGTGCGGAGTGAGTGGAGCGTGCGGAGCGGATGGAGCATGTGGAGTGGATGAAGCGCGTGGAGCGGATGACTTGTGAGGAAAGGACGAAGCGTGTGGAAGGGATGAAGTGTGTGAACGGATGACGCCAATAGAACAGTTGAAATGGGCGGAATGGATGAAGTGGGTGGAACCGATCTAGTGGGTGGAACGGATCTAGTGGGTGGAAAGGATGAGGTGGATGGAACAGATTAAGCTGATGGAACAGATGAAGCAGGTGGAACGGATGATGTTGGTGGAATGGATGAGGTGGATGGAACTGATGAAGTGGATGGAACGGATGAAGCAGGTGGAACGGATGATGTGGGTGGAATGGATGATGTTGATAGAACGGATGAAGTGGGTGGAATGGACGAAGCGGGTGGAACGGATGAAGCGGGTGGAATGGATGAGGTGGATGGAACTTATGAAGTGGATGGAACGGATGAAGCAGGTGGAAAGGAAGATGTGGGTGGAACGGATGATGTTGATAGAATGGATGATGTTGATAGAATGGATGATGTGGGTGGAACTGACGAAGCAGGTGGAACAGACAAAGCGGGTGGAACAGACAAAGCGGGTGGAATGGATGAAGCGGGTGGAACAGAAGAAATGGGTGAAACAGATGAAGTGGATGGGATGGGATGGGATCATCTAATGCCTGCTGTACCCTACTCTGGCCAGAATTCTATTATTTTTTCCAGGGTTATTTGACTAATTGCAGGTATTCGTCCCTTTGCCCCAAGGGGGAGCCCCCCTGTGAGACTAGGGAGATGTTCCCATACTGCAAGACCTCCTAGGGGGTCGAGGCAAGTGCCCCCTTTGGGGACAAGGACTCTCATTCCTTTGAGGAACTCCCTAGGCCCTCTAGCATGGCTGCATACATGTTAGATCAAATTGTGTGGCATCTTTACTGTTGGCTGAAGGCAATGCAAAAAAGAAACCCATTTGTAAGAGAAAATGAAGATGTCTCTTTAAGAAGAGACATATATTACCTGGACAAGTAGGAGAGAAGGAGGAGAGCCTTGTGCTCAGGGAAAGCCCCCTGACATCATTACGCCTTGTGGAGGTCAAGCAAAGGCATGTCGCGGAGCCTGCAACTTTTAACTTGGCAGATAACGCCAATACAAGACGCCAGAGGCATGGCGTCTGCAGATGCAAGGAAAACATTGTGAAGAAGGAAGAGGAACAATCCAGTTTAATCCTTACTTAGAAAGAATTTTACAGAAACTGGTGGAATCCATTGGGCAAAATTGGGATACAATGATACCCAGGGCCCTATTCGCAGTCCAGAAGACCCGTCAGACTTCCCTGGGGTGTTTTCCCTTTGAGCTACTCTATTGAAGGGAACCCAGGATGTTTTGGAAATGTTGAAGAAACCTGGGAGGAGAGCGAGGAGGCCATTTTACCCATTTCCCAAATGGCCCAGAAATTAAAAGCGCATATGGCGTCAGTAAGGGAAATTGTAAAAAGACACTAAGGTCAAGCTCAAGAACAGCAAAAGGCAGTATATAATAAACATGATGTAACCCGATCCTTTTCTATCAGGCAATCAGTTTTAGTTCTCCTTCTGACAGTGGATAATAAGATAATTTCCTATGAAGTCCTAGAAAAAAAAGTCCCCTGTACTATCAAATCTCCCAAGCTGGTAGGCGTCAGAAAACTCAAGTCTATCTTGTTAATCTCCTGAAAGAATGGAAAGTAGATCCCAGTGAGAAAGCTACAGTCACTATGGCACCCCTCCTTACTGATCCAGAAATTGAGACCCAATTGATTTCACCTCAGTTGCCATTATCCCACGAAGAGGACCTAGGCGACTTACTGGCTCAATTCCCTTAAGTGTTTTCAGAACAACCAGGGAGGGTCGATAATTTGTTCCATTTCTTCCTCACACCAGCAGGGAAAACTATCAACCTAAAGCCTTACAGGATCCCTGAGGCCAGAAGAAACATTATTGAACAGGAGATAGAGGAGATGCACAAGGCTGATATCACCGAGCCCTCTGAGAGTCCTTAGTCCTCCCCTATTTTCCTAGTTGCCAAACCTGATAACTTGTGGCAATTCTGTATGGATTTTAGGAAGCTGAAATAAATCTCCATCTTTGACGATTATCAAATTTCATGCATTGACGATTTAATTGAGAAGTTATGGACAACCAAGTACATTTCTATTTTCGATTAAACAAAAGGATACTGTCTGGTCACCATAAATTTAGCACACATGGAAAAGACAGCATTTTCAACACCACAAGGCCTTTTCCAGTTCAAAGTCTTACCCTTTGGATTACACAGAGCTCCTGCCACCTTTCAACAGCTCATAGATAACATACTGAACCTATGCACTGCTTTCTGTGGGGGGTCTCCATTGTAAAATATCTCAGATACTTTGTGGGGAATATTCTAATCCAACCTCAAACTGAGAAAGTAAGTATGCAAAAAAACACCAACCCCTAAAACCAACCAGGATCTCCGATGGGTCTATCCAGATATAACAGAAGGTTTATCCCCAACTACTCCACCCTAGCTGCTAAACTGACAGACAAACTAATAAACTCACGCCCACAGAAATTGGATTGGAGTATGCAAGACCAAGCAAGTTTTGGAGGGCTGAAGACAATTCTATATCAGGAGGCTGTCCTTAAGACGCCATACTTTAATAAAGAATGTATTCTGCAATCAGATGCATAGAAAGTAGGCTTGGGTGCAGTGTTCTCTCAAGGGTATGAAATAGTTGAACCTCTGGTCTTATATACCAGCCAAAACCTCTTTTCCAGAGAGCAGTCCTGTGCCACCGTGGAGCTCAAAACACTAGCCATAAAGTGGGCCATCGCACATCTGAGGTACTACCTCAAAGGAAGGAATTTCAGGTTGCTTACTGACCACCCACCATTAACCTGGATGAGCCTGAGAAAAGACACTAACCCAAGAGTAATGAGATGGTTCCTGGAACTCCAAACATTTTGCTTCACCACAGAACATCGGAAGGGGAAAGAACAGTGGAATATGTATTTTCTAAATTGATTCTCTCAAGAGATGGGGGATCCACCACTGTAAGGGGAAGGGTATGTGACAAATCACAGGTATTCATCCCTTTTCCCCAAGTGGGAGACCCCCCCACTCTGAGGCTAGTGATGTGAGCACACACTGCAAGGCCCTCCCTAGGGGTTGAGGCAAGTGGGACCTCAGTGTGAGAGACTTCTACAACAGCACCAAACCAAGCCCATAGAGACTTCAATATTTTCGCACAACTTCACTGTGAAGATAATCCATATTATCACAAACTATCCCTGTAAGGTACTTCAAAATTACAAAATATTGGCAATTTAAATATCCTCACACACCATCACTACATTGACCTCTGTATCGCCATTGCACCATCCCTGTGGGGACTTTAATATCATGACACAGCAAACCTGCAGGGACTTCATTAGAATTGCACATAATGTTGGGACTATTCTCATTATAATCCCAACTCATTCAGTACGTAAATCAGTATCACACCCAATTCATGTGAAGTATATGAGGACATTAATATGACCATACACTCTGTGGAGACTTATCACACAACAGTGATGTGAAAACACACACCATCCATGTGGGGCCTTACATATCACAGCACACCATCTCTGTCGGGACTTCAATGTCATTCTGATTCCTACTGAATACTGTAGCATAACTGCATATGTTTGGTGGTTAAAGGGGGCATTTTCCCATCAAGGAAAACACCTTTTGATTTACAAACAAGATACTATTTTCAATGTAAGGAAAATAAATCCACATAACCCCAATTGCCTATTTGGGAGTGGCTCACCCTATTGAATTGTGGTTGTTTCGAATGAGTTGCTCTGTATCAATGGGGATAATTCAATATGTGCATCTGGCTGGCTGTGTGCCCAAGGCTTAAAAAGGCTGGGTGGCCATTTGGGCTCAGGAGAAAATTCTGCTTCCTCTCTGTGACTTTGTCTATGTCCCATTTGGCTCTGGTGGCTCTAGTAGCTCAATTGGTCAAGCGGTTCTCAGTCAATGATTCTGTCTACCTCTTCTGTGGTGAAACAGTGAGATGGCTTACTCAGGGAAATTCTAGGTTTGGGTCTATGTCTAACCTAAGCAGGAAGTGTCTCATGTGGAGCCTGAGTTTGATTGTGGTGAGATCAGTTGAAGCAGTTGTACCTATTGTGCCTTTCTCACCATACGTTGTTGTTACTGCCCTCATAAAACGTTTGGGAACCATACAAGGAGAGAATGAGGAAGCAGCTTTGCAAGGGTATTGTCCTTAATGAATTTAGAAGGTGGTAGGTGGGTATGGGGAAGAGACCACTGACAAACCCTACTCAGTCTTCCTCCAGGTAACTAAAGCCACTGGCCTAAGGGTCCTGGTAAGCTGGACTTCCTGGTCTCCATGCAGGTGTGGCTCAGATAATGAGCAGCATGGAACTGGCCCACCACAAATTATGGAGGATCAAAGCTAGTCCTGTGATAAGACTGAGTGCTTTCTCAGCTGCGGCAAGCCGCTCAGTAAGTAAACCAGGTTTGGATTTAACTGTCAAAGGGAAGCATAGTTTCCCTTTGACAGCTTTCAGTACCCTAGTAGGCATGCCCAATGGGCAAAACTGATAAGTGTTATTGTGTGGCTAGACTGGCCTGCATTGGTGCAGCCCACCTGAACATCTTTTCTTATTGTGGTATGGCATTTTGTGCCAGGCACCAAAGTTAAAGGATCATGATCAGTGTTATTATATGGCTAGATTTCCCTACATTCGTGCAACCAGTCTGCAAATAGAAATGCTGTGGCATGGCATTTCTTAGTGGCATAAGGAGGTAAGCCAACATGAGTGTTCTTAAGTTGACATAATAGCGTACATTGGTGAAGGCAGGCTGGATATAGTCTCTTATTGTGGCATTGCATTTTTTACTGTCACAGCTAACAGGAGTATGTTTTTTATCTGGTAATACTGGCATATATGTGTTCAGTCTGCATGGACTTGTATGGGCACAGCCAGCATGAACATTTTTTTAAACTTGCAAATATTGTGCACAATGGCATCATGGAAACGAATTGGAAAATGCTTCTGTTCATTGTTGGTGACTTGCAGTCATTGGAAGTGTTTGTGTGTTACTATACAACATCTATTGCAAACTGAGTGTCTTTTTACCCTATTTGTTACAGAAAGTGTGCTGTAAAATGCACTATTTTAGCCTATTATATAAAAAATGTTTTCAGGGAAGGAACTCACACGAGTCCCCCTTTGTTAGTTCATGCTCCATCACTATACTCAGTCACTCCACCATATTCCAACATACACCTGTCCAATAAAAAATTCTTACAAGCCACCACTGTCCCTAGTGTACCCACTAGCTCAAGGAACAGGGTCAGGACCCAGACTTTTTCACAGTATGAAGAAAACTGTTGACAAGCACCAATCTGAATAGTATTGTATTAGTTTATTACAAAAACATGATCACTGAGGATAGAATCAAAATATTTCATTGCAAAATCTAAAACGTAGATAACGCTGACATTTACTTGCAGCTTTCCCATCCTTTTCTCTTACCTGCGCTCATTTTCTTTCTTCCAGCAGATTAAGGTCTGCATACCTTTGATAGGTTCATGGTATGCCACCCCATGGGCAAGCATATGTGTTCTACTGTGCATACCACTGTGCTGGCAATTTGGCACAGTAAAAACCATGATAACATAACATAACACATAATGCCAAAACCTTGCATATTACAGTACATACCCATTCTGATGTGCACCCACCCGTGCCATCCAGTGCATCCTTCCCTTCAGTGCTAGGATTCCCAAAGCTCTGTCATTGAGTGGATCCCCCATTTCTATAGTGGGGGGATAGTCTTACCATGCTGAATGGAAGACAGTTGTAGACGGGCTCAGCAATATACGTTTATGACACAACTTTTAACTTTAAAAATGTAACTCACCTCTTACCTGTCTACAGCAGCCCCCACTTGCCTAAGATCTGCCAACCAATTCTAGAAGGGGCCAGTTATCTTTTAATAGAATGGACAACTGTTTTGGTCAGAGTGGGCCAGTTTCATTACTACACTAGTCTTAACCAATGTTACTAAGCAAATATGATTTCAAACATGTTAGTTGCAGCATATCTTACCAAAAGGACCACCTTGGTTAATACACAAGCAGTCTGTTCTGGATAGTGATGAATTGTAATGTGTGATTGTGGCTGACTTTTTCATTGGTGCCTGGACTAATTGTATGCCCCAGTTTGAACCTGCCTTGGTGCACCATGGTGGGAAGTGGACTTGAGATAATAATGCAAAGGTTAGGATGGGATTCCCCAAAAACCTATTGGTAAGAAACACAGGATATGACTTTTAGCAGACAGAAAAGGAAACGCAGACAGCAAAATGCTGGTGTACGGTTTGTTTAGTTGATCTTAAGCTTTTTCCCTTCTCCCAGTACACCAGCGGATTTTTACATTTGTATATACAAAGGGGTAATCACACAATACCATTTACATTATTAACCTACCTAAACAGCTGAATTACTAAAAACAGTACAGAAAAGAGTCCTTTTAAAATATAAACAGTTCTTCCAAAATATAAAAATCCTTAAGGATATATGTAAAAGTCTCCATACAGTGTGCTGTAACTATGTTTAAAACAACATTACTTGGGAGCCAGCTAGGCTAGGGCTGTCACAAGGTATTTTCTGCTGTGCGTATGTCTCTTCCTCTGTGGCTTATGCCAGGTGCAGCCCGGCATTGATGGCAGCCTGGGGGCGGGGGCCCAAACCAATGCTCCACCCAGGCTGCGTCTGCCAGATGCAGCCCCAGGAGTCTCAGAGGCCCGTCTTGGCAGGGAGCAGGCCTTAAATCATTACACAGCGCTCCCCTCTCTACCAGAGAGTGCCACGCCTGACAGAGGAGGGTGAGTGGGGGGCAATGACTGGGGGTGCTCCCTGCTCACAGAGCCATGTGGAGCCAGGCCACGGCAGTGACAGGAGTGCCAGGAGGCAGTGGTGGGTTCTGGCACTCCCCTAACTGTCTGGGGAGAATCACCCTTTCAGGTCGGGCCCGCAGAGGTGAAAAAGAACTATCAAAGGTGCAGGGAGGAGTGCTGCTCAACCCTCCTCAGTGAAGGTTGAGACCAACTGTCCCCAAGGCGCTCTGCTCACGCCGCACACCTTTTCCTTTTTTAAAGAATCCCTGTGTGGCATCACATGTGGATGTCTTTTACTCTAATTTGTTGCATGCTTCCCCCCCATTAAAATATCCTCAACCTTGAGGATAGTCTTGACCTGAATTATGAATCTATCTAGCTAACAACTAGCTCCACACACCCTCCACTCTGCATCCAACCTGAGACTGGGTGATCTGCTCCTCACTGTTTCCTCCCCTGATAGTTTGGAGTTCCCTTTCCCACCCTCCCCCTCCGAATACCCTAACAATAATAATAATAATAATAATAATAATAATATAAAAATAATTGAGCCATGATTTATATCTACAGTCCACCTGCCACAGTACCCCTGAACGCGTAGACGCCTGCACTAAAGAAGGAAGAATGGAAACCTGAGGATCAGGCAATGGGAAACTCACATTGGACCCCTGGTGAATCCGAAGTTAGTTTCATGACAGTCCTGCTCTCCCTGGTGGCAGGACAAAGATCAGCCGGGGCCTCATCTAGGGTTTGTCCATGGCCTGGCGATCAACCCTGTACCAACTCAGGGTCCCTATATTCCAGTGGAGGAATGGGTAAGGGATCCCTACTGCATCCAACTTAGCAGGAGCGCAATGTGATCAGGAATAGTCTCAAATGAACACTCTCAGATTCAGGTTCACGTCCTCTCCTCTCACTGCTGGTGTCAGCTAAAACTCATCCTGGACTTGGAGCAGATGGTTCCGGTGCAAGGTCTTGATGTTTCTTGGCTGTCCTCCTAACCACAGTCAGTAGACAGGCAGCACTCCCAATTGATGCTCAATGATGAATGGTTGAGACTCCCACGTGTGACTCATCTTCTTCTGTCCACTCTTTCCCAGGCTGTGGATCAACACACAATCACTAGGCAGAACACTTGCATCAATGTGCAAGATGAAAGGCAACTGAGGATCCGTGTAGCCCAGAATTGGTTTGAGGATTCGAGGAGCTCAAGTAGTGAGGGGCCGCTTCTCCTTGAATGCCTCCTGGCATTAGTCGGTCCACCTATCATCAAAGGGCTCATGTGGATTGTGTAAATGGTCTGCAGAGTTGATGGTAATCCTGCAGCTCATCTGGTTAGGCAGGTATCCTTTGATGAGGACAACAAGTGGTCGTGCGATGTTGGCAAATCCCACAGCAACTCTACATAGCAGTTAAAGAATTCAAGGAAACTCTGTGACTCCTTCAAGTACTGAGGTCTTGACCAGGTGAGGAGGGCTTCCGTCTTTGAGGGATCTACAGGAATGCTGTCTACAGCGATAATGTTTCCGCTGCATTTGATGCTTGTCCAGCAACACTGGCATTTGTTCACACTGACCTTTAGCCTTTGCTCCCTTAGGCGATCAACACCTTCATGAGCCCCTTGTTGTGTTCCTCCAGGGTCCTTCTGAACAAAATAAAATCATTCATGTAAACCATTACCTTCAGGTGGTTCATGTGACTGACAGTCTTTTACATGAGGTGTTTCCTGAGGAATTTGCACAATCCAAGCAAGCAGGAGAATGCTGTTTTCTCAACATCCACCGGATGCATTGGGATTTGGTAGTACCCACTCCGCAGGTCCATGACCAAAATCGGTTTTCCCATCCTGATGTCCACCTAGAACGTCACATAGGACTACCATTTTAATACCAATATAGCTCAACATACGAAATATTTTCCATAGCCTTTACTGATGGAACTAATGACAAATGTTGCCAGTACTTGTAACATAACCATATGTGTTTATAGCTTGCTTGCCACTTCTTTGATATATGAAAATACATGCAAATATCAATCTAATATTGCAGCCGCGTTGAGCATAGAACTGGTATTTACTGCTTACTGTTATTTCTACGCCTTCCCACAATTGCTGATTCTTGTGCATATGAATGTATACTTGCATGATCAATATTTAGGGAGTCTACTTTACTCAATTCTCATTAGGACACCCAATATCCAGCCATATGTATTGAGTGATCTTAGCCTTGGTCTCCACTTGCTAGGATTCTTTGCCAAGAAGGACCCTTTTTGGAATATTGACTTCTTTGCGCCTAATGGTTGCATTCACCATACTATAGCCAACCTCTTGATACCTATCCACCATGATCCTGATTGATCCTGATTGAGCCCTGCTTTTTGCCTACTGTACTGCTGTAATCCTGGGCGAGCCCCACATTTGCCTTTTGTATTACTGTATCCCTGGGAGAGCCCTGCATTTCCTTATTGCACTATTGTATTCCTTGGTATTCCTTGGTGAGCCCCACATTTGCCCATTGCATTGCTGTATTCCATAGGGTGCCTCGGACTGAGCCACTGTATTATTGTACTGTTTGGTGGGCCCCACATTTGCTTACTGTACTGCTGTATTCCTGGGTGAGCCCCACATTTGCCTATTGTATTATTGTACTAATGGGCGAACCCAGCATTCACCGAGTGTATTGCTATATGCCTGGGAGAGCCCCACAGCTGCCTATTGTATTATTGTATTCCCTAGTGAGCCTCGCATTTTGAGCCCTACACTCCTGTATTCTATGGTGAGCCCCGCATTCGTCCATTGCATTGCTGTATTCTATAGTTGCTTCGCATCGAGACACTGCATTGTGATACTCTATTGTGTGCCCAGCATCTACCTATTGTATTGCTGTATTCTATGACTATTTCTAAAGGTTTTATACTGCCATTTGAACCGTGCCCCTGATTGTGGGACAGCTCTACTGGCACAGTAGCATACCAGATAGCATGTCATACACATCTGCTTCTGTATCGTTTTGAATTACACCTCAAATGCTGCGCTACTGCTTCTGCAAACTTTACTGAGCTGTATCTCACCTGCGTACTGTATACCCCATGTTATCACCCCATGGGGAACATCCCCCCCCTTATATCTCCCAACCACAACATGCATGTTGCCTGCCTCCTCCTAGCCACCTTACTGTTCAGTCTAGCTCAGGCTCGCCATCACCTCACGCTGACCCATCATTCGACCTCAGAGCTTCCCAAAGTCACAACCATTATGACCCTGCCCCCTTCACTAGGGATCAAACCTTAGAAATTCCTACCTTCCCTTAACACCAACTCATGTCACCTCAACATCAGACCCACAACATTCTTACCTGAACTGTCCAAAACCCCCAAAGCCTCTAAGGTCAACACCAAACCGGATACAGTAGCAACCCTAACTCCAGCACAATGAATTAATCTATATGCCAGGAAATGCACTCCTAACCAACCTTGCTCTACTATGGTCAGAAATGACAGGCTCTGCTAGACTTAACAATAACATTGCCCAACAGTCTAACCTGCAAGACAAACCTTACACTCCTAACTTGATACATTTCACAACCTCAAAGACACCCAAGAAAAATAGAGAGTCTCTAGAAAAAATTTAAAACAACCCCCCCGCCCATGACTATCCCCCAGCTAAAAGGAGGTCTAATCAATACCATGCCACAGGCATAGTCTATCTAATCACCACAGGTGACCTAGACTTCCTAGCTGTATCCAAGTCCTGGCTACTTGAAACAGCAGGCCCCTCCCTCGTGTTGGCCGTACCAGTCAACTTCACCATTGTGAGAGTCTCGTTGCAAAGGGGGTGGCATCGCCTTTATCACCAAATCTAGCCTACGGCTCAGAGCAACCCCCTCGCCCAATCTTAAGTCCTCTGAACTACTTACAGTTAAACTTCCCACGTCCAAGACTAGCACCCTTACGATTCACTTAATATACAGACCCACTGGCCCTATTGGTACCTTCGAAAAAGACGTCATGACATTACTTTCAGACAACATCAAGCCCTCATCCCGAATCTTGCTGCTAGGTGATTTCAATTTGGGTTCTTCATGACCCTAACCATACATGAACCAAGGCACTACACAACGTCTTAACTGAACTGGGCCTTACTCAAAGAGTCAATCAACCTACTCACGAGAAAGATAGAACTCTTGACTGGGTAGCGGACATCAATACATAGACCCCCATATCATCTATCCTACCCTTAACTTGGACAGATCACCTTCTCATCTCCTTCACCACTCAGACCAAACTGATAGTGCCTCCCCTCCCTACAAGGAGCAAACAAAATATAACTACCGACAGGCTCTTGCCTCTCCTACTACCAACCTTGAACACCGCTTCAGAATCAGCAGACCCAGCCGAACTAGTTGAAATGTACAACGCCACCATGACCTCTGCGCTAGACGCCATCGCGCCTCTCAAACTGCGTAAAGGCAAACCCAAAGCCCCTCTCAACACCTGGTTCACCCCACAGTTACAAATCATGCACGCAGAAAAAAGAAAACTCGAAGTTTATGGAGAAACCTCCCATGAAAAGAAAATAAACTCCATTTAACCGAATCAGCAAGTAAATACAAAGCTGAAATCCTTTCAGCTAAAAGAGAAACTTACAACAACCGGATCAGCAAAGCCAGTTCCAACGCCAAGGAAATCTTAACGATCCTAAGGGAACTGGAATCCCTCATAACCCCTGAAGATCCCTGTATCAAGGATAAAATATGGTGCAGAGACATACAAAATGCTCTGTAAAAAAAAGACACCCTCCAAAAAAAGATTGTAGCCATAAGTCTCAATTTTGCCAAACCTGACTCAGACCCAGAACCGGCAAAACCCCAAGTGAAATGCACTCCTGAATTCAAATTCTCACAAGTTACAATCGTAGAGGTAGAAAAAACCATCACATCTCTCAAGCCTTCCAGATGCCAAGGTGACTTCTGCCCCCCCTCAAATAATTAAAGAAGCTGCCAGAGACCTTGCCCCATTTATCTCAAAATCAATAGATGATTCATTTCGTACCTGCAAATTCCCAACCAACCTGAAGGACGTCTGGGTCATACCCTTGCTAAAGAAAGCCTCCCTACATCCAACCATCCCCACAAATTACAAGCCAATTACCACGGTCCCATTCCTCATTACAATTTTAGATAAGGAGGCCTACCTTCAGATCCAGCACTTTCTGAAAACAAATAACCTCCTAGGACTCAGACAATCAGGCTTCAGACCACTTCATGGTACTGAAACCACCCTGATCAACCTAAAAATGCAAATTGACTTACTCAAGGACAAAAGGCAATATGCCCTGCTCCTCCTACTTGATGGCCGCCTTCGACTTGGTGGACCACACTATTGTCTGCAAGCACCTTTCCACTGTGGCTAACGTCTCGCACAAAGCCACTGATTGGATCCAACCCTTCCTTAACAGGTCGATGAGGGTCTTCTCTCAGGCAGCTGCCGCTGACACCTCCCCGATCACATGCAGTGTGCCTCAGAGATCTTGTGTGTCCCCCATGTATAATATATTCACTAAACCGCTATTCGACAAACTGGACCGTCTACGGATCATCTACACCAACAATGCAGATGATACCCAGATACTACTCCCCCTATCAGGCGACTACGACCGAGATCTAGCCTTCCTAAACAACACCTACCAAGTCATGGATGGCGGTCCATGGATTATGCCTGAATGATGAAAAGACAGAAATCCTAATCCTAGGTGCTCCAGCCCAACTCAATAAACTCGATGCTCAATACTCTGCATTTATTATTGATGGCATCACCATCAAAGTGGCTAAAGAGACTAAAACCCTAGGCTTCTACTTAGACTCCACACTGAACATGGGAAAACAAGTCAACGCCACTTCATCCACCACAGCGTACAATTGAAAGCCTATACATGCCTGCAAACCTTACTTATCCACTAAGAGCAGCAGCACCCTAGTGATAGCCCTAATTATGTCGAAACTCGACTACTGCAATGCCCTCAATGCCCGATATTCCTCTTCACATCTCGGGTCGGTTTCTCACCTGAGAAGGGTCTCAGGCAGATATAGGGTCCATGTTCCGCTGGTCTCATGATACCCTCATTCAACATATGCTTGAAAGCATTTGCCATGGAGGAAGAGTTCAGTATGGTGCCTCTATGCTCTGGTGTAGAACTGGTGCATGCTACACCCAGATGAACTAGGGTTGCTTGTTGGTGCAGCTATGATGGCACCTACAGTGGTCACTGCAGGGTGAATGCATGCAGTGTTGGTCAAGGAAGGGCAGGGCAGGGCTTGAGCTAGGCATAGGTGGTGTGGATGGTAGGCTAGCCTTTAACACTGGCCAGATGTTTAATACCCAAAGAGGATAGGACAATATTGAGTCACACCTGTGGATGGTAAGGGGCAATGTCTCAGCATCGACTTTCTTAGGGCCATGGCAGACCAGGATACTGGTCCTTGCTGGGCCAAGGTCTTTACCCAGGCACTTGACCTAGCCTCTGAGGGACTCTAGGGACACCGGCATTTTGAGCACCTGTTGTAGGGGTGTGCTCCATGCAACATCACCTATAATGTATTAATGGTCAGTCTTAAACCTCTCACGCTCAGCCCAGCTAGCTACTGGAACCCGATTTATGAAGATGGTGCCTGTCTATCTGCTGTGGTGGCAAATCACAATTATTAAAAGAATATAATCAAATCCTTTTCCACAAATGTGCACACCTGGTGCCTTCCTGGTTGCCGCTCTTTTTCACCACTTAGCAAGCCCCGCCCACCTGGTGCCTTCCTGCTTGCCGCTCCTTTCCCTACTTAAGGAGCCCTCCAGCCTCTGTTCCTTTGCAGCTGGGGAGCAGGTGCAAGTGGATCTAGGTCACATGCCCTAAGCCCCGCCCACCTGGTGCCTTCCTGGTTGCCACTCTTTTTCACCACTTAGCAAGCCCTGCCCACCTGGTGCCTTCCTGCTTGCCGCTCTTTTCCCTACTTAAGGAGCCCTCCAGCCTCTTTTCTTTGCAGCTGGGGAGCAGGTGTAAGTGGATCTAGGTCACCTGCCCTAAGCCCCGCCCACTTGGTGCCTTCCTGGTTGCCGCTCTTTTTCACAACATAGCAAGCCCCGCCCACCTGGTGCCTTCTTGCTTGCTGCTCTTTTCCCTACTTAAGGAGCCCTCCAGCCTCTTTTCCTTTGCAGCTGGGGAGCAGGTGTAAGTGGATCTAGGTCACCTGGCCTAAGTCCCGCCCACCTGGTGTTCCTGGTTGCCACTCGTTTTCACCACTTAGCAAGCCCCGCCCACCTGGTGCCTTCCCGCTAGCCACTCTTTCACCACTTAGCAAGCCCCGCCCACCTGGTGCCTTCCTGCTTGCTGCTTTTTTCCCTACTTAAGGAGCCCTCCAGCCTCTTTTCCTTTGTAGCTGGGGAGCAGGTGTAAGTGAACCTAGGTCATCTGCCCTAAGCCCCGCCCACCTGGTGCCTTCCTGCTTGCTGCTTTTTTCCCTACTTAAGGAGCCCTCCAGCCTCTTTTCCTTTGCAGCTGGAGAGCAGGTGTAAGTGGATCTAGGTCACCTGGCCTAAGTCCCGCCCACCTGGTGCCTTCCTGGTTGCCGCTCTTTTTCAACACTTATCAAGCCCCGCCCACCTGGTGCCTTCCTGCTTGCCACTCTTTTCCCTACTTAAGGAGCCCTCCAGCCTCTTTTCCTTTGCAGCTGGGGAGCAGGTGTAAGTGGATGTAGGTCACCTGCCCTAAGCCCCGCCCACCTGGTGCCTTCCTGGTTGCCGCTCTTTTTCACCACTTAGCAAGCCCTGCCCACCTGGTGCCTTCCTGCTTGCCGCTCTTTTCCCTACTTAAGGAGCCCTCCAACCTCTTTTCCTTTGTAGCTGGGGAGCAGGTGTAAGTGAACCTAGGTCACCTGCCCTAAGCCCCGCCCACCTGGTGCCTTCCTGCTTGCTGCTTTTTTCCCTACTTAAGGAGCCCTCCAGCCTCTTTTCCTTTGCAGCTGGGGAGCAGGTGTAAGTGGATCTAGGTCACCTGGCCTAAGTCCCGCCCACCTGGTGCCTTTCTGTTTGCCACTCTTTTTCACCACTTATCAAGCCCCGCCCACCTGGTGCCTTCCTGCTTGCCGCTCTTTTCCCTACTTAAGGAGCCCTCCAGCCTCTTTTCCTTTGCAGCTGGGGAGCAGGTGTAAGTGGATCTAGGTCACCTGCCCTAAGCCCCGCCCACCTGGTGCCTTCCTGGTTGCCGCTCTTTTTCACCACTTAGCAAGCCCTGCCCACCTGGTGCCTTCCTGCTTGCCGCTCTTTTCCCTACTTAAGGAGCCCACCAGCCTCTTTTCCTTTGCAGTTGGGGAGCAGGTGTAAGTGGATCTAGGTCACCGGGCCTAAGACCCGCCCACCTGGTGCCTTCCTGGTTGCCGCTCTTTTTCACAATTTAGCAAGCCCCGCCCACCTGGTGCCTTCCTGCTTGCCGCTCTTTTCCCTACTTAAGGAGCCCTCCAGCCTCTTTGCCTTTGCAGCTGGGGAGCAGGTGTAAGTGGAGCTAGGTCACCTGGCCTAAGCACCACCCAACTTTTAAGCCCTGCCTCTTCTTTCCTGCTCTTAACTCTTGGATCAAGGGCATCTCTCGCCCTGGCGTCCAAAGTGAAGGGCAGTCAAAGAAAAGGTCAGTTCCTGTTTGGACCTGTTCGGTCAAGGGGGATCCAGGGTCCGACCCCCTGCTAAGACAGCAGGTAAGCATGCACCAACATGTGTTTACACCCTCTGTCCCCATTTGCCATCCCCACCCTCTCTGGTCCCCCCGTGTTGTTCCCTTGTGCCCCCCCTTCCTGCACACAGGAGTCTGTCCTGATACATTCTAGTTTCACCATCACCGTCTTGTGGCCAATGCTGGATTTGACTTTTATGGCCTTCATTGATTCATGGTGTGTCACCCTTTCTCAGCTCTCATGCTGGACTTACTTTGCATCTTGTACTCATGGTGCCCCTGAATCATGCTGTTCCGTTCTTCATCTTGTATCCTGGCTTGCAACATTATGTGTTACTACTGACTTCTGCAATTGTATTCGCTCTCCCCTCTTGCTTCTCCACTCTTTTTGACTGCTTACTCTCTGTTCTCTCCTCCCCTCCCCTCTCCCTTTTCCTATCTCCTCCCCTCGTCCCCTTACTTTCTTCTATGCACTTACTCTATCAGAATTGTCCCTGGACCTAGTATGATAGCAAACTCGCCTATCGCTCTCCCATCCCCTTACTGTCCCACCCCCTCCAGCACTATCTGAAACGTTGTTAGGCCTAGTATGATAGTCGCTTGTTTTGTTCCTCCCCTCCCTTCTGCACCCCTCTCCCTCACCTTTTGTTTTCCTCCGACTCTACCAGAAATGCTGTCAGGCCTAGTACGGTAGTCGCCTGTCTGTTTCCCTTTCCTCCCTCCCTTCCTTATTTATGTCTTAGCACTATCTGAAATGTTGTCAGGCCGAGTACGATAGTTAATTTCACATCCTTACTTTTCATGGCCTGCAAGAATGTAGTCGTATTTTCCCTTGTTCACTCCCTTGCCTTGAAGCGCTTTGAAACACATTGTGTATAGGCACTATATAAATAAACTATCATATCATATCAAAAGAAAAATTTAAACTTACACTAGAAATATGTACACTAACCCAGAGAAGAGAAAGAGTAGGTATGCCTAGGTTGGTAGGTAGGGTAGGATAGGTATAGGCACACGAGAGGTGAGCTCTGCAGTGCCTCCAAGAAATGTAAGGGGGGTGATCTTGCCGTGATCCACCCATGCATCCGCATAAGATTTGGTGGTGAAGGTCATGATGGCTAACTTCCAAACCACATTTTCCCCCTTTTGTCTCCTGACAGGGGGAGCAAGGGACTGGATGCTTAGGGGCACAAGATATTAACTACGGGCATCCTTGCCCTGAACGCACTAAATGCACCCTGCACCTTGGCCAAGTTATCTTTTGAATTTTGGGCCGTGGTCTCTGAAGCAACAACAAATCTCCTAAATGGAGTTGAGGGGCAGCTTCAACATGCCGGTAAATAAGGACAATCGTGAATTTCATGTTAAATAAATGGGCACAGTGAAGTAGGTGAAATGTGGCAGACGTTTGGCAGAAATGTAAAGGATTCACCTCCAGCTATGAACTGGAGCTAAATCTGCTGACTTTCTACCCATTTTCAGTGAAATTACTGAGGCAGAATTACTGCTGCCAAAAATGCCCCATAGAGTCCAATGTGAAAAGATGGGAACATACTCCGCCACCACCACGTATAATCCAGCGGTAAATCTTCCAGACCAAGTGAAAGTAACCGAAAGTCCAGTGGATTTACAGACAGAATACCGCCCAACTCGTAATGACCCCCATTGTCAGGTGAGATTTTATTCGATTTCTGATTTGGTCATGTACTAAGCAGAGTTTGATGTAACGTTACCATTACATGAGTTCAAATTAACATAAAACACACTCAGGCCTATGAATACTTTCTTAAATTATTACAACATCTTCACAAAACCTCTCTTTTACTTCCTTGAAGCATTATATATCTGTAAGGCATGTAATGTGAAAGAGCCCACATGAAAACATTAATATCATTATACATCTTCATTAAGGAGACTTCAACATCATCACACACTATCCATGTGAGGACTTCAATATCATCACATATCAACCCTGTGGGGACCTCACCATCAGCACACACCATCCATGTGAGGACTTCAATATCATCACATATCATCCCTGTGGGGACCTCACCATCAGCACACACCATCCATGTGAGGACTTAAATATCATCACATATCAACCCTGTGGGGACCTCAACATCAGCACACGCCATCCAGTTGAGGACTTCAATATCATCATATATCAACCCTGTGGGGACCTCAACATCAGCACACACCATCCATGTGAGGACTTCAATATCATCACATATCATCCCTGTGGAGACCTCACCATCAGCACACACCATCCACGTGAGGACTTAAATATCATCACATATAAACCCTGTCGGGACCTCAACAACACACACCATCCATGTGAGGACTTAAATATCATCACATATCAACCCTGTGGGGACCTCAACATCAGCCCACACCATCCATGTGAGGACTTAAATATCATCACAGATCATCCTTGTGGGGACCTCACCATCAACACACACCATCCATGTGAGGACTTAAATATCATCACATATCAACCCTGTGGGGACCTCAACATTAGCACACACCATCCATTTGAGGACTTAAATATGATCACATATCAACCCTGTGGGGACCTCAACATCAGCACACACCATCCAGTTGGAGGATTCAATATCATTGCATTCCATCTCTATGGGACCTTGAGCATATTTACACACTATTCTTATGGGGCCTAATATGCCATGACACACCATCCCTGTGAGGACCTCTTTGTCATCAAACAACATCCCAGTGGGGACCTGAACATGACCACGCACCATCCTTTTGGTGGACACAGTACCATCATATCAGCTCTATGGGGAGTTCAGCATCATTACATACTATTCGTATTCACATACCTTTGTATGGCCAATTGGGTGCATCTGTGGCTTCATTTGCATCACCTGAATGCATTTTCCTTCGCCTTTTGCGTATTTTTGGTTAAATCGGCCACTATTTTTGGCAGTGTTTCGTTCAGTATTTTAACCTGAAGATAGGATGGAATTAGCATTTTTATTTCCAGCTCTAATTTCACTGGAGGATTTAGCCCCGGGGGAATTATCACTGGTTTTCATTGCTTATTCCTCCAGTGCTAATTTCTTCAGGGTTAATTGCACCAGAGGAATTAGCGTCCATTTTCAATAACCCGTATATCAGCAGATTGATCAAAGTGGCGGAAATTCCACTACTGCCACTTTGACTCTTAGAGATGAACTTGTAATGAAACCAAATTAGTATCAATTAAACATTAACCCTGTGAATTGTTTGTATAATCAGATAAATTGTGATGCCAATATTCAATTAATTCACATATCAGACTATAGACAAGATGACATCAGTGCACATAATGCCTTGTCTTCACAGTGTGGAATTCAATATCATCACACACCACCCCTATGGGGACTTCAACAAAATCACAGAAAAATAAGGAAGTAAAGTAAGTCATATTGTGATTGGTTTGTTACAAAGTAGCCAATGCTTAAAATTAATCTGGAAGTGTGTTGTGCAATGAGGGAAGACTTATGTTGCGTATCAATTATATTCAATTCTGTAAACATACAAAATACACAAAAAATAGCTTAATTTCGTTATTTTACATTTAAACGCAGAGTTCAGGCCATTTAAAACATAATTGTATTTGTGTATAAATGGTTCCCATGAATCTGCTGTCTGCTGCCTAAGCATGTAGGGCATCTGATTTATCAAGTGTGTTTAAATTCCTGTCCGTGTGTTGATGACTGCAATACCACACCCAGCCTGCGGGGGCAGAGCTGAGTAAAAAATCAACACACCAAAATAAACACAGGTCCCCACAAAGCCATTTTTTTAAAAGTTCTAAAAATTGGCACAGATGTCTTTTAAGTTGTTTTAAGTCATTTGGAAGGCATTACCATGTGGGGACTTGGGTTTAGGTCCCCACAGTGAAATCAAGTCCCCACAGCGTGTGCATGTTTACACACCCAAGTCCCCACAAGGATAGTAACACAAACTCACACACACACACACACACACACACACACACACACACACACACTGTTCATTGGTCATAGGGGGTTTTAACATTTTAGTATTGAATAAAAGAGTAGGATGCTAGGAATCTACTCAACTACTTTATTGCTAATATTGGGAACTGTATATTGTTTTCACTAGACTATTTTAAATGGACAGATATTGGGCCTCATCAGGGTTTGGGCGGAGCGGTAAAAATGCAGTGCTAACGCTATTACCACTGTATTACCACTCTGCCCAATCCCGAGTTTGGGCGGAAAGTGGGAGGTTTACCTCCAGCTTCTTGCTGGAGGTAAAAACCTCCAGCAATATTATTGGGAACCTAATATTGGGAACTGTATATTGTTTTCACTAGACTATTTTAAATGGACAGATATTGGGACTCATCAGGGTTTGGGCGGAGCGGTACAAATGCAGTGGTAACGCTATTACCACCGTATTACCACTCCGCCCAATCCCGAGTTTGGGCAGAAAGTGGGAGGTTTACCTCTGGCTTCTTGCTGGAGGTAAAAACCTCCCCTTTCTGGACATTTGTAGTATTATTACTGCCAGCGCTATTACCTCCAGCAGTAATAGCGCCGGAAAGCCCCATAGAGTTCTATGGACTCAGAATAAATGGGGATTAACAGCACCACTGCTGTTCTGGATCCAGACAAATTGCGCTGGACTCAGTTGCGGTAAACCTAATAGCCTTGGGCGGCATCCAGGCGCGTTTAACACTGGGATACTACCAAGGCTATGATGAGGCCCTTAATCTTAATTTTTTTGCCCCCATGCAGCATTGTTTTATGAACATGCAATATTAGCAGTTTTTTAAAACAATGCTTGATCAGACCTTGCTAATATTAAGATGGTATTTTAAATGGGAATAATATTATTTGTTTGGTCAGTACTGTTCCCGATCTGGATGCCGAGTAGTGGTTAGTCAGTAATTCCCAATTATTTTGAGAGTCCATAGGATTGTATGGGGATTTTTGGCACTATTACCCGTGGTGGTAATAGCGCTGAAAATGGGCGGGAAAGCTGGATATTTACCTCCAGCTCAGAGCTATAGGTAAATCTCCAGTTTTCAGCCCAAACTCAGCATTGGGCGGAGCAGTAATGCTGCGGTAATACCATTAACACTGCATTTTTGCCACTCCGTCCAACCCCTGATGAGGCACCAAGACGCACATGTTTTATATGCATCTGAAACATTACTCTGTAATGCTGATGCATGGTAAGATACAACATGCATTGAGACAAATCCACGAAATTCATCCCTTCTCTCAAATGGAGAGCCAAGCCCTTTGGGACTAGGGAGATGAGCCTTTGATCCGAAAACCCTCCCTAGGTGACACGGCACGAGGGATCCCACTGGGGGTGACCCCCCCTTTGGGGATGAGGAATGCCCAAGTAAGGTTTTTATTCCACCTCCCTTTACCCCCAGTCACAATTCTTCATTGGATACATAGTGGTTGAACAGGGCAGTAATGTACAGGGCCCTTTAACAGTAGAACGGTTGGTTTCTGGTCCAAACTTGTTGCTGCCTGTGTGTGCAGAACAGAATCAATGTACTCTAATCTTTGGTTCCAAGAAGGACCACAAACCGTACTGGGAGAGAGAAGCAGCCAGAGAGCGAGAAGCATTGGCATGCGCAACCGCACAGAGAAGGGAGACCCTCACTCACAGGAAGAATGAAAAGGAGTAACCACGTAATCAAAGTTGTTGTGGGTGAAAGTCTACGAAGCCTGCAGGATGCTGCTGCTTGGTGCAAGACCAAGAACCCGGAGAGACAGGTCCCGCCAAAGAAGAAGCAAACGGAGCCAACACAGTGGGTTGACATCCTCCTGAAGCGATGACTAGACCCTGTCAGTCCTGAAAGGGAACAAATGCATAGAGAAACACTACCAACAAACCAAAGCCAGTGTTAGGCGGAATCCTGTGCAGGGCCCTTAGGGACCACTACACACAATTAAGACTGCAGTAATGGAGCAGCCAGGCTTATCTCAAGAGTATGTGAGCACTAGTAGAGATTACACAAAGGACCACAATTACTGTGACTCAAGCAAACACTGACTCAAGGTTTCAGGTAAAAAATATAAGTACATTTATTTTGAAACCATCTGTTATAAAACATGACACTTCTATCAATTCCAAACCACACTTAAAATACCCTACACAACCAATTCCACTTGTTCCAGCAAATTCAAGGTAAGTGCATTAGGATCTGACAGACCGGTTTTGCGATACTAACGCGTACCCACGGCTAGAAATGCTCACGAAGTTAAAACACACTTTGTACTCGAGAATTTCAAACAAGGGAAAATTGAATAAAAAATCATAGGCAATACTTTTTCAAGGCAAGGAGACTCGAGGACTTATTCAAAGATACATATTGAAGTCAATAGGCCTGTGCCAGTGTCAATGGAGCAGAGGCTCAGTTGCCGAGGATCACACGCTGAACAGTTCGAGATTTGAGATACCAAGAGTTCGTAAAGATTGTCAAATAGAAGGAAAAGATATAAGAGGGAGAGAAGAAAGAACAATTCTTCATGGAGGAAAAGGATTCACCCCGATTCCGGCTGGTCAGACAGAGAGAATGACCAAATGTGCACAGTACCTTATTCCGTTGGAGAAAAGCTAGTGCCACGGTAGTTGTTCCTGGTAGTTCCTGCAGATTCACTGTTCCTGCGGCTTCAGTCGTGGGGACAAGAAGGAGGACGTCTGGAGCGATCTGCACTACCCAGGAATGAGGCCAGCAGCAGCGAAAAAGACAACGATGAATAAAAGGTGCACTCCTTTAAATCAGGAGAGGGCTCTTCTGATGGCTATCCGGACCACTACAGCACAGCAGTGATTTTGACCCAGAAGAGGATTCTCAGACTGAAGAGAAGACGAGCTGGTTGATCCCACCAGGCTCAGGGGAAGAAGACTCCGGACTGGATCTTCTCTTTGTCGTTTAAGGGGTAGATAGCACAGGACTGCAACAGGGCTTTACCGGGACTCAGGGTTGCAGCAGCAGTCGTCTTCTCCACTTCCCTTCGGTTCCTTGTAGTTCCAGAGGCGACTCTGCCTTTAAGCTCAAGAGTCCTGCCTTTTATGCCAAAATCCCCCCATTCACACAGCCTGTCTGTCAGTCACTCAGCAGGGGGGTTGTCCAGCCCGGACAACCACACCAGCCAATCAACACAAAGTGTGACTTGTGTCTCCAAGGAGACCCTGTGCAGGGGGTGACTACACCCCTCCCTCACAGTCAGCCCACCTAGACACCCAGACGCCAAAGGAGGGCTTCTGGTCAGAAGCCCACCAAAGGTCGGCGAACAAAGGAGGCAAACCTGGTTTGCCACGCAAAGAAAGACCCAAGAAGGATGTTAACAAAAAGAAATGGCGATTAAACCCAACCAGAGCCGAAATAAAAAGTATTTGGACAAGTGGGTTTAAAGTTCGAGGCTACTAAAAAAGCCTAAAACAATACCACGTAATGTAATATAATCGTGGTAGGAAAATAAGGGTAGATACTACCTCCACCAGCCAAGTCTTAATGTTAAGGGAGAGAAACAATGTCCCAAGAGGTACAGATAAAAAGGGCTAAGAATTAACCCTTTCCAATACTCCATGTAAGATGGGGTGTACAGGATATGTGGTTAAATTACTATGTAAAGTTATTGGCAACTTTACCCTTTTTCTGGGGGACAGTAGTCAGCCCCAGAAATGGAGTCGGTGGGAAGTCTAAAAGACACTGAAGGTGCTGTGTAACACACAAAAGAGTGGGGCTACTGAAGTTGTGTACTCCAGAGTCCACCATTACAAAAACAGATGAGATACACAAGGCAAAACACAGGTAAGAGTGGGGGAAAAGCTCACACTCTTACCAAGTGGAAAAAATAAACTCCAGAAATCCAGCAAAGCTGCTGAGGGACTCACTAGGTAAGGGAAATTAGCCATAGAATGAGAATTCTCCCTTACAGCCAGGTCTGAGATGTGAAACTGCATTGGTAAGAAATACTGAAACCCTAGTTGAGTACCGCAGCTGGAAAAAAGTACATAACTGCGTACCAAGAGCAGGTTTATGGTGGTGAGGCCACAGCAGAGCACACAGCAGGCTCAGAATCTGTACCTTCAAATAGGGGGTGAACAGGCTGAGAAAGACACACGCAGAACTGAGAGTCCAAACAACCCATGAAAAGGCGAAAAAACTGATAAAAGGAAGGCTGAGAAATCCACAATCCACGCAGGACTGAGACTCCAAATAACTCACAAAGGGGTGCAGAAACTGGTACACACAGGAAGGGTTAGCAGGCCAGCAATTCAAATTCCACAAAGGGATAACTATCCCACAACTCGAGTAAGATGGAATAAGGAAGGTATGCCAAGACGCATAGGGGTAGCCAGGATTATGTAACAGGTTTTGCCTGGAACTAATGAAGTAGGGCCCACCCTAAGGAGAGCCTAAAGAGGGAATGAGGCTTGGTGTGCCTCCCGCCGAATGTGCACGACTACTGCACATAGCGCAGGAGTGCGTACCACTGAAGCAGGGTTAGGATGGGTTCTCCTGCTGAGATTCTTTAAAAAAAGAAATCAGTTAAAATGGTGCATTTTACAATACACTTTGTGTGATAAATTAGGTAAAAAGACACACAGTTTACTATCTGTTTCTAGGGTGCGCAATGAAAGAAAATCCATTAGATGACAATCACCAACAATGCACATTTTCATAATGCTTTTGCTTTTATATGCCAGTACTCTGCAAGTGTAAAAAATAGTTCCATACTGTTTGTGCCCACACATATCCTTGCTGGTGAACCTATGTATGCCAGTATTCCAAAATAAGAAAATACATATTTGCTTTGCCTGTAGTACCAGTAAAGATAATTTAACAAATCATGTTCATGCTGGCTCTGCCAATATATGCCAGTATTCTCATGTAAGAACATACACCGGTTGGGTTTGCCTTAATGCCAGTAAAAAAGCCATGCCAGAAATAAGAAAAAATGTGCTTGCTGGCTACACAAATCCCTCCCCCCCATAAAAGAACACTCATCATGTTGTATTTGCCCCCAACACCTGTAAGAAATGTCATGCCACAGTAAGAAAAAAACTGCCTTGCAGTCTCCACAAATGTTCCCTGTATAAGAACACTTAAGTTGCCTTTGACCTTAACGCCAGTAAGAAATGTCATGCCAAAACACATAAACATGCCCTCCACTGCCCCATGTAAGAACATTTATGTTGGCTTTGCCCTTAATGTGAATACAACATTCCATGCCACAGTAGTACCCAGTCAGCACCATTGTAGTATCCCCCCTCCTTCCCAACCCTTCATACACATAATATTACTCAAGTTGGTTTTTATTTGGAAAATATCAGCAGCAAGACATGCCATGCCCCTGTTAAACATGTTCATGCTCCAACGACCCCCGGGACGCATTCACACACAGATACACACACACAGACACACATGCACAGACGCACACACAAACACACACACGCACAGATGCAAACAGACACACACACATAGATACACACATAGACACACACACACACACACACACACACACACATTCATAGATATTCACCCACCAGTCATACATACATCAATACAGCTTCTCTGTCATTCACACTCGCACCTAGAACATTCACACTGCATTCTCATTCACACCCACACTTGCACCCATGTACACCATTCACACTGCATTCATTCATATGCGTGCACTTACAAACACTGACTCACATACATACTTACATACACTTACACATACACAGCCTCGCATTAAAACATGCGTACTTTCATACAAACATAAAATCCATGCACACACATGCACACAAACAAAACCACTTTTCCCCCTTATCAGTTTCCCTCCAGACTCGACACAAGCAGACAGGAACCTGAAAGCTATGGAGAGCTTGCTGGTTTCTGACATGCAAAGATGAGCTGAAGAATGGCCCCTGCTGCTCAGCCTGCAGAGTCACATCTACAGATTTTGGGTGGCCTTGCCCGCGCAGGCCCTACACTGTCTATGCCTGTGCCAAGATGCCAGACATTGCCAAAGGGGGTGAGAACATTATTGAGTATTGTGAATACCAACCAACAGGGGTCAGAACACCTATATGTTACACAGAGGAGACTACACCCCCAGAGACAGGATAGGTGTCAAACTATTTGAACTTACTAAAGAGACCTTTTTGCCACAAAAGGAAACAAGAGACACTTCTTTCTTTTGTTTTCAAGACATTGAGAACTCTTTGGGTGGAGGGACAGAAAGCAGCCAACAGAAGCCCAAATAAATTCGGAGTGAAACTTACTTAGGCCAATTTATAATATTTAGTTTTAGTGGTAGGGCAAGCATCGGCAGGGATGTCATTTGGTGGTCGCTAGGGGTCACATGTGCAACCCCTAGCAACTCCTGTGTGACCCCTGGCACTGCAACTGCAACCCCGGTGGGCTCGGATTTAAAAAAGAAAGGATTTCTTTCTGAAGTCACTCTGACTTCAAAAAGAAATAATTTCATTTTGAAATCCGATTCCCTCCCCCCCCCCAGAACCTCCCCCCCCGTCTCCCCTCACCAGGACAGTGATGGCTCTGGCTCCTGCGCTCTGCTGCGCATGACATGTGCGTTCTGGAGCATGGGAGCCATGCCTGCGGAGGAGGAGCAACGGAATTCTGGAAGGTAAGAACATATATTGTTTAAACGCAAAAGTTTATGTGTGGGTGTGTGCGCTTGTGTGTATTATGTAATGTACGTATATATCATGTAATGTGGGTGAATGCGTGTATGATGTTTGGATGGCTGGGCGTGCGTGTGTGAGTGGATGGTGAATGATTGCATGTGTAAATGAGCAAGTGGTGTATGAATATGTGTGCTTGTGTTAAATACCCAGATTACTGACCGGTAATCGTTATTACTCCTAGTCCCATGCTTCCACATCCCAGTACTTGCCTATGAAGCACTTTGCCTCATACATAAGTACTGGGATGAGGAAGAGGGTCGTTGAGGTAATACTGGGATGAGGAGTTGATTTTACGGGTTGGAGGAGGAGAGTGGGAGGGAAGGGGGAGGTGTGGAAAGGGTGGGGCTGGAAAGGGGTGTGATAATACATAATGGTCATCAATGATAAAGCAGGCATCATATATATTAGTGGCTAGACTGGCACAATGATACAGCCAGTATAGTCATTTCCTACTGTGGCATGACTTTTTTACTGGGCATCTATAATAAAGTAAGCATGATAAGTGTTATTATCTGGCTAGCCTGGCATTTGGGTGCAGCCAGTATAGCATTTTCTTGCTATGTCATGGAATACTTTCTGGGCATATATAATGAAGCATCAAAGCTGTTATTACATGGCTAGAGTTTCATTTTGGCGCAGCTTATCTAGCAATTTGGTACTGTGCCTTGACATTTTGTGCTGGGCATCTCTGCTAAAGCAATCATGATAAGTGCAATCACCTGGCTAGACTGGAATTTGACTGCAGCCATTCTAGTCTTTCTTTACTGCGGCATGGTATATTTTTCTGGGCATCTATGACAAAGTAAGCATGTTAAGTGTTGTTATGCGGTTAGATTGGCATTTTGGTGCACCCCATCTAGGTATCTCTTGCTGTGGCATGGCATTTTTTTACTGTGCATCAGCAATGCTACAGCAAACATGATAAGTGGCATTATGTGTATAGCCTATGTTCTGCAACCAGTTTTGACATGCTTTCTTATAGTGGTATTGCAGTTTCAATAGCAAAGCGGTAAAATAGCTCCACGGTTTGAGTGCCCTCTGGTGCAAATTATGCGTGAACTGCAGTTTGCATGTTCAAATACTGGCACAGCCAATTCAACCTTTAATTCTTCCGAGGTTGATAAAGGAATACCAACTTCAGTTGGAATAATAATTGTATTTAAATATGTGCTATGTATAATGCCTTGTCGAAAGCGCTATATAAATAACTAATCAGTTGGTCACATGCATCTATTGGATTTTTGTATAGTGCAATATTTCTGCAACTACAGGGGCTCTACTTATCATATCATGAAAACACCTGACATGCAGCAATAACTGGCTTAATATGGAAGTAACGGCCCACACAATGCTGAAGTGGCATATCTATGGCAGTGCCTCGGCTTATGGTGATTCTATTGGGTCTAACCCTATGAAAGCATGAGCCCATCCAGGGCATTCAAAGGCAGCACCCTTGCTACAATGGGGGTAATTCATAGAATTTAGCGCACAAGTGCCGCACGCGGCTGGCGCACAGTGTGCGCGTGCAAATCCCTGCGCGGGAAGTTTCACACGATATTGGCCCTGTGCGAGTGGAGTACGTGTATTACTGGGGTGCGCGGGAAGTTTCACACGCGATTGGCCCTGTGCGAGCAGGGTACGTGTATTACTGGGGTGCGCGGGAAGTTTCACATGCGATTTCAGCTGGGTACGTGTATTACTGGGGTGCGCGGGAAGTTTCACACGTGATTTCAGCAGGGTACGTGTATTACTGGGGTGCGTGGGAAGTTTCACACGCGATTGGCCCTGTGCGAGCGGGGTACGTGTATTACTGGGGTGCGCAGGAAGTTTCACACACGATTGGCCCTGTGCGAGTGGGGTACGTGTATTACTGGGATGCGCGGGAAGCTTCACGCGCGATTCCAGCAGGGTACGTGTATTACTGGGGTGCGCGGGAAGTTTCACACGCGATTGGCCCTGTTTGAGCGGGGTACGTGTATCACTGGGGTGCGCAGGAAGTTTCACACGCTATTTCAGCAGGGTACGTGTATTACTGGGGTGCACGGGAAGTTTCACACGCGATTTCAGCATGGTACGTGTATTACTGGGGTGCGCGGGAAGTTTTACACGCAATTTCAGCAGGGTATGTGTATTACTGGGGTGCGCGGGAAGTTTCACATGCTATTTCAGCAGGGTACGTGTATTTCGGGGTGCCGGGGAGTCCCACACGTGATTTGGCAGTGTGGGTCCTCCCAGGTGTTCCCTGTACACCCTCCACGGCCCCTTCAGGCAGCCCACACCACAGGGGACTACCCTGCACCCCTGGTCAATGTCCCGCTGGCAGCCCACCCAACATGGGCATGCCCCCCAGCAAAGGCACATGTCTCCTTGCACTACTGATCACCAACTCATGTCCCCTTGCACCCCCACCCCCCAGCATTGCGGGGCACCTGCCAGCAGGCCCCCACTCATGTCCCCCTGCACCCCCACCCCCCAGCATTGTGGGGCACCTGCCAGCAGGCCCCCACTCATTTCCCACTCATGTCCTCCTGCACCCCCACCCCCCAGCATTGCGGGGCACCTGACAACAGGCCCCCATTCATGTCCCACTCATGTCCCCCTGCACCCCCACCCCCCAGCATAGCGAGGCACCTGCCAGCAGGCCCCCACTCATGTCCCACTCATGTCCCCCTGCACCCCCAACCCCCAGCATTGCGGGGCACCTGCCAGCAGGCCCCCACTCATGTCCCACTCATGTCCCCCTGCACCCCCACCACCCAGCATTGCGGGGCACCTGCCAGCAGGCCCCCACTCATGTCCCACTCATGTCCCCCTGCACCCCCACCCCCCAGCATTGCGGGGCACCTGCCAGCAGGCCCCCACTCATTTCCCACTCATGTCCTCCTGCACCCCCACCCCCCAGCATTGCGGGGCACCTGACAGCAGGCCCCCATTCATGTCCCACTCATGTCCCCCTGCACCCCCGCCCCCCAGCATTGCGAGGCACCTGCCAGCAGGCCCCCACTCATGTCCCACTCATGTCCCCCTGCACCCCCAACCCCCAGCATTGCGGGGCACCTGCCAGCAGGCCCCCACTCATGTCCCACTCATGTCCCCCTGCATCCCCACCCCCCAGCATTGCGGGGCACCTGCCAGCAGGCCCCCACTCATGTCCCACTCATGTCCCCCTGCACCCTCACCCCCCAGCATTGCGAGGCACCTGCCAGCAGGCCCCCATTCATGTCCCACTCATGTCCCCCTGCACCCCCAGCCCCCCAGCATTGCGGGGCACCTGCCAGCAGGCCCCACTCATGTCCCACTCATGTCCCCCTGCACCCCCACCCCCCAGCATTGCGGGGCACCTGCCAGCAGGCCCCCATTCATGTCCCACTAATGTCCCCCTGCACCCCCACCCCCCAGCATTGCGGGGCACCTGCCAGCAGGCCCTGACACATGTCCCTCAGCCAACACGTCATCACAATCTAGATCCCTGGCCCTTATGGGCAGCCTCCACATGCCAAACACCCACCCAAGTATTGCATCCACCCACTCAGAAATGCCAATTACATGATACAACCCCAATGTCAAGTATGTAAATTAACACATGTACCTCACATACACACAATGGGTGTAAGTGAATGTCAAAACCCATATCATGATATGCATGAAACCAGTGAGATGATACTACGCATTGAAGTTTTGATGAAAAAAATGTATTAAAAGCAACATAAATGGAATTAAAAATAATCAAACGACAATGGGAATTAAAAACAAAAAGCAGCATGTCCGTAAAATAATGAAAAACCACAAATCATAATCCAAAGGAAAGGTGTCCAAAGTCACAGTTCTAAAAAGTACATCCAAGGGAAAAACAAAACCGAAAACCATTGCTCCATGGGTAAATCAAAAAAAAACCATAATCCAACAGTCAACTATATACAGATAAACAATCCAGGGTCCATGATTCCAACTGAAGAAATGAAACCTATCTAAAAATACTACCTAATAAAAAAACTATATACACAAATGTGGTCCATTGTCCAAACGGTCCAAAATCAATAAAAAAGCAAAGGAAACCTAACACTAACTACATAACTATTTACAAGTGCAGCGGGCTAGTCCAACGGTTCACTGGTTGTTGTCATGGGCCAGGGCATCATCGAACTCCTGTTCAATGGCTTGGAGGCGGGCATGTTCCCTGGCCCCGAGGTCTCGCAGGGATAATGCAGTGTCCAGCTCCAACTCCCTGCGAATACCCTCGAGGCACTAAGCCCGCCTCAGCGCCCTCCGCATGGAGTTCTCCGCCCTGACTATTGTGAGCCGTTCCACCTCTGCCCGCTGCCACTCCACACCTATCTGCTGGCCCAACCACTCCCACACGGAAGACACTCCCATTCCAGGGTTCTCCTGCCCTCAAGCCGATGCCTGCCCCCCTAATGTTGATGGCCCGAGCCATGATGCCTCCCACGTCGAGCCTGCCGCTGCCTCCGACGCAACTGCCTGTGCCAGCACGACGGCATCCAGGCTGATGGAAACCACCAACGCCGTCCTGCACGTGCCCTGCCCGATGATGCCGTCACATCCTCCATCTGCTGGGGTGCAGTTGCTGGTGTGTCCACCCCTGCTGGACCTCCGACTCCCGACTGTGGCAGGGATGGGATCCCCACCGAGTTGGCTGCATTGGTCGGGGCAGGTCCACAGCGGGCCCTGGTGGCATCTGGGCCGGAAGACGGCATGGAGAATGACTGGCGCATAGCCTCCACAGAGGAGGAGAGGGTCGCCAGAGTGCCCGACACATGAACAAAACCCCCGACCACGGCCGCTTCCAACTGGACCACGTTGGCACGGTGCTCTTCGTGATGATGTGCGTGCTCCCCCCGGGAAGCACGCACCTCATCACGAATGACACCCGTGCGCAACGCGACACCAATCAGGACCTTCTACATACGGCCAGGGGTCCCCTCGTCCGCAGGTGGAGGGGAGTCAGATGACATGGGCATCCCCCCTACCTGCGGACGGGCCTGGGATGGGGCATCCCTGCTGGTGCATGGTGGTGCAGTCACAGTGTCAGGGACAGTGACATGCACAGGCACCTCCACGGCGACCTGTGCTGCCTCCTGCCCCTGGACTGCACCACTTGCACCAGCAGGGATGCCCCCACCAGGCCCCATGTGCAGCTCAGTAGCGGCCTCCTCCTCCTCTGTGGAAACCACCAACCTGGAAGCTCCACCCCGTCTTCCGCCGTTGCAAGCCCCTGTGGGGGTTCACCCACCCCTTCCACTGCAGTCATGGGGGCATCCCCGCCGCTTTGCTCCACAGCGCCGTCTCCGCCCTCTTCTTCACTTTGCGCTGTGTAGAGGGAGACATAGAACACAAGCATCAGGGTACTGTACAATGGTCCCCTAGACAGGAAGCAATAGCAGATGAGTGGCACTGTCAAAGATCACTTCCATCATGTCCCTCCACAACACATGGGTCAGTGCAGGCAAAACACATGCTGTAACAGGCATGGCGCATGCTATGGACATTAGCAAACATGTCCAAGGGACTCTTGAAACATACAATGTTGTTTTTGAACTCACATGCATCATGGGTCATGCCTATCACATTCACACACTTCACCGTACTTTCATCCATCTGGACTCGTACACCCCAGACACAGTGGATGCAAGGATAACTAGGCTGCATCAGTGAATCTGAACATTGTCACAGACATGTGTCATGCATCCATGGCATTCACAAGTCACAGACACGCAGGTCAGACACACAGACATGGACACCATACATGTACATGGCATCATCACCCATCCCTCACCCCCACCCATGTCCAGGAACAGAGACTGGCATGCTCTCATGTGTCCATTACGCATAGGGCTCCCCATGTAGCATTTAAACACATACACCAACCGTGTGCTTCACACATTACTGGTCTCACATGCATGACCATGATGTCCCTGCACACACACACGCGTACATGGCCTATGTCACACATACAGGCAAGTATCAGACAACCAGCACACTGCAACATGCCCTGTCTCACACAGCAATGCTTGGCCACTTACTGTTCGACTCCAGACGGGTCTGCCTCTCAAGGATCTGGGCATGGAGCACTGGGCGTACGCGTTCCAGGACCCTCAGCTGGATGGTACTCAGCCTGCCCCAGCCCCCTCCACGAGGCGCCGGGCCTTTATGAGGGTCCTGGACCTGAAGTCCTCCCAGCGCTTCTTGACTTGCTTGATATTGCGGGTTGCCACCCCCTCCGCGTTGATGGCAACCACAAAGTCGTCCCAGATCCTGTCCCGTCCTTCCTTGTTGGCGCGTGATGATCCGAAGAGGGCATCATAATGCCCCAGGACAAGCTCCACCAGGACACCAACTTCCTTCTGACTGAAGCTGGTGGCCCTCTGCCCCTCTGGCTGGGGGTCGCCAGTGGTCTCACATGGTGTTTGCCCCGACATGGTGACCCCTGAGGCAGGCGTGGGTGGGCAACTGGGTCCTGGGGCTGGGCTGTGGAGCGATGGTATTCCAGTCGGGAGTCTTCTGTTCCAGCAGGGGTGGGCACCGCAACTGGACCCCTGCAGATGGCTGATGTGCAGGCACCAAATGGCAGGGCACGGTGGCAGCAGGCAGGCAGGCAGGCAGCAGCAGATGGCTCGTGGGAGGCTGCTCAGGGCTCTGGGGGGCAGTAATTCGGCCTTTTGGGCAGGAGCGTGGTCTTCCGTGTGCTTACGCATGGCCAGCTTGATATGGAGTGATTTGGCACGTGAAAATTCTGCACGTCAGCGTGTAATTCGAGGAAAGGCCCTTAGCGCGTAAGCGCGTCTGCACGCATACGCGATTTCATTGGACCGAAGGCCCTTCAAGCGTAAGCGCCTCTGTGACGTGACGTGCGCGGGCGTGCACGGGCGTTTCAGCGCACGTGAAAAACTGCACGTCCGCGTGGGAATGCGTGTAATCTGAAGAAAGGGCCCATGCGCGTAAGTGACGTGACGCGCGCGGGCGTTTCCCTCAGCACGGGTTAAAGGTGAGCGGGGGCAGCAGTTCGCTGTACGTGCCTTTCGTGGAGACCGACGTGTGTTGCTGCTTCCTGCTGTTTCGCGCGCCATCACAACTTCACAGCTATCAAGGACGTATCTCTTCTTTTGGTGGGGGTATTGGCTACGCGTGTTTTTCTGCATCGCGCTAGTCAGACGGTGAGTCGCACACGCTATTTTTCCCACTGAGGGTGCCCCTGTGTATCGCACCCATTTTCGAGGTCATAGTAGCCTGCGTGTCCCACGCGTACGCGTTATTCGTGTTACTGGGTGCCACTGCGTACTGCGGGAGGTTGATTCCACGCACGTAGGCTGCAGGGTTGCATGCACGGTTTTACTGCAGTTTTGGGGTGCCTGAGCGTTGCGTGACCCGTCACTATATCACCGGGGTCACATACAGCCTTGCAGGTGCAGGGGGGCTGTTAACATCTTGCTTCCCACCCCCTTCACCCCAATTGCCCAGGTCAATTGTGGTGTACACCTCCCATTGGCACTACTCCATCTGTGCCGGCACTACTACATCTGTGCCATGGTTGGGAGGACACCAAAGGTGAGGGGCGCCTCAGCTGGGCGTACTCCTCGTGGCGGGCGTGGTCGGGGATGTGGCTGTGGTGACCAGGGAGTAGGGGGACTCCAGGGTGTCCAGGGCGGCCACAGAGGGGGAAGAGGCAGGGATGTGCCACTTGAGCACAATGTTGTGCCATGTGTGGGTGCAGTCATGCCACCACCCCCTGTGCTTCCGGGGGATGCAGCTTCTGCATCTGGCACTGGCGCCCATGTGACCCGGCAGTCCGTTCCATTGACTGCCACGGCCCAAGGGTAGTGGTAGCTGCAGGTGCAGCTGTGGACACCGCCACCCAGGCTCAGGGTCTGCCAGCGCAGGCTGTGTTGGCACTTGAGGAGCCCTTGGTAGATTTCCAACTGGCCAGCAGGGAAACCATAGGGGCACGCAGGGCTGCTCTGACCAAGACACGTGTCCCTGGGGCAGTTATGTCATCTGCTGCCCCGAACAGCCGGGTATTGGCAAGTGCAGGGGCAGATGCACCCAACAACACCCCGGTTGTGAGTCTGCCAACCAGGACCGTTGCGGTCAATGACCCTGCCACAGCGGATGTTGCTGCGCAGGGTCCATTAGAGGGCACCCAGATGCCACTGACACAAGTCAGGCCCTTGGTCGTCCCTCCACCTGCCACTCCCATGGCTCAATCTACCGAACCCACTGGCCATACTGGTCAGGGCGGCATTAGCCAGCCAGGGTCTGCGCCACAGTCCAAGAGGAGGAAGGTTGCACCTGCAGCACAGGCTGGGACCCCACACACAGCCACGACCTCCTGCACGTCGAGGAAGAAGCCTTTCTGCAAGCAGGACCTGGACTTCCTCGTGGACTACGTGCGGGGCCACAGCCGTGACATGGTAGTGGGTGCCAATAGTCAGACTACGGCTGCCCACCATGACACCCACTGGAAGCATGTTGCGGAACATGTCAGTTCATTCGGCCATGAGGTGCGCACGGCGCAAGAGTGCAAAAATCGTTGGAATGACCTCAAACGCAGCACTAAGGCTAAGCGTGCCTCAAATTACAACTTGACTCTGGTGACTGGCGGTGGGCCTGCACCAGAGGAGGAAGAGCTCACTCCGCATGAGGCACTCGTTGCGGAGTTCATACCACCTGAATTGGTCGAAGGAGTGGGAGAGATGCTGGACTTTGATGCCCAGTCCAGTGAGTGTTGATGCATGTTTGTTGAGGACGTGTGTGTTTCACTTGTGGGATGTGTTGTGCATGATTGCCACTACATGTGACGTGTACATGGTTCTGATGTGTGAGTAATGCAATGCTTCCGTGATGCATGTCTGCTCTGCTGGATGGTGGACATGTGGAGCAGACGGGGACTGTCCGCATCACCACTATTGCACCCTACTCACATGCTGGTTACAAGTATGCCCCTCCGGTCCATGTTCCAGCTCACTGGCCCTTCTGCATGTGACGTAGGGTGACCTTCCTCTCAGCCCAGGCACAATGTCATTGCATGACTGACGTGCATGTCTCCTCTGCCTGCATGCGGTGACTCCATGTAGGCATGCTCCTTTGCCCCTCCTCCGCCACTCTGCACCCCAGTTCCACCTTTGCACTGGTCTGCTTCAATCTTGCCAATGTGCACTTTCCTGTTCATGCATCCTGTGTACATGCTAACTTCCAGCGTACAATCTGCCAAACATATGTCGTGTGGGACAGCCTTAGTACTTGATGCAGGGTATCTCAATTGTACTGTACATGGGTCAGATGTCCCGCAGGGACATGAGTGCCCATTCATGCTCCATGTGCATTGCATGCATGCCCCTATGTGTCCTTGACTGGATGATCACTGTAATACAAGTCCTGGGTGACATACATTGCATGGCATCTCATCAGTCTTCCCATGTCAACTGTGGCTCAGTACTGCGTTGCACACATGTTTAGGGTCTGACAATCTGTGTGGCTCACAGGCCTAGGCCTGTTTAATGGCCAATGACTCTGTCCAACTGTTGTAGTGTCTTCTTCACACGTGGGCGGCCTCCAGAGTTTTCATCATGTGTCCTGCTTGCTGTCCCATCATCATTTTCAGTGTTGTCACTTGAATCACATTAAGCTGTTGATGCCAGTCAACACTGCCTGTCAATACACAGGTGTATGGTCAGCCTTTTGATACCATGCTAGGCATCCCTGCTTTTGTACTTGGGTGGAGGGGTGCTTGGCTTGTAGATATGCTACCCATTGAATGCACAGTGCACGTGATGCCTGAATTTGACCTTGCACTGCCTTCACATTTCCTGACACACACCATGGAGTCCTTGTACATGTAGGTAGTGAGTGGCGTACACATTTTCTGCACTGCATAGACCCACTTCCATGCAAACTGCCACCTTTCAACAGGTCTGATCACAGAAGCAATTCAAAGTTGACCCAGCATGCATGCCAGGTTCGATGTTGTGTGTCACAGGTCTGCCCGATGTGTTTGTTGTCAGTGTGTGTGTGTGTGTTGTGTGCTTCTGACATGTGTAGTGACCTTTTTTCTCTCTATTTTTCAGGTGATGACGCAATGGAGGCGGAGGATGGTGTTGTCATGCCAGACACAGGGTTGTTACCACTACATCAACCCGGCACAAGTGGGGGTCGTGGGGTGGTAGGCAACGAAAACCCCCAAGTTCTACAGTCCATCTTGTCTCTGGCTGCCTATGAGTCCTGCCTTGATGACGACTCTGACGTCCATGTCGAGTTGGATGAGCATCAAGTCCATGTGTCAGGGGTGAGTGATTCTGATGTGGACACTCCTCTGTCCGCGACACCTGCACTGAGGGATCAGACAGTCTTGGTTCCTCTGCCCATGGTGGATCGGGACGCAGGGTCACCCTCCACACCAGTCACTGATGTGCCTGGGACATCACGTCGACGGGGGCATGTAGTCGTGCAGCCGCGGGCGGTGCCAACACAGCGAGGACACCCGGTCCTTGGGTCCCGCAGGAGTCAAGCCCAGCAACGCGGTCGCCACGCGCAACCGCAGTATACTGAGTGGGAGCAAGACATGACTGCCAATTCAGAATGGCAGGGGGCAGCAATGGAGAAAATCGCTGAGAGCATGGAGCGTGTGGCCCGATCTGTGCTCCCCCCTGCTAGGCAGGTGCTTCTCCAGCGGCAGGCGACACGGTCCACGGCCCGCTCGCTCAGGCTGGACATGGCGGCCTCAGGCAGGGCACGCCAGGCTGAAATGTCGTCTCTGCGTAAAGCAATTGCTGCTCACGCAGAGGCGCACATGGATGCCCTGAGGGAGGAGTATGCTTCCCTCAAATCCATTCTGGGTGTCCTTATGATGTCCCAGAGGCAGCGGGCAGAGGAGAGGTTTGCACAGCTTGAGCTTACCATCTCGGCTGAGCTACAGGCTTGCCGAGAGGTGCAGCGGTTGTCCAGCCAGGCTTTGCAGGAGGAACTCCGTGTTACACGTGCTACCTTGCAAGAGGAAGCACGTGTATCCCGTGAGGTTCTGCATGCAGACCTACATCACATCGCCACACAGAACCAGGCTCACCCATCCGGCAGACTTGCTTCCGACGAGGGGCAAGCTGCGGCTAGGCGTGGCCAGGCTACTGTGCCACGTCCTCCTTTCCAGGATGAGCCAGACTCGGATGACCATCTATCTCCCACATAGGTTGGGCTGTGCAGGTGTTGAGCCCATGGAGGTTTCTTTTTTGGCTCAGCATCATCGCATGTGGGTGTTGAGCAGCACCCTGTACCTCCCCCCTCCTGGGTGCCTCCCCTCCCCCCCCCCGGGTCATATGTGGCCATTTTTTATTTTTCTTTTAGTTTAGTTAGTTCAGTTTCTGTTTGATAGTTAGATTAATTAGGTACTGTAGGTTTTTCATAGTTAGTGTAATTAGTTAATATAGTTTAAAATTGCTTGTCTATTGTGCTTTCATGTGACTGTGCAGTGCTTTGTGGCTTTTGAAAGCATCCACTGTCTGTTCCAGCTGGGCCCTTCAGGCTTGTCTTGTGTATGTGTTTGCTGCTTGGGGTCCTTGACTCACATATGCCACTCCTGCCTCCCTTATCCATGGGCTCGCAAGGATGGCTCGGTGTGACAGCCTATTACACAAGGGCTTTGGACTGTCATATCTGTGGCATGTCCGGTACTGTGTAACTTGTGTTAACACCCCTAGTGGGGATGATTGCGGTGTTATTGACCACTGTTCAGCTTTTGCTAGATGGGGTGTTTCATGATTAATGTGTACATTCATTGCTATGCATTGTGTAGTATGTTTCTTATCTTTACTGTACACGTGCTTGTTGCAATTCATGCCGTAGATAGTGTGTTCCACACTTTGGATGTGAAAGACGGACTGATGGTGTGATTTCTGATGTAAGTCTCTGACATGGTCCAGTAATGAGATGCCTGAAGAGACACACACAGATGACTTTAAAGCATTAATCATGTGTTTCATGCCCTTTCTGCAGGGGGATGAGCCTCCAGACCACCTTTGCCAGCAGACATGGCCCATTGGACGTCTGAATTCTGGACACGCTTGTTGGTGCCCACATGCACATGTTTGCGTAAGCAGAGGCACAGGGATTCCAGACCTACATCCTAGAACTGCTGACGTGTTCCATGGAACTCCAGACAAGGTGAGCAGCACAGGGGGCCACAACACAGCAAAGCTTACACCAGGCCAGTTGCACATGCAGGCTTAGTAGCAGCACTGAGGGTGAGTTTGGACGAATATTGGTGTTTAAGCACACAATACAGCTCAGATGTGTTGGTGGACTGATGGCTGTTGGTTGTAAGGTTGTCTGGGACACCTGCAGGGGCAGTGGCACATACTCTCCGGTGCACCAAGGTCCATTGAGGCACTTGTATCAACCATGTAGCCTTCCGAAACATGGAAAGGAGCAGCTCACAGGGACATACAGCAAGGGACATACTCGGGTGCAGTGCATTTCATTTCCATGTACATTTTGAAACATGCACTGCCTACTTTGTTTTGGTCATGGTGGAACACGACTTGTTCTGAAGTCATGCCTTGCTATATGGGTCTGTCTGCTTACCCAGGGAACATTGCATGTTGTGTGAATTGTGACATATTGGTGTTCCATTTGCCACGCACCCACCGTAGCTGACTTACTGCATTGACTTTGTATGACCCATCACAGGGGTAATGTTACATATGGGTACGAAGCATCCACACCAGATTGTCTGTTTGTAGAGTAGTTTGTTGCTATGGGGCATGTTTGGTGGTGTGTTTTTGTGTTATGGGCACGCACAGATTATTAACTGTGGCTCTTTTTGCAGCATTGAAGTGCTCCTGTAACCGGACCTGAGAGTGCGTAGGCAGGAGGCCAGCACTCAAATCCAGAGCTAAGTGTCTTGTTTTTCTTCCAAACTGCTCTGCATAGGCTTGCTGGGGGGTGCACTAATGCATGGATGAATGTGTAATTCAATTTGGTATGTTTTTTTTCCCCTAATCACCCAGAGTCCTATCCAATTCTAAACCCTGTACCCTCTACCCGGTGTTCCTGCTTCCCGTACCTATCCAACCAACGTTCCCTAACCCTCTTTCCCCGCTGGGGTTGCGGATGCCTGTGTAAGCCCCAAACTTGCAGGCGCCAAAACCCTAGAGGGGGTGGTTGGTTCATGCCACTCCTAAGCCTGGACTCCAGAAGGCCATGACAATGATGTACAAGTTTGTTCAGATTGTGTATGTGTTCATGCAGGTAGTACATTTTCGTGCATTCCCTACTTTCATGTGTCATTCCTCCTCCCCTCTCCTGCCACTCATTCCAGTTATCCAGTGTGCCAACGCCTGTCCCGACTGCATATCCCTGACCCTCCTTCCCCACCAGGGTCTCAGAGGCCTGTGTGAGTTTGACCTTGCAGGCACCCGGGCTACGGTGGGGGTGGTTGGTTCGTGCCACTCCTGCACCTGTGCACGGGACCTGTGACATTACACATCCGTTTGTGGTGCATCATTCTATGTTATGTACCACACATGGTTCACATCCTGTTGTAACATTGTTTTACTGTGCTACCTTGGTTGTTACATCATTGTGGTAGTACTTGGCCTTTGTGAGGTACTGCTACGTCAAGTCATCTACTGGAGGCTGTTCTGGTTCGTTTTTCTGCCTTGGATTTTGTGATTTTGCAAATGAAGGTGGACTCTGAGGGTGCAGGCACCTTTTTACACACAAGGTGGGAGATGGTGACGAAGGGGAAGGGTGATCCTGTGGCCAGGTGAAATTGAGGGTTGAAGGCTCCATGACCCAGGTGCAGTTGTTCAGTGGGTCATGTCATTTGTGAGGGAGAGGGGGTGTTTTGTTGTTGATAGTTGCCTTGCCCTGCAGTGTGATGGGAACCCTGACATTGTAATTGTGGTATCCTATGTACATGTTGTGTTCTGCTGATCAATGCCTGTTCATGTGTTGTGTTTACCTTTCAGGTGTGAGGGGATAGTTGTGGTTTGACATGCTGGGGTGTACACATGGTGAATGTTCACATGTGATGTGTAGAGGACACTGATGGTCACTTGATTGCACATGCATATGTTGAGTGCATGTCCTTACTGACCCACACACTCGCACTATGATGCACTACATGTACAACCACCCTTGGATATCCACGTGTACACTCTGTTTGCCTTCTGGTGCCCACTGTGTCCCTGCAGCACATGTTCTGTGACCAATTATGGATTCTGTACATGCCTAATTGGCTTTTTGATGTGGTTTGTCGCTTAGATGTGATGCTCAGGGTGTGCATCACACACAATAGCTGTTCACTGTGCTGTGCGCTGAGCAGTGTGTTGCAGGAGTTGGACACAGCACACAGAAGCTGCAGTGTTGATTTTGCAATGCACAATGTGCATGTAGACAGGCATTCATTGTTATGTTACGTCTACAACTTTTGTGATGCATTTGGGAATGACTTATTTTGGGTGGGAGGTTGTTGGTCAGTCATTTCATCTGATTCCATGTAAGGCATCATTGTCTGATGACACTGTACATTTTTGACATGGCAATGTGTACCTTATTGGTACTGTGTTGGTGTATGGCTATTGCTTGCCATGTCATGTTGTGGTTTGGGAGGGTTTGAGTGACATAACAGTGATGGCCTGTTTTGCAGGTGTGTGTGATTCACACCTTGCATGTCAGGGTCAGCCGCTTCTCAAAGCAACGAGCTGGGGGTAGATCTCTCTCCGCGGCAGGGACCTCCCTCTAGAACAGCCTTTCTACCTCCCTGGAACTTGAGGAGAACCATCTCCGGTTCCGGAAGCACCTCAAAACCTTCCTCTTTGCTTCTGCTTTCTCTCTCCCTCTCCCTTGCTAAATTCTTCACTGAAACTGCACTGGATCTGCAACTGGGCCACTCTCACCGACCTTGGTCCCTGGCCCAGCCACTCTCCACTTGCACTGCCTCCCTGGCAACCCCTGCACTGCGGGACTGTCTCTCTAGCCCTACAGTAGCCCCCCTTCCCAGCACTTGTCTGCACTTACCTTTGCAGTTGCCACCAGCTGGCCTATTTATTTGTTTTTTATTCTACTTACCCTGTACTGCACTCCCCCCTCCCCTTCCCCTTGCTCTTTTCCCTTCCCCCTACCCCTGCACTTGCGCAATCTAAATGACACCTGGCCTAGTAGTATTGTTATCTGTCTTCCCTTGTTCCCCCCTCCCTGCCCCGTTGCACCTTGAAACACGTGTGTATAGGCACGTTACAAATGCCATATCATGTCATATGTCATATGTGTGCCTTTTGGTCACACAGGATAGCTTGTGTTTAAGTAGCTAGGGATGCAGACAATGTGGCACTTCCGTGGCAACAATCTCAGGGTGGTAAGGTTGTGACAGTTGACTGTCTCTTTGTCATCATCGATTGTCACCTGGTATGTGCCAGGCCTGTGTGCACTCCGCAGGGGTGGGAGTTTAGGTGAAAAATGTGGCCACAAGCTGGGTCCGGGCTTCCTTGCCACGTGCTCTGTCCCCTCCCATGGGCAGCGCCTGTGCCTGTGGTTGGGGATGTGGGGGCACCACCATGTCCACCGGTACGCCCTGCCGTGTTGCAACATTGTGCAGGACACATGCTGCCACAATGATCCTGCACACTACTGGGGGTGCATAGAGTAGCTGCCCGCCAGAGCGGTCAAGAGAGCGGATACGTGACTTGAGCCCTCTGAATGTGCGCTCCACTATGGCCCTGGTTGCAATATGGGCGGCTTTGTATCTTACCTGGGGTGGTGGGGTTGGGTTCCGGATTGGCGTCATCATGTGGTTGCTCAGAGGGTAGGCACTGTCCCCTGGGGAGGTGTAAATGGTTGTGATTATTGGGGTTTGTGTATTTGTGTGTGTGTGACATGCATGCATGTGCAAGGGCATTTGTACTCACCTAGGAGCCATGTGTCGCCATGCTGCCCAGCTTCCAGGGCCCGGCTCAGGGTGGACATTCTGTATATGAAACTGTCATGGGTGGAGCCAGGGTAGTTTGCATAGACAGAGGTGATGATTCCCTTTGCATCGCATACCACCTGTACATTGATGGAATGCCAGTGCTTGCGGTTTCGGTAGATGTGCTCAGTGGCCCTAGGTGGACGTAGGGCCACATGGGTGCAATCTATAGCACCGAGCACTTTGGGGAAGTTTGCCACCCTGTAAAAATCCAGGACAACGGCCTGCCTTTCTGCGGGGGTTCTGGGCATGTATATGTGCCTGTGGACTGAGGGGCGCGCTGTCATGATTGCCAGTACCTGGTGTAGGCAGCGTGACTGCGTGGCCTGTGAGACCCCCCACCACTATGGCAGTAGTCCGCTGAAATGACCCAGTGGCCAAGAAATGCAGGACATTGAGCACCTTCTCCAAGGGGCTCAATGCTTGGGAGCAAAGCGTGGGGGATGTAAGGTCATCTTCCCACTACCTGACCAGGTCTAGGATGATATGGGGTGGAAACCTATACCTGCGGCAGACCTGGTCATCAGGCATCCCAAAAAGGCTTGTCCGTGGTGCGAAAATGCGTGCCCTGGCTATTCTCCTCCTCCTGCGGTGTCCCACGATCAGTGCTGCGACAAATGGGGCATTCATCGTAGCTGTATATACGTGTTTGTTGTTTGCATGCACTTTTATACTGTGCGTGGGGACGCTTCCTCCTGCCTTCCTGTGGCGGACGCGTTGACGCCTGTGTGCGTCTTTTGCTGTGCGCGGGTTTCCCGTATTCGAATCCATGAATACGGGTTGTTCGCGTGCGTGTGGGCGTTCCGTGTAGTTCCCTGCAGTACTTCCCCAGTTACGCCTTCTTTTTCACGCATTTTTCCCCATTCCGCATGTTACGCCCACTGTTCCGCCCACTTTGGTTGTGTGCGCCGCGCTATGTGCGCTTTTGCTGTGCGCGTAGCGCACGCCGTGTGTGCCCGCGAGCGCCATGGCAGGTTTGGCGCACGGACAGCGGGAAACACGGGCAGCGTCTTCCTTGAATCGCACACCTGCGCGTACGCTGGTTTTCTCACGCTTGCGCCACCTTGCGCCTGCTTGCGCTGGGATTTTCGGCGCATGTTTGCTCCATGAATCGACCCCAATGTGTTTGTTATCTAAAATATTCTTCTCTGCTTCAGCACCTATTTGGTATTTTAAAATGTTTACATTTATGTATTTTTTTCCCACCCGCAATCCACTTCCGGTGATGTCACCAGGGTAAAAGAGGGACTTATGCCATCGAGGTCAAAGGTCATGTGACATCACTTCTGGCGGTGTCATCAGGTATGTAATGGAACTTCCTGTACCCCTGGCATTTTGGTGAATCATCGTCCATGAGCATAGGATAACATAGATTTTAGACAGAGGACCGAATTTCTATGAGACATCCTGACAAACACCATGTTATTATTGTCTTAGAATGTAGGTAACCATCATCACAGCTATAGGGTCAATTGAGGTTTTTTTTTCTTTATTCAAATGTGTTAAACCATGTCTTCTGGACCTGCTCCTATGTCTGACTAACCACAGTACATAATAAGATATCTTTCAACGATTCAAAATGTTCTGAGAAATTGCATTCACACATGCCTCCTGCTTGCTCTCTAGAGCACTTTCCTTAAGCAGGGATGCAGCCTACATCAGGAAATTCATAAATAAATGATATATCCTGAGTAATTGATTGCTACATTATTACAGAAAGCAGGGTCTTGCATTTGATTTGCTTGGTGGATATTAGAAAGCAATGTGGTAAAAAAAAGATTCTATGTTGAATATATTTGAAAAAGAATGCATGTATCAAGCCAAACCAAACCAAACCAAACCAAACCAGTGTTTCATTTGCACACATTTCAAAAATGCTTGCCAGTGGTACTAGCTTGCCATATTCTCCTGATGATTTGATTACAACTGTTTATTCCTTTCATTGTTTCTTCATTTCTTATATCTTCCCTCAGAACAAAGACACACACGCCACGATTAACAGAATCCAAGCATTTTAATGTGTATTTTGAATGATTATTTATGGAGCTAACAATGTGTTTCAAACAGAAACACGTACATAAAAGCGTACAGTAAGCAGGTCTTTCAAGTGGCAGTCTGGCAGTAGAGTCATGTAAAAAGGGGAGAAGTCTAGTTGCAAAAGGTGAATTAAGGTACATAATAAACTAGAGACATGACTGATGGGGGAAGAGGAATGTTCACAGGGGGGGTAAGCACATTGACATGAATGGTCAGCACTAACCTTTTAGCAGCATCTGATGTATTGAGATGCATACAGTGTGTGCAACATCAGGGAGAAACCTCAGAGCCGCTTTGAATGAGTGGATGTTTGTGGTGTTTTTTTGTAAACTTTTTTTATTGATATTTCAAAGCCAACAAAACATTATAACAGAAATGTCCCTGTAACCCCCCACACCCCAGCCCCAGAACCGTTCTCATGAAACACTATGCAAAGGGACTTTTATGCAGATTCAACACAAGCAAGAGGGTGGCAATATTTAGTAGCGGTAGTCTTTGTGGCAAACGAGAAGAACAAAGACAGCTTTTAGGAAGGCTAGCTCTTGGTTCCAATCTATTTGAAAGGCAGCATGGTCCTGTTGGAGAGAGTATGTAACCCACTCCAGTGCCACAAAGTCCCAAAGTGTCCTTATTCAATCTGACTCAGTTGGGGCCTCTGTACTCTTCCAGGTCATGCAATCAGTAGAAACGCAGTTAAAGTTAAAATAACTCACTCCTTAAAGAGAGGTTTACTTTCCGGCACACATCCGGATCACACAACCCTAGTAGACTTACATTGAGAGATGACAATAAAAGTGATCCGAACATTTTCTGCATTGGTTTCCAAAAACCATGTAATTTTAGGACAGCTCTAACATATATGCACCCATTCCCCTCGAGTGTCATATCCTCTTCAGCATTTGGGACTGGGGAAATATACTCTGTAAATGGGTAGGGGTATCATGCCATTTCACCATTATATCAGTTGTATGGCTGGAGTCAGTTTAGGTACATTTCTCCAGTGATATTCCCAGTGCTTTCAGGGGATAGTGCATCCCAGAGTCACTTCCCACATGTTCATATATGGCCGATTTGTCTAGCTCACGATCTAACAATAAACTACAGAATGAAGATATAAGGTTTTTAACGCTGGATTGGGCGACGAGGAATTTCTCAAATGAGGCTAGCGAGCTGGAAGCTGCATCTTGAATTAAGAAATCAGAGACCCAGTGCCGTAATTTGCAGTGATGGCGTTGCTCCTTCTCACTTGGAAGGACTGCTTACAGTCCTTAAAGGTCTAATCCTATGATCTTGGTCCATGTGCCTCAGTCTACGGCAACCTGCCTCCTGCCAAGGGGCAAATGCTGCCCTCTCCAACGCAGGGCAAAACTGTAGTTTTCGAAAGAGAGGAGTAAATGGTGATGAGATGGTGGTTATCCCGTATTTCTGAATGTGTGTGTCCCAGATATCACCTGCTACACCTGTAATTTGACTTAGGTACATGTGTTGGGGTTACGGGGCTTATGGAGCAAGAGGACTTCTTTCAACGGAGCAGCCACCACTGCCCTATCCATCCATATCCAGGTTTTGCTAAAGTCCCCTGAAAACAATTCCCAAGCGATTCGAACCTGAGCGAACTCATAGTAGGTGGTGAAATCCAGTAGCGCTAAACCTCCTCTTCTTCTTAGGGCTGTTAAGATTTTATAATAAACACAGGGGTTCTTGTTTCTACATATAAAAGTCGGCATCCATGTGTTTAGCGCCTTGAAAAAAGTCTAGGCAGTAGAATGGTGTTTTGATTTTCTGACACGTTGTAGCATAGGCCTGGAAGCACGTGTCATACGACACAAGCAGTGACAACCCGTGTCTGAAATGTGGATTATGAAAAGGGAACGCGGATGAGCGGGGAGACGGTTGGCGGAGAGAGCAGGAGAAAGGAGCCGTATCATGGGGCTCGATATCTTTTACTTCTTTATATATGTATTGATCTATAATAAAAATAATTGTAAGAATAAAGTACACGTTGTACTTACACCCACTGCCTCCCTCTTCATTACAAGTGTTGACGAGGATGGTCCAGCGTTGAACAAGATCCACCGCAACGCTCTTGCAGCTGGAACCGCAACGTTAAGGTAAGAGCCACCCATTCCCTCTGCGGCGCCGCCTAGCAGCAAGCGACGACGCCCTGTTGAGACACACAATTACAGATTTTTCACTCTCCCGGCATAAACCATGGCAACTTCAAGTGTCCAGTTACCAACCCTGTTTGGTATTAATGTGGCCGTGTAATAGAGGCCCATCTCAAAGTTTCAACTGCCTGTGAAAGAATTATCACTGCAATATAATAGAGGCTCATCCGAATTCGTTTTAAGTCAACTTTTCCTCTTCTTGATTGTGACAACCGTGGCCAGCATCGCCAGAAAATCTGCCAACATTACTTATTACTTTGCATTGCCACTGCTGCATTTCACACAGGAGTAATTCTACTGCCACTAAAGGATCACTCTGTCATTTTTTTTGTCATATTGGGCCAATGCCCACAGTTCTTCATTAGACTCCCAACAAACCCAATATCATGGCTTTCAGCAGTGTTCCTCCCCCTGCATTTTTTTGCCTGAAGTTCGGAGTGAAGGGGAAAGCCTGAGGGCATATGAGAAAGCAGTGGAGAAGATTGCCAAACATTATGAAAAGAAACTCAGAATCATTCTGGAACAATACAAATTTGATAAGGATGATGGGGAGTGTGTGGAACAATATATAACAGCACCATGGAAGTTGGCAAGAACCTGCAATTTTAATCAACAGGAGACAAATTTATGCTGGAGTGTAGCAATGCCAAGGTAAAGGAACTATGGTCGGAGGATGACCCGTCATTAGAAGTAGTATTACGGGTTGCCAAGGAAGTGGAGCACGCGAATATGTGTGTTAAAATATTAGAAAGCAGGATAAACAATATTGACATCAGCTCCAAGGAAATCAAGAAGAATCCCATGTGTATGGTTACTTCAAATATGAGTGTGAATTTTGCACCAATAGAAGGTACCTTCATGAAAAGAAAATAATACGAAAAGACCTGTAAGTCAGATCGGAGGAATGACAGAGAGGTCAAATATCAAATCGAGGACAAAAAAGGAACAGCCCCAAGAGAAGCAGCCCAAGCAGATGTTTTCTGTGTGACAATGTAAGCCACTGGGCAGATGATCCTGAATGTCCTGCCTTAAAAATCATTTGCAAACCATGCAAAGGAAAGGGGCATCTATCGAAGTGTTGCAGAATGAAAAGATCTCCTGCCTATTACATTCGCGATGAACACAGCAAAGAAGAAACAGAAAAGTGTGTATACATGGTAGTTGACGAGGATAGCAATGAAGAAGAAATTGAAAGCCCCAGATCTTCTGTAATCATCGATGGCACAGAAATAGTTATGATGATAGGCTCTGGTGCAAAATATACATTGCTTCCATTCGATAATTGGGATCAATCCAAACATGAGTTTTTTCATGAACCAGACATCAACTCCAGGGCGTATGGAGGTGTTGCGATTGATGTATTAGGATGGTTCTGGGGCACATTGAAATTCAAGGAGAGAACAGCACGGGGGAAGATGTATGTGACACGCAAGGGTAAGACTCCCTTATTGATTTGGACTCATCAACACAAACTCAAAGTGTGACTTGACCCAAATGCTCTAGAGACTGTGTTTGCAGTGGAAAGTTGTGGTGCGCATGGAAGTACCAAAGATATGCAGGTTGTTAAAAAAGGGTTTTCTGTGAATGCGTACAAAGATTTGCCCACAAATTTCAGATGAAAAAAGACCATCGTCCAGTGGTGCAAAAGTTGTGGGGCATTCCTTTGTCCATGAGAGAAGAAGTAAAGACTGAATTAAAGAAATTGGAGGAGCAAGACATCATTGAGAGAATAGATGCAAGTGAATGGATTTCACCTGTTGTAGTTTTAAGAAAGAAAACAGGGAAAATCAGAGCCGCTCTGCACGCCTGGTCTGACCAGGAGTCCAGAGCGGCACCCGCAAGCAGTGCTCATGTTGTGGTGGTATGGTAACAACAGCTCCGGTAGCACTCCCGGCACCATTGTTGCCTTACCGCCACAATTGTAATGAGTCCCATGGTGTCCATGATCGGTCCTGCCAAGTTTTTCTCCACTCTAGAACTGACGTCAGCTTATCATCAGGTCAAGTTACATCGAGAATCTAAGGCCCTCACTGAATTTATGACCCCGGACGGGTTATTTCAGTATAAAAGGATGCCTTTTGGTCTTGTGTCGGCGGCCTCAGTTTTCCAGAAAATCATGCATAAGTTGTTTGATGGAAAAGATGACATAGGGTGCTTCCAAGAGGACATACTAGTGTATGCCGACAACACACAGCTTCATAATGTAAGGTTAGAACATGTTTTCAACAAGCTCAATCTGGCTGGTCTGACTCTAAGTAGATAAACATATAAAATTAAAAGGACATAAATTGATTATTCAGGACATATCATCTCAGCAGAAGAGGTATGCCCCAGGAAGCAGCTAACAGATGCCATTGAGAATGTGCCCAGAACTGAGTCAAAGGATGTAGTTTTCACTTTTATAGGAATGGCTGAATATTATTCTAAATTTGTTCAGAATTTTGCTGATCACACAGTATCTTTGCATGAACTCATAAAAGGAAGAAGTGTCTTTGAATGGCCAGGTCAATGTGAAGAGGAAATTCTTTACGTCAAGTCTGTGTTAGCTGTAGCTCCGGCTTTGAAGAATTTCAGAAGTGATCACAAAACAGTCATCACAACAGATGACAGCAATGTGGGTTTGGGTGCAGTCATCACACAACAAGAAAATGGCAGAGAATTTCTCATCGCTTTTGTGTCCAGGCTATTAAAGAATTGAGAGACGTTTACGCTCCTGTCGAGAAGGAGGCGTTAGCCATAAAATGGGCTGCAGACAAATTTTGAAATTTCATATGGGGCACAGAATTCAAATTTCGTACTGATCACAAACCTTTAGTGGAGATATATACATCGAAAGGTTTGGATAAAGTGTCTGGTCAAATCAGGAGATGGGTGACACAATTAAAAGAATTTACTTGTGTGGTCAGATATGCACCTGGTGCTAAGAACAGAACAGCAGAATGCCTATCCAGACTCACCAATGTAGTAGAGGTGGAGAAGAAGACCTCGATGAGGATGTTGTTTTTAATATAAATTCTGCACCAGTTCCACGTGAAGAATGGGATCAAGTGATGAGAGAGCACAAATCACCCAACATGTTGAAAGATGCAATACAATGTGACAGTACACGGAGGAAATGCCATTTTCAGGAGTCGAGTTTAGCACCCTATTGGAATGTTATTGATGATTTAAACATTCAGGAAGGTTCAGTGATGCGGGGAGACAACATCATTCCTCCTACGAATATACAACCAAGAATAATAGATTTGGGCCATGAGGGAAATCAAGGAATTATTAAGACCCAACAGAGGATAAGGTGTGATTATTGGTGGCCTGGATGCGACCTCCAGATCGAGAGAGCAGTCCACAATGTTATCTTTTGTTGTAACTGTGAAAAGGCATATGTGGGTTCAAAATATCCTATGCTTATGACAGATGTTCCAGAGAAGCCATGGCGCAAAGTGGGTTTGGATGTTTTATGCCTGGTATGGAGTAATGGTGAACTGTCGTTCTGTCTGGTTGTGATTGATTTACTTACCAGATGGGTTTAAGTGTTAATCAAAGCATGCATCACCACAAAATTTGTTATTAATTTTTTAGATGAGATTAGTGAGCGAGAAGGTTTTCCCAGGGTTATGGTTACTGATAATGGAAACCAATTTCGTTCAAAGGAGATGGCAGATTATTATAAGCACACTCCATAGAACACAAGTACAGTGCCATTTATCACCCTCAGACTATTGGTGTCATTGAGAGATTTAATCGCATTCTCAAGGAGACCATTCCATGGGCGTGGTCCAATGGGCTAGAATGGAAGAAAGCTGTGAGGGATTCCATTGTGGCTCATTCTTTTACCCCACACTGTACAACTGGTATTTCACCTTTTGAATTTAGCCGGGGATGCAAGGCCAATACCAAACGTGTACCTCCTTGGTTATGTAGGAGCACCAACACAAGAGAGAAACCAGAGGGACTGGTAGAGCATATCAGAAATTCCCAAGTTAAGAACAAAACAGCACATGACTGAGTGGGGGTAATAAAAACCATGAGAATGTCACTTTCTGTAGGACACCATCAGAATTAAGCTTTCCCCTGCCCTCATGAATGGGCCAGATAAGTGGTCCAGGCCATTGGTTTCTGAAGTATTGAAACATGCTATGAGAGTATATAATGGACGGGTATGGAATATGGAAAGAGTGTGTGTAGTGAGAGGTGTGGAGAGTGTTTCCAAGGTGAAAGCAACAAGGACAGGTTTGAATGAAGGTAGTGGGAGTGTCCAGTGGGAAAGAAAGTGTAATATGAAAGGGGTGTATGTCAAAGAAAGAAGTGAACAGAATGTGGACATTTCTTTGCCTAAAAATTGTACAGAAACTGTTCAACTATCACGTTGTGGAAGATTCTACTGTAAACCACTGTGACTGTCTGAATATGTATGTAGCTGAGGAAGACGATAGTTGTACATTTTGGTCATCTGTAAAGAGAGGAGGATGTGTAGCATGGGTCTGGAAGCACCTGTCATACGGCACGAGCAGTGACAACCCGTGTCTGGAATGCGGGTTATGAAAAGTTAAAACGCGGATGAGTGGGGAGATGGTTGGCGAAGAGAGCAGGAGAAAGGAGCCGTATCGTGGGGCTCAATACCTTTTACTTCTTTATATATGTGTTGATTTAAAATAACAATAATTATAAGAATAAAGTACACATTGTATTTACACACACTGCCTCCCTCTTCATTACACACGTGTAATCACACCAGAGCTACTCACCCTATTACACAGACCTAAAGTTCTTGGACTGAGGAAGGCAATAATAGACACTTAGACCACCAATTGGAATATAATGGCTCTTTACAGGCCCTTCTTTAATATACTATAGACGTACAGATCACTATTGGAGTAAATACAATTGGTCATACATACAATTTGTTATACATCAACACACACAAACAAGAATAGTTACAAAGGGTTTACATCACCATTAGTGCAGTTGCAGAAGAAAACTTCATCGCAGCCACAACAACACTACCCAATCCCAAGGGAGGTAGGCAGAGAGATCACACATTCTAAAGGGGTCTGGAGCGGAGCGTCCTCACTCTCAGCCAGACTTCATCACCCGGGGTTCCAATTCTCTCCCTACCATCAGGATACCTCTCTTCTTATGGGGGACACATCCCTGCTCCTTCTAGGTTGCAAAACTGTCCCCAGCCAAAGGTCAGACAACAAGCATGAGAGGCAAATAGTGGAAAAATCCAGACAGTAGTGGAAAAACCCAGTTTGTCTCCCACACACTTGTTCCCAGCACCCCTAATCAATGCACCTGCACATCTCTGACTCCCTTCTCGGCTCGTCCATGTGCGAACAATACAACTATCCTTCATAGTGAGCTCCTCTGTTTCATTATATAATATTGCAATTGTTGCAGAATTCATGTCTGCCTTCTAACTGAGCTCACAAAAACATAGACTTTCATTGCGGTTTGGAAGTGAATGTCCAAAATGGCCACCCACCAGCGCCATATTTTAGATTATGTTCATGCACGCATTACAGATGGGCAATGCCTGAAAATAGTAGAGGACTCTCAGAAGGACAACTATTTTAATTGTGGCAATCCTTCCCATCCATGAAATATACAAGGGACCCCATCTTGAAGGGTCCTCCTTAACTTTACCCACAAGTAGTATGCAGTGGTAGTATTTAGTTGTCCACTTAAAGGGTGAGGAAATTTAGTTTGAAGGACATCCCATATACAGAGAGGTTAAGCATCTATGACTTATCCAGAATCACCTTTAGCCCTGCCACCTCCCCAAAAGCATTAAGCTACCTAGCAATTGCTGCCAAAGAGCTAACCATGTTGGTTAGGGTCAAAAGCATATTGTTTGCAAAAGCAAAGACCGTATGGTCCTGGCCTCCAACTGGGACTCCTCTAACATCTATCATTGTTCTCAAACGAGAATGGCACCGGGATGATTGTGAAAAAGAGTGGAGAGAAGGGAAAACTCTGATTCGTACCTCTCATGAGCTTAACACTGTGTAAGAGGTCTTTGTTGACCAGTAGGCATATTGAGGGTGCCACGTTATTAGCTCTCACTATCCGTATGAAGGAATGCTCAAAGCCCATATGCTGTTGGGTGATAAATAGAAAGGACCATTTTACTAGATAAAATAATGCCTTCCTGGTGTCTTGAGCTAGGAGGAGAGCAGGGGTACCAACCTTTGCCACTTTCTTTTCAAGATGGGTAACACTTCTTTTGTGGTCAAAGGTTTGTTGATTTCTCACAAATCTGGATTGATCCAGTCCAATCAGGTTGTGGATTAAAGGGTCTAGCCTGTTGGCCAGCACCTTTCAATACATTTTTGCATCTGGGTTGATTAAAGCTATATGGCAGTATGAACCACATGAGGAGGGATCTTTATTTGGTTCCGAATAAGGGCTACCTTTGCCCCTTCCATTGAGGGTGCAATGTGCCCCGAGGAGCAGAACATGTTAAATTGACTAGCCAATTTGGGAATCAGAATTATTCTAAAAGTTTTATAAAATATGGCTGGAAATCCACCAGGGCCGGGGGATTTGTTTCCTGGTAGATTGCATATGAACACTAAAACCTCTACCTCTGTTATTTCTGAGTGTAACCGTCTTGATCCAATGGAGAGATTTTTGGTAGGGACAAATTCTCCAGGTATTCATTTTAGATATTTGCTGGAGGGGAGTCTGAAGTGCAAAGATCCTCATAATATTTAGAACATTCGATCCTTATATCATCAGACTTTGTGATCGTATCTCCTCTGGAGTTCCTCAATGCCTTCTTTGTTCTCAAGCCTTTTTGCTGTCTAAGAGATCTGGCCAGTAATGTGTCTGCTCTGTTAGCTAGTATGTCATATTTCTATCTAGTGTATGGTAGGGCTTTCACTGCCGAATTAGACCTCAGCAAATCCAATTGACCGTTCACCCTACTACAGACCTTACATTTGATCTAGATTGGTTCACCTCCAAAGCCTATTTGATCCCTCCTAAGTCTGTTCCTAGCTCTTGCTCTAGATGTCTCATCTGTTTATCCCTTTGTGCCTTAACAGAGATAAGTTCCCCTCTGGTGACTGCTTTAAATGCATCCCAGGTAGTACCCGGAGAGTTTAGGGATATCAAATGATTGTTTAAATAGTTATTGATTACATTTTCAATCCTTTCATTGAGGACAGGATCTTCAAGAAGCTTGGCCGGAAAGCTCCATCTCCACAATCTATTCCTAAAAGTGTAGAGTTTAAGCTTCACTAGAACCGGTGCATGGTCAGATAGGAAAATATTACCTATGTCTACATCATCCAACCTTTCCAATAATTGGACAGATAGCCAAACATAGTCGATCCTTGAGAGCGTTTTATGGACATGCGAGTAAAAGCTAAACTCCTTTTCCTGGCCTCTAATCTGTCTACAAGCATCCCTAGGTTTTAGTCTCTTCATAGAGGTTTGAAGCACTTTAGATGCCTTGCAAGGCCAAATGACTTCTGTCAAATATTTGGGACCAGGCTAAATTAAAATCCCCCAAGAGGATAATGTCACCTCTAACCAAGAGAGCACTGCTTACAGAAAGCCATCTTGTACTGCACTGTGAGCATATACATATTAGCTAGGGTGATGTGAGATGCTCCATATTTCACATTAATAAAGATATGGCTGTCTTCCTTTACATCAAGACATTTCACAGCAAACCCATTTCTGAATGCTAGCAGAACCCCATCTGTTTTATCGGATGCTATTACCTGAAATATTTTGCAGTAGTTTCTGAAACTGGGTCAACCCCAAGGAGATCCCACTTGCCCTGCCCCCTAGGGAGTGTCTTGCATAGCGGGCTCACCTCTCTAGCCCCAAAGGGGTGGCTCCCCTTGAGGAGAAGGGACACATTCCTTGGATTGGTCACAATGTCTAGATAAATCCATCATTCCCAGTGTTTATGAAAAGTTAATGGATTTATGTTAAAGAGAGTGCCCATGCCCAATAATTTGTTATAGGTTACTGCAAGCAGGCATTATGTCTGGGAATGTGCATAGACAAAGGGGCAGCAGAACATTAAAAGATTTCTCAGAACAGTAAGGCTGCCGAGTCCCACATTTGAATTACACTTTTGGGCCTATATTGACATCAGACTATTGCATATCTCTGGAACCAGGGCAGCAAAACCTTGCTCTCAAAGACTGCAGTGCCCTTATCTGCAAGACAGAGATGTTTTTCGTAATTATGCATGTTTTCTGCTGGCTAAAGTTTAGTTAAGTAGCTAAAAACATATACAGTCTAAGAGTATATCCTGTAATACAGTGCACTGACAAAAAAAAAAAAATTTCCCCAGGACATTTCAAAAGAAGTAGGCATAATCTGGGCAATAAAAAGTCTCTCATTGTTTGGGCCAATTATTTCTTAATGATGGTTACATAATATGTTGCTCTACTCCTAGATGAATTCCTAGCATCCCCACAAATATTTAGCTAAACCAGTTTGGAAAAATATTTGATTTGAGTTGCACTGACCAAAAAATAAGCACTGATGGGGAAGTTGATTTCGTTGTTTATAATTGCAAGAATAATTTAAGGTGTTGCTTCATTTTCTTAACACAATAACAGGTAGTGGCCATGGGTCCGAATCTGACAACTGAACAGTAATTTTGATAAAAATAAAATAAAATGTGCAGGACAAATTGTATGTGTGTCCACAGTCATAGCTTGGCTAGTTACTGCTTAATCTTGGTTGAAATCAGAGCTTTAGGAATTTAAGAGTGGAGAGCAAAGAATTGGTATGCACTAACAAAAGCAGGCAGAACTTTGAAGACTTATCTCGTGGAAATGAAGAATTAAGTTTGCACTGTCATTGTTGTGGGTTAATTATATTATCACATTCCTTCTTTATTTGCTGTGTTCTGTTAAATGTTAAATGTTAAAGTTATTTGTACCGCGCACCGTCACCAACAGAGGCGGTCCCCATGCGCTCTGGTGGATGTGCAAGCGAGAAGGCAAGATGGGTTAGTAGGGTGAAGAGGGAGTAGGATAGTGAGAGATGTGGTGTTCTGTTGTTAGCTTCATCTTGGTATACACCATGCGCTAAGCTTAGTTGCGAGTATCGGAGCGATGTCAGTCCTCATGTGCTGTTGGTGCGGTTTATGTGTTGTTGCAGTGTGGTGAAGTGAATGTGGCTTGCAGTGCGAGAGGTGGTTGTGTTGGTTGTGAGTGAGTTAAGTCTGCAGAAATGTTCAGCTTTTTTGGTTAGTGGGTTACATGTTATGCAGCTAATCTTCACAGTGTGGATGAATGCCTAGCTTTCGGGAGTCCTGTATGGTGAGAAAACCGCTAGTATATATTCTGTACATATTTTTATTTTTTCAAAATATTTACTTGCAATCTATGTCATTACAAACACCACAATAAGTAATAAAACAATTATAGAGATAATATTCCCAATGCCATTGAACAATACATACATCACTTTTAAGACACCCACTAGAAAGGTAAAAAAAACATGTTTGGTGAATGTTGGTCAGGGTGAGGCAAAACTACAGACATGGTCATAAGGAGGGTATAAAAATGTCCCTTCTCCATTCACACCTCCTACCTCCCCCGCTCCCACCAGTTATCTCAAAACAGAGATCTAAAGTACACCAAATTTAGAAGACAGATTACATTGGGCATCAGTGATTTCAGAGCAAATAAAACAATAACATCATTATCTGATATTTATTCAGACACTGATTACACACCTCTTGTAAATTAATATTCAGACACTGATTACACACCTCTTGTAAATTAACAACATTGCAGGAATGCTCTACAAAAAAAAACACAGATGTATCCTCACAAAGTCCTTAAAAGTCACTGAAAAGACTTTTGCAGAAGCAGGTTGCGGTTGCTAAACCTCAAGTGCTGTCATTTTTACCAGTGACATTACTAGTGCAATCCTAAATCCCAGCAGTCTTTAACACTGAGATATTTAAGTATTTGCTCTTTTAATTTGTTGTGTGAGGGTACCCATCGGATTTTTTAATTTATCATTGCATTGCTCAAGTTGAGCCACTCGCCATTTCTATTTCAAATTGATGTGTTCCTTTACTGTGACTAATTAAGGGAGATTTTGTGGCCATACCACTCTGCATGTCTTGGATCACAATCTCAATATGTTTGTCTTGCTGGTAAATCCCCTCCCCTTAGATAGTTTTCCAAAGTTATGAAACCTTCACATTTGGGTTGGTTTTCTTTACCAAAACATGTTCTCCATTATTTTATATTTAATGTCCTGGAAGGGTGACAGAGTGAGTAGGACTGTCATGCTTCCATCACTCTCTTTCTTAGTTTTACAATTAAACATTTTGTAAAGTGTTTTTAATGAACCTTTTGGTGACTTAATAATAATAATAACAATAATAATAATAATAATCATCATCGTAATAATTAGTTTTTTCTACAGCGCTTTAATCTAAAGTGAGTGATGACAGAGAATTGAGCAGCTATTTCTGTTTTGTTATTTCTTTTATGGTGTCTTTGGTGAAAGGTCCCCATGAATCCCTTTCCATTCTGGAGGATACATTTTATCATAATGGAAGGTGTGGGGTTTTGAAAAGTTACTGAGGTAGATAGTTTCCCCTCCCACCAGAAAACTTGACCAGAAGCTAAAGGTGCCAACGGTCATGATGGAGTGGTTACAGTGCACTAGAAGGGCAAAGTCCTTTACTGGAGATGATTCGATGCCATACCCAGAAAAGTAGACATCCCCATTGGAGGCATCAATATTCTCCTTACACCACTGCATCTCATTGCTGACCACCAAAAAGACAGGCTCATTGTACTTTTTTCTGAAGTAGCTAATGGCTCTGTCCATATAAGCTTTATCCGCTATCACTCCTCCCCAATATTTAAATATGTACGCTGCATAGTCTCCTCGGCGAACATGAACCCCGATAAACGTTGCATTTTTACGAGAGCTTTTTACCTTGAATAGATATTCCTGAACCTCTTTACTGATGAATTCATGGATGGTGAATTCTTTACGGATTTCCTCTCTGAAGTCAGCAACGTATGTATATGACAAAGGATAGCCAGATAATTTGATATATTTTCCTTCAATATGTTTGTGCCGGTCATCCATAAATAAGCCCAGTTCATAGTTAATCCAATGGATATTCTCAGCCACCTGATTAGAAGGAAGTGGCAGAGTAATTTTGAAGAGGGGAGCAAGAAAGTCGAACATATTTGGAAGTACATAAGCTTGATGCCCATTCATCTTGGCCAAAGCATACAAACTGGCATACTCAAACATTTGGTTGCCTAGCCGGCCTCCTGAATCCATTGTCCATATTCCATCAGCAATCTTTTTCATTGTGGGCTGTACAGAAGAGGCTGGTGCCTTGTCACAGTTGGAACAGTTTAAGCATGCAGTTGCCTGCTGTCTGGTATAATAATAGACAATGCATAGTCTATAAACCACACTAACACTTAGTAGAATCCAAAAGGTGGCAAGGATTCTCATTTTTGTATAGTTAGGCATGCAATGTCCATATCCCATCTTCACCAGGTGACCTGGAACAAGAAAGAAAGAAGAAGGCAATGTGACTAAATGACTTCAGACCCACAGGAGTTCAAGGATGAGTAGTGGCTAAACCGTCCACTGAGCCCGTACACTTCTAAAAAACAAGAGTGAACACAATCATAAAGGTGAAACAGGCAAAGATAAGAGATATAGCTTCTTTACTTAATGTCGTATTGTGGACCAAGGACAGGCTACATTATTAAGGGAAGCACGAATGTGAAATGGTAGCAACCCAAACAGTAATAGAACAACAGCTCAAATAAAGGAATGTCCAGTAAATGTTCTATAAAAATATGAACTTTAAACACACCAATGCACAACTAACAAGTAAAAAGACTATCAAAAACCCATCACTTTAAAGGAAGACAGAAACTTTAAAGGAAGATGGAAAAATGCAGAACGTAAAGATACAAGCGCTGAGGACACTCAGCAGGAAGGAAAAAGAAATGTGTCATTGTGAAAAAGGTGTTAAAAAGGATGGCTTACTAGTCTCGAATGTCAACTAAAGTGGAATGGGGGGCAGAGGCCTTCCAACAGTACCTTTTCTGTTTGACAGATGGCACCGAACCAGGCTTCTTACCATTATTTGAGTGGGTTGAACCAAGTAGGATGTGCTAAGTCGAGTAAGTCCAAGCGAGGAGGAGGCATCTAGTCGGTTTGAAGTGGTAGCTCAGAGCAGCTCCAAGGTGGCATTCAAGTGATGCAGTTCGGAGGGCTCCCAAGGCTCAGTTTGAGGCTTAGGCCAGTTTGAGTGGTTATTGCTGGCTGGATTCGACGAGTGACACTCTATCAGTTTGAGTTGAGATGCACTGAAGGGTCGAAACTGTGATCCTGATGGTCTGATGTTTGGTTATACGAGGCAACGATTCAATGTCAAGCCGGTTCAAGGCATTAACAACCATAGTTTTGGATCGATGCTTGGTTCCATAATTTAAGTAGTTCGAATTGAGGTCCACAGATGAATGAGACATTCAAGCCGAACAGGTGAGGGCTCGGCTTGGTACGGTGCAGGATCGAGCTGGTTCAAAAGTTCAATAAGCAGAGGTTCATAGGTCGAGAGAGTGCCACTGGTGGGCCCTGTTGGTTTGAAGATTTCTCAGAGCAATTTGACAGCAGAAAACAGGGATCCTGTGTTTTTGGCTCTCTTGTTGTTGTGAGTCCCGATCCAGGGGCTCAGGCATAATATATAGTCCATATAGTCCTTATTCTTGTTGTTCTAACAGGGTAGCCTGGCCAATAACTGTACTTCCCCAAGTGTCCATGAGGTCCTGTGTACTGGTCTAGAGGACAGAAAGGCAGGCCTTGCTTCAGCAGCAGGTCACCCCCAATGTGCAATGGGAGTGGTACGGAGTAGAGCTTGGAACACTCAATCTTCACCTCACTTGTGGAGGGATCTGGAAAGATCAACTCTCCCAAAACAGGGCCAAATGAATTCACAGGGGATTGGGCAAAGCCAAGTCTGCTTTAAGGGGTCCAATTCCTTTCCTTGTGATGAATGGTCTTTGCTTTCTTTCATGATACTCAACATGCTTTGTGCTAAAGGAAGTGGAGGGCACAGGAAGGAAGGAGAGACACAGAGAGAAACAGAGCTGAGCTCCCACTGACTACACTACTCGCACACCCTTCTCAGACCCTTAGGATCATAGGACCTTTGGTATGCAACACCAATGTATCAGACCACTAATTCTGTTCAGGGCGTGCCTTTTTTTCTGTTTGCCAGGACAGCTCCTGCTGAGGGGCTTTCCTGCTGGAGACAAGTGTTACCCAAACTCACAAAGGATCAAAAGATAAACATAACTTTTCAGTTTCCTATCCATCTGGCTGGCATAGGCCGGTTGTCTGACAAGAATACACAGCCCTTCCACAGCCGAGCTTTGCTCACAGAGTAGACATATAAATGGTTAAAATCAAATGTGTCTTTAATAATGAAAAAAGTTGAAAACACCATTCGAGTGTGGATTCTGAAAATCATACCAGAGGATTCATTTCTAAATTGTGTCAGTGTAAAATTGAAATGATCTGTGAATTCACACACCATACTACTGACAAGGTTTGCCGTCGCGTTCTGCATAAATGCATATAGCATTACTTATGCAGCTGATTGCAGCACAGAGTGTCAACATGCGGCTTTATATCATGCAGCAAGAGGAGGAAGCAGAAGAATCTGAAGTCTCCCAATGTTTGGAGAAGCCCACAAACCCCAACTACTGCACTGACCTTAAACCTCACTGATCAAATAGTTTGAAACATTGTATTAGGTGTTATCTGTTCTATTACAATATAGTGATTGTCAGACAGACCTGCATAGAAGACTCTCACTATATAGACCTGTGATACAGCCTGCTTCATAATGCGATTAAGCTGGAGGGCCTGGCATTGGATGAAGTGATGAAGTGTTCCTTTGGAAATGCACCCCTGATCTTATTTTGGGACTCCACCAGACACTCCACACATCTTTTTGATAGCATTATAACTTTCAGCTGTATTTTTCTGTTTGTTACTGTGCGCAGGAAAAACAAAATTATGTAGTTTAAGTACATACAGCTCTAGAAATTGTTTCCGCCATATAGTCTTTATATCATTTAAACAATACAATCTTTCACCTTCTTTGCATTTGCCATCAATATAGTGAGATACCTGACACTGACTGAATGTTAGTGTTAAGGATTTCAATCAGGCACACACCCAGGTCTCGGCTAGCATGTAGTGCGCAATAAAACCCTTTTTTATTTGTGTCTATAAGATCAATATTCTGAATGATATACCACTCATATCACACTGTCTCAAAATACTCCCCAGGTCACACCGAATCAGGCTAATTTGTAAAGGTAAATATGTATTTATTTATTTTAATATCAAATCACAAATGCATTTTAATAAAATATATATATATATATATATATATATATGGGGCTACAATCACCAAGGGGTGACAATACAATAAAAAAAAAGCAATTGAATTCATTTATACTGATGCAGAGAAACACAGGAAAAAGAACAGTTTTGGTTTGTGAACAGATAGCTTTTAGGTTAATATTTCCCCCTGCAAAAATTCTTAATGTACAACTGAGCAATCCTACACAAATGGAAGTTAATTAGCCGGTATTCAGGAATGAAAGATGATGTCTTGAGTTTAAATGCAATCTTCCCTCCCCAAACAAAAGAGAAAAACATTTTTGGAAAATTACGCTTTTAAAATGACAGGTGAAAAAGGCTTTGTAAAATACTGCAAAATGGTCAAAATTCTTAAATGGATAAAAATTCTTAGAAAAACAACTCTAAACAAGTCCTAACACACAGGACCTATAAGATGAAAAACAGTACACACTTTAGAGCAGGATGGGATGGAGGAAACACTTTGAAGGGGAAAAAGACGCGTGTAAACTTTTACTAAAATGTCAAATCGCGGCAAAATTTCAATATACAATATTTGTGAAAAACGGGGTAAAAACAATGCGGTTTTTGTTTGTGGATGTAGCTAAGGGTCTTAGGTATCAGCAAAATTGAAATTTTGTTTCTATCTTTAAAATTGAAGAAGTTATAGAGGTTTTAGTGAGAGATGTTTTTGCAAAATAGGCGCGAAAATGAAAACAGAAATGCGGTTTTGAAAATGAAAGATTGGTTTGATTACACTATATTATGACTATGAAAAAGAGAATGCCACACATGAATTTTCACAGCTACGTGGCCAGCATAACCCTTCACGTGGTGGATAATCTTATTTCTTTCTGGGATCTACTTTAGTAACTCAAAATCGCTGAGGACTTATGGTTTTTGGAATACAAATGAGAGAAAATCAGCGCAAGAATGGTTCTGATAATACTAAGGTTCTGAATTAAAGATGGGATGGGTTCAATATGGGATAAGACAATGCAAATATACTAGGGGTCACTGTTCATCCTATTAATACTTACAGTCCCTTGTAATTAAAATTGGACCGTCAAAGTTCTGAACATCGGATCGGGTCAGGTCTACCGGCAGCAGGGCACTTCTGGAGGGATTGGATCAGTGGCGCGGTTCTGGTCAATTTCGGACTGCACCTCAGACTGGATTGGGATGGGCCCATCTGGTCACTGGACACAGTAGATTATTAGAATGCAGGTTTCAGCGAGCAAGCCTTAATGGTAGCAAGCCGAGCTGAATCAGTATTATTCTTTTAAGTTTTAAGATGGTTGAATTTGGGCCTAGCTAAAAAGAGTTAAGCAATGCTAATGCCTGGATTCTGCAAAGAAATCTGCAGTTAGCTGCAAGATGGAGTTCTGGACAAGATGAAGAAGTCAAGAACAAAGTGCTGCGTAGGAATCTGGATGGGTTTCAGGAAGCAGTGTGTCCTATGTGTTGTGAAATTCCTACATTTATACTATCAAATACCACACCTAAGTTTATGGTGTGGGCAGAATTTCAAAACATGCCCCACGGCTGTGAGTGGCTGCAGGCACTTGCCTTGTCCTGGTTGGTGGTCTGAACATAGCTGGCATCTTTATGATGCGATTTACAAACTCCGACATTGATTGGAACCAAAATTTAACTTTTGCACAAAGGTACATTTCTAAAATTATGTTCCCTAATAAAATCGGACATATACATTTCATATTTGATGGGCTATATTCATATTCAATCCCCATCTCTGTGCGAGCTGTCTTTCTCTTTTTATGGACATTTCTCAATCAGTTTGGATTAATAATTTCTAATTCGGTACATCTCTGGGTGGATCATGTACATACAATTTTAGGCTTGCAACATTGATAGTTCTGCTACAATAAGGATTTTTGTTCGCCACTTAGGTTCCTTAAGTGTTACAGATGTCATCAATGTCTTAAAAGCAAAAGCGTAAAATTAGGTTTACTACCAATTTTCAGATTTATCTTCCTTTAGGTTGCACAGTTAAAGAGCTTCAAAATATAGTGATTGAAACAGCAAAAAGTTCCAGCAGTTTTTTTTTTCTCCTTTGCAACTCCCCTTTCACAGGTAACAGCTGTCATAGTCCTTTGATAAGGGAGGTGTGTTCCCTTCCTGGAGAGGAAAGCCCCCCTGCAGAGATCAGTTGGGCAGCTTGCCATTGTTCTTGGCTCAGCCCCAGACGAATGTCTAATGAGGTCTCATTGTGCTCTTTCTTGTCAATATGCAGGAACCATTAGCATCACTTAAGTCTTTCTGTAGCAGTTGAGTGTCAAGCTGAAATGTAAATCTTTCCCAGGCTAGCACTGTCAGGCCACTGTCCAATCAGAAACAAGCAGTTACTTAACTCCAGTACTGGGTTGGTTTAATTTCACTTTAAAGTCTTTTCATTTTACACATATAAAAATAAGCACAATTGATAAGGGATTTGGGGCCTCATTACGAGCTTGGCATAGGTACCGGTCATTACGGCATGGAGCAACTACCATGTCCGTGCTGGCAATAGACCACTAAAAGCAGCCTATTATGACTTTGCGGGCACAAGCTTTGTGCCATGCCGGTAATGACCCCACCACCATGCCGTAAAAGGGCAAAAAATCCCCCTTACCGGCATAGCAAAAAGCGCATATAACTCCACCGCCATCCAAGCCATCAGCATTAGCCGTGTCTGCTATTAGCAGTGACCGTTATTAGTGGTGACCGCATAAGCAGAACCGGAAGTAGCATCATCGCACAGGAACCGGAAAGAGCACGGTGGCCATCTTTAAAAATACAATCTATTGCCATCCCCACAACCAGGAGCCATCTGACCAACACACCTCTACCCACCTCCACCACTACCTGCTGCATCTTACCATGCCCAAAGCACTCAAAAAAAGCACAGAGCGCCTGCGCAAGGAGCACTTCTCCCAAGAGGAGTTGACCATGCTGGCGGAGACGCTGCAAGAACATGCCGATGTCATCTTCTCCTCCGACATGTCCCGCTCTGCAGTGCAGTGGAAGAAGCAAATATGGGCGGAGATTGTGCAGAAAGTAAGTGCCGTTGGCACCACACCCTGCACTCCTAAAGATGTCTGGAAGTGCTGGGACGATCTGCGTTTACGCGTGCAGAGCATCCTCTCTGCCAACCGCCAGCTGGGGATGGCGACAGGAGGAGGTGCGGACTCCCCCATCAAGTTGCAACCCTGGGAGGAGATCTGCGCAAGCACCATAGGGATGGAGGCAATTGAGGGAGTGGGGGACATGGAGCGAGGAGCCCAGTCATCGGCTGATGCAGGTAGGTGTCCCAAATGAAACAATGCAAATACCAACACGATGATGTCCACCTGAACTGACAGTGCAATGATATAGAGCAGGGTCCACCAGACACATATATACAAGACTTCCTACAGGCAGTGCACAGCACCATCTTGTCCACATGCATGATGCACCCCATATATGTTTCAACCCAGACGCTTCCATGCATCACCCACCCAAAAGCCAAGCAACCCGTATGTCACTACCCCAATGTCAATCAACTGCTATTCCATATGAATGCAGCCACCCCAATGCATGCCTGATGCCTATAGACCCATCACTGACCCTCTCCCTCTATTGGTCCCCAACAGGCACGCATTCAGACAGCGATGACCGGGACACTAGGGAGGATGATGCTACACCACAAAAGAAGGCCAGGGGCATGGAGGGAGAACACCGCCCCTCAACATCAAGGGGAAGAGGCCAACCTGCACTACTGCAGAAGGGCAAGAAAACCCCAGAGGCCACAGCACCAATGTGCACTACGCCCCCCACCACAACACCCACACCAGCCGCCAGCACAGAGGAGCCAGTGTCAGAAGCCACTGCATCGGCTGCCAGCAGCACAGTGGGGGAGACAGCTTCCACAGCAGCTGTGTCGGATGATGAGGCAGATGTTCTGCCGCATGGCACAACTACCACAGGCAACTACCACAGGCCCCCTGCAATCACCACAACTCTCCCCATTCAGCTTGCACAACAGCAGCATGCATGGGCTGTCTCCTGGGGATTCATAGCCCGGGGGTTTCACCCCCACGCCAAGTGTGCATGAGGAACAAACCATGTTGGAAAACCCTCACACATCCACCACTGTCCCGACTAGCCAAGAGGGGATCAGGGCAATTCAGAAGCGGCAGAGGGGGCTGACAGGGCTGTTGACACAGCACATTACAGAATGTGGCCGGGCAAGGGATGACATTAAGGAATTTTTATTTATTTATTTATTTATATTTATATAGCGCGCAAGCAGCCCAGGGGCATTGAGGCGCTGTTACTTGCAATAACTTAGTTACATGGTACATATGATAGTGATTGTTGAGACATTATGAATAGTACAAGAAATCATACTGTTGTTACAAATATTGCATTTGGTCATATATTACAAACATATATGATAAGTATTCGTGCTGATGTGTCGGTCCTTATGTGAAGAGGGTAGTTTTCAGTGTTTTGCGGAAGGTGGTGAGGGAGTCCTCGCCACGGATAGTGGAGGTAGGGCATTCCAGTGGGTGGGCGCGAGATAGGGGAAGCTGGATCCACCCGCTTTTACTCTTTTTACTAGTGGCACAGAGAGCATGTTGGTGTACGGGGATCTGGTTGGCCTGGTAGTGGAGACAGGGTGGATCCTTTGAGAAAGGTATGCAGGAGCAGTGAAGTGAATGCACTTGTGGGTCAGTGTCAGGGCTTTGAATACAATCCTTTCCTTTATTGGGAGCCAGAGGGCTAGTTTTCTGGCTTCAGAGATGTGTTCTCTTTTAGCAATGCCTTGGGCTGCCCGGAGAGCATTGTTCTGTATTACTTGTAGTCTCTCTAAGTTTTTGTTGGAGGTTCCTAGAAAGAGTACATTGTAGTAGTCTAGCCTGGAGCCGGTGATGGCTCTGGCTATGTTGGTGCAGTTCTCTTTGGATAGAAAGGGCCTGATTGCGTTGATAAGTTTAGCATGATATGCAGCTGCGGATGCTATTGCGTTGACTTGTCTATCCATGGATAGGCTGGAGTCCAGGTAGACTCCCAGAGTTTTGACAGAATCGGAGACCGGGATTTTAATGGAGTCAATGGTGAAGTGGCTGAATTGGGCATCTAGGTTTTTTAGCGTGTCGGGGGAACCTACCAGGAGGAGTTCTGTCTTGTCAGAGTTGAGGCATAGTCCGTTGTCAGCCATCCAAGCTTGGATGGTGTTGTAGAGGTTGTTGAGGGTCAGGGAGTCGGTGTCATAGTTACCTGTGAGAGTGAGGAGGATCTGGGTGTCGTCGGCGTAGTTGGTGTATGAGATGCCCATAGCGTCGAGGATGAGGAAGAGGGGTCGTGTGAAGATGTTGTACAGGGTGGGGGAGAGACAAGAGCCTTGGGGTACACCACAAAGTATAATAGTTGGTGATGCGGCGGCTAGGTCAGAGAATACTTGCATGGTTCTGTCTTGTAAGAAGGAGGTGATCCAAGCTGTGGCCTCTGGGGAGTATTTGGCGGTGGAGGAAAGGTGGTGGCATAGGACGCCATGATCCACGAGGTCGAATGCCGCGGATAGGTCAAGGAGTAGGAGAAGTGCTGGTTTACCCATGTCCCTAGCATCGTCCATTTGGTTTTTCAAGTCAAGTAGGGCGGTTTTGGTCCCGTGTCTGGGGCGGAAGCCAGATTGGCGGAGTCCAAGGAGTTTGTTCTCTTCAATGAAGTGCTGGACCTGCAAGTAGGCTGCTTTGTCCAATATTTTGAGGAGGAATGGGACAGTGGTGATAGGTCTGTAGTTGTTGGGGGAGGTGGGATCGAGAGTTGGTTTTTTCAAAAGAGGGCGGACCCAAGCTTCCTTGAGGGAGGCGGGGACTTTCCCTGTGGTAAAGGAGGCATTCACAAAGGCTGTTAGGAAGGGCGCTAGCGCTTCCGTGCAGTCTTTGATAATGGAGGCTGGGCATGCATCACCTTTGCAGTTAGAGGGCTTGATGTTCCTCATAATGTTGATGATGTCTTTTTCTTGGATGGGTTTGAAGGAGAAGGGTAGGGGGGGATCCGGGGCGGGTGATGGGATAGGGATATGCCTACTGGGTAGGGCTTGTTTAGTGGCTAGTATTTTGCTTTTGAGGAGGCTTAATTTGGTTTGCATGGGCGTTTGTATTTTGTCACACCAGACTTTGTCTTTGGTGAAATTCTAGGGGGCGGGAGTGGGTGTCTCGAGCTCTCTGAAAATGGCGAAGATTTCTTTTGTGCTAGATTGGGCTTCCGAGATTCTGGATTCAAAGGATTTGGCCTTTGCTTGGGTGATTGCCTTTTTGTATTTGGTGGATAGGGCTTTAAAGATAATCTTGTCTTTTTCAGAGTGGGACGTTTGCCACTGTGCGAGTGCGGCTTTTTTCTCGCTGCATACCTCAAAACAGCAATTGAGACCACCTCAAAGGACATTTGCGGTGAATTGGCAGCAGTGCAGCAGGTCCTCTCCCAAATGGTGGCAGCAATGGAGGCCATGCGTCCGGCACAGGTTGCAGAATAACCTGCGACATCTTCCAATGCAAGCTCAACTAAATCCAGCCCTGTGCGTAGGTCTGGTCAGAACCTGTGCAGATCGGACAGGATTGCACCTGGTGCTGGAAGAGGGGGAGTGCTGTAGGTTCAGCCAGGCATACTGGTCCCATGTGGACTTATGGTGCACGCCAGTGCACACCATGTGTGACGGAGTTGAGGGGGGAGCAGGAGGGGGGAGTGGGTGTGTGGGGAAGTTGAGGGGGGAGAGGGGAGTGGGTGTGTGGGGAAGTTGAGGGGGGAGTGGGAGAGTGGAGAGGGTGTGTGGGGAAGTTGAGGGGGGAGGGGGGAGAGGGTGTGTTGGGTGGAGGGCTTGTGCACTTGTTACTTACATATTTTGAATACACTTGTTATGCAATCTGATTTCACATGTGAGGACATTGCTTATTGTGTACGTGTGATTTATTGGTGAACAGTCTACAGTGTCCATGTCCCAGACACACCCAGTGCCCTGAGTTCCACCTCCATGTCACCTCCCCATCCATGTTTGCTTGAAACATTGGTCAATCAGAGTCTGACACATGGCACCTCCCTCCTGAGCATCGCTGCCTCTCTGAAGTGCAGCCCCATCTCCACCCTCCTCATCCTCTTCGTCAGGTGGTTGCAGTTCAGCGTCAGGGGGCAGTGGCACATTCCGGCTGATACACATATTGTGTAGCATGACACATGCCATGACGATCTTGCCCACCTTCTCATGGCCGTACAGGAGTGCACCACCAGACCTGCTGAGGCAGCGAAACCGTGCCTTCAAGAGGCCAAAGGTCTGCTCAATCAACACACGGGTATGTGTATGGGCACGATTATAGTCTTCCTCGTGCCTGTTCTGCGGGTTCCGAAATGGGGTAAGGAGCCACCTCTTCAAGGGATAGCCTGCATCACCTGCATGTGGGCAACAATGATTATGTGTAAGTCCTCACATCACATGGGAGCTGTATCAATGACACCATAGCAACCATTCATTTCCTGTATGCAGCCACAGATCCATGCATGAGTAGAGACACATGAAATGACTGCTATGTGTGTATTCCATTGTGCTGTGGGGTCTATGGTCTGCTTATGTGCAGTGTACATGTTGATGACTATGTGATGGTTATTGCACTGCATCATTTTCATGGTAGTGCAGCTTACGTCTTGTATTTAATGGTCAGGTGTCGGGTCAAGTCTGGCCTGCTTTGGGGTATGAGCATGGTACATCCTCTCAGGTGCTGTCAGCCAGGTGAAGTATGCATCTCTCCCCCCAATCACCTACCCACATCGCATTTCCATGAGCCTAGCATGCAACTCACCGAGAAGCCAGGATCTCTGCCCTGCATGCCGCTCCATGTAGCATGGTATCGTGGAGTTCCGCATGACCATTGAATCATGGGTTGATCTGGGGAATCGGGCACAACAATGTGTGTTGATCTTGTTTGAGTCACATACCATTTGCACGCTGATGGAGTGTTATGACTTACGGTTACAGTACACTACCTCCATGGCATGTGGGGCCACCAATTCGACATGGGTGCAGTCGATGGCGCCAATGCAACCAGGGATGCCTGAAAAGTGAATGGAAACCAACTTTGTTGTTGGCGATCTCCTGGGCTGTCCGTGGTAGGAAAATGTGGTCGCCTGTGTGCTTCAGGAGTGCATCGAGCACTTGGTTTAGCATACGTGAGAATAATGGTTGTGATATGCCATGCATGTGCCCCACTGTGTGCTGGTAAATTCCTGTGGCCAGGAAGTGGAGCACAGACACTACCTTCAGAAAAGGTGGGATGGCGGTGCGTATTTCAATCAGGCTGACAATGTCATCATGTATCATGTCCACAATGGTGGTGATGGTGTCCTGGTCCAGATGGTACAAGGTGTGGATCTGCTCAGGGGTTGGGTTGAATGGACTGGCTCTGATGCGAGGGATTGGGGGCTGTCTGCATGGTACCACTGGCTGCACTGGTGGGGCATGCTGGACCTGCCTCACCCTCATTCTCCTCCTGCGCCTCCTCTGTGCTACATGTTGTTGTTGTTGTTGTAGCTGGAGTTCCACTGCAATCATGTCCTCCAGCCCCAGCATTGCTAGTAGTATTGGAATCATTTTGGTGTGTGACTGGGCGTGGGAAGAGGTGGGGTGTGCTCCTTTTGTGCTGGCCCAGTCTATATTGCCTCCACCTGTGCTGATTGTGTGCACCTGTGGCAGCTGGGAACACTGCACATGGCCGTTTATGGGTGGTCCGCGATGCTGGTATTTACTCCATGTCGGTAAGGTACTTTTCGGGCTTCAGTAGGCCGTTGTTTGCATGTCCACCTGACTTGTGATGTCCTTCTGTTTACGCCATGCCGGTATTGCCGGCATGAAGGGTCGCGTGCCCAAGCCCATGCCGCTATTATAGGCACCGTTATTTACGGTGCCGCTAATAGGGGTTGGCAGGTCATAATCGCCCGGAACGGTAAGCAATGCCAGTAATCCGTTACCGGCATCGTTTTCCCCTTACCGCTAACCTCGTAATGAGACCCTTGGACATTTAAAAGAATTAGCCCTTCACAAACATGGTTTAAAGAGGTGAATTTGGCACTTTTTTCCGGAAACAGAAACACTTTTAACCTGGGTTTAACATATAATTTCCTTATGCAGCTGTCAGTCAGTGAGACCTGTATTTCTCTTAGCCACCTGTAGAATCCGTGATTTCACCAACTTTTCATTTCAATAGCTCACTGGGGAAATGACTGAAATTAGCACCAAAACAGCACCTTGAAGGTTTCAATGGATTAGGAAAACTGGATGTTAAGGGCATTTTCAAATTTTAGCCCTTCTGTGTTCTTGCTTCATGTGTCAGATCACAGCACTCACTGGCATTCTCAAACAGGGAGTTTAGTTTTGACATCAACTTTGCCTGTGCGTGGCAAGGTGGTGCAGCCTTCTTGTGATTTATGGCAGTTTTCTTTCCCCCATTGGCAAAAGGATGTAGTGTGGCACATTGGCATTGGTTGAAATATCACACAACCCCCCTGACTTCCGCGTGACGTCCAGTCGTGGGGGAGTCGGGAACATGGGATTTATTTTTTTTTTCTTCTGTCCATGTGAAAAAATCTGGTTGCTTCTCCCATCAGCGATTGATGCGACATGCTCTCCTCTCTGGTTCTGTGTGGAGCGATACTCCGGATCTCTTGGGTTTTTCCTCCCTGTCCCTGAGGAGATCCTCCTTGGTGATTAGGTGGATTTAACTCCAGTACTAGAAAACAGAACATAGCACGGTTATGGAAATTTTCCCACTACTGTTCCCCGAGCGGTGTAGTGGGGCAGATGCATATATTTAATAACAATTGACAATATTCCCCACCTATGTTTAATGATAGTCTTAACACTTTCCTTGCACGTACTCAATGAACATTTAATAATTCTGTTTAGATCTCTGGATTTTTCCCCTCAGGGTTTCCGGTAGGCTCATCTATTTGCCACAAAGTATGCCTGGGATGGCAACTCTTTAGCTTGTTTATGTGGACCCACTTGTCTTCCCCTTCTGTCAACTTGGCCTTGGGGATACGGATTCTGTAGGCGACTGGTGAGATTCTGTCCACAACTTCAAAAGGACCCCCGCCAACTTGGGAGGAATTTGCGCTCTTTGGCTTGCTTCTTTTGGAAATTGTACAAGTAGACCCAGTCTCCTACTTGATAATCCTTTTTAGTTGTCTAAAGGTCATAGTGGGTCTTCATACTGTGGGAAGATCTTTCTAGATTCCACTGAGCAGACGCAAAAGCATGTTGAAGGTGTTTCCTTAGATTCTCAACATACTCATGAGTTGTGGAGGCATTTATCAAGGTCTACTCTTGGGTTCTGTAGAGCAGATGCTGGGGTAGCACCATCCTTCGTCCAGTCATCAGCTCAAACTGAGACATTTTTGTTGCAGAAGAAGGGATAGATATGATGGCCATCAGGACAAGAGATCATCGAATATCCCAACGTGGCCCAGAGTCTGCCACAAACTTTTTTAATATACTCACAATAGTTTTATTGTATCTCTCAACTCCACCACTAGAGGACTGGCGGTATGCAATGTGTAGTTTCCTTTTTACCCCAAGTATCTCCCACATCTTTGTCATCACTTCACTGGTGAAGTGACTACCTCGGTCTCAGTCCTTTGGGGTAGTCGAAAACGTGAGAAGATGTGATTGATCATCAGCGCAGCTGCTGTTTCTGCCTTGTAATCTGGGGCCGGGAGACATTCCACCCATTTAGTAAACAAGCATGTTCTGGTAAACATGTACTTGCTCCCCCTGGAGGAGTGAATCACGGGCTCGATGAGATCAACTTGCAAATCTGACCAAGGCAGTGTCATCCTCCTCTTTTGGAGGGGAGAACAGTGTGTGAGTGTTGTTGGCTGATATTGTGCACACACAAGACACCCCTTCAAGTATTGGTCGAGGTCCTGCCCCATGTGTGGCCAGTATGCAACCTCTCGTAAGATTTATAATGTCGTATGAAACCCTTGCTGACCGGCTGTGGCCGCATCATGGGCGTGACTTAGCATCAGGCTTCGGAATGAGGTAGGGACCACCCACTGGTCATTGCCAGAAATGGATCTCCTCACCAAAAATCTGTCCTGGATTCGGAACATTTTTGGACATTTCATCAACACTCTGAGGTCCTCTTTCCCAAAGCAATCGGTATCCGTCAGGGGAAAGTTCTCAGGGTCCTCAATGTGTTGATAAAAATTACCAATTTTTGGATCCCCTTTTTGAGCCGTAATCAAATCGGCATCTGGGGTCTCCTTAAACAACTGGGCAGTTAAGAGTTCATCGTGAGCATTTGTCTGGGACCTAGTGATATCTGTGACCTGGATTTCCCCCAATATGGACTCGTTCTCAAGTAGATCCCCTTGGATGGCTCCAGTTTTGTCTGGTCCCTCTAATTTAGAATGACCCTTGATAGTTTTCCAGTAGATGGTCATCCCATTCGAGGTGACCAGATCATCAATTTTCCTTATTAGTTTTCCATGTTTTAGTGGTTTATTGTTAGCACATAGCATGCCTCTGGTTTCCAATAAACCAGGTGGTCCATCAACCTGTTCTGGACATAATCTGAATCAGTGATTATGACCAGTTAGTGGAGTTGGTGTTGGACAGCAGTGAGGATGGCTTGATGCACAGCCATCAGCTCTGCTACTTGACTACTACGGGACCGATTTTGTACCCAGCAAATGGTTCTGGGGCATCATCCACCTAGGCATTCCCCACGCCGGCCATTAGTTCCTTTTTCCCATTGTTGTCAACATGGTAAGACCACCAATCCACATAGACAGTGGACATTCCCTCACACGTGTCTTCTTCATAGACTTTGTGTGGGGAACTAAGGTACGTCTCCAAGTTGTCCTTGATTTTAAGACTTTTATCCTCGAGACAGTTTTCTCTGGCACAATTGCAAGTCAGCCAGACCTTGAGCGAGGGAAATCTTCTTGTTTTGGCCATATCTGACCTCCACTGGAAAGCCTCTTTGCATTGACAGAATCCAGGAAGTAATTCAGGAATTACTGACATTCCCGGCCCGGATTCTGTCACTTTGAAGATATTGCAGAGGCTGGTGTGGAGTCTCCACTATGATGTGTTCCTCCTGGATGAACGGGCGGTAATTCTTCAATGCCCACACCGTTGCCAGGAGTGTCTTCTCACAATCGTTGAATGTTTCCTCCACAGAGGATAAAGTCTTACTCGCTTAGGAGATGACTTTAGTGACCTTATCATGCATTTAATATAATACTGCAGTCAAGCAGGTATGTGAGAACCCTGCCTCCAAGAAGAATGCCTTGTTTTCGACAGGGTAAGCTAGGCAAGGTGCTTGTGAGAGGCTTCTTTTGAGTTGTCTTACTGCCGCGGCTTGTTCTGGACCCCACTCCCACTTGACCCCCCTTCAACAGATGGATCAGGGGTCTTGTGATCTCGGCGTAATCCTCAATGAACTTTTGACTGTAATTAGTCAGTCCAATGAGACTCCTTAGTTCACGCAGAGTTGTGGGGCATTTTAGTTTCCTCAGTGCTTCTACTTTGTATTGGTCCTCCCTACTGACAGGTACGGTCCAGTACCCATTGGTCAGGTCAATGGCAGTGTATACCTTTGACCCCTCGATCTATGCCTGCCCTTGGTAAATGTAGGGAAGAGCCCATTGGGAAGTGTGTACCCATTTGTTTAGCTCCCTTTAGTCAGCACAGAGTCTCCAGTGGCCATTTGGTTTCAAAATCCCCAGCACCGGATTATTGAAGGTGCTGTGGACTGGACAAATTATACCACAGGACTCAAGGTTTTTAATTATTTCTGTGAGGGACTCCATGGAAAAGAGAGGCAAGCGGTATTGCTTCACAAACACTTTGAGTCATATCAGGGTCAGTGGGAATTGTTGCTGTATGGATTTCGGTGCAACCATAGTCATATGAGTCCACCGCAAAGAGATCTTGAAATTCTAAGAAAACTTGTTTCAATGTTTGCTTTTGCTCCAGAGTCTCACAGGCATCAGCTAGGTTGACTCTCTCTTCAACCATCTGCCTGAAGCCCGGAAAGACTTCTGGTTTGGCTATCTCAGTGGCCTCCTCCAGCTGGGTGGAGAAGTCTGTGGTTAAAGTACTGATTTGGACTGATGGCTTCAAGTGGGGAAGGCAGTCCTGGTGGACTTGAAAGATCACCTCATCCCTCATGAAGTCACAAGCCACCTCTTCCTTACCATAAGGGCAGGAAGAGTACACCAGGATATTCCCCCATGCCGAGTGAAGATCCTGTCGGGTGTTGTATCATTGTCACTATCACTGTGAAAACAGTCATTAGGGATGGGTCCTATCAGTTTGTTGCCTAAATCTATGGAAAAATGCTGGTCATCAACCGCCATTCCAATAATGGTGCATGCTCCCAGAGTGATACTCCTAAGGTCGCTGTTATCCACCACTATTGGAATGGTGTTGTGTTCTGTTTTGACAAGTGGTGTTGGGTTTAACCCCAACCCTTGCTGTTGGAGATGGGCATTCAGGTGAACATATGCATCAGGATTTTACAATTTCTGTCCTCTTTTAATTTTTACTTCAACTGAAAATTGCCGGGTCTGTTCTGGGATGGTGACTTCCTCTCCAATCTGAACTTCAACTGCATATGGCAGCAGTGGAGCTGACCAAAATGCTTTCTCTGGGTCATCAAAGTCCATGGGATTACCCACTAATCGGGACCAGGCTTTGAAGTTTACCAGGTCCAAACTAATGGCACAGCGATTGAGAATGTCACTGGCTAAATAAAATGCGGCAAGGAAATCTCGCACGACCCAACAATTATGGACTATGCTCTTGTTGCCTACGGAAATTTTGAGAGTACACCTGCTAAGCAGGAGATGTTTGGAATTGGGAGTTTTCAGAACATGGCTTCGCTGATGAAGCTCTTACCGTTGTTCACGCACACTCAGGCGAGAACAGAGTCCTTCCCCTCATTTTACTGAATTGGGAGGAACAACTGTTCTTCAATTTTCTGAATGTCAGCCAAGCTTTGAGCTGGTTTCTCATCATTTTGGACTATGGAAGAGGGATTTTCTGATTGTGACGGGTATAGAATTTCAGAGTATTTACTTCCAGTGTGGAATGCGACTTTAGACTGGAAGGAAGGTTGATTTTCAGAAAGAGAGAGGACTTCCCATCACCAGTTCGTTGTCCTACTGAAATTACTGTCACGTCACGGATTTTGTTGTTCTGAAAACGGAATTCAGTGTGATCCTGTTTTTGTTCAACCATGTGGCATGTGCCATTTAAATTAACATGGTTGACGCTATGTTTTAATTTTATTGGTCGGTTAGTCTGGGTCCAGAGGACCTTGTTTACACAATCTATTAGGAGGGACAATCTACGCAGGATGTCATTCCCTAGTAAACATGGTGTACCCTCTGGGATCACAACTATGAGGGGGTGTTTCACCTTGTGTTGCCCAATTTTAATTTCTAAATCTGCAGTCCCCTCGACAGGAATTTCATTCCCATCAAAGTTCTGAAGTTGTCCAGGAAGAGGGGTGAGAGGGATCTGGTATCTCCCCCCCTTCCTGAATTCAGCTGATCAAAGGCCCTCTTTGACAGTAGGGTGGTTTGGGATCCAATGTTCACCAGTGTCAAAAATGTACATTGCCCCTGTATTTGGACCGGGTATAAAGTCTTCCCCCCTTCTCCTCAAGGGGGCAAATATAATGTGCATTTTGGGAAAATTGGTGGGTTAATTTCTTTATTCTTCATTCTGACACAGGGGTAGTTTGGGCAGGATTCGGTGTGGGAGCTTGGGAATCTGCAAGAAAAAGGTGGCATTTGGATATCGGGGGAGTTTTGGGCTCCTCTGGTTCTGATTCTGGGCTGCCACCCCTTTTTGGAGGCAGACACCAGAAATGGTTTGGGCAAGGTGATTTTCTGGCTTGTCATTATGGGGTTCATTGATGGGCGGTTTTAACTCAGTCCCCACATTTACCCAGTCTTGATTAGGATCTTTCAGGACCCATTTTTCTTTGGGAGGAGTTCCCCATCCCTGAAGGAGAAGATCCTTTTCCTAGAGTCCTCTGAGGACCCCTCTCCTTCAAATTAGAAGACTCTAACCTCCGCCACAAAATGGGTCTTTTTAGGCTCATTATTTCTCATACCTGCCCTCTGTTCCTTAGGTTGCAGACCTTTGGGGGCTGGAGATTTTGGTCTGGTTCCTTGGTTTCCAGGGGCTTTCCACAAGTGGGGAAGGAAGCTTCCTCTAAGGCTTCACACACCCTTCCTCCTGTGCCTCCTCCCTCGGAACCGGTGGGTTGTCAGGGTTCTCTCCCCGTCATTGCTCTGGAGTATCAGACCCTTGATTGGTGGAGTTCTGAGCCGGCATGCTCATCTGAGGGTTCTGCTGAGCCCTCAACATGCCACCCAGATCCTGTGACAAGTTCTGGACCTGGCACTCCAGTTGGGACACCCGCTCTGGCTGGTACGGGGGTCTCTGGTCCATCCTAGGTCTCTGGTCCTCCCTTCTCCCAGCTTGGGCTGTCTGGGCTCAGGAAATTGGGGAAAGAAAGGAGGGTTGTTTTGGGGGTTAATGTTTGGCAGGTACCGGGGAACGAAGCTCAACCCGGCATTTGGGGGGTGACTGCCCTCCTGGGGAAAGTTAGGAGGGAAGTTTCCTGGGTTGGTAGCTACCTAGTTGAATCCCCTCCTTGGGCTGGGGGAGTCCACACATACCCCAGGATGGGTCTTTTTACCCTTGTAATGGGGGCTGATATAATCAGGGGAGTTAGGGGTCCCATTTGTGGGGTTACCTCCCTGACTACCTGTTTGCGATTGGCCTGAGGGCCTTCAGGTTCTTTGGTTATAAGATGGATTCTGTACAGGAATATTTTTAGGCCCCCCCATCTCCATATCTAAAATGGGGGCAACCTTAACCTCCGCCACCTTAGCAGCAGCAGGGGTGTTGGCTGGTTTGGGGTTTTTATTTGTTTTTTTATTCTCTACCGGTTTCTGCACTTCATAAATTCATAAATACTTTCAATGACCCAGTTTAGTGATCTCTTCTCATGAAACTCCCTCACCAGCTGGGTCATGATGTATTTAGAGAGTGCATGAAAGAAGGTACTAATGAACTCCTTACTGTCTGTGGGCACCCTCCTGGTGGTTTGTGCAAAGACACATTTTAGTTCTTGCACAAATTCTTGTGGGGCTTGGTCTTCTCCACACTGCAGATTGTGGGCCGCATTGCGGGCCTCTTGGGGGTTCCTATGTACAGAAAACTTTTTAAGATGGCCACCCTGTAGGTGGTCCATCTTGAGTGATTTTGATCCTCCAGCCCCGCCAAAAAGCTGGAGTATTCTGGGGAAAATGTCCAAATGACATATTGTATACAATTCTGACTATCTTTCAGGTGGAAAGTATCCATCATTTGCTCATATAATTCAAGGTGCTCCCAGACTGAATACTTGGTATTTTTGTGATAGGGAGTTATGACGCTCCTAATGGCTTTGACTTGTTTTAGGGGATCTTTTAGGAGAGCCTTCTTAATTTTGTTGGTCTTTTTAGTCTTAGTCACCCGTGTCCACTCATTCTCTGACTCAGAGGCACTGCTACAGGAGGTGGCCATCTGATCCTCTAGGCTCTCCCTGATTATGAAAGCTTGGGAATGGCTAGCAGGATGTGGGACCTAGTTCATGATGCCTGTGGCGCTCAGAAGAGTCTTCTGACTCTCCCTTGATCCCAGGATTGGCTGAGTCCCCCCCCCCCCCTTACTGCCTTAGCTGGGAAGAGGTCTTTAAGATACTATTTGAGGGCCTAGTTTCATGGAGTTCCCCACCAAATTTGACAGACTGATCCTTTGGTAGCCAGTATTTTTGGGGATCCAGTTCCCTGATTCTCCCCTCACTGGAGTCTTCCTGATCAGAGAGGCTAGCCCTAAAATTTGGGAATCTGTACAGAGATGCCCGCCCATCCATTTCTGGGAGGCGCTGGTCTGTCAGTCCCATGTTTGCCATTCTGCTGAAGTCTACCATCCCCGTGGCCCTTGGTTCATATGAGCCAGTGGACATGAAAGTGGCAGAGTCCACGGTACTGAAGGGGTTAGAGTCCCTGATTACAGGGGTCCTGATGTGATGCTCAGGGGTTTCATCATCCCTTCCTACCTCTTCTCTTTCAGCCCCTATTCCCTGTTGACATGCCAAAATCTAACTCTTTTGACCTCTATTAAGGCCTTACAGATTTCAATGATTTGCTCTTGCATGGCTATCTGTTTGTGGAGCCTATCATTCTTTTCACAGAGAGCCTCATTGTCTCTCTGTGCTTCCTGCCTGGTTTGGGAATACTGGGCCAATTTTTGCTGCAGGAGACTCACCTCCCTCCTGAGTTTTGTCATTATTAGTCTGATTGTTCCTTTCAAGAGCATCCTCCACCCGCCTGGTGTGCTCTAGTAGCTTCTCATATTCGGTTTTGACTTCACTAACCTCCTGGAAGGCCAGCTTTCTTTCCTCGAACTTAGTTTTTACTTGGCTCACTTCCTGGCCTAAAGCATCCCTCTCCTGACTTAGAGTGCCCCTCTGTTCAGCCAGGTCATCCCTCTGTTTTTTTAATGGATGGAATTTCTGGCGCTCCTCATCAAATTCTGTTTGAGATTCTAAATCTTTAAGAATTCATTTATTGTTTTCCTCTTTTCATTTGTCTATGCAGTCTTGTAGGATAACTACATGTTCTGCACAGACTCTGTTAAAAGTTAATTGCTGTTCCAGTTTCTGTTGACTCTGTTGTAAAGCGTCAACCCTTTCCTGACACTCATCTTGCAGTGTCTGTAATTTGGTATCTTGTTCTGCTTTCTCTTGCTGTAAGAGAGCCAGATCTTATTTTAATTTGGTAATATACTGCCTAGTCTCTGTTTCTGATTCTTGGCTCTTCTGTAGCCTTTGCCCTGCAGAATCCAGCTCAGTTTGGATTTCCTGTCGTGTTTCCTCTTGCTTCTTTGCCAGAACTATGTTTCTGCATGCCTTTCCTGTATTACTCCTATGTGGAGGTACAGATAGGCTGCTATTTTGGCAATTTTAAACTGCTCCTCTTTTATTTTTAGGGCCATGTACAGTTCACTGAGTGCTTGGTGTAATGGGCCCTTGTCTTGCCATATATCTAGGTCTATGGCAGTGACCTGTTCTTTCATTTCCTGCAGCCATTCCTGTTCACTCTGTTCGGGCCACTCACCACTGACAAACAGTTTGTGCAGGAAGTGCTCCCTAGCAATATTACTTTCTACTGGGGTCGTCATTTTAGAAATATCAATTTCCTTATGACTTATTCTGTGGTTAATTTATTTTTACAAACAGGCCCCATTTTTGGAGTATTTATTTTGAGAGGTGCTTGTAGAGTGTAGCACAGTACACCAACCCAGCAAGGTGTTTGTACCCGGCAGGCTAGTATGCTGTGTTAGACAGTCAGGGGTGGTATCTCGAATTCAGAATCACGGCCGAAGCCCTCAAAATCTGTTAAGGATTTCAATCAGGCACACACCCAGGTCTCGCCTAGCATGTAGTGCGCAATAAAACCCTTATTTATTTGTGTCTATAAGTTCAATATTCTGAATGATATACCACTCATTTCACACCCGTCTCAAAATACCCCGCAGGTCAAACTAAACCAGGAATCACGCTAGTTTGTAAAGGTAAATATTTATTTATTTTTTTTGATATCAGATCACACACACTTTTCTATATATATATATGAGGCCGCAATCACCAAGGGGTGACAATACAATTCAACAATAAGCAAAGCAATTTAATTTACTTACACTAATGCAGAATAGAAACACAGGAAAAAGAACAGTTTTTGTTTGTGAACAGATACCGTGTAGGTTAATAATTCCCCCTAATTCCCCCTGCAAAGTTCTTAAAGTACAAATGAACAATCCTATACAAATGGAAGTTAATTAGCAGGTATTCAGGAATGAAAGATGATGTATAGAGTTTAAATGCAATCTTCCCTCCCCAAACAAGAGAGAAAACCGTTTTTGGAAAATTACACTTTTAAAATGACAGGTGAACATGGCTTTGTATAATACTGCAAAATGGTTAAAATTCTTAAATGGAGAAAAATTCTTAGAAATGCAACTCTAAACAAATCCTAACACACATGAGCCATAGGATAAACAACAGTACACACTTTAGATCAGGATGGGATGGAAAAAACACTTTGAAGGGGAAAAAGACATGTGTAAACTTTTACTAAAATGTCAAATTGCGGCAAAATTTCACTATGCGTTATTGGAGAAAAATGTGTCAAAAACAATGCAGGTTTTGGTTGTGGGTGTAGCTAAGGGTCTTAGGTATCAGTCAGAATTGAAATTTTGTTTCTTTAAAATTGAAGAAGTTATAGAGGTTTTAGTGAGAGGTGTTTTTGCAAAATAGGCGCGCAAATTAAAACAGGAATGCGGTTTTGAAAATGACAAATCGGTTTGATTATACTATATTAAGATTATGAAAAAGAGAATGCCACACATGAATCTTCACAGCTACGTGGCCAGCATAACCGCTCACGTGGTGGATAATCTCATTTCTTTCTGGGATCTACTTTAGTTACTCAAAATCGCTAAGGACTTATGGTTTTTGGAATACAAATGAGAGAAAATCAGAGCAAGAATGGTTCTGACAATACTAAGGTACTGAATTAAAGTTGGGATGGGTTTGAGATGGGATAAGACAATGCAAATATACTATGGGTCACTGTTCTTCCTATTGATACATACAGTCCCTTGTAATTAAAGTTGGACCGTCAAAGTTCTGAACATCGGATCAGGTCAGGTCTATCGGCAGCAGGGCACTTCTGGAGGGATTTCGGACTGCACCACAGACTGGATTGGGAGGGGCACTTCTGGTCATTGGACATGGTAGATTATCAGAATTCAAGTTTCAGCGGGCAAGCCTTAATGGTAGCAAGCCAAGCTGAATCAGTATTATTCTTTTAAGTTTTAAGATGGTTGAATTTGGGCCTAGCTAGAAACGAGTTCAGCAATGCTAAGGCCTTGATTCTGCAAAGAAATCTGGAGTCAACTGCAAGATGGAGCTCTGGACAAGATTAAGATGTTAGGAACAAAGCGCTGCACAGAAATCTGGATGGGTTTCAGGAAGCAGTGCGTCCTATGTTTTGTGAAGTTCCTATATGTATACTATCAAATGCCAGCACCTAAGTTTATGGTGTGGGCGGAATTTCAAAACACGCCCCCATGGCTGTGAATGGCCATAGGCACTTGCCGTGTGATTATTGACGGTCTGAACAGAGCTGTCTTATTTATGATGCGATTTAAACCAAAATTTAACTTTTGCACAAAGGTACATTTCTAAAATGATGTTCCCTAATAAAATTGGACATATACATTTCATATTTGATGGGCTATATTCATATTCAATCCCCATCTCTGTGCGAGCTGTCTTTCTCCCCTATGGAAATGTCTCCATTTTAATCATAACAGTTTGGATTAATTTCTAATTCGGTACATCTCTGGGCGCTTATCAGTGGATCATGTACATACAATCTTAGGCTTGCAACATTAATAGTTCTGCTACAATTAGGATTTTTTTCATAACTTTTGTTTCTTAAATGGTACAGGTTTCATCAATGTCTTAAAAGCAAAAGCCTAAAATTAGGTTAACATCTACCAATTTTTAGATTTATCTTCCTTTAGGTTGCATATTTAAAGAGTTTCAAAATATAGTGATATAAACAGCAAAACATTCCAGCAGTTTTTTTGTTCTCCTTAGTAACTCCCCTTTCACAGGCAACAGTTGTCATAGTGCTTTTATCAGGGAGGTGTGTCCCCTTCCTGGAGAGGGAAGCCCCCCAGTGGAGATCAGTTGGGCAGCTTGCCATTGTTCTTGCCTCAGCCCCAGACAAATGTCTAATGAGGTCTCATTGTGGTCCTTGTTGTCAATATGTGGGAATCATTAGCATCACTTAAGCCTTCCTGTAGCAGTTGAGTGTCAAGCTGAAATGTGAATATTTCCCGGGCTAGCACTGTCAGGCCAATGTCCACTCATAATTAAGCAGTTACTTAACTCCAATTCTGGGTTGGTTTAATTTCACTTTAAAGTCTTTTCATTTTACACATATAAAAATAAGCACAGTTGATAAGGGATTTGTACATTTAAAAGAAATAGCCATTCACAAACATGCTTTAAAGAGGTGAATTTTGCACTTTCTTCCGGAAGCAGAAACACTTTAACTGGGTTTGACATATAATTTTCTTATGCATCTGTCAGTCAATGAGGCACGGCTTTCTCTGAGCCACCTGTAGAATCTGTGATTTTAGCAACTTTTCATTTCAATAGCTCACTGGGGAAATGACTGAAATTAGTACCAAAACAGCACTTTGAATGTTGCAATGGATTAGGAAAACTGGATTTTAAGGGCATTTTCGAATGTTAGCCCTTCTGTGTTCTTACTTCATGTGACAGGTCACAGAACACACTGGCATTCTCAAGCAGGGAGTTATGTGTTGACATAAACTTTACCTGTGTGTTGCAAGGTGGTGCAGCCTTCTTGTGATTTATGAACATGCACAGTTTTGCAGATTTGTCGTGCATAGGGGTTAGCGCCTCCATTTTTGGCAGTTTTCTTTCCCCCATTGGCAAAGGGATGTAGTGTGGCACATTGGCATGGGTTGAAATATCCCACATTAGCGGAGACATCCATGGTGTCATCAGGCTGAATAGCAACATACTTTATGCTTCTTAAATATTGAATAATACATTCCCTTGTTACTTCCAATATGCATTCCAGCAGCTCATTTTGCATTGTTTTAGATGTGTCCTTAAATACAGTCACATTTGTTTGCATTGCACTGTCAATACTGCTGACAAAATCCACAAGGCCTCGAAATACTAATGGATTTGAGGGACCTTCATTTTCATTGTGGCCGTGTAGCACAAGTTTGAATCCCCCCAAAAAATATCACAATCAATTAATTTGGCTAAAATCTTTGCGCTATTTTCCACTTCCTCACTGTGCTGTTTTATACTCAAACATCAGTCTTCGTCCAAATTTCTGGCAATGATAATAAATGTCCAAACATAGCCAGCCTTAGAGAGTTGTCCAACTTAGGTTCATCCACATTGGGGGGCTTTTTCAGATAGATGTTTCAAGCTAGTGACTACAATTGTTGTCCTGGTAACCTTACCACCAACCTGTATTCAGGGAAAACAGGATAGTGTATTTTTAGATTTGTTACCAGTAAGCTACTTCTTTTTATCATACCAGCTATTGAGAATTTTCAAGAATAGTCCTTGCCTTGTCTTTTGCAGGTTGTTCAATTGTGATTTGAAGTCTATATGCTCTTAATCTTTAACCTCAAGTACCTTTTCGGATTTCAATCCCAGTAGTAAATACTCATCTTTAATGTAAAATCATTAGGCATACAAACACTGTACATTAGCCGGATATGTACAAAATCAATTCAATATTATTAATTATAAAAACAACCTATACAAAACAGATTACTATAAAAGCAGCACATACCAGTCAAGATGATAACACGTCTTACAATACATTCTAGGACTTGTATATTGGTAAGTCATCCTGGCTAGCTCTGTTCTCTACATATATTTAGTAGCAGTGCCAACAAGTACTGGATCCTCAGTTCCTTTGCATGGATTCAATGCATCTGCAGTTCAACGACTATTATGCGCAATAAAGATAAACATCAAATATGTTTTTCTGAGCCTATCATATAATGGCCACATTAACATAAAATGACAATCCGATTCTTTTGTATTATTGCAAAAACAACAGAGATCAGACTTGGATCCATCCAAGAAATTTAGGGACCTGGCCAGAGGAAGAATACTGAACCTAACTTTAATTCAAAGAGTAATTATGGCATTAATGGCTGGATAAACCCATGCAGACTATCTACCACTTGGTCACCCATTCTCCCTTTGGAGGCATTGATGGGATAATGCATCTGAATTTCACAAGTGGCCCAGGCTTTCTGGAAGCAAATTATTTGATACAGGCTCATAAATTGACACCAGATGTCATCCACAGCATTCTTGGCCGGCCTGCAGGTTCCAGGACAGAATGAAAAGTTTGGATATAGAAGTAATGGTACGTGGTGCTGATGGTGTAAGTGCTATTGCACCAGACCTGGCCACCCCCCAATTGTCAATCAACTGCATCCAGACCATTATCACTATAATCCGCTTCGGTGCATGTATCACTCTCAATTGTTTACCTGTACGCACCTGTGTGTCTTATGCTTACCCCAATAAGGGCTATTATAATTTTGAAAACTAGTCCATTGCCAGGCCTTGTTTCTGGGAGTGTGGCTGGGGTTGAACTTAATTCAATATCTAGACTCTTTAGAGGTAGCGTTTTAGGCTCAATTGGCAATAGGCCTTCTGCTAAGTAATGGTTAGCCAATTACATGCTGATACAGTTTTTGTTAGGCGAGTTGGCATCATTATGTCTAGTGCACCTCACAAGGGCATCTTGGATCACACAACGTCATCCTCTATTGTGCCTGATCCAATGTATGAATGTGTTAACTAATGAATCTGGATGTTCTTTGGAGTCTGGTGGTGGCTTTGGTACATTGATTATGAAGATGATGCTATGTTCTCTTTGATTGTGACCATAAATCCTGTGGCAACTAGAGGATACCTGCCTACCAACACCCTTAATGTTCTTGGATGTCATCCACCCCTTGCCAGTATGGATAATATGCTGTGGCCTAAAATGAACTGCAAATCCAGCTGTCACGTCTCTGTGCCCAGAAGTTGGCTTTTTTCAAGCAACACATTTATCAGTGGTCTCATTGATCTTTATTGAGAGGAGCCTAGGAGAATCTAAAATCAAAGATACCCCTCGTTATTGCCCTCCAGTGGGACATCCTTATTAAGGTGCCTAACCCCAGAGAACACATCTGCCTTGGGAAATGTACACTTATTACTAGCCAGGCTCGGTCCCTGAATGGTTTTACTAATGTGCCCATTTTTCACAAGTTGGAGCACTCTCTTAACTATTTCGAGCTCTTAATGCAGTTGGACCAACCAATCTTTATACCTCTGTTCAGTAACGTCACCTCACTGTTTACCAGGTTCACTGTAACCACGAACCACAGTCAGGCTGTTTAAATCTGTTTTTCTCCCTATGTTTCCTTCCCCTAGTCCTCATGTAACTAAGTACTCCTGCTTGTACAGTGCCACGATGCACTTGGACTGATTTGTGCTGTATATAAATGTAATAAATAAATAAATCGCTCAAATCCATGACTTTCTGCAACGGGTATTTACAGTTAACCCACTCCCTCTTAGGAGAAGCAATAGAATGGATATGGCTAACTGCACAGTTTGTATAATCTGGACACTTCGTTCCTTCCATTGATGGTGTCATGATGCAGTTATTACGAGATACTTCTCTCCTAGCATCCTCCTGCTGGGCTGCACGGTCAGGGAGGGGGGCAACTATCCTGGCTCCATACTTAGTGGGGAACTATTTATGCCCGTTATTGCCCACTATACGTTCCCAAACAATATTATTAATAGGTTGGGACAAAACATCAAACCTATTTGACACTGACATAGTAGGTACATAAACTATACAGGCTGAATGGGCCTTTGGAGAGCCCTTCAGTTGGACATTGCAATGAACATTCAAGCCATTTGCTTGGGTAACTCTCCTCTGGCTCATATGTTATTTTACTTGGGGCCTTTCGGCACTATCTTGTTCCAAATACAAGTAAAGTAGTTAGTGCCTTGTAAAAAAGCTGATTGTAAACCTACAGCCCTCTTTGCATTTGCCAGTCACCAGATTGCTACATCTTGAAAACGAATGCAGTTTCACAGGGTCGAGCAGGGAGAGATTCGGATAATTGATCCACTTCTTCCCTGCATCAGGGTTATACATCGCACGGCCGAGTTAATGGGAAATTCATCCCCCCCCCAGATCTTGGGGAAACATAGGCACCATGGATGCACAGACCACCCTTGGGAGGAGTTGCCCAAGGGTCATAAAACATAGATTCACTAATGGCATTTCTTGTGGAATCCACCTAGGGATTGGCTCAGTTCTTCGGCCCTTTGTTGTCCATGACCTGCACATCAGGGGGTCTCTAGGTGGAAGTATCAACAACAAAGAATGATTTGGTTGTATTTCAATCCCATTGAAGCACGATGGGGCCCTGAGATATAGAGAAATAATTTTTCTCATTGAAGACAGAGCTTCGACACATAAGACTGCACTATTAAACATCTTAGGAATACATACAGAAAAGAACAAAGAACTCAATGAACAAAACTACGACTACAGATACCAATGTGATCTAAAATCAAATGTGTGTTTTTTCTTTTGTCCTGATGAGGGCCTTGGCAGGAGATCACCCTCAAGCCTGGCCCGAAACCTGAGTCGACATGACAACAGTTTAAAAATATTTTCAGGAAGAAAAATGTGTGGTTCTTTCTTGTATAACATAGTTGTGGCAATTTAATATATTAGAACGATTGTAATATATGTCAACATTATAGAATAAGAGTGATGTATTTTTGTGGCAATGAACAATGTCTAACATCAAGAGCCTAAAGTTCAGGCCCACTGGTTTGTTCTAACCAAAAGGTCTTCATTGCGTTTTTTTGCATATGTATGAATGGTTATTTTGAATGAGGATGGAAGTGATTGAGAGGAATGGGTGTATATGAGATCACAGTATGGCGTGGTGTTTTTAGACAATGAATTTGTATTAAATGAGATTTTAGGTTTAATTGCTCTTCACTCAGGTTTCTCATGCAATACTAATGAGTGATTGTTAATTGTGTATTTTTGTATTTTTGTATTACTGTTTATGTGATAACAATGTTTATATAAAGAAAAAAGAATAAAATGAAAATCAAATAATTAAAAAATAAACATGGTATGAAAAAATTCAATTTTATAAATACATTTTTTTGAACTTATTGGGCCTCATTACGACCCAGGCGGTAAGTTACCGCCTGGGCCGTGACTTTACCACCATGGCGTAAACTACGTTTACGCCATGGTGGTTGGCGGACTTACCGCCCCACTCCGAGGTTGGCGGGGCGGTAAGTCCCCAATCCCCATTTACCCTTCCCCATTCCCATTTTTGCCCCATAGGGCATAATGGGAGTGGGGAAGGCGTTAATTACGCCACCGTAAATTACGGTGGCGTAATTAACTCCATGGTCCCTTAGCGCCATGGATTTTAACACCTGCTAAAAGCAGGTGTTAAATCCGCCATGGCGCTAAGGGACCTCGTACTCAGGCGGTAAGGGTCGGCGCTGTTTACGCCATCGTAAAACCCTTACCGCCTGAGTTGTAATGAGGCCCATTGTATTCAACCCACTTATGAACAATTTAAATGCAAAGAGAGTCAGTATATGTCTAGCAGCATTTGTATCTTTTGTACTGCATCAGGGTTATAGCAGTGTTCCTGTGCAGCCGGCAAACCTATGTGGAGCACAAAAGGCACTGATGACTCACTACTCACTGCCCAGACTGCCATGACGGTTCTTCCTCAGACTTTGCTGGGGCTTCAACTTGGAGCAGAGTTTATGAAAGGGGACACAGGAGGGATCAATCTGCAGCTCTTCCTCCCTGCAATGTTACTCCCAGAGCCTAGAGCGACTGTCCCCAGCTGCCATAACTGTGTTTCCTTGCACGTTGCCTCGGCTTTGCCATAAAGCAGAGTATTTAAATGGGGAAACATCTGGGATCAATGTGGAGTTCCTTCTGCTTGTGATGTCCTCCCAGAGCCTATAGTGGCTGCCCCCAGCTGTCACAAGTACGCTTCCTCATGCTTTGTCGTTGCTTTGCCGCAGAGCAGAGCTTTTGAATGGCGACACAAGTGGCATCAATCTGCGGCTGCTCCTGTTGTGATGTTCCCCCCAGAGCCTACAGTGGTTGGCCCCCAGCTGCCATGACTGTGCTTCCTCGCACTTCACTGTGACTTTGCCACAGAGCATGGAAGGGCACATGAGTTATTGAAAGGTCATATAAATGGTATCAATCTGTATCTCCTCCTGCTTGCAATGTTCTTCCCAGAGGCTGGACTGGCTGCACCAGCTGCCTAGACTGTGCTTTCTCAATCTTCGTGCTTTCAATCCTAGGAATGGCAATAGCAGTTACGCTTCAACAGTATTTATCTTCAAAATGTACAATAGGTTAGCGATTCAGGTGGCATCAGAACACCTAACCTATGAATTGAATATTTTTGATCCTACACACAGAAAGTAAGAACTGAGGCAGGCATATACCTTTTGACACAACAATCCTGCTACTCTAGTGCAGCGTGCTGTCTCTCTCGTTCTTAAGAAGTAGCTGGTTTTCCCACTATTGCCAGATGTTTTACTCCTTTAGAGTAAAATTAAACTTAATCATAAATCTTAAGATTTGATGGCACTGGCAGCACATCAATCATCAGAGATGTTACCAAATCACATGCCTGCATTTGGAATTTTACAAAGCACGCACAAATGGTGGTGAGCTTGTTTCTGAACTATTTGAATTTTGTCAGACTGTTGAATTCTGTTTTTTTAAATGTACAGCGTCTACACTTAGGCCCTTTTCACTGACACTCGATCCTTCAGAGTATACGCTGCGGACAGCAACAGCCGAAGGAGTAGGAGTAACAGGGCACCAAGCCAGTAATTGCCCCCACCACAAACAGATTGGAGTATATCCACATCTGGATATAATCCAGACACCAAAATTCAGGACAACACGGATGCCTGATCAGCTCCCCTCCTCCTGAACAGACAGACCCGCATCTCACACACCTATAGGCCCCTACATGCAACATTAATTACGTGACCACCAGACTGTTCAAGTAGTTCTCCATAGATGATTTAGGTTGAGAAATTGGGATCAAAGGTCCCGGCAGGGTCCTTAACTCGGAGCCCTGATGAAGGCAGAGTTGGTACAGTCAATGACCGCCGAAACGTGAAGAACACAGGGAACCCCAGAACAAAACTGTTCCCCATCTGTACATTTTGCTGAATTACTAACTTCCACATTTGCAAAGATATATTTTACCCCATGACCCTAGAACATTTTATTGTCTTCTAAAATCACTTTTTCATTTCTAAGGGTGACTTTGAAACTCCTCCCCCAGCGTGCAATGGGCTTATTGAATTATTAGCCTGAATCTGGAACATAGCTTTTGTTTGACACACTTTGTAAAAATTACTTTCAAACCATCCCTTGTTTTTATATCACAATTGACTGAAAGTTATGATTAGAACTGTCAAAGGATTACAATTGATATCCTCACATGACTTTACTCATTTTGTATTGCTTGTTCATTTCGTTTTTTTTTTTATAATGTTGTTGCATTTTTGAAACAGGTGATTTATTTGAGGTACAGATAATAGAATAAACATATGATTGCTTGTACTTAACTGAAGCAGGATTATTGATTAATGTCATTTTCCTCCTCCTTTTAATTTTACATTTTTCTTTTCTAGGTTTTGCTTCTTTTAATGTTGTCCTTACAGATGTAAAATCCTGTAATTTTTATACTGTGATTAGAGGTTTTTGTAGATTTACTCTAAGGATCTCCAATTTAGGAACCTGTTAATATTGAATCAGGATAGAACCAAGTCATAGACCCTATCCATTAAACCCATTGTCCTTCGATGTATGTCGGGGTAACTGTATTTGTTGACACCTTTTCACTGATAGCCAGGGATTATAATAACCCGGATATGTGATGCATCGGACATGCTTAAATCACCCATGACTTCCAGGGGCTACTTTTGTCCTAACAACAGACATAGTCTCCTTTGTTTTTTACAAAGGACCACTTAAGTATTACCATTACCTGTTATTTCTTACCTTGATCCAATTTTCTCAAGGATGTCAGGTTATCCACACGTAAACAGAGCTTCACTCAAGTGCATTACTCTGTGGAACTGAATACAGAAGGAAATTCAGTTTTTATTTTACAGAGGGGAATAATACTTCAAACAAAGATAAGGAACAGCAGGCATACTGGCAATCAGAGCAGTCTGACTGCTGGGTCCTACACCTGTAGAAGAATTCCCAAAGATTGAGTTAAATCACATACATATAGTAGGACTCAAAAGCAATTGCTGGTCGCAGCTGTTGCTAAGGCTAATGGGGTTCTCTAGGCTACAATCAGTGGCTTGGAGCCATTTAGAGCTCTGGTACTTAGTTCCCTTGAAGAGGACATTAGGAACGTAGGCCATGTCAATTCCCGAGCTAGAGGTTTTCTACCCGTATGAGCCTTTGTTTGTAATCATCAAATAACTTCACTAGGGCCAGAAAAAGCAGTCCGCCCTTATGGCTAACCAGCCAACCTCCATGCTTGCAGTTTTTTGAGTGGGAAGCACACTAGTCAGATAATGCTGGCACAGGCTCTGTCACCTGATCTAATGCTTGCTTATTTTAGGGTCTTGATTTTACAATTAGCGATCAAGGCAGCAGAATCCCTTCTGCAAACAGAGCAGTTCTCAAAAGGAATAAGGAAATAAATGATTGCAGCATGACCGAATGACTGCAGCTCATCAGGAATTCCAGTCCTAACATTCTATTACTACACTGCAACTGGAGTCCTTGCCTTTACAAGATGCAGCACCAGTGGCGCTGCATCCAATGACAGGTCCTCATGTCATTACCCACTTCACGACTCTTACCTACATTTCTTGCTCCACTGATCCATCTATTGATCCTTCCTTTTGCCTGCACTTTCCTTTTTATGTGAACGTCTGCACTCTTGACTCATCTGTCCTTGGCAGGACCTTGCTCCCTCCCATCATTGGTGGCTCCTCTAGCATGTAGCCCTTTCCTTTATTGCTTGCATTCCTGGTGCCTAACGTTCTAAATTTCCTGCGCACTCCGATACTTCCTTCATTGACTGCACTGCTGCCCTGCCTTCATCACCTGACCCTACCTAGGACCCTCCCTTTCAGTGGCTGTACGGTACCCTTGCCATGCACTAGCCATGTCTGTCTCTTCTTTGAATGGGTCCCCACTTACTCACTCCCCTTTATCTGCCTGTAGACGTAGGTCAGTACAGCACACATCCCGTCTCTGGTCGGCTAGGTTGACATCCCTGAACCACTGCCCCTCAACTGCCTGTATTGCCTGCACCTCGGGTCAGATCTTAGTCAAATACCCAGTGATGGTCCCTTAAATCGGTGCCCATTGTATCACAGAAACATGGAATAATGCTCACAACAAACAGCTGTCTAAATGAAATCAGAGATAATCATTCCATGTTCTGTGATACGTCCACAGTAGAGGCGGGAGGGGAGGATTTGGGGGGGACACTGGTGCATGGAAAAAGGCTCCAAAATACAATTAACAACTTATGTGCATATATCTCTGTACCAACCACAAAAAAACATGTGAGACGAATATGAAATGGGAACTTGTAACTTCTAGATCACACACACACACATCCCTGCAGCATGCACATCAACCCTCTGCACTATCATCCTCGTTGATCACAGGGTACAACCCAATCTCTCTACAGCAGTGTGGGATGTCTTAACCCACTTTTGCTCTGCCATGCGGCATCACTGTGGTCTGATGGTGACAAAAACACAAATGGCCGCAACACCCTTGTGTGCGCCGAAACCTCTGAAAATTGCGCTTTGTAAAGTACAGAAAGATGGCTGCCCAATCTGCCATTTATGTTGTCAGTGGTGGAACAGAGATCGCACTCCTGAAACATGTCACTGGGCTCCACAGCATGTGAAGATGGAATACAGAAGGAAAGGCAGTGCTTTGCTAACTGAAACACCAAAATCTTGCTTCAAATAACTTTTTCTTGGGTTCTGAAACTGCAGAATGCCGGTACAAAACACCCTCAAACATCCAAACATTTTACTGGGTGCTACAATTCACTTAGTATAAGAAATCATTGTGAACATACAATGTACTGAAAAGCTGAAAGCATCAGGGATTTCCACACCAAAAGTGGCAGCTGAAAGTATCAAAGAAACATCCACAGCAAAAGTTTCCTGCCTGTGGAATCTGTCAAAATCTGGGCGCCTGAATGACAGCTGTCAGAAGCCTGATTAAAACTTTAAAACCTGTATAAACTGAAATCAAATGTTGCAATCTAAGTGGCCTGTTGCTGAGAGTAACCTATGTTGTAACTGTTTTTATCACATGGTTTAAAATCATGAATAAGTATTCTAGCTGATATTTAGAAATCACAAGTTTGTTTTAAACTCAGGAAAAATGCAACAGAAATAACATTTAAATTTATGCCTGGCTAAAACCACCCAAACTGGAATAACAGCTTTCCTCACAAAAGGAGGACACTTCCCCCCAGCTGAAACTCACGGGGATGTGGGAATTGCTGGTGAGCCCAGGACTAAACAATGGACATCCTCCAGCTAAAGGAAATGCCAGGTGTGAACAGTCGTAAAAATGCCTCTGCCAAGGAAACAGGGAGGAGACTTCTCCTGAACTGAAGGGAGACAAAAAGAGGCGGAGACAAACAACCATCTGTGGCTAGACATTAAAAAAAAACATTTTGTTTAAATACCTATAACGTGCCACTGAAAACTGTCAAGAACACAAAAATAACAGAATGGTAAATCAAATTTTTGCCTGCACATTTCAAGAAGCGGCAAGATCGTGTGACATAATTTATAAGGAAACAGCAGAAAATTAGATTTTACACCAAATGTATTTCTGATAGAAGTATGAAACTTTATACACTTATGGCCACTTTATATGCGCACACTTGTAGAAATTTGCTGATAAATGGAACATTGTGTTCCTGATGAAAAGGGCAAAATTCTGGGAAAAGTAGACACAAGATCTTACAGCTGCGGAATTTGGAGGAGTAGCTGCTGTAAAAATATGTAACCTGTATATGTGGTTGTTATAGAGCAGTGGTCTTCAAACCTTTTTGGCCTGGGCCCCTGAGCAAAGTTTGGGCAGGTCGGGCCCCCACCCCAAAAGTGCCAGATGGACATTATGTAGAAATCGCTATGAACTTTTGCGTGCTGTTACCGCACCCTACTCCCAGTACAGACCGTGGTCTCTCCCCACCCTACTCCCACCACTATCCCAGTGCTGTCACCCATCCTGCTCCCACTACAGTCCCATAACACAAGCATACACACATCCATACACATTTAAATAAAAAATAAATCACCATAAACGTACCTTCTGCAGGGGCCTGCGCGTGGTTGCTAAAATGCCCCACTCCAGGTTGCTCTGCCCATATGTGCGAGGAGGCGCAGGAGCACCCTCCTCACACATAAATACATGCAGTGCCCCAGCCACCATTTCCAATGAGCTATGCAAGGCTGGCGAAGCAAAACACCCCCAGCGTTGCATGGCTCAGTGATCATGTGCGGCTGGGGAAATGAACTGTCAATGGCAAACAGTGTTTCCCTTTGACAGTACAGCCAGCCCAGCAGCACTCCCTCAGCTGGAAAAAGCAGCTGAGGGAGTGCTCAGTGTTTCACTGGGCTGGCTCCTCGGCTCCTCTATAATGGGTGAGGCGGCCAGTGGGTGGACACCCCCTCACCCATTATGGATGAGCTGGCAGTCTTGGACTGGCCTATAGGGCAATAGGGCGATGAACGTACCAAAAATGCAAAATGCTAGTGTAGGCCAGTCAAAATGGCCCACTTCTTTGGCCAATGTGGGCCAGTTTGAGGAGTTACTTCACTATGCAGCTAGTAGTTTTGACCATTGTTGCTGAATAAATATTCTTTAAAAATCACAATTTATTTACATTTGAACCAAAAACAACCCCTTGGGTACTATTCAAACAGTCTGTGACTAAAGGACTGAATATCCATTTGCAATTGCTGGCCATTTTGTCATTAGTGCTTAAGACGGTTTTATGGTCCAGTCTGACCATGTGAGCTGCCCCTTCCCATTTCCGAATCAAATAATTTGGACTCCTGGTATGGAACCTATTCTACCCAGGAGGGTTAAATCAGAAACAAAATACACCAATGAATAGGTTCAAGGGTACTCATACACGAAGGGCTCCCACAATTGGTTTGAAAAAATGACTCTTTGAAATTGTTATCATAGAGAAAGATCTCTAGAGGATTTTTTATGTTGTAATTGCATGAGTCAAAAACCCAACAACACAATTTACAGAGAGAGAATAGACATCATCAATGGTTTGTTGGACCATAACAGAACATAAACGTAAATGCTTTAAAACACCATTTACCACCAATGCCTGGGACAAAGTTGAAAATGGTGTGTGTGCAACAAACCCAACCTCTGTGGAGGTTTGTCAAAACAGACACAGTTCAATTGTGAAACAATTCATATCGGAATTCTAAAGACAACGTAAAACAACTAAGAGGCAACAGATAAGATTTTTCATGTGTGAACAGCAATCAATGTGCTGTGAATTCGGGGAGTAGTATGTCTACACCAGGTGTTTCGGCCATTTAGAATTGGGCTAAATGAGCCTCATCTTTGGGCGGCCATCATCAGGACAAGGTTCTGTACACAGGACGTCTAAGCTGTGGGGAAGGGAGATCACAATCAGGTGGGTGTATGAGCCGCAGAACTAATTTAAATTGACTGAATCAAAACGAAACACTTCAGTGGGGTGGGGAATAAATGTAGCCGTGACTAGTTAATACTGGTCATAGATACGGCTAAAGAGGAATGCGACAAACAGGGTGCAGAATTGCTTAACCTAGAGAAAGAGTTCCGTGAGGATAAATCTATCCAGGATGCAAAGGACAAATTAGACAAGCTCGAATTGGAGATTACTAAGTTCAAGAACTTAACTCTTGATAGATAAGTTGACAAGTTTAAAAAAGATCTAGCTAACTATTCAGAAGAAAAAACTTACCCATTCCTCAGACCTACGTACTACACTGATCTTCAAGCAAGTCAATATTCTAACAGGAGAAACAGATCAGTAAACTTCGCAGCTACTTCATCGAGTGGAAGTGGCAGTGCCTCTAGTTTAACTGGATTAACAGGACAGCCACCACAACCTTTTTTTCCCAGGGGCGTACAAAGAGGACGACCGAAGAGACGCCCGGCCCAGTCAGGGCAGCGCATGAGAACGCGCCAATGGTAGCAGAACCAAGGGCAGAATCAGGGATACCAGTCTTCATCTTATCCTCCCGGACCATGACCGCATCAGAATTGCGGCTCCTAGGTAAGGGTCTATCTTTTGTCCCCGCCCAAAGGGCACGACCTTTTGAAATGGAACTTGAATTATGGAAATTCTTTAGGAATATTCGTTTAAAACATTTCTTTGAAATTTATATACCATCCAATACGGAAGCTACAGTAGACCCACGCCGAAACACAGAGAACATTACGGGTCTGAAAGAACACTCTAAATTCTATCCCCCACCGGGCTCCACCCCAGGTGAGAGAATTACTTTTGAAAAAATTGTCATCAAGACCGTAATGGCTGGTTTCAAAAAAGAACATTTTCACCAGGACAATCTAGATAGAGAAGAACGGATTGCCATGAAAAGTCTGGAAACTGACAGATCAATAACTATTAAGCCCACAGACAAGGGAGGCGGCATAGTCATCTGGGACACATCTGATTACAATATCGAATTCCTACGGTTACTAAGCGACCGTGACGCTTATTTACCTTTGGCCCACAATCCCACAAAGGACCTCCAAGATGAGATCACGAGCCTCACACAACATGCTCTCACGCAAGGCTGGATATGCGAAGACGAAAAGAGGTTCCTCAACAAAACCAGTCCGCGTATCCCGGCTTTTTACATTCTTCCCAAGATGCATTAGAATTCCAAACAACCACCTGGAAGACCGATTGTTTCAGCCTGTGAATCCCTCTTGGAACCCTTGTCCTTATACACAGATTTTTTCTGAAACCATTTGTAATGAAGATGCCGTCCTACCTTAAGGACACTACTAGCACAATCAATTTACTTGATGACATTGTCCTCACCACCGATACCCTTTTGGTCACAATGGACGTTGAGGCCCTTTACACATCCATACCCCAACAAGAAGGCCTTGAAACGATACGTGATTTTTTGAACACAAGAGCGGACCAAGAATCTACACCCACTAATTTCATTCTCGAGTGCATTAGACTTGCAATGTCAGAAAACTTCTTTATGTTTCAAGACCAGATCTACAAACAGGTGAAGGGCGTGAGTATGGGCGCTACTTTTGCCCCCGATATTGCCAATCTCTATATGGCCCGGTATGAAGCCAACTATGTCTTAACACCAGAAAATCCTTTCCAGGATCACATCGTACTATGGAAAAGGTACATTGACGATATAATTATCATCTGGCAAGGGACACCTGCTGAACTACAAGATTTTCATACATGGATCAATTTGAGAAATACCCACATCAACACGATGCAGTGGGACCACCATCACATAGACTTCCTTGATCTTCACATCTATAAAACGGGAGACCGACTAAAAACTGAGCTCTTTCGCAAGCCAACAGACCGCAATACTTTATTGCACTTTACCAGCTACCATCCAATGGGCCTCAAGTATAACTTACCCTACGGACAGTTCCTACGTATTCATAGAAATTGTTCAGAGTTGGAAAAGTTTCATCTAAATGCAGAAGGATTAACCCAACGACTCATTGAAAGAGGCTATCCAAAAAAGCCATCAACCAAGCGAAAAAAAGAGCAAGATACACTCCCAGAGAGATCTGTTTGAGCACAAAACCAAAAAAAGACCTGGGTAGACTTGTGTGTGTCACCACTTTTGGACCCTTGAGTCCACTGATCCAGAAAACGATTAAAAAGAATTGGCACTTGGTAGCCCATCCCGGCACATTGCAGCATGTACCATGTTTCGCATTTAAGAAAAACAGGAGTTTAAAAGATGCTCTCCTCCATACTTTCATAGAGCCACCCTCCCAACCACAGCGCACACTCTGGGATCTACCACCTTTCTCTGGACACCATAAGTGCGGCCAGTGTGTCGCCTGCCCTCTGACCCTACAAAAGAAATCATTTGAACACGATAAGGTGCAATCGACTATGAATGATTTCACCAATTGTAACACCAAGGGTGTTATATACATCATACAGTGTCCATGCAATCTTCTATACGTGGGGAAAACAGTACATGCAATTAAAATGCGCATTTCCGAGCATCGTTCCTGCATCAGGAACAAAATACCAGACAAGCCCCTAGTAGAACATTTTACTAGTAAAAATCACAAAGACACAGATTTAAGGTGGTTTGTTCTTCAGAAAGTGACCCCGACAAGGAGGGGTGGGGATTTGAATAAAACATTGACTCAGTTAGAGCAACGGTGGGTGCACAGACTTAACACCGTAAATTCTGGCTTAAACATTTCAGTGGAATGGAAGTCTTTTCTTTAAACCATCTTTGACACACTTGAATGTCCATTGTAACACTGTTCTAAAAAATGTTGTTTTTTGGTTTCTTGAACATTCATTTGTTTAGATATTTTTACATCTAGACCAAACAATGTTTCCGGTATGCCTACTAGAATGTTTTTCCAAAAAATGCCACTGTTTTTTCGGTTTTCTATACATCGATTTCCATCCAGTCCAATTCTTATGTCTGTGTGCACATTTAGTGAGCATTTTGTTGCGGCTCTCTTTTGCCATCTATTTAGGATAGCGGTACAATTTATATGTTCTTTTGCCCACGGCTGGTATTTAATCAGTACACTCTGTGGCTCTCTATGACTATGCAATTATGTACTTGCACCACGTGCCTTGTATTTATTATTGCTTTACTATTGTCTATGCATTCCAAGAGTTGTACCTATTAATGCATTTTGCGGCTTTCTATGACTATGCAATTATGTACCTGCATTATGTGCTATGTATTTATTATTGCTTTACTATTTGCCGATGCATTCCAAGAGCTGTACATATTGGGCCCATTTTCTAATCATGCGCCGACTTTTCAACGAATTTGTTAACATCCCCATGAGGTATTCTTACACTCAGTTGATGCATGATTTTTGTGTATGAGTCACATGACGGTTACCATGACAACCAGTTGGCTAATTTTAGCTCCTAAATTAATTTTTAAGACAGATGTGTATCCCGTGTTCCCTCTAAATTGATTTATTATCACTATGCTCCACCAGCTCGAGCGCTATACATTTTTTCTCTGGCTGCTTGATTTCAGCCTGATCCTAACATGGCTGCCATATAAAACACTCATGCAGCCTTGGCAACAGCTTTTTCCCACGCTGTGCAGTGTGCTCCTTCAGTCACTCGAAGATGCCCCGCTCTCTGCACGCAGCCTTTTGACAGCCTATCTGGCCCACCACCAAAGGTAAATTCGCCAGCATGGGCACTTTTAGTTCTACATGAGCAGTCGTTACATTCAGACACTTAAATGTGACTTTCTGTTTACTTGCAGCCATACCTTTGATGGCTGACCGCTTTACAACACATTGGACCTTTTCACCTGTAGTTATTCGGTGAAAGGTAAGACACGTTTTATGCTTTGTGTACATTTATATTTATTATGTACATAACGGTTGGGGTTTAGACTCACTCCCCCCTTTTTGCTGTTTAACACAACAAGAGTACCTAGAGACCAGCCCAGTGTGGCGTATGGATCTCTAATACAGTGCCTATCAATTGCTACATAGGTAAGCTGTGTGTTTTCTATTTTGTGACTACACATTTTTGATTCAGTCAATTTAAATTAGTTCTGCGGCTCATACACCCACCTGATTGTGATCTCCCTTCCCCACAGCTTAGACGCCTGTGTACAGAACCTTGTCCTGATGATGGCCGTCCCAAAGATGAGGCTCATTTAGCCCAATTCTAAACGGCCGAAACACCTGGTTTAGACATACTACTCCCCGAATTCACAGCAGATTGCTGTTCACACATGAAAAATCTTATCCGTTGCCTCTTAGTTGTTTTACGTTGTCTTTAGAATTCCGCTTTGAATTGTTTCACAATTGAACTGTGTCTGTTTTGACAAACCTCCACAGAGGTTGGGTTTGTTGCACACACACCATTTTCAACTTTGTCCCGAGCATTGGTGGTAAATGGTGTTTTAAAGCATTTACGTTTATGTTCTGTTATGGTCCAACAAACCATTGATGATGTCTATTCTCTCTCTGTAAATTGTGTTGCTGGGTTTTTGACTCATGCAATTACAACATAAAAAATCCTCTAGAGATCTTTCTCTATGATAACAATTTCGAAGAGTCATTTTTTCAAACCAATTGTGGGAGCCCTTCGTGTATGAGTACCCTTCCCATTTCCTCCAATCTAAAAAAAAAAGATTTTTTACATTTCATGCAGGGCTCTGGCGCCTCCCTTTTGATGCCCCACAGTTTGAAGACCTCTGTTGTAGAGGTTGCACATGTGGAAATATGTATTGTATCAAAAGTAGATTTTGTGTTCAAAAGGCCAGGGGTGGAATCTAAGCTTCATAAACCCACACCATAAAGATGACAAACGGTTTTCTGCTCCTATCAAGGCTGAGATTGAGATCCTGACCAATCCCTGTCAAAGGGGCGAGCTTAGGCTAAACCAGCACACACACGCCCTTTATCATAAGCATAAATAGAGACAGGAGAAGGCAGATAAGGACAGACAGATTCACCCACTATTCTGATTCTGGCAGAGCACCCTGCCGCAGAACTTTCCATCTTTCTTGATCCAGACTCCACAAACTCGGCAAAGCAGAAAGGCCCATTGTATAGCTGAACCATTCTCAGCTAGGCCTTAAATTTCCAGAACCAACTCCAGAAACCTAAGGGGAACAAGAGACAGCCGGGATGTGCTGTACTGCTTGCCTGCTAATATAATTATCTTCAGAACCAAGAAGGGTGGTTCAATCCAATCCTGTGCCGTGCTGTGACCAGAGTGCATTGCAGATCCAGTCCAGTCCTGCAGTGCGGTGTCCAGAGCGCCTTGACGCTGCCAAAATCCCATGTGCCCAGCAGTCTGTCCTGACCAGATTCCTTCACCAGAATCCCTGATCAGAATCCCTGACCAGAATCCTGACGGTTCCATTTGAAACATGTATAGTGAGTATCTATAGATAGAAAAGTGTCACTAGCATAAGTACCTTGCTTAGTCCAATCACAATCTTAAATCCATCCTATCTTTTATTCAGAACCTGCATTGTTAGGAGTTATTTTGAATTGCCTGAACTCTCTATCCTATCCTTCCTATCTTCCTCCTGTGCTAGTATTGTTAAAACTATCTTTGCGCTGATATTTCATCTGAAGAAGGCGGAACCACTGCAGGCAGTTGCCCTGATCAAGTGGCTGTGTTCTTGTGTGGTATCCATTTATTCATAGTCATCCTCTAGTGTAAGAAATCCTTTTTGTCCTTTTAAAAGCACATTCCTGCGCCTATCTCGAAAAATCGACCTCCACTAAGACGTCTATAACTCCCTCAAGGAATGAGCTAGAAACAGTATTCAAACGTCTGCTTGTAGTTAACATCCGCAGCTTTAATTTAGATCTAAAACTGCATCCCAAATCCATACGGTTATCCTGTAATTGTGATTACCGCACACTGAAAAGTTTGCTGCAAATTTCGTTTTAGGGAAATTCTGACACGTGTAAAACAGCTTTTGATTGCTTCCGACCTTAATTTTAAGATTTCACATTGTTTCTTGGTATTAAATCATTGCTAGTGTTTGTGTGCAACTATGCAAAGTGGCTCCCATAAGAATTTAAACAATTTCAGCAATTTAAACCATATTTAGAGTTTTTAGCCAATCCATTCTCAAGAGAACTTTAAAACCATTCTGACCGTTTGCCATTCAATTCTGTTTTTCTCTTGTGTTGCTGGGGGGAATTGGGATTGAGATTTTGTTTGAATTCTGCCATTCCTGAATACCTGCTCTCTCCTCTTATCTCTTTACATGGCCTGTTGGGGAGTTTAGGGGTGTGCAGGGGGAAATAGTAACCACACTGCTATTTGGTCTGAACACACACAAAAGTATAATTTCTGTGCCGAATTGTTTTCCTCACTATCACTCCTTCTGTATTAAAGAGATTATTTAGTGTTACATCACCCCATTGGTGATTATTGTGTACCCATTAAAACATAGTGTGATTAAATTGTAAATACATAAATAAATATTTTAATTTAGCAAACCAGCCTGATTCCTGGTTCAGTGTGACCAGGGGTTCCAGGGTAAGGGCGTGATATGAGTGGTACATCGTTCAGAATAAAAGAACTTCAAGACAAAAATAAATAAGTATTTCAGTTGTGCATTACACGCTAGGCATTGATTTAGTTGTGTGCCGCATTGAAATCACTTACAGATTGGAGGCTCGTCACGAGATCCTGAATTAGATATACTACTTGTGACAGTCTAACACAGCGTGCTAACTGACGGGGTACATACACCTTGTTGGGCTTCCACACTGTGCTACACTGTAAAAAACACCCTTCAATAGAAATACTCAAAGGAGTTTGGCCTGTTTTGCAAAGGCAAAAGTAACCCTGAGATAAGTCAGAAGGAAATTAATATTTCCGGAATGGCGACCCCAGTGGAAATTAATATGGCAAAAGAACACCCACTGCACAAATTGTTTGTCAGAGGTGAATGGACTGAGCAGGATGATAATGTTTGGCTGCAGGAAATCAAACAACAAGCCACTGCCACAGAATTAGATAAATGGCAGGATCAGGGTCCATTACACCAGGCACTTAGTGAGCTGTATATGGCCCAAGGGTCAAAGAAGAGCAATGTAAAATTGCCAAAATAGCGGCGTACCCTTACCTTCACATTGGAGAACAAGTAAAATATGCCAAAAACCAAGAAAGTCAAGTACGATCCCTAGAGAAGACCCAAACTGATTTGGACTCTGCAGAGCAAAGGCTACAAAAGAGCCAAGTATCAGAGAGTGAAACCAGACAGTACCTGACAAAAGTAAAATAAGTTCTGGATCTCCTGCAGCAAGAGAGGGTAGAGCAAAACACCAAATTACTGACACTGCAGAAAGAGTGTCAAGAAAGGTGGACTCTTTAAAACGGAGCCAACAAAAACTGGCACAACAATTAACTTTTAACAGAGTCTGTGCAGAACAGCTCCACGTTTTACAAGACCAGATAGACCAAGTAAAAGAAGAAAATAATAAATTAATTCTTAAAGACCTTGAATCCCAAACAGAATTTGATGAAGAGTGCCAGAAAGCTGGAGCATTCAAAAAACAAAGGGACGACCTGGCTGCACAGAGGAGTACTCTAATTCAGGAAAGGGACGCCTTAGGCCAGGAAGTCAACTATTTAAAAACAAAAGGTGGAAGAAAATCACCTGGCCCTTCAGGGACTGGGTGAACTCAAAATGGACTATGAAACGCTGTTAGAGCACACCAGGAGGGTGGAAGAGGCTCTGGCAAAGAATGACCAGGCCAGTAAGGACAGAACTCAGGAGGTGAGCCTCCTGCAGCAAAAATTGGCCCAATGCTCCCAAATCAGACAGGAAGCACAGAGAGAAAATGAAGCCCTCTGTGAAAAAATGACAGGCTCCTTAGACAAATAGCCATGCAGGAAGAACTAATAGAGACCAGTAAGTCCTTAATAGAAGAACAAAAGGGTCAGATTATTGCATGCCTTCAGGGAGTAGGGGCTTAGAGAGATGAGGTCAGATGGGAGAGGGAAACCCTTGAGCATAACCTCAGGAACCTTGCCACCAGAGACTTTAATCTATTCCATTCCATGGACTCTGCCACCCCCATGTCCACTGGCTCACATGAGCCAAGTGCCACGGGGATGGTAGACTTCAACCCAATGGGTAATATGGATCTAATAGGTCAGCGCCTCCCAGAAATGGATGGGCGGGCATCTATGTACAGGTTCCCAAGTGCTAGGGCCATCTTCTCTGATCAGGGAGACTCAAGTGAGGGGAGAATCAGAGAGATGGATCCTTACAAATATAACTTACCTAGAGATCAGGCAGTAAAATTTGGTGGGGAATCCCATGAGATTAGGCCCACTAAGAGCATACTAAAAACCTCTTCCCAGCTGGGAAAGTGGAGGGGGGGGGGGTACTCAGCCAATCTTGGGAGCAAGGAAGCTTGCAGAATCCGGGAGAGTCTAGAAGACTAGACAGCTGCCTCTGGTAGCAGTGCCTCGGAGTCAGAGGATGAGTGGACCAGGGTGACCAGAACTAAAAAGGCCAACAAAGTCAAGAGGGCTTTACTCAAGGATCCCCTGAAACAAATAAAAGCTATTAGGAGCGTCATCACGCCATACCACAGAAATGCTAAATATTCAGTTTGGGAGCACCTTGAATTATTTGAGCAGATGACGGAGAATTTTCATCTGAAGGACAACCAAAGCTGTATATAGTATGTAAAGTGCACATTTTCTCCTGAGTACTCCAGCTTCTTTGCGGGGCTGGAGGATCAGAACCATTCCAGATGGTCCACTTATAGAGCGGCCATCCTGAAACATTTTTCCATTCATAGGAACCCTCAATAGGCTCACAAGGCAGCTTACAACTTACAATGTGGGGAAGACCAGGCCCCACAAGAATTTGTTCAGGAATTGAAACGCGCCTTTGCGCAGACCACTAGAAGGGTGTACACTGATAGTAAGGAATTTGTGAACACCTTCTTTCATGCTCTCCCTAAGTATATTATGACACAGCTAGTGAGGGGCTTTCATGAGAAAAGATCACTAGACTGGGTCATTGAACAAGCAACACACATCTATGAAGTACAGAAGCCATTGAAAAATAAAAAATAGTAGCAAAAACCCCAAAACAACCAACAACCCTGCTGCTGTTAAGGTGGCGGGGGTGAAGGTGGCCCCATTTTAGATCTGGAGATGGGGGGGGCCTAAAAACCTTCCCACGCAGAATCCAACCAACTCCAAACCCAGAAGGTCCTCGGGCCAATCCCAAACAGGGAGCCAAGGAGGTAACCCCACAAATGGGACCCCTAAGTCCCCTGACTACATCAGCCCACGCAACAAGGGAAATAGACCCATCCTGGGCTATGTGTGGACTCCTCCAGCCCAAGGGGGGGGATCCAACCAGGCAGCAGGGAACCCAGGAAACTTCCCTCCTCACTTTCCCCAGGAGGGCAGTAATCCCCCAAATGCCAGACCAAACTTCTTTCCCCGATACCCACCAAAATTCAACCCCCAAAACAACCCATCCTTCTTTCCCCACTTTCCTTAGCCCAGACAGCCCAATCCGGGAGAGGAGAGGCCAAGGGTGGAGGGGTACCCAAACCTTCCGAACCAGGGGTATTTTGCAAGAAGGGATAGTTACCCTTCCCGGGATCAACCCAGGGTAGATCTGAGGACCCTGTACCAGAGTGGGTGTCCCAACTAGAGCGCCAGGTCCAGAACATGGCACAGGATCTGGGTCACATGCTGAGGGCTCAACAGAACCCTCAGATGAGCATGGTGGCTCAGAATTCCTCAAATCCAGGGTCTGGTGCTCCAGAACAATGATAGGGGAAGAACCCCGACAAACCACCGGTTCCCAGGGATGAAGCACAAGGGGAAGAGGGTGTAAAGCCTTGGAGGAAGCTTCCTTCCCCACTTGTGAAAAGCCCCTTGTAACCCAGGAACCGGGACCAAAATCTCCTGCCCCCCGAAAGTTTGCCACCCAAGGAGCAGAGGGCAGGTAGAAGAAATAAAGGACTTAAGAAGGCCCATTTTATGGAGGAGGTGTAATTCTTCCAGTTTGAAGGAGAGGGGTCCTCAGAGGATTCTGGGAAAAGGATCTTCTCCTTCAGGGATGGGGGAACTCCTCCCAAAGAAAAATGGGTCCCAAAGATTCCAAATCCAGACTGGGTAGATGTGGGGACCGAGTTAAAACCTCCCATCATCAGTACCCGGAATAACCAGCACGAAAATTCCCTGGTTCAAACCCATGCTGGTAAATGCCTCCAGAAAGGGGAGGGCAGCCCATAATCAGAACCACGGAAACCCAAAACTTGCCCCATATCTAGCTGTCACCCTTTTCTTACAGGTTTCCAAGATTCCAAACAAAATCCTGCCCAAATCACCTCTCTGTCAGTATCCAAAGCCAAGAAATTAACCCACCATTTGGTCAAAAATGTGCATTATCGTTGCCCCCTTGAGAAAAAGGAGGGAAGATTTTATGCCCTGGTTCAAATAGAGCGACAATGTACAATTTTGGCACTGGTGGACACTGGTTCCAAGTTCCCCTTCTGTCAAAAAGTACCTTTGATAAACTGAATTCGGGAAGGGGGAGAAATACCAAATTCCTCTCACCCCTCTTCCTGGACAACTTCAGAACTTCGACGTGAAGGAAATTCCTGTCGAGGGGACTGTGAATGTGGACATTAAAATTGGGCGACACAAGGTGAAGCACCCGGTCATAGTTGTGACTCCAGAGGACAAACCTTGTTTACTAGGGAATGACATCCTGCGTAGGTTGTCTCCCCTCATAGATTGTGTAAACACGGTACTCTGGACCCAGACTAGCCAACCAATAAAATTGAAACATAGTGTCAAACATGTTAGTTTAAATGGCACATGCCACATGGTTGAACAAAAACCTGACCAAATAGAATTTCACTTCCAGAATAATCAAATCCCCGACGTGACAGTAATTGCAGTAGGACAACAAACTGGTGATGGGGAGTTTTCTCTGTTTCTGAAAATCAACCTTCCTTCCAGTCTAAGGTGGCATTCCACACTGGAAGGAAACACTCTGAAATTCTATACAAATTCACAATCAGAAAATTCCATTCCTACAGTCCAAAAAGATGAGAAATCAGCTCAAAGCTTGGCTGATATTCAGAAAATTGGAGAGTAGTTGTTCATCCCTATTCAGTTAAAGGAAGGAATTTGTTCTCGCCCGAGTATGTGTGAACAACAGTAAGAACTTCATCAGCGAGGCCATGTTCCGCAAACTCCCAAAAAAGATCCAGCCATTCCCACATTTAAACTGTTAGACAAATGGGAAATGGACTTGGAAACACCCAATTCCAAACATCTCCTGCCTAGCAGGTGTATGCTCAAAATTTCCATAGGCAACAAGAGCATAGGCCATAATTGTTGGGTCGTGCGAGATGTCGCTGCTGTATTTTACTTAGGCAGTGACATTCTCGATCGCTTTGCCATTAGTTTGGACCTAATAAACTTCAAAGCATGGACTTTGATGACCCAGAGAAAGCATTTCGGTCAGCACAACTGCAGCCATATACAGTTGAAATTCAGATTGGAGAGGAAGTCACCATTCCAGAACGGACCCGACAATTCTCACTGGAAGTAAAAATTAAAAGGGGTCAGAAACTGAAAAACCCTGATGCCTATGTCCATCTCAATGCTCACTTCCAACAGCAAGGGTTGGGGGTAAACCCAATACCACTAGTCAACATAGAACACAACACCATTCCAATAGAGGTGGATAACACAAGACCTAAAGAGTATCACTCTGGCCGCAGGCACCATTATTGAAATGGCGGTGGATGACCGACATTTTTGCATAGATTTAGGTAATGAACTGTTAGGACCAATCCCCAAGGACTGTTTTGACAGTGACGACGACGATGACACAACATCAGACAGGATCTTCACCCGGCATGGGGGGAATTTCCTGGTGTACTCTTCCTGCCCTTATGGTAAGGAAGATGTGACCTGTGACTTCAGGAGGGATGAAGTGTTCTTTCAAGTCCACCAGGACTGCCTACCCCACCTGAAGCCATCAGTCTAAATCAGCACTTTGACAAAGGACTTCTCCACCCAGCTGGAGGAGGCCGCTGAGATAGCCAAACCAGAAGTCTTTCCAGGCTTCAGGCAAATGGTTGAAGAGAGAGTCAACTTAGCTGATGCCTGTGAGACTCTGGCGCAAAAGCAAAAACTGAAAGACGTTTTCTTAGATTTTCAAGATCTCTTTGCGGTGGACTCATATGACTGTGGTCGCACCGACATCCACACAACAACAATTCCCACGGGCGCTGGCATGACTCCAGTGTTTGTGAGGCAATATCGCTTGCCTCTCGCATCAATGGAGTCCCTTACCGAACTAATTAAGAACCTTGAGTCGCGTGGGATTTTGAAACCAAACGGCCAGAGGAGACTCTGTGCTGACCTAAGGGAGCTTAAAAAATGGGTCCATACTTCCCTATGGCCTGTTCCCTACATTGACCAAGGGCTGGCCCAGATCCAGGGGTCACAGGTATTCACTGCAATTGACCTGAACAATGGGTACTGGACTGTACCTGTCAGTAGGGAGGACCAATACAAGCTGGCCTTTACCTTCGGGGGGCAGCAATACACTTGGACCCGGACTCTCGTCGGATACATTAACTCCGGCAAATAATTTAACATCTTTCTACACAAGGCCATGCCAGACCTCGGTGAAAGGGGTAACCTGGCCCTATGTAGACAATGTTCTAGTCAAAAGCTCAACTGTGGAGGAACACAGAGCAGAGATCTGTTATGTCCTGACACAGTTGAGGGCTGCCGGAGAAAAACTCTCCTTTCAAAAGGCACTGTGGTGCAGAACCCATGTCATTTTCTTGGGGCATGAGATGACTCCTCAGGGTCTCTGTCCAGAGGAAAAGAAAGTATAAGCCCTCCAGAAACTAAAAGACCCCACAACTCTGCGGGAACTATGGAGCCTCCTTGGACTAACTAATTACAGCAGAAAGTTCATTAAGGACTACGCAACTATCACAAGACCCCCTGATCCATCTTTTGAAGGGGAGGTCAAGTGGGAGTGGGGTCCAGAACAAGCCAAGGCAGTAAGACAACTCAAATGAAGCCTCTCACAAGTGCCTTGCCTAGCTTGCCCTGTCAAAAACAAGGAGTTATTCTTGGAGACAGGGTTCTCAAATACATGTTTGACTGCAATATTATATCAAAAGCATGACAAGGTCAATAAAGTAATCTCCTATGCGAGTAAGATTTTATCCTCTGCGGAGGAAAAATTCAACGATTGTGAGAAGGCACTCCTGGCAACGGTGTGGGCATTGAAGAATTACCGGCCGTTTATCCAGGGGGAACACATCATAGTGGAAGCTCCACACCAACCTTTGCAATATCTTCAGAGTGACAGAATCCAGGCCAGAGATGTGAGTAATTCCCGAATTACTTCCTGAATTCTGTCCATGCAAGGCTTTCCTGTGGAGGTCAGATATGGCCAAAACAAGACGAGTCCCCTCGCGCAAGGTCTGGCTGACTTGCATGATTGTGCCAGAGAAAACTGTCTCAAGGACGAAAGTCTTAAAATCAAGGACAACATGGAGGCATACCTTAACTCCCCACACAAAGTCTATGAAGAAGACCAGTGTGAGGGAATGCCCACTGTCTATGTGGATGGGTGCTCCTACCATGTTGACAACAATGGGGAAAAAGAACTTGGGGCCGGCGTAGGGAATGCATGGGTGAATGATGCCCCAGAACCCTCACCTGGGTACAAAATCAGTCCCCGAAGTAGTCAAGTGGCAGAGTTGATGGCTGTGCATCAAGCCATCCTCACTGCTGTCCAACACCAACTCCATAAACTGGTCATAATCACTGATTCGGATTATGTACAGAACGGGTTTGTGGAGCACCTGGTTAATTGGAAAACCAGAGGCATGCTATGTGCTAACAACAAACCATTGAAACATGGGAAACGAATATGAAATATTGATGATCTGGTCACCTCGAATAGGATGACCATCTACTGGAAAAAGATCAAGGGTCATTCTAAAGTAGAGGGACTAGACAAAACTGGAAATGATCTAGCTGATCAGCTGGCCAAAACCCGAGCCATCCATGGGATCTACTTGAGATCGAGTCTCTGGTGGGGGAAATCAAGGTCATTGCTATCACTAGGTCCCAGACAAATGCTCACAATGAACTCTCAACTGCACAATAGAGTAAGTAGACCCCATATGCTGATTTGATTAAAGCTCAAAAGGGGGATCCAATAATTGGTAAGTTTTATCAACACATTGAAGGACCCTGACAACTTCCCCCTGACGGATACCGATTACATAGGGAAAGATGATCTCAGAGTGTTGATGAAATGTCCAAAAATGTTCTGAATCCGAGACGGTTTGTTGGTAAGGAGATCCGTAGCTGGTCATGACCAGTGGGTTGTCCCTACCTCATTCTGAAGCCTGATGCCAAGTCACGCCCATGATGCGGCCACAGTCGGTCATCGGGGGTTTCATATGACACTAGAAATCTTGCGAGAGGTTGCATACTGGCCACACATGGGGCAGTACCTCGACCAATACTTGAAGGGGTGTCTTGTGTGTGCACAATTTCAGTCAACATCACTCACACACCGTGCTCCCCTCCAGAAGAGGGGGATGGCACTGCCTTGGTCAGATTTACAAGTCGATTTTATCAGGCCCGTGATTCGCTCCTCTAGGGGGAACAAGTACATGTTGACCATAATATGCTTGTTCACTAAATGGATGGACTGTCTCCCGGTCCCAAATTGCAAGGCAGAAACAGCAGCTGCCTTAATGATCAATCACATCTTCTCGCATTTTGGACTACCCCAAAGGATTGAGTCAGACCGAGGTAGTCACTTCACTAGCGAAGTGATGACAAAGATGTGGGAGATACTTGGGGTCAAAAGGAAACTACACATTGCCTACCAGCCAGCCTCTAGTGATGGAGTTGAGAGATACAACAAGACAATTGTGAACATATTAAAAAAGTTTGTGGCAGATTCTTGGCCAAATTGGAACATTCGATTACCCCTTGTCCTGATGGCCATCAGCTATACCCCTTCTTCTGCAACAAAAAGATGACTGGATGAAGGATGATGCTACCCCAGCATCTGCTCTACAGAATCCAAGAGCAGACCTTGATAAATGCCTCCACATCTCATGAGTATGTTGAGAATCTGAGAAAACACATTCAATATGCTTTTGCCTATGCTCAGCGGAATCTAGAAAGATCTGCAGACAGTAAGAAGACCCACTATGACCTTAAGACAACTAAAAAAGAATACCACGTAGGAGGCTGGGTCTACTTCTACAATTTCCAAAGGAACCAAGCCAAAGAGCGCAAATTCCTCCCTAGTTGGCGGGGTCCTTTTGAGATTGTAGACAGAATCTCACCAGTCGCCTACAAAATCTGCATCCCTAAGGGCAGTTTGGCAGAAGAGGAAGACAAGTGGGTCCACATCAACCAGCTGAAGTGTTGCCATCCCAGGCATACTTTGCGGCAAATAGAGGCGCCAACCGAAAACCCAGAGGGGGACATTCCGGACGCCTATAAAAATTCCAAGTGTTAAAACCATTCCACATGTTAAAATCATTGGGAAATACAGGCGGGGATTATTGTACATTGTATGTCAAATGTATGCATCTGCCCCACTACATGAATAGTAGTAGGGAATTTCCATAACCATGCTCTGTTCTGTCTCATAGCACTGAAACCAAGGATTCTAAGTACCAAGGAGGACCTCTCGGGGACCGGGAGGAAAGACCCAAGGGGCCTGGAGTATCGCTCCATACTCCCATCCAGAACCGCTGAGGAGAGCATGTCAATCCACCACTGATGGGAGAAGCAGAAGACTTTCTTCACCTGGACCAAAGAAAGAAAGAACATCCCAATCACCCGACTTCCTCTTGATGGGTGTTCAAACTCAAGTGTGAGGGGGGGCTCTGTGGGATGTCTTAACCCACTTTTGCTCTGCCATGCGGCATCATTGTGTTCTGATGGTGACAAAAACACCGAAATGGCCGCAAAACGCTTGTGTGCGCCAAAACCTCTGAAAATTGCGCTTTGCAAAGCACAGAAAGATGGCTGCCCAATCTGCCATGCATGTTGTCAGTGGTGGAACAGAGATCGCACTCCGGAAACATGTCACTGGGCTCCACAACACTTGAAGATGGAGTACAGAAGGAAAGGCAGTGCTTTGCTAACTGAAACCTCAAAATCTTGCTTCAAATCACTTTTTCTTGGTTGCTGAAACTGCAAAATGCCGGTACAAAACACCCTCAAACATCCAAAATTCTTACTGGGTACTACAATTCAAATCATTGTGAACACTCAATGTCCTGAAAAGCTTAAAGCATCAAGGGATTTCCACAGCAAAAGTGGCGGCTGAAAGTATCAAAGAAACATCCACAGCAAAAGTTGCCTGCCAGTGGAATCTGTCAAAATCTTAGTGCAGCACCCTCGGCCGCCTGAATGACAGCTGTCAGAAGCCTGATTAAAACTTTAAAACCTGTATAGACTGAAATCTAAGTGGCCTGTTGCTGAGAATAACCTGTGTTGTAACTGTTTTTATCCCATGGCTTAAAATCTTGAATAAGTGTTCTAGCTGATATTTGGAAATCACAAGTTTATTTTAAATTCAGGAAAAATGCAACATAAATAACATTTAAATTTAAGCCTGGCTAAAACTACCCAAACTGGAATAACAGCTTTCCTCACAAAAGGAGGACACTTCCCCCCAGCTGAAACTCACAGGGAGGTGCGAATTGCTGGTGAGCCCAGAATTAATCAATGGACATCCTCCAGCTAAAGGAAATGCCAGTTGTGAACAGTCGTAAAATGGCCTCTGCCAAGGAAACAGGGAGGAGACTGCTCCCGAACTGAAGGGAGACAAAAAGAGGCAGAGACAAACAACCATCTGTGGCTGGAAATTCACAAAAAACATTTTGTTTAAATACATATAACATGCCACTGAAAACTGTCAAGAACACAAAAATAACAGAATGGTAAATCTAATTTCATGACTGCACATTTCAAGAGGCAGCAAGATCGTGTGACATAATTTGTAAGGAATTAGCAGATAAATGGAACATTGTGTTCCTGATGAAAAGGGTGAAATTCTGGGAAAAGCAGACACAAGATCTTAGAGCTACGGGGTTGGAGGAGTAGCTGCTGTACACAATATGTAATCTGTATATGTGGTTGTTATAAAGGTTGCACACGTGGAAATATGTATTGTATCAAAAGTAGATTTTGTGTTCAAGAGGCCAGGGGTGGACTCTAAGCCTCATAAACCCACATAATAAAGATGACACTTGGATTTCTCCTCCTATCAAGGCTGAGAGGAGATCCTGGCCAATCTCTGTCGAAGGGGTGAGCTTAGGCTAAACCAGCACACACACACACCCATTATCATAAGCATAAATAGAGACAGCAGAAGGCAGATAAGGAAAGACAGATTCACCCACTATCCTGATTCTGGCACCCTGCCGCAGAATTATCCATCTTACTTGCTGCAGACTCCAGAAATTCGGCAAAGCAGAAAGGCCCATTGCATAGCTGAACCATTCTCGGCTAAGCCTTAAATTTCCACAACCAGAACCAACCACAGAAACCTAAGGGGAACAAGAGACAGCTGGGATGTGCTGTACTGCTTGCCTGCTAAAATAATTATCTTCAAAACCAAGAGGGTGGTTCAATCCAATCCTGTGCCATGCTGTGACCAGAGTGCATTGCAGATCCAGTCCAGTCCTGCAGTGCGGTGTCCAGAGCGCCGTGACGCTGCCAAAATCCGATGTGCCCAGCAGTCTGTCCTGAACAGAATCCTTGACCAAAATCCCTGATCAGAATCCCTGACCAGAATCCCTGACCAGAATCCTGACGGTTCCATTTGAAACATATATAGTGAGTATCTATAGATAGAAATGTGTCACTAACATATGTACCTTGCTTAGTCCAATCCCAATCTTAAATCCATCCTATCTTGTATTCAGAACCTGCATTGTTAGGAGTACTTTTGAATTGCCTGAACTCTGTATCCTATCCCTCCTATCTTCCTCCTGTGCTAGTATTGTTAAAACTATCTTTGCACTGATATTTTCATCTGAAGAAGGTGGGACCACTGCAGGCAGTCGCCCTGATCAAGTGGCTGTGTTCTTGCGTGGTATCCGTTTATTCATAGTCATCCTCTAGTGTAAGAAATCCTTTTTGTCCTTTTAAAAGCACATTCCTGTTTCCCATTCTTGCGCCTATCTCGAAAAAACGACCTCCACTAAAATGTCCATAACTCCCTCAATTACCTCTCTCAATTGCCATTCTGACCGTTTGCCAATCAATTTTGTTTTTCTCTTGTGTTGCTGGGGGGAAATTGGGATTGAGATTTTGTTAGAATTCTGCCATTCCTGAATACCTGCTCTCTCCTCTTATCTCTTTACATGGCCTGTTGGGGGGGTGAGGGGTGTGCAGGGGGAAATAGTAACCACACTGCTATTTGATCTGAAAACACACAAAAGTATCTTTTCTGTGCTGAATTGTTTTGCTCACTATTACTCCCTCTGTATTAAAGAGATTATCTAGGGATACATCACCGCATTGGTGATTAGTGTGTACTATTAAAACATAGTGTGGTTAAATTCTAAATACATAAATCAATATTTTAACTTTGCAAACCTGCCTGATTCCTCGTTCAGTGCGACCCGGGGGGCGGGGGGTGTCCAGGAGAGGGGCATGATATGAGTTGTACATCGTTCAGAATAAAATAACTTTTAGACAAAAATAAATAAGGATTTCAGTTGTGCATTACACGCTAGGCGTTGACTTAGGTGTGTGCCATATTGAAATCACTTACAGCAGGCACATTAATGTAGCACACTGACATTCAGAGGGGTAGCAGTAAAGGAAAGCAGGTGTCGTGTGTCTGGAAGGAACATGGTTTAGGGCATGAATTTCACATTGTATCCGTGGAAATGAGGAATCAAGGAAAAGTGTATATGTGACAAGTAAACATATATGTTTTCTCTTCTAATGCATAGCAATAAACTACATGGAAACCGCAGTGGAACTGGTGGAGAGGAATTACAATAAACCTTGCAGTGTTGGCAAACTACTGCTCCCTTTTCTCACCTAACACTGCTACTTGGTCATTCACACTAATTTGATAAAACCTGCAGAGCCCCCAGGTGGTGTCCTGAACATCATGGCTTGCAGCTCCTATCCTTAAGAATACAAGTAATACTCTTGTAATGTCATTTATCATTTTTGAATGTAAGACTACAGGTATCAGAAAGCAAAGTGATGCAAGCCTAATAGACAGGAGTGAGTGGGCAGCATACATCCAGCAACAAGGGATCGCTGTAAACTCTCCAAATTGTAAAGACTAAACAACACTCCAAAGGACCATGAGTGGGAACCTGCCTGGCCAGCTTTTTAAACATTCTTTGTGCAGTCATGCAGCTGCTATGCATCTATTCCCTCTCAGTCTGTGCTTGCAGACCTCCACTTTAACCACCCCCCTACCGTCCCTCTCTTCCTTTCCCATTTTCTCTCCTGACAAGGTCGCTAGACAAGTCCGATCCATGAAAGCCTCGTCAAAACAGGTTCATCCCTGTTCCTCTAAAACCATCAAGGACCACATTGACACCCTCACTCTGGCCCTTGCTAATTCTTGCAACCACTCCTTTGCCTCAGGATCCTTCCCCTCTGAAGCACTCCGTTTTGCATCCTCTTCTCAAGAAACCCACAGCTGATCCTTCCTGTCCGGCTATCTATCGCCCAATTTCCATTGCCCCCTTTCTGGGCAAACTCCTGGAAAAGCTTGCCATCTCTCAGCTTAACCTTCAATCAGATTCTGTTGGCTGCCTCCATGACCACAAGTCTGGCTTCAGAGCGGCCAGAAGCACAGAAACTGATCTCCTGAACATCTGTGAAGATCTGCTCTCCAACCTGGACTCTAACATTCCCTCTGTCCTCATCCTTCTTGATCTCTCTTCTGCCTTCGACACGGTCAACCACACCATCCTGCTCAACTGTCTCCTTGATAACCTGGGTATCACTGATCAGGCTCTGGTCTGGCTGACCTCTTTCCTCTCAGATCCACCTTCCCAGGTCCAACTGGGGTCCTTCCTATCATCTATCTTCCTCTCTACCTGTGGTGTTCCCCACGGGTCTAACCTCTCACCTTGGCTCTTCAACCAATACCTGGCAAATCTCGCCCACTGCATTGCCATTTTCTGCTCAAATTTCCAGTGCAACACTCATGACACTCAACTCATTTTCCGGCTGCCCTCGGCCACCTTGTCTTCCTCTCTCATCTCTGACTGCCTAACTGCCATTCAAGATTGGTGTGCCGCCAATGATCTTTGTCTGAGTGCCAACAAGACTGAGATCCTCCTCATCGGCACACTATCATGATGCCTACCCCCGGGGATCCAGACCACGTCCAGCAACTCCGTAAGCAGGCATCAAGTTATCCTAAGCAAGCCCAACAACCCCTGCTAGGGGCTATTTGGGTCCAGTACTGGCGCCTATGGCGCCAGGCTCATATGGAGAGTCAGTCCTAGCGCCATAGGCACCAGGCTTATAGATTAAAACTTACCTGATGCAGACCATGCTGCAAACTTACCTGATGCAGACCATGCTGCAAGAGCTCCAAGCCAAAAGAGGCTTGGAAGGGACTACTTTACTTCGGGACTATTTTTTACTCGGGCGAGGCTGGGGAGGAATACTTACCTGGGACTACTTTGGAAGCTATTTAAACCACACCCGAAGAGCAGCACACGCTTCGCGTTATTCTGCATCCAGCAGCGTAATGCTCACTGTGCTTGCAAGTCGGCATCCAGCCTTCTGCCACGCCCGCCTCGAGTTTGGAGCTCCTAGAAAAAGGGAGAAAGAAGGAGAAAAGGTTAGAACAAGAGCAATACCTTTAATCCTTACCTGAATTCACGATCCATCGCGCCTTCAAGCTGGAAGAAAGAAGTTATTTTATGCGCGTCACCTCGCCTGCTGCAGCGCCGCGCTGAACTCACCGGCCTTCGCAGCATCTTCACATTTCACTGCATCCTCCTGCATGTTCCAGCCGCACTCCGGCACCTAAGGAGAAGACAGGAACAGCAAGGTGAGCTAAGGGAATACACATAGGAATATTAGTTACACCCCATGGACTTACCTGATTTTACCACCGGGGGTACTATTCCTCTTCACGGGTCAGCGCAGCTTCCACTGCATTTTCGGCGGACCCCGGCCCCTAAAGGGAAACAAAAGGACAGCAAGGTGAAACAAAGGGGCTAACAAGGGGAACCCTCCTCACCACAATAGACTTACCTGATTTTACCGCCAGAGGTATTATTCCCCAAGACTTCATACTTTCTCACAGCGCCTGAATAGAGAGAAAGCAACAGGTTACATATTGACTTTATTTTATCGAACTGTGTTGGAAAATACAAATCCTTACCAGAATACTACCGGTTGCCACGAGGAACTCTTCATTAGGGTCAAGCTGCAACCTGCAAGGAATCGGACAAGAGTGAAAGTCAGGCATTTGAACTCTTACAAACTTTATACTTATGGCGTCTTGCCGGGAATCTCGGAGTCAATATTGTTCTGGAACTCATCAATTCCTTCGAGCCAGTGAAGCAACTGGTTATCAACGCGCCCCTGCGCTCAATGCAGGATGGAGAGCTCATCTTTTCAAACCATCAGGTGAGACTATAGGAGGCAACATCAAAGGCGATCTGTGGAGAGAACAGCAGGGGTGGGGGGATTTACGCTCAACTCCACGGGTGGTTAATTCCCTTTCTCCATTTGCAGAAGATTATTCCTACGGGCCAAGCAAACGAAGCTAGGTGGGCCAGTCCAGTCCGTCATCTCGGCCTTACGTGTAACATTGATGGAGACCGCAGCTGTCCAGTTCCTATCGACGCCTCTGTGGGAGCCAGGTGAGTGTAACACACACCATCCCCCTCCTTTTCCCTCACTCTCTGGCCGGCCACCCTTGGCCCTCCTCTTACCCCTACCTCCGAGGCTAAGAACCTCGGGGTCATCTTTGACTCCACACTTTCCTTCTCCGCCCATATCTCTGAGGTCTCTAAAAAGTCAAACTTCCTACTGCACCTCCTCAGCGGTACTCTGCCTTTCCTCCCCTTCCCTCAGAAGCTCACTGTCTCCCAAGCTCTGGTTCTCTCTAGGTCTAGGTTTGACTATTGTAACAGCCTCTTTCTAAATCAACCTGCCTCTACTCTCCGCACTCTGAAACTTATCCAGAACAGGATTAAATTCAAAACCGTCTGCATTGTCCACAAGGCTTTCTGGGGCCTGGGTCCAAAATACCTTCAGCTATCCCTGCGCAAATACCTCCCCTCTCGAGCTCTTCACTCCTCTACCTCGAAATCCCTCTGGGTCAATCATTTTTCAAAGAAAAGAGCTGGGGGTGGATCTCTATCTTTGGCTGGGGCCTCCCTGTGGAACAACCTCCCTGCCACACTAAAACTTGAGGAGAACCATCTCCGGTACCGGAAGCACCTCAAGACCTTCCTCTTTGCTTCTGCCTTCGCTCCCCCTCTTCCCTGCTGATCTGCTTTCTCTTGGCACTGTGCACCTGGCCACCCTCTGTCCCCTGGGCCCAGGTACCTGCTCACCCTGCCACCTTCCTGCACTGCCTCCGGGCCACCTGTTGCACTGAAGACTGTATCTGTACCCATATAGCCACCCCCCTCATTTTTCTTCTTTTTCTGCACTTATCAGACTTACCCAGTCTGCTGCCTTAAACACAGCACTTTCCACTTGCTGGCTGCACTACCACTGTTTATTGCCTCCATGTTCTATTTATTTTTATTATTAGTTATCTGCTCTCCTCTGCTCTGCACTTTCCACTCTCTCCCTTCCATGCACGTTTCCCCATTTCCCTTTCCTGTGCACTTGCGCGTTCTCAATGTCATTGGGCCTAGTAAGATCTTGTTGTGTTGTGTTCTCCTATGTTCCCATCCCTTGCATAGTCGCTCTCTGAAACACTTGTGTACAAGCGTGATAGAAATAAAATATCATATCATATCACATCATGATGAAATTAACCTGCGGTGCCACAGAACAAATATATAATAGATAGCATGTTTTATTTCTTTGATCAATCCACATCTTATCTAGTCTTGCATACTGGCTGTATGTACAAGCATTGGCTGTGCAAATTTGTGCAGATGTGGGTCTGAGAGGTAAAGCCGGGTTCAAAAGTAAGACTAACAGGGCCAATGGGGAACTCCAGGCCAGCTCAGCCCACGCCGACTGGGTGCTAATAGCTAAATTGCCTAGAAATGCTGTGAAGTACAGGGGTTTATGATCCTATAGCCCTCCTTAAGCACCCTCACTTCAGTCAGGCTCTGAGAACACAAGTCAGGAATGTAAGCTCATTACATCCTCTATTTCTCACAAGCTCAGGCAATATTGATTAAATAGTACCCTTTCAAATGGTATTCATTTTAACAACTGCTTAAAGAAAAAAGAAAAACTTGACCCTGTCATAATTTAAACATATGCATATTTTCTCTTCTGCTCACCTTAAATCAGCCAATGGGTGTAATGCTTTACTTAAGAAATTTCAAGAAACTTTCGATATTTTGAAAAATCATTTTTGTTTCAATAAAAGATCTTGAAATAGAGTTAATTATATTCCATAAATCTGGGCATATGTATTGCATGCCTTTTGTTTTCATGTATTTATTGCAAATGAAGGACAACATGTCCCAAAATGCAACATGATGCAAACCTACATGCAAGGAGTTTTTTTTATTGCACACCTGGCCTTGCACAACTTGAGATCTCTGCAAACTACACTATGGACATGATTCACAGAATGTTTTCCAATGGGTTTTTGCCATTATAAAATGCTTCTATGAATTAGGCCCGATTTATGGTTGTATTTCTTTCAGACTTGCATGCAACACAGGTGAGCCTGTGTGATATTCACCTTCTTGGAGTCATTGTTTGGCAAGTACATTGGTACTAGGTACAATACAATATAATTCTAAAATGTAACAATTTTCCATAGCCCACGCACATGGCCCTGCCCTTGCAATGCCTGCAGCTACTGCGTTGCAGAAGAAGTGGTACTCAAGTCAGTCATGAAGTGACTGACTTCAGTCGAAGTGTACATACACTGTTGGGTGGACGCTCCATCCTATTTGAATCAAAACACTGTAGAACCAGGAGTATGTGTGGACAACCCCAACTTGTGTGCCACCGGGCTGCCTTTTTTAAAAACAAGTCCTATACATCTTGCCCCTCTTTCCTGCAACAGATCAATACATTATAAAGGGATGGATCATTTCTCGGTGGCCAAGTAAGACTGTATGCTGTTGTGGGGTGCAAATACAGCCCCAGGGTGAATGTGACAGAGACTGAGAGGCCATGCTAGGCTCCTATTGATAGAGTGAAGCTGGCTAATGTAGAGTCCCATTGAAATATAAATTCCAGTACAAAACTGTGATTTCTGACATAAGACCTAGTGAAATTAAAAGAAATGGGCCTATTTCAATTCTACTGAAATGGACATGTGCCCAAGTGAAAGGGAATATACCTGAGAGCTTAAAACTGCTGGATATGCCCAATGAATGTGAAAAGACATGTGTGAATGGAAATGCTGTTATCCTAAAATATGAAAAGTTACAATTTCAACTTAATTGATGCAGATATCCAAAATGAAGCCAAGCATTTTGCATTTGTTAGTAATAAAAATACTTAATTTTCATCATATAAAATGACAACATTTAAAGGGAAAGGCCTATTTTGTTTTGTGTACAAATTAACATTGGTTTCTATGTAACTGTGGCCTGTGGGTGAATAATACCAAAAAGGAACTTTATATATCAAACAGTATGTAAAGAAAGATTGTATTGTAAACACCATGCCCAGATGCAACACTAAATGTCACATGTAAACAAATCTTGTTGATTTAAAAGCTGTATTTTCAGAGGTATTGATGCAGCTTTTGCCTTTCCACTGAAATAAAACCACAACCTTAAGACCTTTGGCTGAGGCCCTCTAGGAGAAAACAGGACTGGGTTTCAGTTAAATGCAAAAGAAATATATAGAATTAGATCGAAATTGTGGAGGGTTCAGATAAACCGTCCAGCAGAAATGACTTTAAGTATCAGGCCTCCCCATTAACTCTGCATTAGTGGCCAACAGAAATGACCTTTTTAGGGCCGACTTGACCTCAAGAAATGGCTTTCAGAGCAACTAATGGATCTTCTAACATTGTGTAGGAACAGACACTGCTGATAAACAGATGTTCATGTCAGGTCAAAGAATAGAAATGAAACTTAAAAAAAGGGGGGCTACATATGAAACTATATGAACTCCCAGGTGGTGCATTGCCATAAATTAACAGTGGGCCACCTTTTCTTTAATTAAAATGGATTGTGTGTCACAGTGAACTCATCCCAGACTCACATTAAAGGGGATATGAAGCCTGTCGCTACCATGTAAATATTAATTATGTGTGATGTATACAATTTTAGTTATGAAGAAAATTGTGATTTTGTCCTTCTCATAATTCTGAGGAAATGTAAAGTTGGTGTGGTGATAGATTGTGAAATTAAGGTTTGAATCTTGAAAGGTCAGATATTTTACTATTTCAGCGCAGGATCAAATAAAAAAATACAGTAGCTTGTCCCACGAAGGGCGTGCTGAAATAAGATTAGTATTTTCTGACTTGCCATAAAATATAGAACGCAAAAATATATATGTGCCTACAGTTATCTGAAAAATTAAGCTATCTGCCATGTTGTGAGATTTTAAGAACACTAAAATGGTAAACCAACCTGGCATTTAGGGGTAATGAATCTTTCTCCTCCCTCAGCCTCCTTCATCCACACCTCCCAACTCCTTGTCCTTTCAGCAGGCAGTGGGCGGAATTGGTGGGGGGGCGAAGAGAGCTAGCCAATCCATATTGTGGGAATTATTATAATATGTGAGAGTCATCAGCCCTATAAGAGATCCTATTTCAATCTGAGAAGGACTTGACTTTTTCCACCCTATTCCTGGAGGTAGTCTACTTCTGGACTCTTTCGAGGAACAACTCTCAGAGAGGCAAGGAGAGCTACCAAAGCCATCAGGGTAAAATGTCCAGGAGAAAACTGGTTTACTTGGAAAAGCTTTAAAACTTGCATAGTAGACAGAGACCGGGATATCTGGAAGCTAGCTGGGCCTGACATTTGAGGAGCCAGAGGAGGACTGGGTGCTGAAGACTATCCTTGACTGAAGCGTTTGACCAGATCTGTGCTGTTCTCAGAAGAGCCCTGCTGTAGGGTGGTGGAACTGGGTAGACCCTTGGCACATTTTATTATATATAACTAAAATTAATTATCCCATAGAAAACAACCCTATGCATGTAAATTGAATTGTGTTGGGAACTGCCTGCCTTAATCTTTTCCATTAAATTGTGGGGAGTGGGGTGAAATTGAGTAGACCTTTAGCACATTTAATTAAAGTAAATCAATGAATTCCCATATTGAAAAATCACAGGATGAGGGTTGTTAGCGTTCAAAACTAGCAATGTTTATACCCAGTGTGTTAGAGCGGTGTAAACAATAAGGAATTGGGTGGCTATTTTTCAGAAACTCCCGACTTTTGTACAGAAGAGGGTGCCCTTAATCCCAAAAAGAAGTAACCCCAAAACTCTGCCTTTCAAGTGAATGTTGAGTGTGTAAATTAGTGTTCTCATTATTCTCAAACCTTGATCCTAAAGCATTGCATTTCCCTTGTATAGGTGGTGCAAACAGAAATTTACCATTTATTCCCATTTATTCTCAAATCAGAATCCTCAAAGCCTTGCATTTCACTTATTGTGTGTTGAAACATAATTTTTCCTAGAGTGTTAATTCTCAAACCTTGTCTTTCAAAGAAAAAAGGCCAAACAATGATATTCCCATTGCACTCCCACTCCCTGTACCTTGCCTTGTCCCCAAAGGATAGCTCAGTGGCAATTCACTCACCTTGAATGCAAGATGACGCAGAGCAACATAGGTTCAATCCCGGGTCTGAAACATTTAGGTGTTAAGTGCATTAAAAATAACCAATTACAATTACAATTCAGACTTCTACTCTGGGTTCTAAGGCCGGGTATAGATAAAACAGTGTTGATTTTAAATTGTCATTGTGAGTGGAAACTAAGCATGAACAGGGTTGAGATTATTGCCCTATTATAGAGAGTATGTAAGGTGCAGGACACATTTCAGAATGAGCACGGTCAAAATCAATATGGCCACGAAGCACCTCCCATCCAAATTATTAATTAAAGTTGAATGGGTAGAACAAGAACATGAAATGTGGCAAACCGGAATGATGCAGGAGGTTACCCTTGAAAATGTTGACAAGTGGCAGGAAAACGGTCTCTTACACCAGGTTCTGGCATACTTTTATATGAAACAAATCAGCAAAGATGAACAAATTAAAATAGCTCAGCTCACAGCATACGTGTATTTCCATATGCTGATCATGGAAGAAAGACACAAGAATAATGTGGCCTCTGTGCAAAACCAGGCTGAGCTTTTCAATCAAGCCCAGAAAGAGCTGAAACAATTAAAAGCAAAAGCGCAACAGAGCTGTCAACTAAATGATGAGATAACAACACAACGGCAAGCAAATGCAGAGCGCGAAACCCAATTTTCTGCACTGCAAGGGGAGTATAAAGTATGTGTTGAAAATCTGAGCACAAGTCAACACAAATTTAATTAGCAGATTGTTCATAATAGAGACTGCTTAGAGGACATTTTCACATTTCAATTTTCACATTTCAATCACAGGTAAACTAACTGAAAGCTGAAAACCACCAGTTAATTATGAATGGGTCTGAACACCTTGAAACAGGAGAGAGAGCGGTTGAGGGAAGAAAATAACACATTAACTCAAGAGAATAGTGCCCTGTTTCAGGAAGTGCATCAGTTAAGGAGAGATGTGGAAAAAAGCAAGTCATGTTCTCAGGAACTTACTGACAATAGGTTACAAAATGCACAATTAACGGATTGTGTGAGGTAAGCAGAGATTGACCTTGAGCAGGCAACACAGGCCAGAACTGCACAGGGGGAGGAGATTAGTCTTCTGAAATAGAAATGCTCTTAATATGCGCAGATGATGCAACCCTCACAGAAGGAAAACAAGTTCCTTTGTGAAGAGAACAAGGGACTAAGAGACTGATTAATGGCACAAAGTAAAGTACTAGAAGCCACACAAGCACTGGTGTCAGAATTGAAAGCTCAGGCCTCTGCACACCATCAAGAGATGGGGACTGAGAAAAATAAATGTGAGAGGAAAGTGATATGGTGAAAGCCAATAGCCGGTAGTTCATCAACACATATTTTCATGTGTTCCCAAAACACATAATGACCCAACTTGTAAGGGATTTCCATGAGAAAAGGAGTACAGCAAAGGTGGTAACCCTCTCTCTTGGTTCTGTCATCTGTCGGTGTGCCTATATTGGTCACTTATTCAAAACAGAGTTTCAATCTATACCTGTACTCATAGGGAAGACTATCTCCTGATGCACTCCTACTAGCATGCAATGCAAGTTATGAAACCATACACATATATAAAAAAATATAAATTGTATTTAATTATCAATAAAACATGTATAAATATTTTTTTTAAAAAGATCTTTGACTGGAACATAGTATAGAATAAACAAGAAAAGACTAGAGTCTGATACAGGACATTAAAATATAGTGGGGTTAGTACCTGCGTTTGTGCTTTTTTAATACTACTATTAAAAAAACACAAGGGTAGGGCACTCTTGTTCACAGGACACTGCTCTATCAAAAAGGAGCCTTTTACAAACCTTTGGCTCTTGTGATAGTCGACATATGTTTCGGCTAATAGCAACAAAAACAATCAGACACTTTCAGAATATGCCTGTTATTGCAGGTGTAGCCGTCTTCAGGACAAAAAAGAACTATTCATCTCAAAGAGATTTTTCTGTGTGGAGTACTTCTGGTTGATCATGCTTGTTTCAAATTTTAGCCCACTATTACTATTCAGTTTGCAACATATAAGTTCAATGAGGGATGAACTTCTTAGTGTTGTTTTACATATACCTCCTCTACTTCGGAGGTACAGCTCTGCTGATTGTAAGAGTCTGGTATGTTCTATTGGGTCCCACTCAATCACAGTTTGTTCCAGAAAATGTACTGCTGCCCCTTATGGGAAGCAGTAGGAAGTGCCATAAATACTGTCCGCTGTGCTCAGACAAAGTAGGACGTTGAAAGCCTCTATTGTTGTTGTGAATCTGAAGTATATCAAATACTAATCTAGGAGTGCTTGCGAAAGGCAAGTCAGACTCCGTTTCAACAGGGGAATCTTGCTCGCTTCCTTGTTCTTTCCAGGAGTCTCGGGGAACAGAATCGATCCACGCAATCGTTGCGGTTACAGTGAAAGAAACGTCTGTTGCTCTTTCCATGATCCATGATCCATGAATGTAGGACCCTGGTTTGTGTGATTGAACAGGCCACTGGGATGTATGAGGTCCAAAAGTTCTCTGAAAATAAAAATAACCCAGAAAAACCCAAACCATCAAACACAACTGCCACTGCAAAATACTCCCCCATTGGACTTGGAGACGGGGGGCCTAAAAAATACTCCTCCCAACAATAAACAGAATGAGAGGCAGAGGAGACCCTCGGATCCAAACCAATCAGATGGTAGCCAGGGAAGATACCATACCAATGCTCTATCTGACCCTGTCAACTGCATCAGTACAAGATACACGGGTAACTGACGCTTCCTGGGGTATGTCTACACTCCCCTGGTGCAGAAAAGGGGGCCCAACCAGGTAAGTACCACCCCAGTAAACTTGCCTCCAAACTTCCTGCAAAACTTCCCTCCAAACATTCCTCAGGAAGGAAGTAATACTGCACCCCCAACCTAAGTTTCTTTCCCAGATATCCTTCAAGCCCTAATTTCCATAATAACCCTCCCCTCTCTCCCCGCTTTGAGGACAATAGATTTCCGAACCTGGGAGAATGGAGACCTAGAATGGAAGATTATGAGGGAAACATCCAATACCCAAGCTACTCCGGGAGAAGGGACAGCTACCCTTTCCTGGAGCAGCAAAGGTATGAATCAAGACCTCCCTGCCTACCAGAAAAAAATGTCACAACTGAAGCAACAAGTCCAACAATTAACACAAGACCTGGGTCGCATGTTGAGGGCTCAGCAGAACCCTCAGCTGGAAACTGCTGACCAGAAAAATTGAACACACGGGTCTGATGCCCCGGGGGAGCAATGACAGGAAGAAAACTCTGACAACCATCAGGTTCCAGAGGAGGGGGCGCGGGTGAAAGGGAGGTTCAAAGCCCTAGAGGAAGCTTTCTTTCCCACTGGAACTAAACCCTCAGAAACCTCTGAGCCTGAACATGAATCTTCATCCCCTGAAAAGCTGAAACCTAAAGAACAGAAGGTAAGTAGGAGAAATCAAAAGCCAAAGACAACCCAATTTGTGGAGGAAGTCTGAATCATCCCTTTTGAAGGAGAAGAATCCCTGGGTGATTAAGGGAAGAAAATCTTCTCTTTCAGGGATGGAGGGACCCGTCCCAAGGAAAAATTGGTCCCAAAAGACCCTGATTTGGATGGGGTAAGTATGGAAACCGACCCAAAGCAAGAAGCTCTTAAGCCCAAACAATGTCACCCAGAGTACCCAGAAATCACAGAGGTATCTAACCCCAAACAGGTTTGGGGAACTGTCTCCATGAAAAAGGGGACATCAAAAAATCCAGGGAAAAAGGGAACTTCCCAATCCCAACTGTTTATGGGTGCAAAATCTTTTTTACAGCTTTCCAGACTCTGACACAGAAAACTGTCCAAGATCAAACATGGTCAGAGTTCAATACAAACGAGTTAATGGCCAAACTGGCACATAATGCACATTTTCTTTGCCCCCTTGAGGAGAAGGGAGGAATTTTATATGCTCCTCTCAAGGTACAGGGTCAGTCTGCATTATCAGCGCGGTGGATACGGGATCACAAGCCACCCTCCTGTCCAAAACTGCCTTTGATCAACTGAACTCAGGAAGCGGGGAGAGTCACCAAATTCCCCTAACACCTCTTCCCGGACAACTCCAAAACTTTGATGGGAAGGATGTTTCCATTGAAAGGACTGCAGATCTGGAAATAAAAATTGGCCGACATAGGATGAAACACCTGATAGTCGTGACTCCAAAGGGCACACTTTGTCTGTTGGGAAATGACCTCCTTCAGAGATTATCATCATTCATTGACTATGTGAACAAGGTCCTCGGGAATCAGACTAACTGGCCAATTAAATTAAAACAGAGCACAAATTATGTGAGTTTGAATGGCACATGTCACATTATTGAATAACGTTCAGAGAAAATGGATAGTAATTTCCAGAACAATCAGGTCTCAGACATCACTGTCATCTCTAGAGGAGAACAAACTGGTGATGGGAATGGTCCTCAATTCTTGAAAATCAACCTCCCTCCCAGTTTTAAGTGGCATTCCACATTGCAAGGGAATACTCTGAAATGTTATACTAGTCCGACATCAGCAGAAAACCCAGATCCCATGATGAAAGAAGGTGAAAAACAGGCTCAAAGTCTGACCGACATCCAGATAAAGAATGAACAGCTGTTTTCCCCATTCAGATAAACGAGAGTGTGGCCTGTTCTCGCCAGAGTATGCCTGAATAATGGAAGACGCTTCATCAGTGAAGCATTATTCAGTAAACTCCTGAAGGTTCCAACCATTCCCACATTTAAATTGGTTGATAAGTGGCAAATAAGACTGGAAACACCAAATTCCAAACATCTCCTGCCTAGCAGGAGTATGATAGAAATGTCTATTGGTGACAAAAGCATAGAACATAATTGTTGGGTCGTGAGAGATGACCCTTCTGCCTTTTACTTAGGTAGTGACATTCTCAATCGATTCGCAATTAATTTGGACCTAATTAATACTAAAGCCTGGTTCTGATTTATGGGTAACCCCATGGGCTTTGACAATACTGAGAGAGCATTCCGGTCAGTTCAATTGCTGCCTTATACAGTTGAAGTTCAAGTGACAGAAGAGGTCCCTATCCCAGGATAGATGCAACAATTTACCCTTCCACTAAAGGTTAAGCAATGACAGAACCTCAAAAATCAGTAGGCCTATATAAATTTCATTTATCATCTCCAACATCAAGGCTTGTATTTACATCTGACACCCCTATTGGATCTAGAACATAACATAATTTGAATATTGGTGGATAACAGTGACCCTCTAAGTATCACTTTGGGCACAGACACCTTTATTGGAATGGCTGTTGATGCCTAACATTATTCTATTGATTTAGGTAATGAGATTATTGGACTGATTCCAAATGACTGCTACAATTTTAATGACGGTATCCCTCCTGAAAAGATTTTCACCAGGCACAGGGGAAATTTCTTGGTGTACTTTTCTAGCCCTTATGATGTGGAAGATGTGACCTGTGACATCAGGAAGGATGAGGAGGTATTCAGAGTCAACAGTGACTGCCTGCCATCCTTGGAAACTCACATATATAGCCAAAAGCATAACAAGAAATCTCTCCACTCAACTCCACTTAACTGGAGGATACCACCAAAATTGCCAAGCCCGAGGTCTTTCCAGGCCTTAATCAGATGGTCGAAGAATTAATCAATCTTGCTGATACCTGTGAGACCAAGGAGCCAAAACAGAAGATGAAACAGGTTTTTCTAAACTTTCAGGTTATCTTTTCAGTGGATTCATATGAATGTGGACACACAGAGGTACGTCCAACCATCATACCCACGACCCTGAGATTGTTCCAGTATTTGTGAAGTAATTCCGGTTACCTCTCGCGTCCATGGAGTCACTCACAGAGATTATTAAAGATGTAGAATCCCATAGGGCAATCCGTCCAATCCATAGTACCTTTAACAACCTGGTACTGGGTATACTCAAAACCAACGACCAATAGAGACTTTGTGCAGACCTACGGGAGTTAAACAAATGAGTCCACATGTCAAGATGGCCCCTTCTCTACATTATTCAATGGCTGACACAGATCCAAAGATCAAAGGTGTAAACCACCATTGACCTGACCAATGGTTACTGGACAGTAGCCATGAGTAGGGAAGACCAGTACAAGCTAGCCTTTACCTTCAGGGGGCAGCAATACATGCGGACCTGAAACCCCTTTGGATACATAAACTCTGGCAATGAATTTAACATCTTCCTACATAAGTCCATTCCCGATTTGGGCAAAAGGGGAAACCTGGCCTATGTAGATGATGTCTTAATCAAGAGCTCAACTGTGGAGAACATAAAACGGAAATGACCCAGTTGCAGAAAGCCAGAGCAAAACTGTCCTTTCATAAGGCACAGTGGTGTAAGACCTGTGTGAACTTTTTAGGGCACAAAATCACCCCTGAGGGTCTCAGTCCCCAAGCGAATAAGCATTATTGAAATTGAAAGACCCTACTACTGAGAGAACTAAGAAGCCTTCTTGGACACACTCATTATCGTAGAAAGTTAATTGAAGACTACACAGAGGTCACTTGACCTTTGGTCCATTTATTTAAGTCCGGGGTCAAGTGGGAGTGGGGTCTGGAACAATCCGAGGCAGTAAAACAACTAAAGAGAAGCCTTCCCTAAGCCCGTTGTTTGGCTTACCCCATAAAGAACAAGGAGTTCTGCTTGGAGACGGGGTTCTCAGATACTTGCTTAAAAGTTTTATTATACCAAAAGCATGAAAAGGTCAACAAAGTAATCCTCTAAGGTGGAAAAAATCAACAATTGCAAAATGTACTCCTGGCAACAGTGTGGGAGTTGAAGAATTACCGCCATTCATCCAGGGGGAGCACATCATTGTTGAGGCTCCTCACCAACCCTTGCAATATTTCCAAAGTTACAGAATCCAAACAGGGAACGTGAGTAATTCCAGAATTAATTTCTGGATTCTGTCCATGCAAGCCTTTCCTGTGGAGGTCAGATATGGCCAAAATAAGAAGAGTTCTCTAGCACAAGGATTGGCTGATTTGCATGACTGTGCTCACGAAAACTGTCTTGAGGATGAAAATCTAAGGACCAAGGACATATGGAGGCGTACCTTACTTCCCCGTACAAAGTCTATGAGGAAGTCATGTGTCAGGGGATACCCACCGTTTATGTGGATGGGTGCTCCTACCCTGTTGAAAATAACAGGGAAAAGGAATTAGTGGCTGACATTGGGAATGCCTGGGTGAATGATACCCCCGAACCCTTGGCTGGTTACAAAATAGGACCCCGAAGTAGTCAGGTGGCAGACTTTAAGGCAGTTTTCCTGCTATCCTCACTGCTGTTCACCACCAACTCAAAGAACTGGTCATAATCACTGATTTAGATTATGTCAGGAATGGGTTTGTGAAACACCTCTTCTTCAGAGCAGGAGCTCTGGCTGCTCCCCCTCCGAGCTGCAGGAGCAGCATTACCTTCACCTTCACCCTGCTGGGTGTAAAGGTGCATCCGCCATTGCCCAACACAAGGACATCCACCTTCCAACATGGCCGCCCCATGCATTGCAACCCTCCCCTCCTCGAGCCTCTGAGCCCTGCAGGACCCGGATTGGCTGCTAGAATCTTTTCTAGCCAATCATCTCTCGCCGGAAGGCGAGCGCCGGCCCACGGAAAAAGGCTCCTGACTGAGCTGACCGAGCTGGCCATGCTGCCTGATGGTCCAGGTCTCTTACTCCTACCTCCTCGACCCCTGCATCTGCTATCTCCTTAGCCTTTAGCCAGCCAACCCAGCCTGCACGATAAGCCTGCTAAGGCTTCCACGGTGAGACTGTAAGCTTTATGTACAATTGTCCTATTCACTGCAGCCCCTGACATGAGTCTTAAGCTAGCTGCCTCCTGCTGCAAATACTATCGTACCTGGTGCACAGTAACGCCCTTATCACTTCATCACTTCAGACAGGCTATAATCTCGCATTTAGCCTGTGCCTACCTGTGATTGCTTCATTTGAACTGCCCTTTGCACTTTAGCTATAATCCTGCATTTAGCCTGTGCCTACCTGTGATTGCTTCATTTGAACTGCCCTTTTGCACCCTAGCTATAATCTCGAACTTAGCCTGTGCCTACCTGTGATTGCTTCATTTGAACTGCCCTTTGCACCTTAGCTATAATCCCGCATTTAGCCTGTGCCTACCTGTGATTGCTTCATTTGAACTGCCCTTTTGCACCCTAGCTATAATCTCGAACTTAGCCTGTGCCTACCTGTGATTGCTTCATTTGAACTGCCCTTTGCACCTTAGCTATAATCCCGCATTTAGCCTGTGCCTACCTGTGATTGCTTCATTTGAACTGCCCTTTTGCACCCTAGCTATAATCTCAAACTTAGCCTGTGCCTACCTGTGATTGCTTCATTTGAACTGCCCTTTGCACCTTAGCTATAATCCCGCATTTAGCCTGTGCCTACCTGTGATTGCTTCATTTGAACTGCCCTTTGCACCCTAGCTATAATCTCGCATTTAGCCTGTGCCTACCGGTTGTTGCATCATTTGAACTGCCCTTTTGCACCCTAGCTATAATCTCGAACTTAGCCTGTGCCTACCTGTGGTTGTATTACTGAAACTGCCCTTTCTGCACTATAACAGCAATTTCAATCTGTAACCTTGGCTGTGCTCTAATTGAAGTTGCCCGCCTCCGCACCACACCAGCTAGCTCGAACCTAGCCCTGCCTACCTTACTGTGTCAACAACCAAACTGCCCACTCTCTCCTCAATTCCAATTATGATCCATTGGCTCATACTCACCATGCTCCCTTTCTGTATCTTAAACAATAACACTCCATGTAGCAACAACAGCTACATACCATACAACAATGGACTAGCCAAACTAGGCTGCCCTAGGCACCACCCCATCCCCTGCCCCACACCCTTCCTCCCCTCCCTTCCACCCTTCAAACACACCCCTCACCAACAACTCATCGCTAAAAGCAAGGCCACACCAGCCAACATCCTACCTAACAGTACCAACTCAACAAATGCCAACCACACTGCCTCCAACCCTCTCCTTCCCAACCCATTAGATCACTGCCCCACAACCTACCCCACCCTCCAAGACCGCAATAATAGACTCGGTGCTAGACTCCCCACCACATCTAGCAAATTGCCTACCAAACCTATGACTAAGACCTCAACCACTAAGGATAGCGCTAAGACCACTAACACAACTTCTCTAAAAGGTGCACTACTCAATGTCAGATCTCTAGTAGCCCACCCCACCGAAATCGCTGACATTATCCTCTCAGAAGACCTCGACTTCCTTGCTACTACAGAAACTTGGTTACATGAAGCAGCAGGACCCTACCTCACTCTTGCCGTCCCCGACAACTACTCTATCCTCAGAGCAGACAGACCTAATGCTCGCGGAGGAGGTGTAGCTATCATTTTCAAATCCTCACTCGACTTCAGACATATCACCTCCCCCCCGCTAAAGTCCTGCGAGCACCTCACCTTCAAAGTACAAACCACCCCTAAGAGTACCATTACCGTGCAACTAATATATAGGCCCCCAGGCCCCACAGGATCCTTTGAGGATGACATTACCACTCTCATAGCAGAGAACTCCAAACCCCACTCCCAAAAAATCATTCTAGGAGACTTCAATTTAGGATTTAATGACCCTAACGACTCTCCATCTGCTTCCCTGGCCAACGCCTTATCCGAGCACGACTTCATTCAAGTCGTTACACTACCCACCCACCAGAAAGGTAAAACCATAGATTGGGTCGCAGCCCACAACTGCAATATCACCTGCAAAGCCCCACAACCCCTTGTATGGACTGACCACTCCCTCATATCATTTGAAATCAACCTAAATAATCCCAACCCCAAGCAGCGCCCCTATGCACCAGCCTGCCTGTCTAGAAACAAGCGCAATATCTCTGCGGAGACCCTCACACCTCTGATCCTCCCCTCTCTAAACACACTCCCTGCCATCGCCGACCTTAACCTTCTAGTCAACACCTACAATGATGCCCTCACCAGCGCCATTGATGCTGTTGCACCCCTAAAGGAACGCAAAGGTAAACCCATAGCCCACTTGAACCCTTGGTTCACACCAGAACTCAAATCTATAAGAAAAAAGAAAGCCAAGATGGAAACCTTATGGAAATCCAACCCCACTGCAGAAAATAAATCTAATCTCAAAACCATTTCCTCCTTCTATAAGAAAGAGATAATCCGCACTAAAAAAGAAACCTACAATGCTAGAATAAATAATGCCCAATCTTCGGCTAAAGAACTCTTCACCATCCTGAAGGAATTAGAAAACCCTAACCCTCCTACCGATACCTGCGTGAAGGACAAGCCCTGGTGCACCAGTATCCAAAATGCCCTGGCCAACAAAATTACTGGTCTCCAAAACAAAATTGAGGCCAAAAGACTACAACTCTCAAACAGCAATGCCCTCATACCTAGCACACCCACCCCGACCAGTAACACCTCCGGCTTTACTTTCAAACCGGTTACTATACCTGAAATCCAAAAAATCATAGCATCCCTTAAACCTTCTAATTGTAAAGGGGACAGCTGCCCCACCCACATCATCAAAGATGCTGCACGAGACCTAGCCCCCTTCATCTCCAAACTAATAAACCTATCTTTCTCGACCAATTCTGTACCTAACAACCTGAAACAGTCCTGGGTTCTCCCCCTCCTAAAAAAATAATCTCTTGACCCGGCCATACCCACCAATCACAGGCCCATCACTACGGTCCCTTTCCTGCTAAAAATCCTCGACAGAGTCGCCTACCTGCAAATCCAAGATTACCTGGAGACCAATCAACTGTTAGGCCTGCGTCAATCTGGCTTTCGTCCTCAACACAGAACAGAAACGGCCCTTGTTGACCTCAAAAGTCAGATTGATGACATCAAGGACAAAAACAAAGCAGCCATCCTACTCCTCCTAGACCTCTCAGCAGCCTTTGACCTGGTTGACCATAAAATACTCTGCAACCACCTCTCTTCTGCTGCCCACTTCTCACCCTCTGCTGTCACTTGGATACAATCCTTCCTAGCCAACAGAACCATGAGGGTTTTCTCATCTGTGGCTGCAGCAGACCCCATCCCCATCACATGCGGTGTCCCACAGGGGTCCTGCGTCTCCCCTACCCTCTACAATATCTTTACTAAACCCCTCTTTGACAAACTGGACCATCTGGGTGTCACCTACACCAACTACGCAGATGACACCCAGATACTCCTCACCATCACCGGCAACTACAACACTGACGCCACCAGGATCAACGAAATCTTCGCCATCATTCAGGCATGGATGGCCACACACGGCCTCTGCCTGAATGATGAGAAGACCGAGCTCCTCCTGGTCAGGTCCCCCAATAACCTACAGAAACTCAGCCCTGACTACTCCAAATTCATCATAGATGGCAACATCATTCCAGTTGTGAATCATGTGAAAACCTTAGGCTTCTACCTTGACGCCAATACCAACCTCTCCAAACAAGTTAATATGACCACCTCAGCTACCGCCTACACAGGAAAATTAATTAGGGCTTGTAGACCCTTTCTATCTACAAACAGCTGCCTTATTCTGGCGAGGGCCCTCGTACAATCGAAGCTTGATTATTGCAAAAGCCTCTACCTTGGTGCCAACCAAGCTATAATCAAGAAACTTCAGATCCTCCAGAATAATGCGCTGAGAGCAGCACTAAATATTCCCAGGAGAGAGCACATCTCCCACATAAGAATATCTTGTAAATGGTTATCTATCCAACAGAAAATCGATCTGAAAACCCTCTGCCTCACCTATAAAGCCTTAAATCACCTTGCCCCCCAGTACCTCACCAATAAACTCTCCCTCAAGCCTAACACAAGACTCACCAGATCATCCAATACTCTCTGCCTCACCGTGCCCAGATTCTCCGCCAAAAGAGCGGGGGGCTCAAGCTTTACTGTCCTCGCCCCTCAACTCTGGAACACCCTGCCACTGAGTATTAAATTGACCAAATCCTTCCAATTGTTCAGAAGATTAGTCATTAGTTGGCTTCTGGAGAAGGAAATCCTCAGATAAACTAAGCTCAGTCCCAACTGTATATATTGTACATACTTTGAAATGTTCCTACTACCTGCCTGTACATATTATATTTGGCATCTTAACGCCACAATTGTATAACTGATTATTTACTGTAACTATGTAACCTGTCCTTAAGCGCCCATTTACCCCTGGGTCTGGAGCGCTATACTAAATAAAACAAACAAACAAACAAACAAACAAACACCTGATGAACTGTAAAAATCGAGGCATGCTGTGTGCAAATAACAAACCGCCCAAGCATGGGAAATGAATCCAATCATTTGATGATCTATTGACCACCAATGAGAACCATATATTGTAAAAATATCAGAGGTCATTCCAAAATAGAGGGATGAGACAAAACTGGGAATGACTTGGCCGACAGCTGGCAAAAACCAGAGCCATTCACAGGGATCTCATAGAAATTGAATCCCTGTTGGGGGAAATCCAGGTTACTGCTGTTACCAGGTCCGAAGCCCATGCCAATAGTGAACTCTCAACTGCCCAGTGGAGTAAAGAAACCTCATATGCAGATTTGATTACTGCCCAAAAAGAGGACCCAATTATTGGGAAATGTTATCTGCATATTGAAGACCCCATGAATTTTCCTCTGACAGAATCGGATTATACCATGAAAGAGGATCTCTAGGTGTTGATGACGTTTTCCAAAATGTTCTGAATCCAAGTCGGTTTGTTGGTACGGAGATCCCTTTCTGGATGTGACCAGTGGGTAGTACCTACCTGATTCCAAACCTTGATGTTAAGTCACACACGACGCTGCCACTGCCAGCCATAGGGGGTTTCATACAACAATAGAAAACTTGCACAAGGTTGCATACTGGCTCCATATGGCTCAGGACCTTAATATCTACTTGAAGGGGTGTCTTGTGTGTGCTCAATTTCAGCCACACTCCCTCAGACACACATCTCCCCCACAAAAATGGGGAATGACACTGCCTTGGTCAGATTTGCAAGTCTATTTCATTGGGCCAGTGATTTGCTCCTCTAGAGGAAACAAGTACATGTTGACCATAAAATGCTTGTTTACCAAGTGGGTAGAATGTGTTCTGGCCCCGAATTGTAAGGCGTAGACAGCTACCACACTAATTATCAACAACATCTTCTCTCGTTTCAGACTCCCACCGAGGATTGAGTCGCACAGAGGAAGTCATTTTATCAGCGAGGTGATAACCAAGATTTGGGAGATCCTAGGTGTAAAAAGAAAACTCCACATTGCCTACCACCCACCCTTGAGCCGGGGATTTGAGAGGTGCAATCAAAACAATTGTGGGCTCCTGGAAGAAGTTTGTGGAGGACTTTGGACCTAGTTGGGACATCCGATTACTGCTTGTCCTGATGGCCATTAGGTCCACACCGTCTCCTGCAACACAAATGTCTCCATTTCAGCTCAAGACTGGACAAAAGATGGTGCTACCTCAGCATCTGCTCTACAGAACTCAAGAGCAGACACTGATAAACACGTCCAAGACACATGAGTACACATGAGTACATTGAAAATAAACATTTGACACTTTAGCATGCTTTTGTTTTGACTATGCTCAGTGAAATTTAGAAAGTCGGCAGAAGGACTGAAAACCTACTATGACTTAAAGACTACCAAGAAGGAGTGCAAAGTAGTTGAATGGTCTACCTGTGCAATTCACAAAGGAGCCAGGCCAAAGAGCAGAAGTTCCTTCCCTCTTTGTACAGTTTCTTTGAAATTGTTTATAAAATCTCACCTGTTGCCTATAAGATCTGCATCCCTAAAGGAGAACATGCAGAAGAGAAGTTGGTCCATATCAATCAGTTAAAGAGCTGTCACCCCAGACAGACTGTTGAACTGATTGAAGAGTCTATTGAGGGTAGAGCCCAGGAACCATCTGAAGAATGAAAGGAAATAATGGAAACCCAGATGGATAATATCACACATTTACAGGGAGTAAAGTAATGTATACTTGTAAAGAATGTATAAAAATCAGGATGAGAAAATAATGTGTGTAGACATGTTCATGTAAGGGAAATAAATATCAATGTGTTATGTGATGTTCTTTTGTTTTTCAAATTGTATGCCTATTTAACGGGGAAAGAAGTACTGTATGATATACTTAACCTCTTGTTTACTCTCTGCAGACTCAATAAGTCATTACCTTCATAGCCCGGGGGTAGGTCGTTCCAAAAAGGGAGGCATTCCAGGACCAACCCCTAAAATCCAAAAAGGGTGGAGTGCAGACCAGAGTGCCACTCCCTCAGGACATTAAACTAGTGGACATGCTCTGACAAGAAAAACAAAGGCCCAAAGCAGAAAGAGCACAGAAAACCCCACTCTCCCTTGCTCTTTTCTATTGGTCACCGAGTCAAAGACCTAGGGGGGACTTGTGGGGTGAAAATACATCCCCAGAGTGACAGAGACAGAGAGGCATGCTAGGCCCCTATTGTCAAAGTGTAGCTGGCTAATGTAGAGTCCCATTGAAATATAAAAGCCAGTACAAAACAGTGATTTCTGACATACGGCCTAGTGAAATAAAAACTAATGGGCCTATTTCAACTCTACTGAAATGGACAGGTGCCCAAGTGAAAGGGAATCTACCTGAGAAACTGCTGGGTATACCCAATGAATAGGAAAAGGCATGTGTAGCTTGAAATGCTGTTTTCCTAAAATATGAAAAGTTACAATTTCAACTTGAAGAGACAGATAGCAGCATGTGACATTGAAATGGACATTGAGCACTGGTTTCTATGCGACTATGGACTTCATGTGAATAATATCAAAAGTGAACTTATATCTGTTCAAAAATTATGCAAAGAAAGATTGTATTGTAAACAAAATGCCCAGATGCAATACTAAATGTTACATGTAAACAAATCTTGTTGATTTAAAATCTGTACTTTCAGAAGTATGAAGGCTGATTCTGCCTGTCCACTGAAATGAAACCACGACCTTAAGGCCTTTGGCCGAGGCCCTATAGAAGAAACCAGGCCTGGGTTTCAGTTAAATGCAAAAGAAATATATAGAATTAGATCGGAATTGTGGAGGGTTGAGATAAGCCAGCAGAAATGACCTTTATGGTCAGGCCTCTGAAATATTTGTGCATTAGTGGCCATCATAAATGACCTTTTTAGGGCTAAATTGACGTCAAGAAATGTCCTTCAGAGCCACTCATTTATCTTCAAACATAGTGTATGAACAGACCCTGCTGATAAACAGATGTTCATGTCAGGTCACAGAAGAGAAGTGGGGGCTACATATGAAACTATGAACTCCCAGGTGATGCCTTGCCATAGAATATCATTGTGCCACCTTTTCTTTAATTAAAAGAGAATCATGTGTCCCAACGAGCAGACCCCAGACACATATTAAAGGAGATAAGAAGCGTGTTGGTACCATGGAAATATGAATTCTGTGTGATGCATCCAATTTGAATTATGGAGAAAATTATTATTCCGCCCTTCTCATAATTCTGAGGAAATGGAAAGTAGGTGTGGTGATAGATTATGAAATTAAGATTTGAACAGAAGGGGGTGTCCATAATCCCAAAAAGAAGTAACCCTAAAACTCTTCCTTTCAAGTGAATGTGGAGTGTGTAAAACACATTTTCCCATTATACTCAAACAAGGAACCTATAGCATTGCAATTCCCTTGTATGAGTGGTGCGAACGAAATTTACCATTTATTCCCATTTATTCTCAAACCAGAATCGTCAAAGCCTCGCAGTTCACATATTGTCTGTTGAAAAGTTCATTCCCACACCTTGCCTTTCAAATAAAAAAATGCCAAAACAATTTTCCTATTGCACTCCGACTGCCTGTACCTTGCCTTCCCCCAAAGGGGTAATACCTGCTTGATGCCTGGAGGGTCGGGGATGCTGGGAGACAAGAGCACATTAACAAACTAAGCAATAACTGTGTGTGCTACATTTTTCTATGGGTTCAATTGCAAGAAATCCAATGTAAAGTGATAAGTGCCCATATCTAAATTTGACCTGTATGTTGTAGTAACTGAAAGTCTATTAGAAATATAAATCAGTCATTTCGTACAAGTAATTTGAAATTGTGATATTGTGTAGTGCCACAGCGTTGGTGGCTGATGCTTTTGTGACTGTTCTATTATTCTTTCTAAAAACTTAAATAAATATATATTCTTACTATACACCGGCCTGGTTACTAGCTTATTGGTTGTAAAGAGAGTATTTGGTGAATGGTACTATATATGTTGGAGGCTTCACTAAAGTTTAATCTGCAAAGCGCATTGTGCGCCACCTGGCTTGGGGAGGGGTAGTGTCATGATCTCTGCTTCCAAAAGGTCAGGGTTTTCCCAACTCCCTTGGAAGCAGATCCATAACCCAGGTTCCGAGTGCCAACCAGTCCCAATTGGGACCTTTTGGACCCAGTCCTGGCGCCAGTGGCACCAGGCTCATAAATATGCCCAGTCCCAGCGCTGGACGCGCCGGGCTCATAATGCTTGGGTGGACTTACCTGCAGCAGACCATGCTGCTTACTTGCCTGCCAGTTGAGCCTCTGATCCTCTTCTGTTTGGAACTACTTTTCCTGTTGGGTGGGGCAGGAGCCACTCCCTAGATTCAGAACACTGGAACTCTTCTGGAAAGCAGGAACTCTTTTCTTACCTAGGCGTGGCTGTGGAAGGAGACACCTAAGCACTACAGGAGGCTATTTAAACCACACCCGATGGATGAATCTTGCTTTGCGTTATTCTGCATCCTCTGCAGCAGAACGCTCATCGTGTCTTCTGCATCTGATCCTGGGCCTAAGGAAAAAGGCTTACCATCCTGAATCCAGTCTTCAGCAACACCTATAAAGACAAGAAAGAACAGGTTAGCATTACGGTCTTCAGTGACAGCTCTTCACTTACCCGGTCCATCGGCTGTCACCAACGCCTCGCGCTGCATTCCGGCATCTGAAAGACAAAGGCTTACCTACTCTTCGTGCGCTCCGGAGGTCTTCACACTGCATTCCGGCATCTGAAAGACAAAAGCTTACCAACTCTTCGCACGCTCCGGAGGCCTTCGGCGCTGCATCCCGCATCTGAAAGACAAAACAAGGTGCGTTTAAAGACATTGGGGAACTTTAATACTCACGTGCCATTACTCCTTTCCACATCTAACCCAGTGGGTATTCCGGCACCCTGCAGCCGCTCCGAACTTGTACCTGCAAAATAAAAAGACAGTTAGAGCGCATCGTGAAGCAGGCAACAAGCGCTTACTTACGTGCTTCCAGGCGCTTCTATTCATCACACGGGCTCCATCTTCAACTCACTTCAGCCCGTCATCCGCCATCGCCGGAACCCTGCAAAACAAGAAACATCATTACTAAAGACTTTAAAGACATTAGAATTACTCGAAACTTACCGTTTGTGCAGTAAACGACGGACAGCAGTCCTCTGAAGTCAAGAGGCCTGCTCCCCTTATCCAGTGAAGAAACTGGTTACAGCACCCTGCCCCGAGGCAGATGGAGAGCACGCCGTTCACTTACCTAAGGTGAGAGCGTTAACCTTTGGGGTTCTACAGGAGAAGAGAAAGGGAAGAAGAGAGAGACATTCAATAACCCAGTTCCTTAATCCCATATTTTCTATCTGCAGACATCTTACCCTTCGAGTCAGACATACAGTGCACAGAGGTCCAGCCCAAAGAGCCAGCCGTGTGTTACACATCACCTTTGAAGATACGGTATACGCCCAGTCAAGACCGGCGCCTCTACGGGAATCAGGTGAGCGTTACATGTAGCTCCCTGAACTGAGAGTGACCGCCCAATACATTTTGACACTTTACATATGACAATAGCACACAAACTGACTGGGACAGCAACAGCTGCGGCACATTAGCATACTACATTTCTGCATTTTGCTACCATGGGACTGGGCGCGTATTCTTGTACATATGCACTTGGAGCTAAATTGCCTCTTAATGCAAGGTGGATTTAGTGACATGAAGGTAGTGGATGGGAAAGGAGTGGACTGTGTGGGCTCATGTGTGAGATGTTAGATTCGAACGTTAGTGTTATGGTGGGCAGCACTGTGTGCACCAAAATATGAATTGTCAAAATAAGTGTAAAGTGAAGTGTGGCGCACTACAGAGAAAAAAAGTCACTGGTCCAAGGACTTATAGCAACTGAATATAATTCCCTCAGAGAGACACCCTGGATGCTGTCTGCTCATCTAATCTATAGTCCCAGTGCATATCTATGGGGCAATTACATCAGGAGACCTCCATTTCTGGACCCTGCTTGGGTTATCTTCAGCCATTTTGTTTCTGTTCACCCCACTGCCCACCCTGATATACAGGTCTGACAACATATACTCACCTGGTTCAAGATTTGTATCCTGGTCTTTGCAGTTGATGATTCAATACTGTTATCCAGTGAGAGTTGATACAGATTCAGTGCTGATGATGGACTATGGTCTGAAATGCACTGGCTTTCAGGGCTGGGCTGGAACTAAAAGTGGCTGCTGATTTCTTTTTCACACTGGCCCCATATTCGCGCCTAGAAACACTTGTGTACGGGCGTGTTATGAATTCCATATTATATCATATCATATTCCACCGAAGGAGCGAGCACAGTGCGTGAGCCCAGCCCTTCTATGATGGGATTGGGAGTATCCCCCAAGAAAATGTTGAGTAAAATTAGTCAAAATGAGTGCATTTAAAGCATGTTTTAAACATAAATGGATTAAATAATTCATGTTTTAAATAGGTTCATGATCTTGCAAACATAGATCTTCAATGATACAGGGACATACAACGAGGGCATATCAGTCTCAATAAATGTGAGAAACATGCATCCACTCACCCATCTATCCCACTTCTCTATTTTCCCTTCATTTCCTCATTGCATTATTGCAACCGCTATGGAGCCTCCTCACAAAGCTATGGGTTTGCTTGCACAAATTACATATTTATATTTTTGTTAAAAATGACTGGTCATGACATTTACAAAGAACCATGTGTAACGTATGCACAACTTAGCAAGCATGATATGCATTGCATTAATGCAATGCTGTGGGCATATAGAGTTAAAACGCTAGTTTTATAAAGGGAATTTAAAACATATAACTTTAAACTTCTTCTCTGCAGATCATTTCCCCATGTCTGCTGCCAGATGCTACACACACATGATGCTGTCAATTACCAAATTTTTTCGCCGCTTGCCTTGATGATTATGGAACAAAATTGCAATTTTGAAAAGACAATATTGAGCTTTGCTTTCCAAAGAGAAAACACACACCCACTGGAATGCTGGGGTTCGATATAAATGACAACAATTGGGAGCGTAATGTGATTAGTAACAAGCAAGTTTAGTTTGAAAAATGTAGAGGCTTACCATCAGAAATGTTCACCTGTCCACACCGTAATCTGTGTTTGAGCTGTTGTGACTGTCATGTGTTCAGAAAATGGCACCACCAGCAGTTACCTCAGACCTCGGGCTACGGGCATCAATAATGAACGAGAGGCACAGTTGCAGAGACAATCAGGGTTGTACGAAATCATGCAAAGAAATAAAAAACAAATGAATAAAGTTCACTGGCCCAAGCCTAAAGGCGACCAAAAATAAAATTGTTAAAATGAGAAACGAACTGCGTTATTTCTTATGCAACATTTGAAGAAACAGAGCACCCACAAACATACGAGTATGATACAAGATTATACAGAGGCCAGCAATGACCATTGGAAATATTTGGCGTTACGTCAGCCCCAGCAATTTTGGGCTATCTGGACTTCATCTTGTTGACCTACAGAGCCAAGGCAGGGCAGGACACAGACAATAAACAGAGACTGCAGCTGCACAGTTAACAGAGGCCTGGAAATTACTAGTGTAAAGCGTTTAATTGTTAGCAACTTTATGGCATGCACATATTATTAGGCAATACAAATTGTGATGGGTTGTGAACACTTACATGACAACGAAAATAACGAAAGGGTGGGGGTTGGTGAGAGGCGACAGCTCATTCTGAAAGCAGTCCTTAAGTGTCTGGTTTCAGACCACAACTCCTGAAGCTGCACCAGGACATTTAATGAGAATAATAGGTCTTGACTTCCCAGGTCAATGTGAACATGTGTTCAAAAGCTAACACAGAAGCCAGAATACACCCAACACTCCCTAACAATCCAACTTAAAATATATATATACACAAAACAGTCTAAAAGTAAACGGCATGCCCTAACTCCATTTCGAGTTGTGAGTTATACTAAGATAAGAAATCATAAAGAGTCAGGGTGTTGGATGCGTGGGCTGATCTGGTAGTGGTGGAAGACGCCATGTGTATACTTGCAATGAGGACATCTTAAAACTAAAGGTTTTTCGTCTTCAGACTGTGGTGATGGCCCCTCTAAGGATGGTCGGGGGGCACAGGGCTCTTCAAAAGGTAGAACAGTGACTGCTTTTAATAGAAAATATAATCAGATATGGAATCTAGGGGTGATCAACAACAGTGGCGTGGGATTAGGCTAAAAATGTTTAAATACCACTGCTAAAAGGCAGTTTGTAGTATTCCCTGGCCCGCTGTATCCACAACCAACAGAATAAAAAGTAAATGCAGGGCCATTCCAAATGTGTCCTTCAGACCACAGACCGTAAGCATCATAAGGAAAGAATTTATCAACCCCTTTGATTGTAAACCTTCTAATTTATGTGAGATTACAGGCACTTGTGGCAGCAAGTATGTCAGTGATATAGGCACCACACATGTTGATAAAAGAGATTGGGCTAAGTGTTTGTTAAGCAGAGTGCCTCAAACTGGATATGACTGTATTCTGAAGCTGAGTGTGGAAGAAAGGGGTCAGTATGAGTGTATGAAGTCTGCTTTGATTGCCAAGTTTGGCAAGACACCTACCCAATACCTTAGAAGGTTCAGGGATTTTAAGAAAAGAGAGAATGTGTCTTGGGTTGACTGGGTGAGTGCTGCGCACATGAACATGATGGGGTGGATCGATGGATACAAGGTTAAGACTTTTGTTGAATTGTCCCACCTCTTGTTTTTTGAGCATTTTTCTGAAGCCTGTTCACCAGAGCTGCGTCAGTATGTGGCTGACCAGAACATTTTGGACCCCTTTAAGCTGGCCAGGTTGGCTGACAAGTGGGTCTCCCACCGGGTGTCCCCTAAGGACTCCAGTGGGAAGGACAAGGACAAAGAAAAGGGGGCCTCTCAGAAAGCTGAGGAGTCCCACAAGCAGTCACAGTCGGGTAAACCTAAACCTTCCTCTCCCAAGACCCAAAAATCTAGTGGGGATAAGTCATCTGTGGGTGGGAATAAGATTAGTGGTCCACCTGCTGCAAAGCAGGCTCCCAGTGGTTCCAGTACCGTACCCCGCGCTCTTGGCGCTTGTTGGGACTGTGGGGCTCTGGATCACAAAAGGGGTGACTTTAAGTGTAAAGGTAAGGCACTTGGAGTACAGGCTATCAGCCTGACCTATCCTTACCCCGTGTCTGAGGTGGAGGCCACTGTCCTCCCCTCCTCTACCGGGATCACATTTGGTGCTACCGGGATCACACTTGGTGGGCCTGGGACCAGTATGCAGAAGTACTGGCGACTATCCCACAGAACACCCGTAGGTTTTTGAGAAGTGTCCTCTTGAATGGCCAGCCTTCTACTGGTTTGAGAGACACTGGGGCAAGCATGACAGTGGTGGACAGGACCCTGCTCAAGCCAGAGGACTATGTAGGTGCTCCTCTGAGAACCACCAGGTTAGCTTGTGGGCCTCCCAAATTATCACCTGTAGCCTTTGCCACACTCATGATTGGAGACAAGACAGCAAAGCTTCCTGTCCTGGTTCAGGACAATGTCCCTGCTAACATTCTGTTAGGAAATGATCTAGTAGAGTTGGGGTTGATCTCGGATGGTCTTCCCATGACTGCTGCTGCAGTCACTAGGTCACAGGTGACACCGGGTCTGGCTATGGGTCAGGTACCTGAGCCAAAGGCGAGGCCGAAGGCAAGAAGAAGGAAGACCAAGAAGGTCACCTCTGTGGAGGGAACACCTTCTCTACCTGCTGTTCCGACAGCACCCATTGGGATCCATGCTCCGGATGGGCTGGGTCCAGTGGAAAACCCAAACTCAACTCCTGTGGGAGAAGAGGCAGAAGACTCTCCTGTGGGAGAGGTTCTCAACCCGGAGGATCATCCCGACCTTCAATGCTTGTTAGCTGAAGGGGGACCCTCCCGGGCAGACTTCTGTAAGGGACTGAGAGAGTGCCACTCTCTCGAGGGACTGAGGAAACAGGCCCTGTCCCAGGCACAAGGAGAAGTGCCTAGGACATTCGGATTTATTGTGAGGGTGAGCTCCTTGTTAGTGAGCCCACTAAGCCTGAACCTGGTGCCCTCAAGAGGTTGGTGGTACCCGAGGTTTACAGGCCCTTCCTACTGCAGTTGGCACATGAGGTGCCCTTGGCTGGTCATCTTGGGACCAAGAAGACTAAGCAGAGGCTCTCTGCCCTTTTCTACTGGCCATGGATGGGAGTAGAGGTGGAGTCCCACTGCAGGACCTGCCCAACTTGTCAATTGTCTGGCAAGACTGTAGGCAGTGTCATTGCCCCACTGCAGCCATTGCCAGTGGTTGGCACACCATTTGAGAGGGTGGGCATCGACATCGTCGGTCCCCATGACCCTCCCACTTCAGGTGGACATCGGTTCATCCTGGTCTTGGTAGATCATGCCACCAGGTACCCTGAGGCAATACCCCTTCGGACTGTTACTGCCAAGGTGGTTGCCAGGGCTCTCCTGGGCATTTTCACCCGTGTTGGATTCCCCAAGGAGGTTGTCTCTGACAGAGGATCCAACTTCATGTCTAGTTACATGAAAACCATGTGGAAAGAGTGCGGGGTAACCTACAAGTTCTCCACCTCTTACCACCCCCAGACCAATGGTCTGGTTGAGAGATTTAATAAAACTCTCAAGGGCATGCTAGGGGCTTTGGAAGAACCCCTAAGGAGGAAATGGGATCTCCTCCTGCCATGCCTGCTGTTTGCTTACAGAGAGGTACCTCAAGAGGGTGTTGGTTTCAGCCCCTTTGAGTTACTCTTTGGACATCCCGTGAGGGGGCCCCTCGCCTTGATCAGAGAAGGCTCGGAAGCCACCCCTCCAGGTCCCGCCAAGCAAGTGGGGGACTATGTGTTAAGCCTCAGACGGAGGATGACACAGATGATGGGTCAGGCAACAGCAAATCTCAAGGCCAGCCAGGAATTGAATAAGTACTGGCATGACCTTAAAGCCTCGCAAGTGGATTGGACTCCGGGACAGGAAATCCTTGTGATGGAGCCTACCAAGCCTAGAGCTTTGGCAGATAAGTGGACTGGACCCTTCAGGATCATCTCCAAGATGGGCGAAGTCAATTATCTGGTTGACATGGGAGCCTCTGGGGTAGCCCCTCAGATATTCCATGTCAACAGGCTCAAGCCTTTCCACCGGCGAGCAGAAGTCTCATGTCTCTTGCTAGCTGAGCCCCTTCCTGATTTGCTGCATAGCAACCCTCAGGATGGCTCAGTGGAGGGAGTACATCTCTCTCCGGATTTGACAACAGAGCAACAGAGGGCCTGCAGGGCTTTGCTCCAACAGTATGCCTCTCTGTTTTTACTGAAGCCAGGCCTTACACCGTGGTGTAGGCATGAAATTGACACTGGCGACAGTGTGCCTGTCAAAACCAGGTGCTACCGTATGTCAGATACCGTCAAGAACCACATCCAGGCTGAGGTCGCCAAGATGTTGGATCTGGGTGTTATTGAACCCTCAACCAGACCCTGGTCCAGTCCAGTGGTCCTTGTCCCCAAGCCAAGTTCCCAGACGGGTACCAAGGATTGGAGGTTCTGTGTGGACTACCGAGGAGTCAATGCCGTCACCAAAACTGACGCGCGCCCATTGCCCAGGGCTGATGAGCTCGTGGACACCATAGGTGCTGCCAAATTTGTGAGCACCTTTGACCTTACCTCAGGCTATTGGCAAATAGCTCTGACGGACCATGCCAAGGAAAAGACGGCCTTCTCAACACCTGAGGGACTCTACCAGTTTAGGGTCATGCCTTTTGGGTTGAAGAATGCCCCTGCCACCTTCCAGAGATTGGTCAACCATGCGCTCAGTGGGCTGGAAGCCTTTTGTGTGGCTTACTTAGACGACATTGCCGTCTACAGTTCCACCTGGGAAGAGCATTTGACACATCTGGATAAGGTGTTGCAGGCCTTGAAAAGGGCTAACCTCACTATCAAGGCCACCAAGTGCCAGATAGCTCAGGGGAAAGTTACCTATCTTGGTCATGAGGTAGGAGGGGGTCAAATCCAACCTCTCTCCAGTAAAGTACAGGATGTACAGAACTGGGAGACTCCCACTACTCAAACCCAGGTGAGAGCCTTTTTGGGCCTCACTGGGTACTATCGCAATTTCATGGCAGACTATGGAACCATAGCTGCACCCCTGACAGCTCTAACTTCACCCAAACAGCCTAGGAAGGTTAATTGGATCGAAGACTGTCAGAGGGCCTTTGATCGCTTGAAAGAAAGTCTGTGTAGGGCACCTGTGTTGTGTGCGCCTGACTACAGCCGACCCTTTATCGTCCAGACGGATGCCTGCGACACCGGAATTGGAGCTGTCTTGTCCCAGTTAGATGACAAAGGGAGAGAACATCCTATCATATTCATCAATAGACAACTCAAGGGTAGAGAACTTAGGTGGGCTACTGTTGAAAAGGAGTGTTTTAGCATAGTTTGGAGCCTTAGGCGTTTTAGGCCCTACCTTACGGGGTCTACCTTCAAGGTCCAAACAGATCATAAGCCCCTGAAGTGGCTTATGCAAATGAGGGGTGAGAATCCGAAATTGCTCAGGTGGTCCATTAGCCTGCAAGGGCTAGACTTCACCATAGAGCACAGACCAGGGAAGAGTCACGATAATGCAGATGGCCTTTCCAGAAGGTATGTTGACCGTCTGGATGAGGGTGTCTATCCCGTGGGAGATTAGACACCCTCCACCTCAGTCTGGGGGGGCGACTGTGATGCTGGAAATGCATCAGAGGGACAGGGCCTCTGAATCCTTGTCCTTTACTGCTTTTTATTGTGTGTTCTGTCATGTTTTCTGCCCAGGAGTCCATGTGGGACTCCTGGCAGTACAGCTCTCTCTTTTGGTTTGGGGAACAGACCCATGGGATACCCTTATGGCACCCATGGGTAGGGGTACAACCCTGTACCCCTAGTGTATGTTTTTGGGCACCTGCGGGTGGCCCACAGAGCAGGGTATGGGCTGGTGGCAGCTCCATGCTGAATTTGACAGGTGCTCTGGGTGTCCTCCATTTTGGGATACCCAGGCCCTGCCATGGGGATCAGTTGATTCCTGATAGGAAACAAGATGGCCCCTGTGGCCTCTTGCTTTCTATTGCCTGTTACCTTGTTTCCCAAAGTCCTGGGAAGCCCTGACTCTGTCCCTTCCCCCTGACTGGCTGTTGGGTGGAAGTTCCATATATGGTGGTGTTGTGAAGGCCCAGCTAGACTGACTGGAGCCTTCCCAGTGACTGTATGTTGTGGGTACCTCCTGTGGGTGGGACCTGGGTGAATGGAGTGTGTGACCAATATACACTCCTTGTTGTGGTTGTCTGGTTTCTGGCATGAGAGACAAAGACTGAGACAGCCCTGCTCGAAACTGGCCTGAATGCAGTGTGTAGTGTTGAATGGCTGGGTACTTGTCCCAATCCACATTCCTTGTTGTGAGTGTCTGAAAGGGAGGAGTGTGGCCTGAATGCACTGTGTGCCTGATTGGCTGACTGACTGCATGAATGCCCTTCTGTATGATTGGCTGCTGAGTGTGTGCCAGCAGTGTGGATGAGAGACAGAATAGTATATCTGGGGACCTCTCACCACTGTTCAGAAGGTTCAGGGAACGTTCAGAAGCGTTCAGAAGCGTTCTGGAGCTGAGTCTCCACCCCAAGAGTAACTGGAACTGCTGATCCTCGACGTCCAGCTGGAAGAAGAAGGCTTGCTGTTGCATTTGCTTCGACCGATCCGAAGGCTGCCGAAATCGTCGAAGACTGACCCGAGAGAGGACCTGGTAAGGCACCCTCTTCACGTGCTCCGAGGGACCATCGAGCACCGCTCCATCTTCGCCGAAGCGCCCTGGAAGACAGACCCTCGAAAGGCTGCCGACCCGAGACGGGACCGCCGAGGAGATCGAAGTGAAGCACCCAGACATCGCTGCCGTCAAAGTCCATTGCCGTCGACCAGGGTTCGCAGGTTTGTGTAACCGCTGGAGGCCCGTCGAAGTTGTGTTGCCCAGCCGTGGGAACCACTTGACGCCGTGCCGCCGACGACCGGAGCCGTCCGCTCCTTTGCCTAAGAACATTCGAATCAAAGGACTCCCTCGTCCGCACCGTCGACCGCTTTATCCTGCCGGAGAAAGTCGAGGACGACCAACGCGCCGAGGAGAAACCTGCCGGTGGGTTTCCCGCCACCCGAAGACCACAAAGACTCGAACGACTCGACGCCCTTGCTGGGCCTCCGTCTCCACAATCTTTGCGGTCCAGAACTATTGTCACCGAGGTGCCCCGCACGCCTCTGCCTTGCAGGACTCCGACGCTCCGACGCCGACGAGCACCGCTCGGACGAAGCTGCCGCCTCATCGACGCCGTTCTACCTTGTTTGTCGACGGACGTTCGACGCCCCGTGTCTCCCGCTTGAAAGGGAAGGCATTCAAGAAGGGCCGTCGATTCCCCGTCGCCGAACACCGAGTTCCTCGACGCTTCTCGACGCCTCTCTACGGTCCGTGACTCCCGCTTGAAAGGGGATCGCTCAAGAAGGATCTGTCGAAGCCTCTTCGAAGAACTCGACTCCGCCAGGTACATTGGGGGGGTAAAAACATTATAGGAGGGAATAAGACTTGCAGAACAATATATGGACTGGGCTTGTGCTATATCTTTATTTTACAGGTTGCCCAAGTGGGGGGATCTCCACACAGAACTGTGTCTAGTGGTAGGGGCCAGTATTCTGCCCATTGCTCAACCATCTTGTTTTCTCTCCTCTCTCTATTGCTGGTTTCACTCTATTGATCTGTGTGACATTGTTACAGTACTGTTGATGCACTTTAATGAGATCTAATACAAAGGGTGGTACCACTTTAGAATTGTATATATTTGCCATTGTTGATTTTCCTAAGTACAAAGTGAGTTATTATGATAAGTGTACATAACCTTGAATATTGATTATATAAAGACTGTGCTCTAACCAATACAGTGTGTGGACATTCCTTTGTGGGGGCTTGGGGACTACACTGTACTTAAGAACCAGCCCGCATCACCTCCTGAGAATCTAGGCCTTGATTGCTCGACCATTGCTACCGTACTAGAGAATCTTGGCTGGGGTCCTCTGTGCCTCTCTTCTACCATATAGAGAGCAGAAGTACAGACCACCCCCTACCGGTCCTTTACAGCTGGTGGCAGCGGTGGGATGCTTATGGTTTTAAGAATCAGTGTATAACCGTGCCACTTACAAAATATCTGCACTTTATTAAATTAAGGTTTAGTTGTGTACAAGATAACTGCATTACAAACAATGGAGTCTATTGCAAATGGCAAATTGACTCGGATGAGCTTGGAGGCTCTCCAGAGTGCTTGTGAAGCCAGGGAGTTAGACTTTGTCTACAGGACTACAGGACAAGGACAGGGAGGCCCTGTCCCTCCAATGCATTTCCAGCATCACAGTTGCCTTAAAAGGCTTGAGGGGTTTGATATCTATATATGGCGGCAGGGATGACAAAGGGGAGGAGTTAGAAAATCCACCCACTCATGCTCATTTATGGGGTTGATCAGAGATCGTTTCTTACACCCCTTAGCTTCAGCCAAGGTGGACCAAATACTGTGAGAATCTCAGCTGCAAAGGGTAGCCACCATATGTTGCAATAATGTGTCTCTATTGGATCTGTGCCACCATTTAAGGCAGTTGTGGTAGGATTTTTTTAATTGCCTTATCTTCTGTAAATAGACCCTCTGAGTATCTGACTTTGCTCTACACAGAGCTCCCCAGAGCTTACGTTTAGCATCCCAGATTATTTTATCATAGATCAAATGTGGCTTGTGCTCTCTAATTATGACGGGCAATTGCTTCGAGGCATGTAGTCCACAGAAGACCAGGATCCATCTCTCGATGTCATCCATGTCCATGAAAAACCTGGCGGTCTGAGGAATTCATGGAAAATGTGGCCCGCTTGGCTCTATTGATGTCATTCTCTGACCATTTAATACTATTAGCCGAATGGTTAATCACCAACTCCCCAGGCGGTTTTACTCTTACCCACGGAGAGTGCACCCTGATTCTAAGAGTAAGTGCCTCATGATCACTCCATGAGTTAACACTAGCGCAATGCTCTAACATCCACTAAGCCACGTCACAGTTTGCATAAACATAATCAAGGGTCGCACTAGCATTACCTCTCCTCCAGGTAAAATTCCAAGGAGCATGAGTTTTGGTGCAGCCATTAAGCATTTCAAGTTCCCAGCTATAGAAAAACCTCTGCCAGCATGATCTCTCATTGTCGGGGCAGCTTTGCTTCATTACGCTTTTAGGGAGGAATTTGTCCTTAACCAGCGTACCTGTTTCATCGGCACAGTTGCAGTTCAAATCACCTCCTATAATGATGCATTCCTCGCCATGCCCACCCTCCCAATTCACAAAAAGTAGGTATATGTTTTTGCAATCCATGTACAAAGGGTTATCCCACTCTGAGGGACAGAGATGTATCACGATGTAGCTTATTTACATAGGTTGTTTCACATCATTTGTGGCAGGGCCTTTAAAGGCAAGGAAAGGGCTATAGAGTTGGACCTTGCAAGTACTTCCACCCTACGATTCCGGAGCTATTATTTGAAGACTACAGTACATCCAAACAAGCAGGCTCTCTCACTGTGAGACATGCATCCCAGCCCGCTGTGCCCAGCCATGTGAGCAAACGTGAACAAAGCAATGAAACACGGCCGCACAGCTGAAAATGCTGAGCCGTCAGCATGCAATGGCAACGTAATGGTTGCTAGAATTGGACACATTATTTGGATGTGTTTTCCAAATTCCAATCCACCCACATGTATACGGGTGACTATACAGTATACCGGGGTGCAAATATATGCATGTCATGTGCAATTCCAAAGTGGGCTTACACATAAAACATTCACATCTTACAAACATATCAGTGAAATTGGTATTATTAGCTTACTTTTCAGAAATGAAGCAATACATTTGTACTGCAGCTGAGCTGACATGTCTACCCACTCTACTGGGGGGACACACAGCCCATGAGTTACCAATTACCAATATCAACAAAAGGCAGCCTTCTGGTTCTGGCAACTTCTCTTCCCTCCTCCCGAGGATCAAACACGGACCCACTCTCCCTTGTAGACCATTCAGCAACCCTCCCCCGCGTGGCCTCCCTGCATAGTTCCCTCGTCGGAACAGAGCGGCCAGCCAGCTTAGTCACCTGCTGCGTGCAGCCCTGACACCTGCCCGGCCCCAGTGCATCTGTTCACTGTGCAGCGACAGTGATTGATAGCACACAGACAGCCAAGCAGGCTGCAGAGCTGGGCACATGTGGTCCACCGGGCAGTGCCCAGCCTCATGCACAGGCGCAAGCCCCCCCCGTCAACGCTGGGCGGGGGGAGAGGGGGGGTCGGGGAGGAGCTGAAGAAAAGAAATGCGCAGCGCCGGCAGCCAGTTTTATATGAACGACCCAGGCCATTTTTGTTTTTCCTTTTTTTATGTATCCTTCCGAGTCCCGTGGTGCTACCAAAAGAGGCTCTATGCCCCAACGCCTACAGAGGGAAGTCCTAGTGTTCCGCTGGGGCAGTGCAACCCTGATGGCTTTACACATGAATTCTGTTCCCCATGCTTTGTATTATCATGCGTTACAATGGTTTTGAATCGTCTGTTCTGTTAACCTAATGATTCCATGTGCTTTGCATCTGAGTCATTATCTTTAGGATTTCCTGTATTGCACGTATATTGCCAAGGTCGTTCTGACTGACTAGATGAGCACACAGCATCCACTGTGTATCTCTGGGGGATTTATATTCGGATGTGAGATGCTAAGAATTGTATGTTTTTGGGAGTATGCTTTTGGCATACAAATCATACTAATGATGAATACTGTGCAAAGGTCAGCAGGTGCCACATAAGTGCAGGAAATAAGAGGAGGGGTTCAGGATCCAAAAGGGTGGGCACGAATTATGGATATAGAATAGAGGAAACAACTATTCGTACCGCGAGGCACTGTATGCACCTCAAGCCAGCCCAGCGAGTCGGAGGGGAGTCAAGACTCCATGCCCATTTAACCCTTGCTTGGCCACTGTGCTGTGACTGGCAACAAGAGCGCTCGCTTCTGGTGGTGGTCCAGGCCATGTTTAAACTAGCCCAATGAGGGAGAAACCAGTTTATCCTATGATGACATTTAAGGCAGTGTGACAGCGGTGTCAGGCTTATAGAGGCAGGTGCCCCACCAAAATCCCACCCACTCTAGTTCGATTTTTGACAGAAATATCTTGTATCACTTGCAGACAAGCTGGCTTTGCTCTAAATGTGCAGCGGGAGCAGTCTAATTGGACAGCCCCACTGCACATGTGCAGTGAAGGTTGGACTTGGCAAGAATTAGAAAGCTTTACAAGCCCGCCTCAAACAGATGCCTGGGGGTCTTAAAAAAGAAACACTGCCAAATCATACTTTGTCCCTCACCCTGACTCATGTCCCACATACAGTTTGGGATGGGGTCAAAATATGCAGACCTCACCCCACCATGTGCAAGAGCTAGGATAGGGGACGGGTTGAATGATGACGCTATGATAATGTCACCAGCTGAGGGAGGTCTGAAGAACCATCAGGTCTTTAGTACAGTCCCTGCCTGTCCCCTCAACACCCGTGACTTCCCTCAATGTCATTGTCCTGTTGCTGGGAAGGCCTAGAGGACCCACCCATTCCACCGCCACCATCTGCAGGAAGTGAAAGAAGGACCAGAGAGAGAGCGAGACCGAGAGAGGGGAACTGGAACAGAACGAGCGAAGAAACCAAGAAGGGAATAGGGCCATGCAAAGCGAGCCAGATATACTGCTGCAAGCATTGTCTGTGACTTTCTAAGGTAAGTACGAAACAGTACCCTGCCCACCCAACCCTACTGATCATGACTGCCTTCTGACCAAAGTTCCCAAGGCCATTCCTTCCGTGTAGAAACTTGTGTTCTCTGTTTCATATTTATATCTGTCCTTTACCATTGTTGATAACTCTGGCCCCTCCATCCCATCCCTTGCCTCTTTTAATTCCTTCCCCTCCTCTATGTTTAATTCTCCAATCTCCCAATGTGCTGACACCAACCCACTGACCATTTCTCTCATTCTGACGGCAGTTCTCTCAGTTCAACTGAACCTCCCCTTCCCACACAGTGACCTACCTCTCTCTCTCTCTCTCTTCTCTCTCTTCCCCCACACCTGTCGTTAATGTCCATACTACAGTGGTCCTGATTGGCACAAAGCCCCTTTCTCGCTCTACAGGAGTAAGTAAGCTCATTCATTCTAACACTCTAGGAATTGCAAATGATGCTGAGAGAAACAGTATGGACAGGATCCGGGAATAGGGAATGATGAGGGTGGGAATTAAAATAAGTACTCAGGAGGGTGCAAGCCAATCACTAACTAAACCAGCTTCTGATCGAGGGCATCAGGATAGGTATGTGTTCTCAAAAGGAGTGGTTTGTCTTGTTCTGAGGTACTGTGCTTTATGACCAAGCGACAAGGTCAACCTAACCTAGCTTCCAAGCAGAGTCATAAATGACTACATAAATCAGCACATGCTATGAAAATGCATCCATTCAGCGTTATTTTATGTTAGCCTAAGGGCAAACATTGAATTGCGCCATTTAGACTTCATCTTGGTTACTTTGGTCACTTGCTAGGTTTTCATTTCACATGCTGAAAATGGTCACAGCCTGAAGGGCTGGTAAACGTGTCTTTGCACAGAAATGCAAGAAATGCTGGGCACATTGTGTTGACTTAGCTTCGGGCATTGAATAAGCAGGCATGAATGTAGATAATCGCTAGTTTACGTGCCTCCCTGTCTTCCTGGCTCCTGACTCTCTGAGGCGAATTGTGTGACTAAAGATTAAGAGGAGCCCATTTCATGCCATGTATATTTCTGAAATCATTTATCGTCCTCAGACGGATGAAAGGCTTAGTTAAGGTGTTTAAGAACAGACTAAATCAGTGACTAAGCCCCTGAAGTGTTTCTGAAATAAACCTTTAATGACCCTATCAATTATCGCATTGAATTCCAGAAAGACAACTTATTTAGTATCCCTATTCTTTCTATTGAAAGTGTTAGACTTGTGGAACTCCTGTTCTTTTTTTGTCTTATTTTCTTTAAGAGGCCTGAACAAGAAAGCCAGCCACTTCAGAAGCAAAGAGCCACATGATGCTGGCCACAGTCCCAGAGCTTGCAATTAAAAAGAAAAAAGGGGGGTTTGAAGGGGTAGCAAGGGAGACGACAGGGGTAGCAAGGGAGACCTGAGGGGTCGCAGTAACCCCTAAATGACGTCTCTGGGAAGTGCAACAGACAACGGTGAGTGAGTAGTTTACATCTAATGACACAGGATCTCTGTAAACTCTCCAACTTGTAAAGACTAAACGACACTCCAAAGGACCCTGAGTGAGAGCCCGCTCGGCCAGCTTTTTATTCTTTCTCTGAGCAGTCATCCAGCATGCTGTCGGCCTGCTGTTATGCATCCTGTGATTAATACACAGTGCTACAGAACAAATGCCTAAGAGACAGCAAGTTTCTTTCTTTGAGCAATGCACATCATGATATGATATGATATGATATGATATGGCATTTATAACACGCCTATACACAAGTGTTTCAAGACGCGACGAGGCAAGGGAGGGAGAACAGAGGGAAGACGGAGAAACCAATCTTACTAGGCCAGGTGGCATTGATATTGCGCAAGTGCAGGGAAGGGGGAAGGGGAAAAAGTGCGGGGGAAAGGGGAGGGGGTAGTGCAGTGCATAGGATAAACAGTAGATAAATAAGACAATAAATAAATAAAAGTGAGGCCATCTGGCGGCAAGTGCAGGTGAAAGTGCAGACATCGGGTGTCAAGTGCTGGTAGGGGGCTGTAGGGATACAGAAACGGTCCCAGAGTGCAAGGGTTTCCAGGGGGGCAGTGCAGGTGTGCAAATGGGGGGAGGGGACCTGGGCCCGAGGTCAGAGGGTAGCCATGTAACCAGTGCAGCTTCAGGTTCAGCCAGGAGATCAGCAGGAAAGAGGAGGAGAGAAAGCAGAATCAAAGAAGAAAATCTTGAGACACTTCTGGAACCGATGGTTCTCCTTAAGTTTTGGAGAGGCAGGGAGGCTGTTCCAGAGGCAGGCCCCAGCAGACGAAGGGATCTTCCACCAACTTGTTGCTTGGAGAAGCGACTGACCCTGAGGGAGTTGGAGGTGGATGAGCGGAGAGCTGGAGAAGGAAGATATTTAGGGAGATAGAGTTAAAGGTATTGGGTTCCCAGGCCCCAGAGAATGCAGAGGGTTTTGAACTTAATCCTCACCGCCACAGGGAGTCAGTGGAGGGATTTCAGTCCAGAGAGATACGATCCATGGGCTTGGAGCCAAGGAAAAGTCTTGCAGTCCTGTTTTGGATGAGTTGCAGAGGGCAGTGGCAGGCAGATTTAGAAAGTGGCTGTTGCAGTAGTCCAGCCCGAAGAGAACCAGAGCTCTGGAGACATTGAGCTTCTGGGGGAAGCAGAGGAAATGAAGAATACCTCTGAGGAGGTGCAGCTGGTAGTGTGACTTCTTAGAGAAGTCAGCGATGTTTGGAGAGAAGGAGAGTGTGGAATCGAAGATGATCCCGAGGTTTTTAGCCTCACAGGTGGGAGCCGGGAGAGGGCCAAGGGAGGCCGGCCAGAGAGTGACAGGAAAGGAGGGAGCAGGTGTGCTGATGAGGAGAATCTCAGTCTTACGTTACGCATTAAGGCAGAGATTATTGGTGGCACAGCACTCCTGGATAGCAGACAGACAGTCAGAGATTAGAGAAGGAGAAGAAGTGGAGGGGAGTCTGAAAATTAGTTGAGTGTCATCCGCATAGCTCTGAAAGTTGGGACAAAGAGCGACAACGCAGTGGGAAAGAAGTGCCAGCTATTGGTTGAACAGCCAGGGAGAGAGGTTAGACCCACGGGGAACACCACAGGTAGAGATAGAGATAGAGGAAAGGAAGGACCCAAGTTAGACCTGGGAGGGTCGATCAGAGAGGAAAGAAGTCAGCCAAGCCAGGGCCTGATCAGTGATACCCAGGTTATCACAGTGACGGTTGAGCAGGATGGCATGGTTGACCATGTCAAAGGCAGAAGAGAGATCAAGTAAGATGAGGACACATGGGGTGTTGGAATCAAGGTTGGAGAGCAGATCTTCATGGATGTCCCGGTGAGCAGTTTTCATGCTCCTGGCAGCTCTGAAGCCAGATTGATGGTCATGGAGACAACCAAAATATTCAGTGTGAAGATTAAGCTGGGAGATGGCCAGTTTTTCAAAGAGTTTGCCCAAGAAAGGAGTGATGGAGATTAGGTGATAGGTTGCCGGGCAGCAAGGGTCGGCAGAGGGTTTCTTAAGAAGGGGGTGCACAAGGGAGTGTTTCAGCGGGAACAGAAGAATCCAGTGGCAAAGGAGTGGCTGCAGTAGTCAGCCAGGGCAGGAGCCAGAGTGTCAATATGTCTTTGATGGTTTTGGAGGAACAGGGGTGCACCTGTTTTGACGAGACTTTCATAGATTGGACTTGTCTAGAAACCTCATATGGGGAGAACAGGGGAAAGACAGAGAAGGAGGGAGGAGGGGTGGCTGAAGAAGGGCCAGAGGAAGAGCAGGGAGTAGAGGGATGAGGGATGAGGGGGAGAGGAATAGAGAGAGGACAGGATGTCTTGAGCTTTAGAGGTGAAAACAGAAGCCAGTGTCATGCAGAAGGCCTGGGAGGGCACAGGAGAGGTAGAGACTATAGCAGGATTGGCCAGCTCCTTGCAGATTTTTAAGAATTCAGCTGAGTTGTTAGATGCCACAGAAACGCAGGCTTGGATGTGGGCTCTCTTCTTGGTGCGTAAAGAGAGCCGGTATTGCCTCTGGAGCAGGCAGTAGGCCAGTTTGACAGAGGGTGTACTTGAAGCATGCCATTTCCTCTTAGCCACCCTGCACTTGCGTTTAAGGGTGACGAGGTCTGAGTCTTGCCACCATTAGGCAGAATCCTGGGCAGTGCCCTTAGGGACCACTACACAAGATTAAGACTACAGGTGGTAGTACAATTTCATCTTTGGTAAAAGCCTTTAGTACACAGTTAGAGTGGTAGCAGTAGCAGAGCAGGCAGCCAGCATTATCTCAAGAGCAAATGAGCAGTAGTAGAGATTACACAAAGGACTACAAATACTGTGACTCAAGCAAACATTGACACAAGGTTTCTGATTAAAAAGTAAAAGTACATTTATATTTATACCATATGTTCACAAAACACTTAACTTCTATTAAATTAAAACCACATTTCAAATACACTACACACAACCAATTCCCCATGTGCAGAACAATTCAAGGTAAGTACCTTTGGATTTGACAGACCGGTGTTGTGAAACAAAGACGTTACCGGGGGTTATTACGCAATCACTTTTTGACAGTAATGACAGTTCGGTCTTATGAAAGAGAAGCGTACCCGCGAAAAGAAACATTACCATAGTCAATCACACTTAACACATGAACTAACACAAGAGAGTTGGGGAGAAAAATCATAGGCAATACTTTTGTCAAGGCTGATAGAATCAAGAGACACTTTCTAAAACGTAGATAAAAGTCAATAGGCCTGCGCCAGTGTCAATGGGACAGGGGTCCTGTTGTCGAGGATCACAAGGTTAGAACAGTTCACGATTCGAGATTGCCAAGAGTACTTAGATATTGTCAAAATAGAAGCAAAGGTTATAAGAGGGAAGGAAGATAAGGACAAGCCTTTGGTGAGGAGAAAAGGGATCACCCTAGTTCCTCGAAGTCGGACACAGTCCCTTATTCGTATGAAGAAAAGCTGGTGCCACGGCAGTTGTTCCTGGTAGTTCCTGCAGACAGACGGTTCCTGAAGCTTCAGTCGTGGGGACAAGAAGGGGGACGTCTGGAGCGATCTGCACTACCCAGGGATAAAGCCAGCAGCAGCAAAGCAACGGTGAATAAAAGGTGCATTCCTTTAAAACAGGAGAGGCTCTTCAGATGGCTATACAGACCACTTCAGCTGTGTGCAGCGATTTCGACCAAGAAGAGGACACTCTGCCTGTGGAAGGTGAGCTGGTTGATCCCACCAGGCTCAAGGGAAGAAGACTCCGGACTGGATCTTCTCTTGTAGTTGAAGGGTAGATAGCTCAGGACTGCAGCGGGGCTTCACCGGGACTCGGGAATTGCAGCAGCCGTCTTCTTCTCTGCTTCTCTTCGGTTCCTTGTAGTTCCAGTGGCGACTCTGACTTCCAGCTCAAGAGTCCTGCCTTTTATGCCAAAATCCCCCATTCACACAGCCTGGCTGTCAATCACTCAGCAGGGGGGTTGTCCGGCCCGGACAACCACCTCAGCCAATCAGGAAAAAGTGCGACCTGGGTCTCCAAGGAGACCCTGTGCAGGGGGTGACTACACCCCTCCCTCACATTCAGCCCACCTAGACACCCAGACACCAAAGAAGGGCTTCTGGACAGAAGCCCGCCAAAGTGGACGAACAAAGGAGGCAAACCTGGTTTGCCACGCAAAGTAAAACACAAGAAGGACTTTAACAAAAAGAAATGGCAATTAAACCCAACTGGAGCCGAAATAAACAGTATTTGGTCCAACGGCTTTAAGTTCGAGGCTAATAAAATAGCCTAAAACAGTACAATGTTTATATATTATAATCGCGGTCGAAACATTAGGGTAGATACCACTGCCAGCAACCGAGTCTTAAGGTTAAGAGAGCGAAATGAAACTCAGAGAGGCACAGACAAAAAGGAATAGGAATTAACCCTTTCCAATACTCCATTTAAGATGGGGTGTACTGGGTCTGCAGTTTAAATGACTATATAAAGTTGATGGCAACTTTACCTGTTTCTGGGGCACAAAAGTCAGCCCCAGAAAAATGGAGTCAGGGGGAAGTCTCAAAGACAACCGTGTGTCACTGCACTGACGGTGCTGTGTAACACACAAAAAGTGGGGCTCATGGAGTGGTGTGCTCCAGAGCCCAAGATCACACAAACAGTAGAAATAAACATGCCAATACACATGCAAGAGTGGGAAAAAGGCTCACACTCTTACCAGGTGAAAAAAAATAAACCCTAGAAATCAAACAAAGCTGCTGAGGGACTCACTAGGTGATGGAAATTAGCCATAAATGAGAATTCTCCCTAACAGCCACGAGTTTCACTTCAAGCGGATCCTCATGATAGGGGCAACGACATTCAGAATATCGGCTATAGCAAAGTGGACCATGGAAAGGGCTATGTCCGGGTGTAAGTCAGTTAATGGAGCAGGGGGGTGAGAAAGTGGCGGCGAAAGCCTCAACTGACACATGCATCATGGGTTGGATAACCGAGAAGGTAGGTGGTGTAACGCTCACCTGGTATCCACAGGGACGTCACTGAGCCTGTTCTGACCTCTTACGACCTCAAACCCTTCCCTGGAGTCTACTCGACTGGAGACTGGGCCTGAAACACAGGATTGGTAGAGTTTAACTCCCTACTGTCTCTGTGTGCTTGAACCCCTTCTTCCCTGGGGTCCAACCCCTCCCTTTGATCCACAGCTCACCTTGTTTTCTTGGAAAGTGTACTCTCCGTCCGGCTTTCAGTGCAGGGGTGCGTTGATTGATGCGGGCTTGTTGCTCCCTAGTTCCTTCACTGGCAAGAGTCTGACAGGTAAGTATAATGAGTATTTTGAACAGTTCTCTAACTTCGTTCCTTTCCTTCCTTACATGATGGCCGGCGTCCGGGGATGGCGACGTGCTGCTGAGATGAGTAGCGCTGAAGATGAGTGAGAGCGCAATGCGCAATGCGACCCTTTCGTATTTGTATTGAACTGAGTTATTTTTCTGTGTCTTTTAGGTGCCGCGACGTTTTCAGCGTGGATGCCGGTTATGAAGAAGAAATGCGGTGAGTAAACGTGGTATGCGGCGCCTCTAGCTGTTTCCATGCTAACCTAGAGTGTCTTTTCCCTCTTGCAGATGGATGAGAAGTTCCGGAGACAGAGATCCCCCAGAGCGGCTGGGATTCAGGTAAGCGTTTGAAGCTCATACAGTCTTTAAAAAATAAGCGAAGATTTGCTGAATGCTTACTAATGCCTTTTTTCTGTTCTTTTCCCTTTTCCTTAGGAAGCGGCGTGCCTGGATGGGAATGACACTGCCGAAGATGCCCGCAGAACAGAAGGAGCGATGAATGATGGACAGAAGCGCCGCAAGGTAAGGCTGTTCCTAACGGTGTTCTTGTCTTGCAGGAGCTGAGCGCAGAAGAAGGATGCAGGCCTACTGGAGACCGTTCCGAACACGGTGAGTGTCACGCTGCAGGTGTAGAAAACACAAAGCATGTTTCTCAGCCTGGGCGTGGCTTAAATGGTCTGTGGGTATCCCAGGTGTCTCTGGGCTGAACCACACCCAAAAGACTAGACTGCACATGCAGTTCTGGGAACCGAAATATGTGGGGGCATCCATCTTGTCCCCATCAATGCACCAATCCCCAATGTTATCCTATGGGAGTGAGTCTGGTGCCACAAGCGCCAAGTCTGACTCCAAGTGGGTCTTTGAAGGGATGGAGAGACCCTTGAGGGCCATGTAGGTAATTGTGGCCTGGCTCCAGCCTGACATCTTGGAGGGCTGGGGACATGAGGGGCAGGAATCATGACAGGTGGCAATGCTGGGGTAGGCTTGGCCTGAGGGTTAGAGGGGGTGAGCTTGGAGGAAAGGAGAAAGTGATCACTCCAGGAGAGAGGAATGGTGAGGGGGATAGAAAGGGGAAGGTCTGAAGAGATCAGAACATCCAGAGTGTGCCCTGCAGAGTGAGTCGGGCCAGAGAGGAGAACAGAGAGTGAAAGAGAGTCGCAGAGGTCGCGAAAGAGTACAGAGGAAGGACAAGAAGCATCCAGGTGGATGTTAAAGTCTCCAAGAAGGAGGAGTTGAGTGGTCAAGGCCAGGAGGGAAGAGGAGAGGTCCGCCCACTCAGAGAGGAAGGAGGAGATCTGACCAGGTGGCCGATAGATGGTAACCACAGTAAGAGAATGGCCAGGAAAGAGAACGAGCCTGCAGACGAGGCATTTGAAAGATGAGTAGGCCTGCATAGGAATGACAGTGGTAGGAATCCACTCAGGGACGTTCAGGCCCCCTTCCAGTGCGACAGATGACATCGAGATCAGGTTCCTCCAGGAGGCGGCAGATGTCAGAGGAGTGTTTGACAGGGGAGTGAGAGTTAAGAGTGGCAATATGGAGAAGGTTGCCGTCCTTGAAAGACTTCCGGAGAAGGGTACGAATCAGAGGTACGCCCTGCGGATGTGTGGAAGAAGCCTGAAGGGGGGCAGAAGAGGAAGGAGGAGAGGGCAAGGTAACCAGGGAGGAGACAGCAGGGGGAGGCGAGGAAGCCGTGCAGGGGGGAGAGGGGACAGCAGGAGAAGAATGGAAATTGATGAGGCACGGCAAGCGTCTATCAAAGAGGAGAAGGCTGGCTTGAGGTACCATTCAGGTAAACATTAATGATGACCTTAGAGAAGTGGAAGGAGGTCAGGAGGGCCTCCCACCTGGCGCTTCCATTAATAGGAGAAGAAGAGAAAGGAGAGAGCGCAGAGACCATATGAAGAGTCCATAGGTCTGGCGAGGAAACAACAAAGAGGATGTCGGTGAGGGTTTGCATGGAGGAAGCACTGGTATAGGTGTCAGCAATAGGGAGGCCTGGGTTGGAGACCAGGATGTCATTTTTAAACTTCTTCCTACCAGATTTAGTGAGGAGAGCATGATAATCGCTGGAGAAGCAGTTACAAAAGATGGGAGAGACAGAAAGCACCATAGAGTAGGTAGGGAGAGGAGAAGAGGAAAGGGTGTGCAAGGGGAAGAGGGGAACACTAAGGAGGGACACAAGGAGGGGCGCAAGCAGATGAGACAAAGAGAGACGAGACAATAGTAGAAAAATAGGACAAGACGACAAGAGCTTTAGATAATGGTAGAATATATGCTAGATGAATGCTTTGCTGGGAGTCAAAAACCAAGAACGGTGCTACTTCACAATGCAATTAAATAATGGAGGAAAAACACACCTAAGTATAGGAGTCCTGTAAGTGGGGAAAAAGGCCTAGTTTTCTCAATGCAATTTTTAAATACTTTCACGATGCAATTCAATAACAGTGTAAAATCATACCTATGTCTGAGAGTCCACTATATGGCAAGGTAATCAGGGTAGCGTGGAGGCTCTATTCCTAACCCTACCTTACTTAGTTGCTGCTGGATGATGGCTGGCAACTGGCTTCCCCTGCTGACACCTGCAGACACGATGTGGAGCCGCCTCAGTAGGAGCTGCAATTTGCCTAGGGGCCCTTAGCCGCAGGGCTTCAAAGGCAGGGGGGCTGCCCTGTGAAGGGCAGATATGACCAGGGGTCTGACCAATCAGAGGTGGAGAGGCCGGCTGAGAGGCAGGAAGAGGGAAGGAGGAGGAGGAAGTGGGAGCAAGGAAGAGGCAAAGGTGAACGGGACCAGGGAGGACCACAGGGGCACAAGGACTGCAGCAGTGAGATCGAGCCATGTCCCAGGAGGGACAAAGAGCACACCGAACTCACCTGGTCACGCCAAGGATGAAATGGAGAGCAGCGTGCAGTGCTGGCAATAAGATTGCCAACAGAGGGTCATAGACCCAATCAAAGTGGAGGGGCCTCATGGGAGGCGGGAGGAGGGAGGGAGGGAGGAGGAAGAAGTGGGAGTGAGGAAGAGGGAAAGGAGAACGGGACCAGGTAGAGCCACGGGGGCACAAGAACTGCAGCAGCAAGATCAAGTCAGGTCCCACAAGGGACAAAGAGCAAGCCGCTCTCCCTGCTTACGCCAAGGAGGAACATATTTAGGCTTGTTGGCTATATGTGCAAGCATTGGTTTTGAAGCCGTATGCCGATGTGGGTCTGAGAGATAAAGCACCGACTCAAAAGAAACATTGGCACAGATGCTAGGGAAGTCTAGTCCAGCGAGTCCACCATGTGATGTTTAATTTGTGACCATGCTGGGGCAGCTAGGACTGTGCTGCCAATCATATGCTCTGGCAGGCCTATTCAATGGGGGTTGGGGTGATGACAGGGCCGGAGCACAAGGGTACTTATAGGGTATTGGTCTGCTCCGAAATGCTGGCTCAGCATAAAAAATGTGAACAGCACTGCTCTAATGTGGGCGGTCCGGACAATGCCAGGGCAGCTCGGGCCCCTCGCTTGGATCAGTTCTTACCTAAGAGCCAAACATAGCGTTTGCTGCTCCTTATTGATTTTCATACTTCTTCTTAATATGTAGTGGTTATTTGCCATATGCGTATATTTACCTTATATAACTGCAGTGATCCAGGCACGAGAGTGCAAAGTGACCTAACCTGAACAGTCAGAACTGGCTGAACACCAAAAGCCCAATCCCCTGCTTGTAGTCATTCTTTGACAGGCGTGGCACTGCCTGCGATATGCATGATGTGATTCATAAATGTCTGCAGAACAATTGCTTTCATGGAGCCAAATCAGCATTGTGGGGACCACATTAATCACTTTTCTTTCAACGTACTTTATGTCCTTTGTTGTTTGAACTGCTCAGTGTGGCGGCCTGGGACTTCAGTGTGCCACATGGTTCTTGTTCCTTACCGCGTGCGGTTGTCTTTGTCGGTCTGCTGGCTAGCGTGGTGGGGGCCACTGGTGTGCCACGCTGTTTCCATTTGGTTAGGTGTCACTGTATGTAGGCCTGACTGCAGCGTATTGTGCTGTTGGTGTCCTAGTTGGTGGGGTCGTTTGTGTGGGCTCCCTTGTCGCATTGCCAGGTGTACATACATTTGGGGCCTCGTCTGGCTGTTGAGCTGCAATGTTAATGCGCTCTGATGTGTATTCTTTCGTGGCGTGCTCTCGGGTGCGTGGCATGCACATATTCGAGGCCTTGTTTGGTGCGTATTTATTTGTGCAATGTTCCGGGTGCGCAACAGCGTGGGCCCTCTGTGGGGGGGGGCCCGGTCCTCTTACCATTGCACAGTCTTGTCTTATGTTCAGTGTGCGATCCTCATTCTCGACGTGGCCTCCTGTTTGCTTTTTATGTCCTGTGTTTCCCCGTCTAGCAATTTCTGCAGCCTCCTCTGGCTGCTTCTTGATGGTGGATCTTCGCTCTCATCTCCGTTTGCTTGGCTGTCCCTGGGCGGTGTCGGCCCTCCACGTAGCTGCTGTGCTCGGGGTCCCACCTCTGCTGCTGGTGACGATGCAGTCCTTGTCGTCCCTATTGTGTTGGGAACACTGCCCTTCTTTTCCTGCTGCTGGGCACACCGGCCCTCCTCTGCTGCTGCTGGCTATTTACACTGTCTGCCCATGCTAGTCTTCCTCTGCTCATCAGGTTTCTCTTCCTCGGTCCACCAGCGGTGCCACACCTGTAGCTTTCTTTTTGCTGGTGCATGGCTGGCTTTCTGCTACTGGACCGCTGGGAGCCTGCTGGGCCCGCGTGGCTCTCCATTCTACATTTCTCTGTGGTTGGCCGTCGGGCACCTTGTTCACTGGTGTGCACCCCGATCCCTCTGGCTGCACTCCTCGTTGCTGGGTACGTCCATCCCACTTCCACACTGCTGAGCACTACACTGGGGCTGCTGCATGCTGCTCCACTCGTCACAGTTGGGCACCTTCATGCTACTGGGCTCGTCGTCCCTCCAACCCTCCTGGACGTAACTCCTCATGCTGCGCTCCTCACCCGTCGTGGCTCCTCTTGCTGGGCTGTGCTGACCCGCCGTTCTGCTTGGAGCTCCTCCTCTTCATCAGCTCAGTTCTCTGGATATCTGCTGGGCATGAGGGCCCCTTCTCGGCACTGTCCTGAGCCTCTGCTCTCCTGCTGCAGCGGTCCTGTGCGCTCCGACTGCTGGCACACGGCCCCTCCTCATCTGGGCTTGACATTCAGTGGCGCACATTTTCCTCCATTATGGGCGTCACTGGTGGGCATTTTTCTCCCGTCGTCCCGCCGGGCCATCCTTGCTAATGGCTGTCGCCTCTTCCGGGTCTCTGCCCTCTGCCATACTGCCGGGTCCTTCTAGTCCTGCGGTTGCAGCCGTCCTTCCTGGATGTTGCTGGTCTCATCCGTTGTTTCTCCTCCCCGGCACAGATTCCCGCCACACTGCCTACGCGGCATGTCTCCCTGGGCTGGCATCCCTTGTCCTCAGTTGGGCTTCACCTGCTCTCCTGCCGCTGGGCCCTTCTGTGCAGGGCTCCTCTTCCATGACAATGGTGGTGCTCGTTTCCCCTCATCACCAGTTGTTGGCCCTGTTCAAGGGCAGCACTGCGCACAATAAATAACTACGCAAGAGCCTGCTTCCATTGCAACCTTCTCTTTATTCCTCCTTCCCTGCCCCTCCCCTTCCTCCTGTCTTCCCGCTCCCGCCCACTGTTCTGTGTCCTCTCCTTAAAGGGGCTCTGCCCTTTATTCACTCACAACCTCCACGTGCTAGGTACAGGCTTTCAGGGTGATGCATGCTGGTCGGTCACCTAGTTTTTGGTGCCTGATGATATAGTTTGTCTAGTGGAGGCATTGTGTAGAGAGCGGTTGGTGCTTCTACACCCTCTAACATCCAGCACTTCTTGCAATCGTTAAGATATTTTCTATCAAGAGAAATTGTAACATGCTCACGCGAGTGTAAAACTAATTCTCAATCCTGAGAAAAAACATTGTTTTATCTACAAAAGAAATCGCAGCTCACAGTGGCAGAGGGCCCAGTCATCTCCGATTGGTGACCATAGAAAAAAGATGTCACAAATGCTAAAGCAATTCCACAGATCCAGATAGAATCAACGCTGCACCCTGAAAACAAACACTGGCATGCAGGGCTGGTAAACACTCCAGCGCCGCAGAGCCCAGCATGTGCTCTGTTCTGCTTCATGAGGTGATGTATCACTCTGCTTTGAAGCTGGGTCAGGTTGACCTGCTCGGGAACTCAGACACTCTCGATAGCACCTAAGGAAAAGTAGCACCACTCCTCTTTAGAATCGATTCCAAGCCTGATGCCGTCATCAAAAGCTGGTTTGGTAGAAGCTTGGCTTGCCCCCTCCCTAGAGCCTATTAGCCCCCTTGCTCATTGCCCAATCCCAGTACCTGTCCTAACACCTTCTCTCAGGAGCATTGCCACTTCCCCAAGTGTGATCTGATCAGATGACTGAGAGCTCAACACATGCAGAGCTCGAGAGGGGCGTGTGTGTCTGTGTGTCAGGGCAGATGGGGACATGAGGGGCAGATGTGACTGCAACACAACGGCAATGAATGTGTGCTTCTTATATCTGTATTTATTTAGTTTATATAGCGCTTTACTCCAAAACGCTGAACATTTTAACAACTTCATAGATATAACATTATAAAAGTAGAAGCAAATTACAAATTATGAATCAGTCCAACAAAACAGTAACTGGAGTAATTAAACTGAAGGGAAGAGGGAGAGAAGTGCAGTAGAACTGAGATGGAGAGGGAGGGGTGTGGAGGAGAAGGAGGAGGGAAACGGAAGGGGAAAAGGTTGCGAGTGGGGTGGTGGGGGAGGGGAGGGAGATGATCAAGGGGAGAAGATAAAGGAAGGAGGGGGAGCAAGAAGGGGGAAGGGGTTTCATGGCAGGGAATTGAGAAGGATAGATTTAAGGGATGTGTGGAATGTGGAGAAGGTAGGAATAGCGCAGATTGAGAGAGGTAAGGAGTTCCAGTGCAGGGGGGCTAGGAGCTGGAAGGAGCGGAAACGGGAGGGGGCACAAGGGGATGGAGGAACAGTGAGAAGGAAGTGGTCAGCAGAACGAAGGGAGCGGGAGAGAGTGTAGAAAGAGAGGAGGGAGGAGATATAAGGGGGAGCAAGACCATGGAGAGATTTAAAGACTAAGCAGAGAAAATGAAATTTAAGTTGGGAGTGAAAGGGAAGCCAGCCAAGGGAGGAAAGGGAAACAGGGATGGAGTCACGAGAGGTAAGAAGACAGAGGGTACGGGCAGCAGAATGGTAGATTTGAGGGGTGCAAGATGAGAAGTAAGTAGTCCAAAGAGTAAGGAGGAACAGTAGAAGAGGCAAGAGAAGATAAGGGAGGAGATTAAAAGTTTAGTAGCATGGAAAGTGAGAGAGGGGCAGACTTTGCGAATATTAAAAAGGTGGTAACGACAGGCACAAGAGGTGAGAGAGATATGGTGGGAAAAAGTGAGAGAGGAGTCAAAGTGAATGCCTAAGTTGCGAGCGTGGACAGAGATAGGGAGATTAGAAGGAGGAAAGTGAATGAAAGGTGGAGGAGAGGGAGGGGGAAGAGAGTTGGAGGGGAAGAATATGACTTCAGTCTTGTCAGTGTTGAGGAAAAGAAAGCGGAAAGACATCCAGTTTTTGATGGCAGTAAGACAGGAAGAGAGTTTCTGGTGGAGGTCGGTAGAGAAGGAAGAAGAGGAAAGGAAGAGCAGAGTATATTCATGAAATACTGAAATGGTGGGAAATGCCGAACAAGGAGATAACAGGGGCAAGGAGGGAGGTGTAGAGTGAGAAAGGGAAACGGCCAAGTATCGAGCCTTGGGAAACGCCGTATTCCAGAGGCTGGGTTGGAGAGGACCGGCCGCCCCAGGGAACAGTAAAAGAGCAAGAGGGGAGGTAAGAGGATAGCAGTTAAGAGCAGTGCCTTTGAATCCAAAGGAAGAAAGAGTGTTGAGAAGAAGGGGGTGATCGACAGTTTCGAAGGCAGCAGAGAGATCAAGAAGAATAAGGACAGACGATTGCTTAGAGTGTCGAGCGGAGGGGAGGGAGTTAAGGATGTAGGTGAGGGCCGTTTCAGGAGAGTGTTTAGGACGGAAGCCAGATTGAGAGGGGGGTGTAGGAGAGAGAGATTGATGACAAAGGTTGAGAGTTGCTAGTAGGCAAGGCGCTAAAGTAGCTTAGAGAGGAATGGGAGAAAAGAGATAGGACGGAGATTCTTCCCTGGCTGCCTCTGTCTGATGGGGAAGGGGGGTCAGATACACCCAGAGAACGCCCTTCACAACAAGAGAATCGGCCAGTCAGGTGGGGTCGGCGCATCAGTAGATTGTAGAATTAAACAAAGGGATGTGGGAGCAAGAGATATCAACAAAGGGAAACAATATGGAAATAAAAGAAAGACAAATTTGAAAGGAAGGAAGGAAGGAAGGAATGGTTGAGGTAACTAAGGTTAGAGGGCAGTCCTAATCAGTGTTGTTGTGGGATGTAAATGCTTCATTCTTACATCAAAAAGTCACAGACTTTGATTCCAGCAGTGCATCATCTCACTTGCTTTACAAGTTCTTATTCTGTTCACTGCTTCTTTGTTAGTTCCGTTCCACTCCTTGTCTCTCTCTACTCTGCTGCTTGTTTCGCTTGGTGCTCATAGTGAAAGTGGAGTGGGGGCATCCATATTATAAAACATGGGGTGTCCTAATTGTCCAATTTCCTATGTATAAGGGTGTGCATTCATTTTCTAACCAACAGTGACAATCAATGTCTTATGGTTCCTAACATTTCCAGCAACAACAAATTGCAAAAACAGTTTACATGATTCTTTTGACTTTTTTACGGTGGGTCTAAATGTCCTCAACCTCTTATTTTTATTTATTTCTGTTTTTTTTAAAGCTAGAGGGTAATTAATTTTCCTCAAACCTATAAGCATACAGTGACAAAAACAAAAATAATATTAAACAAAATATATCCTTTTGCATTTTCCATTTAATTTTGAAACAAAATACAGCTACAATTGGCAGAATATGGGCCCCTTTTCAGCAGAGAGGCCAAGCGCAGGTTGAATGAGCCCGGGTCCCTTACTGCCTTTCAACTTAGTGGGTCAGGCATGAGGTACAAACAGAGCCTCAACACATGGATAGTTTTTTTCGCTGGTATATATTCATAATTCCAGCCCACCCTCTTGCATCCTAAACCCCTCCTTTTATCTCGGGCCCTTATGTAGCGCTTGTTAACTTAAGTACAGGATTCATCATCATTATGATTTCTATACCAAAAGCATACTCCCAAAAACATAACATCTGTTAGAATATCACACATGAGCCCACAGTTCACTCATCTCCCATCCAGTACGTATGTGCCACCAAAGCCACCTGGCAACAAGAGGCAATCTAGCTTAGAGTGTGCATGCACAAGGATATTCACCCAGTCCCCTGGTAGTAGTGCAGGGAAATATATCTAAGCCACTTTCACCATGTGCAGGAATATGTGCTTCTCTGAAAACACTTGTATAAACTTGCTACTAAGATGTAGGGAATTAGTTCATTGGTCACCTATTTACTGCTATGCTTTTATTCTGGGATCCCTGGCTAGTGACTTGTAAGACAGAGCTAAGCGCACTAGATTTTCCAGTGACAGTACCATATGTGCCAGACTTCGACATTGCATATGAAAGATTGACTAGGCCACACTGAAAACTTGATAACGCGATACAATTTAAAATAAAAACTCTTAGGAAGAATATTCGAAATTGCATTAAAGAGAATGATGCACGGGTCATAGATAAGATGCACAGATGTAAAACTGAGTATAGAAGATGGTTGAAATATCACTTAAAGAAAAAAAAAAGAAGAAACATGGCTCTCGCTGGCACATGCATCAAGTAATAAGAATAGCCAACTATGTGGGATATCATTAATAGGGGAAAAGAAAAGACAATCCCATTAATTGTGTGCTAGAAAATAGATGGACTACTAATGTCATAAAAACAATAGGTACCCTTGGAGGCGATGAAAACAACCACCAATTTAAAAGAACTATATGGAAGGGTAACTATACAGTAGATTCCCTCACCAATATAATAAAAAAGCTACCTAAGTCTAGAGCTGCCGGACTAGATAGTACCTGCAATGCCTTATTACATCAGTCTCCTGAAAAATGGGCCAAGTTCCTAAACATTGTTTTTCAGTGGATAGGAGTGAATGGGTGGATACCTGATACGTGGAGAACGAGTATCATATTACCCATCTATAAAAAAGGTGATCGTGAAGATCCGGCCAACTATAGGCTGTTAGCAATGCTGGATATCCCTGCAAACATTTTTGCTAAAATGTTGCTGATTGAATTGAATCTGTGGATATCCAGCTGTGGGATTTTACCCAGAATATCAATCTGGATTTAGAAGTGGGTCCTCTACTGCTCATAACATAGCTATTCTGGTAAGTGCTATTGAGTACTCTTGGAAGACTCGAGAGCTGCCAGTGTATGTAGCATACATTGACTTCTCGGCTGCCTTCAATACCAGTGCACAAAGTAAACTATGGGCCAAATTAGAGCTCTGGGGTATACCTGGCGAGCTACTGTATATGATACAGCTGCTCTACCAGGGAACCTCAGTGAGAATACCATTGGATATAGAGGGGAGACTGTCTGAAAATATCCAGATGTCACGTGGTGTAAAGCAAGGGTGCACATTGGCTGCCACCCTGTTTAATTTGGCAGATTTTCTTAGAAATGTTACTAATGTTCAAATGAACGACATTAAGTTAGGTAAACTTATGCTAAGGAAGCTGGGACATGCCGACGATCTCCTGCTACTAGATTAAACACCCAAAGGCTTACAGGCAAAATTGGATGAATTAGAAAAGTATGCTACAGCAAGTAATCTTGTTATTAATATTGGGAAAACTAAAATTATGGGGTTTGAGACGAAGCAGCTTAACAAGAAAAGGTATAACGGCGGGTGGTCATTGAATAAGCAGCCGATCGAAGTTGTCAATGAATATAAATATTTAGGAGTTATTATGGATAATAAACTCACATGGAAAAAAAATTGGTCTGAAACTAAAAGAAAATGCATGATTGCAACAATGGCACTAAGCAAGTTTGTTGGAAGTCAGGGAAGTTTTTCGGTTGAAACGTTTGTCAAATTGTACTCTGCTAAAATTGTCTCCTGCCTGATTTATGGAGCTGAAATCTGGGGAAATCAATTTAGAAATGAGCTAGACAAATTCGAGGCAAAAATGCTGAGGATACTGATGCGGATGCCTAAAACTCTGCCCTATGAATACATATTATTGGAATGCGAGCTAACTAGTGTAAGAAGTAGAGTGCTATTGTTAACAGACATGCTATATGTTAAACTGACTCAGCTAGCTAGTAGTACTTTTATGGTGCGAATGATGGAGCAATATGATGCCATTGATACCAAAATAGATGTTGCAATGATAGATAGAAGGAGATCAATCTACCTCAAATGGACCAATAATGAGGCCTTTTGCTGGCTGCTATACTCTGCGGCTCAGATAAAACGCAAATTGAAAAAACTGATATGCGATCTTGATCGAGAACAAAGATTAATGAATCTGGCAACTCAGTCCAATAGTGGAGTATTTGTAGAGCATTTGGCGATAAATACCTAACTATCAATTGGCGTATCCTGATTGCTCCACTATCCACTGGTATTTGTTGTTTAAATTTAACTATTGCGATGTCATGGAAATACTAGGACCTAAAGTGGGCATTCCACAAGATACCAGGTTTTGTCATCTCTGTGGAATAAATGCTTTAGAATCGGCATACCACATAATATGTGAGTGTGAAAGTCTAGACAAACTACGCAGAAAATCTCTGATCGCCTATGATAATTCAATGTATAATTGTAATATGCATACTGTGTGGAGGAAGTTATTTGATGGGAAGGATTTGAATTTAATTTTTTATATGATGAAATTTCATGTGATGATTTTAGAAATTTTAAAAGAATTATTGAAAGATATTTTTTATATTATTAGATGAGTGTGGATTTCTATGAAGCGTTTTTAAGATGGAAATTTTTATGATGTGATGTGCTTAAATATGTAAAACTTTTATTGTTGTATGCATATTATAAATAAATAAAATAAAATAAATATGAAAGATTGACTAGGCCACACTGAAAACAGACTATCACACATGCTTTCATAAATGTGCACCTTTATAAGCTCATTTGAAAATTCCAGCAACACAATGAGACATTTATATGCACAAGGTATGAGAAAAACTTTAGCAAAGCATCAACCTGGATGCGCCTTTTGTAATAGGAAAAAAGAAACATCACATGCAATTTCACATTTTACCATCCCCTTTGCATTAGAAAAGAAAACATTTCTACACTTTGCAACGCTACCTCATTTGCCATTTACCATCTCTCCCTCATATACTTTTAGTGACTGATGATAAAATTGGAAAACACCTTCACATACAGTTCAATGAGACTGTTAAATCGTAATCATATAAAACCGCCTTGTTATAAATATTGGCCTAAACCCATTCGCGTCCAATTTTCGATCAACTTCACCACCATCTTTGGAATCATCCGCCATTTTGATTTCAACTCTTGTTTCATGTTCTAAAATGGTGGACTGTGTTTTCAACTTGCAGTCAAGCCGAACGACTTTTGAGTTTCGTTAATGTTTAGGCTGACTGAGAGCAGACTGTTTCACCAATGCAAAGAAACCTTGTGAATCGAATGAACTACCATCCAAGTGTTGTCTGCGCTCACAAGCCTCATCCTCATATAAACAATGCGACAATGGAAAACAAACTCAGATCGTGTGTCCTGGCTGAACTACATTGTAGCGATTCCTGGAACAAGGCTTACCGTGGATCAGCGAACCAACAGCATCATTTTAACTTCTTGGATATGCAAACCTGTTTAATCCGTTGTACAATATTGTAATATTTGACATGTGAACTGGGCACAAACTCTAGCATGTTACTTATTAGTTTGGAGAGGGGCTGGACAATGTTTCAAAAATATTATACATATGTCTGTGTTTAGATGTCCAGCACTCTCACCCCTCACTGTTTCTGTTGGTATGCACTGCGAGGTGTTGGGAGACAGATAGCTATCTGTTTTGCTTTGAAACTGTACATTAATAAAAGATACTTGTATCTTTTCAACCCGTAATTGGCATATTTCATTTGTGGTACTAAGCCTCGATATTTCTTTGGTCTTTCAGGTGGCACCCGAAGAGGGACCCTCAAGATTTGTGTCACCTCGCTGAATAGAAGACTCGGCTATCGGACCGGGATCGGAGAGTGAGAAAAAGGGGGCCCCTTTGTATGATATGCGACACCTCGACAATACTGCACAATCCGATCCCTGAACAGTGAGCACGCCGGTCGAGAGGGCATCTTGACGAGGGTCCCCATATCGAGGTGGGCTCTTTGCCGAAATCACCAACCATGAGGATCCTTTGTAATCCGATCGGACCTCCTTAGTCCTTTGTAATCATGTGAGTCGTGCCCCGATTCCAAAGTATCCTGATATTTGTTGTAGATTTGCACTCGCGAGTTCAAACGATGCCAGGTGACACCAGTGATCTGATATGCCTGGGAAATTGTGTGCCTGTTTCAGGGGTTTATGCCACAGAGACAGACAATCTTTGGAATTTGGCCGACTGGCGCCACAGGAGGGGTCACCGGCATTTACTATGTACTGTAAGTACATCATTGGTAGTATAGTATTCAACGCTATTTGGCGCAGACAAACTAGACATGTTTCTGAATTTCAGTGGCCAGTTCATGGCAGTTTTGAAATTGCCCGTATGGAGTATTTAGAGTCTACATTGTTAAAAAAAAGGCTAGGCCTGCAGCATTTGATGTAATTCAGAATTGGAAAAAGGAAGCTATGCAGCAATTTAAGAGTAAAGAGAAACATGCACGTCGTCATATGTCTAACTCAGAGAAAGCATTATTATATGATCAACAGAAACAGTCGGCGTCTATTAGAAACATGGATAGGGTTTTTCTACTTGGTGTATAGAAAATGTATCCGTCTAAGGATTTTCATGCCTCAGACGAGTTCATTGATAAACTTTTAAATGAATGTAGGACTGTTGCCACCGCACCACCTCCTTATGTGCCTCTTTCTGCCGTCTTATCTCCTCCCGTTGTTGTTCCCATTCCTCCCGTTGCTCTTCCCCCTCCAGTTGTTGTTCCTCTGCCTGTTGTTGTTCCCCCTTCTCTATCTCCATCCTTACAAATAATTGATGTTACCATGATTCTGCCTTTGCCACCAGCGGTAGTGTCTCCACTACCGTTTGTACAAAATTTTTCAAAACTTTCTTTCCCAAGTGGTTCTGACCATTAGATAGTCAATTCCAGATATTAGGAAAAATCCAACAGGATTTTATAAAGAAATAGAATCTGTCTTGCATTTGTCAGTTTTCACTCTGGGTGATGTAGACTAGCTGTTCCCTTTGATTCTACCTGCTGACTTATGGAAACAGATTAGAACTGTAGATGATCAGGCAGGACTGGGTGACACATGGGTTAACTTGAGTCAAATAGGTAGAGAAAGGAAAGCTGGTGAGAGACCGCTGCAGGTGATACTGACACTGCCAGACAGAATAGTAACTAAATTGAAGACTCTAGTTCCTGAGAGAAGAATAGTTTGGGACAAGCTTACTGCTTGCATCCAGGGGAAATCTGAAGGTGCTAACAAGTTATTTCATCGGTTCGAACAAGTATTTTCAGATTTTAGTGGTCAGGATTTAAGTACTGAGTGAGGAAAAAGGCTGTTTGTGGACAAATTTGTGCGTGGATTGTTGTCTGATTTCCAATCAAAAATTATGACTTCCGAAAGCGCCTGGCAAGCTAAATCACAGTCCAAAGTATTGCACATGGCTCAGTATTATGAAAATAGAATCAATAGTGAAAAAGAGAGGATAGAAAAGAAGAAGTGAGACTTGAAAACCAAAGTATTGTTGCAACAGATAGTCAGAGGAACCAGAGGTGGGAGTACACAGTTTAGAGGTAGGTTTGCTCCACAGAGTAATGCGCAGATGGGTCCTATACATAGGAACCAATGTGCCTATTGCAGACAAGAAGGTCATTGGCAAGCACAATGCCCGATCCTTCAGCAGCGATCGAATGACACATATGGCACCATGGGTTGATGATCCAGAGGCCGCCCTGGGGTAGGGGGTCCTGGTAGAAGTCAGTTCTCTCAGAATCCACAGTCATTTTCACAGGATAGTCAGAGCATAGTGTTGATAATAGGAATATTATTGATAATCCTTCAACTGCCTATCATTCTGAGGATCTTGCTTTTGACGATATACTGTTCAGTTAGGATAGTCCGAAGCAGAGTCTGGAACCAGTGCCTATTCCCATCGATCAGAAAGGGCCCTATGTAGAAATGAAGGTGGGGAATAGGAAGCATCTATTTTTGATAGATCCAGGAGCACAGAAGTGTTCCGTATATTATCATGGGTTCCAGATATTCCACTATCAGGGCAGAATAACATGTCTGTGAGGTTTTCTGGTACGCCAGTGGTTAGTCTGGTTTCTCAGCTGGTACCGATTTCACTGGGGCCATACACCAATCAATGTCAATTTCTTTTGACGATGAATTGTGGTGAAAACTTGTTGGGGTTGAATCTGTTGAAGGAATTAAATGTGGTAATTCATTGTTCTCCGGATGGAGTGCATTTGATGATTTCACCTCAGCGAACATCCACTTCACAATTTCTGACTAGGCCTTTACCGACTGAATTGGATAAAGTTCTGGCATGTTCATGGGCAGTTCAGATAATGATGTTGGCATTTTGCAAATTGAAACTGTTAAAATTGTCTTGAAACCAGGTGTTAGATTGCCACCTATTCCACAAAATAAGATTTCAGTTGACAGTGAGCAAGCTTTAAAGAGTATAGTTTCTGATTTTGTACGTATCATGGAGTGATTGAGGAAATTGCAGGAAGTTTGTGCAATATCCCAATTTTACTGGTGTACAAGAAAGGGGATAATACGATTCCTTTACGTTTTGTTATTGATTTACGTGCTAGCAATAAGATTGTTGCTCCACAATTTCCAATTGTGCCTCATGTGATCACCATATTAACGATGATTCCAGCTTCAGCTACTCATTTTAGTGTTGTCGATCTTAAGAATGCTTTCTTTAGCATTCCCGTACATGTTGACAGTAGATACTTGTTCGCATTCACCCTAGGGGGATGCTTGTTTACATTCACTCGTGTGCCACAACGGTACACTGATAGTCCAAGTGTTTACAGTAGAGCTTTGAAGGAGCAGCTCGACACACTCGAGTTGCTTTCCACTTGTACGCTGTTACAATATGTTGATGATCTTCTTTTAGCTGCAGACTCAGAAGTTGCTTGCAAGGAGGGCACTGTGTTGCTGCTTATCCATCCAGCAGAGCATGGGCATAAGGTTTCATTGAAAAAGTTTCAATATTGTCGACAGGAGGTTGCCTATTTAGGCTATCTCCTGTCAAAGGAGGGAAGAAGACTGACACTTGAATGGATAAAAAGCATCTCTATCATGCCTGTCCCAAATACACAGAAAGAGGTCAGATCCTTGATGGGAATGGCTTCATACTGTAGACAGTGGATCCCTAATTTTTCATTATTGATAAAACCAATGTTGGAATTGACAAAGAAGGGCATTTCTTTGCCATTACGGTGGAACTTGGATTGCTAGAAAGCTTTTGATCTGCTCAAGTTGCGTTGTGTTCAGCACCAGTTTTGGGCACACCAAATTATGACAAGGCCTTTATTTTGTATGTGCAGGAATGTGATGGATGTGTTTTGGCTGTGTTAACGCAGGAACATGGAGGGAAAAACAGACTGTGCGGTTATTTTTCCTCCACGCTTCACCCTGTTGCTTGCGCTTTGCCGAGATGCTTGAGAGCTGTCACTTATTCTGCTGTATCTGTAAAACAAAGTGAGGGTATGGTTTTAGGTCATGCTTTAACTGTGATGGTACCCCACTCTGTAGACGTTCTATTGAACAGAACACAAACGCAACATCTCACATCAGCACGACTAACAAGATACAAGCACATTCTATTTGCAACCCATATCCAAATTAAGAGATGTTGCACATTCAATCCGGCCAAACTATTGCCTCTTCCGCAAGAAATTGCTTGCAGTGACAAGATGTCACATGACTGCCTCTATACCATAGAACAAGAAACTAAGGACAGAATTGATTTAAACGACACACCATTGAAAGATCCACTAGGGTAACTGTTTTGCGATGGTTCCTGCTTCAAACTTCCGGATGGTACATCCACTGCTTGTTGCTTATGCCATCACTACATTAAGCACGATTGTGGAAACCAAAAGAATTTCGCATAACTCCGCGCAGGCCGCAGAGATTATCCCATTGACTCGAGCTTGTGAACTTTCAGAAGGGCTTAGTGTAAATATATTTACAGACAGCCAGTATGCATTTGGGGTGGTCCACAACATTGGTAGATTATGGGTAGAAAGAGGTTTCTTGACCTCACATGGAACTAAGATTCAACATGGCACTTTGATAGTTCGGCTACTCTCAGCCCGTGTGCTTCCTACTCAACTAGCAATAATGAAGTTCACCGCAACCAGAAAGTAACAGATGATGTGGGGAGGGGAAACACTTTTGCTAACAGGATAGCCAAACAGACTGGTACTGATTTGTATTCGGAAATGTATGTAACAAAAGAAGCCATGAACACTTGTATAATAGATGAAGGAATTGATTTGATAAAAAACATTCAAGCTGATGCCACTACAGAAGAGCTTAAACAATGGCCTGACGGTTTAGCAAATTTAGACGATGAAGGTTGTTGGGTAGATAATGCCAAGAAAATATGGATGCAACCCGATGCTTATGTCACTGCTATGGTTACAGTGGCTCATGGCCCAACCCATATATGTGTTTGAAAAATGTGTAAATTGCTAGAACCTGTCAGGGTAAATATAAATATCCCGAAAACTGCTGAGTGTTTGGTCCAAAATTGCATGGTATGTTTACAGCATAATGTGGGAAAGGGTACATCAACACCGAGGTGTAGTTTTGGTCCCCCCTCTTGCCCTTCAAAGTTATACATTTCGACTTCATCGAAATGGAGCGTTGTCAGAATTACAAATATGTTCTGGTAGCCATTTGTGCCTTTAGCAAATGGGTCAAAGCCTTCCCTTTAAAAGAAGCCACAGCAATGACAACGGTGAAAACTATGCTTAAGGAATATTTTCCTAGGCTTGGTTTGGAAGCGATCATTTGGTCGGACAACGGTCCACATTTTATCGCTGCTGTTATCCTGCAAGTATGCGCAGGATTACAAATCGATAAACGGTTCCATTCAGCCAGGCATGCTCGAGTGCTGCACTTGTAGAATGCCTTAATGGTATATTAAAGAACAATGTGGTTAAGATCTGTGACAGTAGCAATTTGAAATGGCCAGATGCCTTACCAGTTGCTTTATTGTCAATGCGGATGACCCCTGAGACAAAAACAGGACTGTCCCCCTATGAAATAGTGATGGGGAGACCAGCCAATATTTCTGAGTACTGTGACCAGTTAACTCAAAATATTTGATTTACCAACAGGTGCGAGAAGAACCCTCCAAGTAAAATACGAGGGACCAGGTCATCAACTTCGACCCGGCGACTGGGTGCTCACTAAGGTCTTTGAAAGAGCATCCTATCTCGCACTGCGCTGAAGAGGACCGTTTCAAGTCTTGTAAGCCACACAGACCGCTGTACGACTAGAAGGAAAGAAACACTGGATCCACACGACGCACGTTAAGGAGATACCTTTTCCTCTGCCATATGATGAAGGAGAAGAGAAGGAAATCATCCACTTTGTTCCTCATCGCAAGCTAACTGACACAGAGGGTGTCTCAGAAATTCTTCCTGAGCCCGTGGGGCCTGGGGAGACTGCTGCTTTTCCTTTGTATTCTTCTTCGGAGCTTTCTGCAAAATTGAGCAATCTTGCCTCTGTTTCACCACTTGCACCAGGAAGCAACGGCACGCTGTTCGAAGATCACACTGTACCTGGAGTCTTGAGGTACGATCTGCGTCCGTGGCACTAGACTTAGAGCATAGCATTCGTTGTGCCCACAAGAAACCACTGTTGAGCTAGTCCCTTGCCACTCTCTCACTGAAATATAATAAGTGGAAGGGACTGGCAAACTTACCTTCAAGCAAGATATGCCACGTGATCAGGGGCCACCGACGGATGAACTAAAAGAGCCTGATGGAGAGGCTTCTAAATGGACTTTGAGAAACAATGCCCTTTTCTAACTCTACTCGTAAGGAACAAGCTATTGGTCTTGTGGCTAACAAAGAATCTGTTCATCAAAGATTGTTACACTCACCTGGTCTCTGCGGGGACGTTGGGGCACGGTTGGAGCCCTCCCTGGATTTGGCTCCCCTGGATCGGTTCTCTCCCCCAGCCGCTGCAATGTAGAATGATCTGGCTGCTGGTACTGCTCCTGAGAAAATGTGAGAGGCAATGAGAATGGCATGCTGGTGTCGTGATTTCCCTCAAACCTTTCGTGCCAGAATGAAGTGAGCAAACGTTTACCCATGTCAGCTCACCTGATTTCTTATACAGATGAGCTCTCCGTCCTGCTTCTGATTAGTAGGGGTGCCTTGGTTGGACCTAGTTGCTTCACTGGTCCATGGATGTGGCAGCCCATACCGGCTGCAACCAACCACTTGGAAGGTAAGTGTTCTTAACAATGATTATTGTCTGTGTTCTAGTGCAATGTCTATTTTGCCATAATTGTAGTTTGTAATTCTTGCAATGTCTTTTCTCTCCCCAAAAGGTGTGAAGATGGCTGCACGGAGTCACAGTGTTTAGAGCGAGTCCAAACTATGCCCAAGGGGATAGCGAAGTTCTCAAATGGAAGGTAAGTTGGATTTAAGAGTTGAACGTAAGGCACAGTTTTTGCGTGGCCAAGCGTAAGTTATTTATGCAGTTTCTAACCTTGTGTATTCTTCCCTTTTCAGGAATGGCCTGGCGGTGTCGAGCAGGAAGCGGTTATCCGAAAATCTGTCCGCGGTTGCTGGATGGAAGACTACGTGATGATGATGGATGGAAGAGGAACTCCTGCATAGCAGGACGTCCGCTGGTAAGAAGTGATATGCTCTGGGCGATGGATTACTGGATTCAGGTAAGATGCGCTTTCTGCGATGGTGTAGCTGGAGTCAAGTAAGATGCACTTTCAGCAGTGGTGCAGCTGGGGTCAGGTAAGATGTGCTTTCAGCGATGGTGTAGCTGGTGTCAGGTAAGATGCGCGCTAGCTAAAAAGATGGACTGGAACCAGGCGGATGCGCATCGAGATGAAAAGCTGAAAAACAGGTAAGAACTCTGCAGGCGGCGGTAAGCGTTACACTGCAGAAAGCAGACTAATGCAAAGTTCCTGTATGAGGGTGGGTTGGCCTTAAATAGGCTGGCCATGGCCCCTCCCTTGGACTCCACCTTCTGGCTCTACCTTGCCACTCCCAGAGGTTCTTGCACGTGCACCCTAATGTTCTTCAATGTCCACACCCTGCCCAGAAGCACGTGCCTTAGGTACAAAGTGTGCAAAGTACACTTTTGCATAAGCCTGGTGTCAGAGGCGCCAGGACTGGGTCCTTTTGGACCCTTTAATTTATGAGAACATGGGCCCTTGTCCAGTGCCATGACAAAGATCATGGTCCTTGAGGACTCATTGTTTTCTCGTTACAGTACTAATTGGTCTGACAGTTGTATTTTTGCTTGGGTTCTGGTGTTTGTAGGGGGTGCGCCCACTTGAGTCTTTGTTACCTTCTGAAACTGTTCCTACTGTGTCTTCATCTTTCGTGCATCTGCACACTCTACCTCCTAGGGACTCCCAACATAGACAGCGTTATTAGAATAATACTCTCCACTAATCATGAATAAGACCCATGCGATTCTAAACAGAACAAATTGCTGAGTGTGTTCACATCTGCCACAGCACAGGGAAAAAGGGTTGGGCTGGTATGTTCATTCTCTTCGTTTGAGTGCTGCATGCAACGCCTCACTAAGGGCACTATTCTTTGGTCGTTGGAATGACAGTATTTCTGGGAACTTCGATGGCACTAATCTGAATGAATTTGAGAAACGGGTCCTGACACCTTTGGGATGCTCCCTCTTTGCGAATAGGAGAAAACTCAATGTTGCTTCTATTAGGCCTTCCTATAGACTTTCTAGACCTTTCCAATCGCTAATGTCTTTTAAGATGGCTCCCGTAGGCAACCGGGATGCCATGTCTCCTTCTTATACTGTCAATCATAGCCCCAACTCTGTTTCCTTCTGCATACAAAGGGATGGTTCTCAGCCAATGGGCACATTTGAGGGTTGTACCAACATTGCAAATCTAACCAGTGACGAAATACCTCTATATGTAGGTGATCCTGTTTATTTTGTTTGTGGCTTTGAAGTCTATCCTTGGTTAGCTAGAGATTGGCAGGGTACTTGTTACTTGGGTATCTTGTTACCAGGGGTATATGTAGCTAGCACCTCTGAGGTCTCTAGAGCTCATCTGAGGCAGGACGAGAATGGTGATACTCCTTCGCAGGTTATGGGTGATGTAGTGAAATCCTTTGTGCCATTTTGCAGACAGATAATGAACTCTGAGGATACCAGGAGACTAGCAAGATAATTGGAGAAAACCATCAACAGAACCACCAATATAATATATAACATGATGCTGGAACAAAAAGCTATTAGAAAAGTGGCCCTACAAAATAGGATGGTGTTAGCCGAGCATGGTGGGGTATATAAATTGGTGGGATCTGCTTGCTGTGTTTTCATCCCTGACTCCTCCCCTACCATATTCAAGGTGATAAGAAATCTGCATACCTTGAGTACGGAAGTACGTGTCCCCGAAGGAAATTGGGATCTTAGGGCTTGGTTCTGGGACTTTCTACATTCATGGGGCTGGAAGCTCTTTGCAGTCCTGGTGACAGTTCTTGGTGTTCTATTGTTCTTTTGTTGTTGCATACAATGTCTTCCTGCCATATGTTCGATGATAGGAGGATATTGTGCGCAAACTATAGGTACATTAGGACCAAATATACATGCACCCGAGAAAATGACTAATGTTTTTGTAATGAAGGATATCACTATCAAGGAAATCATGGCAATTGATATTTCTGAAGAATGTGATTCAGGATGTATGGACATTGAAACGTGGGGTTTTGAGTAAAGCGAATGGTTAAGTAATGCTCTTGGTTTAGGCCAAAAGGAGCGTTTGTTAAACCATAATCATATAATACCGCCTTGTTATAAATATTGGCCTAAGCACATTCGCGTTGCACAGAAAACTGCGTTCGTAATGTTCCGATTTTCAATCAACTTCGCCGCCATTTTAGGAATCATCCGCCATTTTGATTCCAACTCTTGGTTCATGTTCTAAAATGGTGGACTGTGTTTTCGACTTGCAGTCGAGTCGAGCGACCTTTGAGTTTCGTTTATGTTCAGGCTGACCGAGAGCAGACTGTTTGACAAATGCAAAGAAACCTTGTGACTCGAATGAACTGCTATCCAAGTGTTGTCTGCGCTCACAAGACTCATCCTCATATAAACAATGAGACAATGGAAACAAACTCAGATCGTGTGTCCTGGCTGAACTGCATTGTAGCGATTTTTGGAACAAGGCATACCGTGGATCAGAGAACCAACAGCATCATTGTAACTTCATGAACATGCAAATCTGTTTAATCCGTTGTACAATATTGTAATATTTGACATGTGAACTGGGCACAAACTCTAGCATGTTACTTATTAGTTTGGAGAGGGGCTGGACAATGTTTAAAAAATAATATAAATATGTGTGTGTTTAGATGTCCAGCACTCTCACCTCTCATTGTGTCTGCTGGTACACACTGTGAGGTGTTGGAAGCCAGATAGCTATCTGTTTTGCTCTGAAACTGTACAATAATAAAAGATACTTGTCTCTTTTCAAACCGTGATTGGCGTATTTCATTTGTGGTACTAAGCCTCGATTTTTCTTTGGTCTTTCAAGACAAGTGCACTTTAAAAATAACCCCACTTGCTATCTGCCCCTTTTGACTTCTGCTAAGCTTACAATAAATCAACAATTCCAGCCATGCATGTTATCAACAGGAGAGAGTCAGACTATGCAACTTGCAAATGCACAGCTTTTGTAATTCAGCGGAACATTTATATTTGTGCTTGTATTAGCGCATGTTTAAACACCCTAGATAAAACCCCACCCATGACAGAGATTTCTCTTTTCTTAAAGCAAAACTATTTACCCATTAGCAAACTTGGAAGAAGACATGCATTCTTTATCAGTGACCTTGGGAGTAAAACTGACAAACTTTTAGCACTCTTACAGAACACCCCCCTTTTCAACGAGTTACTATTTGCACACTGGCGGCTGAAGAATAAATGGTTTTTTGCTTTTTCGTGACATAAAAAGATTGAACCAGGGGTTGCCCTAATTATTTGTTTCTTTTTTAAACTTATACTCACCAGTGGCACAATGCCAAGTCTGCCTGCACAGCTGGATGACCTTTGTCTCATGGGGACTCATGCCTTCTCTCACACACACTCAGTTGCCTGCAGGAGAACAGGAGGTCTCCATGCACCCGTTTCCCTCCTCTCTACAGCCCGGCTCAGTGTAGCACAGACAGCACCCATTCTCAAGTCCTTGATTTTTTTTGTTCACCTTTCTCTCTTTTTTGTATACTCAATCCTTCTCTGGCCAACCCCATTTTCCTCTCTTCCTCTCTTTGCTTCACCTCTGTCTATATTTTCATAAAGATCCATATGTTTTCACGACTCATTTTCATGCATTCTGTCGTGATGTCATCTGATGACTCTAGTCAATCATCACCTCCCTTTTCAGCTAACAACCCCAGTAACTTTCCAAACCCTTCTGTCTTTTTCTGCAATGACATTTGTACACTGCTAATCTCCAGCCCGGATGAAACATGCAACATGGCATCCTGAAATCATTTCTGGTGTTCCTGTTTGAACAAAGGAGCTGTTTTTGCAAAACACATTTGTCTGCTTGTTAGGGCGAATTCTCATTCTATGGCTAATTTCCCTCACCTAGTGAGTCCCCAAGCAGCTTTGTTGGATTTCTGGAGTTTATTTTTTTCACTTGGTATGAGTGTGCCTCTTTTTCCCACTCTTACCTGTGTTTTGTCATGTGCATTTCTACTTGTTGTGTGGTCTTAGACTCTGGAGCACACCACTCCATGAGCCCAACTTGTTGTATGTGTTACACACCACCTTCAGTGCGGTAACACAGGGTTGTCTCTAAGACTCCCCAATGACTCCTTTTTCTGGGGCTGACTACTGTCCCCCAGAAACAGGTAAAGTTGCCATTAACTTTACATAGTCACTTTTAAAACTACAGACCCAGTACATCCCATCTTACATGGAGTACTGGAAAGGGTTAAATTCTACCCCTTGTTGTCTGTGCCTCTCTGAGCTTTGTTTTGCTCTCTTAACATTTAGACTTGGCTGGTGGCAGTGGTATCTACCCTAACTTTTCTACCGCGATTATACTAGATAACCGTTGTATTGTTTTAGGCTATTATATTAGCCTCGAACATAAACCCGCTTGACTAAATACTTTCGTTTTTGCTCTGGTTGGGTTTAGTCACCATTTCTTTTTGTTAAAGTCCTTCTTGTGTTTTACTTTGCACAGCAAACCAGGTTTGCCTTCTTTGTTCACCGTCTTTTGGCGGGCTTCTGCCAAGAAGCCCTCCTCTAGGCGCCTGGGTGTCTAGGTGGGCTGAATGTGAGGGAGGGGTGTAGTCACCCCTTCCACAGGGTAACCTAGGAAACCCAAGTTGCACTTTGCCATGATTGACTGAGGTGGATGTCCGGGCTGGACAACCCCCCTGCTGCGTGATTGACAGCCAGGCTGTGAGAATGGGGGATTTTCGCATAAAAGGCAGGACTCTTGGGCAGGAAGTCAGAGAGTCGCCACTGGAACTAAAAGGAACCAAAGAGAAGCGGAGAAGACGGTTGCTGCAACTACCCCATCCCGTTGAAGCCCTGCTGCAGTCCTGAGCTATCTACCCTTCGACGACCAGAGAAGATCCAGTCTGGAGTCTTCTTCCCTTGAGCTTGGTGGGGTCAACCAGCTCATCTTCCACAGCCAGAGGATCCTCTTCGTGGTTGAAATCACTGCACCTTGCTGTAGTGGTCCAGATAGCCATCTGAAGAGCCTCTCCTGTTTTAAAGGAGCGCACCTTTTATTCACTGTCAATGTTGCTGGCCTCATCCCTGAGTGGTGCAGGCCCCTCCAGACCTCCTCCTTCTCGTCTCCACAACCGAGGCACCAGGAACCGTGGGTCTGCAGGAAACTACCAGGAACAACTGCCATGGCACCAGCTTCTTTATTGAATTAGGTACTCTGTTCTGCTTCGAGGAACTAGGGTGAATCCCTTTTCTCCTCATCCAAGGCTTGCCCTTGTCCTCCTTCCCTCTTATAACTTTTGCTTCCTCTGTTGACAACATCCAAGTACTCCTGGCAACTTTGAATCTTGAACTGTCTGACTGTGTGATCCTCGACAACAGGAACCTGGTTCCACTTGACACTGGCTCCGGCCTATTGACTTTTGTATTTCTGTCAGTGAGTGTTTTCTGATTCTGTCTGCCTTGACAAAAGTATTGCCTATGATTTTTGCCTCCCACTCTCTCTGGTTAGCCCTGGTGCTAGGTGAGTTTTTGCCCCGGTAACATCTCTTGCTGCCGATACGTGTTTCATTAATACGACGGAGCTGTCAAAAAGTGATTGCGTATGTATTTCCGGTAACATCTTTTGTTTCACAACACCGGTCCGCCAAAACATAAGGTACTTACCTTGAGTTATTCTGTGCCAAGAGAATTGGTTGGTTGTAGTGTATTTTACGTGTGGTTTTGAATTTATAGAAGTGTTGTGTTTTACAGATGGTTTAAAAATAAATACTTATATTTTTTTTACCTGAAACCTTGAGTCAGTGTTTGCTTGAGTCACAGTAATTGTGGTGCCTTTGTGTAATCACTGCTACTACTCATATACTCTTGAGATAAGCCTGGCTGCTCCGCTACTGCTACCACTTTAACATAGTAGTACAGGCTTGTACCAAAGGTGAACTTGTATTACCACTTGTAGTCTTAATTGTTTGTAGTGGTCCCTAAGGGTACTGCACAGGATTCTGCCTAACACTGTTTTATTGTGTTGTGAATCTAACGTCCACAAAGCGCACTGCCACACAGCTTTCAATTTGTGCCTTTATTTCCTAGGCTAATGTTGTAGTGTGAAGCCTGCAGCAGGTTGGTGTCCTATGCAAACCACTCTAATCCCAGTGCAATTGATAATGTCAGTATTGTTAAGATTAGTATCATTAGAAGGGTTAGTATCTATTCAGGTTAAGACCATTAGCATACTACACTATGTTATGCTATACTACTATTCTCCAGATCAACCCCTCTTTAGTTTACCCTCAATGCCACACATCAGCACTAAGCCACACACCTCATGCTACAACATTAACATCCTGCACTGAAATTAGTACACGGTTGACATTTGTGCACTAATTACTCCAACAGTAGATACTCCCCTCCATCAATAAAATATTTCAGCTTCTTTGCTATTGCAATCAATATAGTGAAAGACTAACCCTGACTTAATCTTATTAGATACATCAGTTGTGTCATCAGCTTGAATAGCAAGATATTCTGCACTTCTTAACTCTTGAGTAGTCATCTCCCTACATACACCCAAAATGCATTCCAGGAGGCCCCTTCTTGATTGTTTTAGATATGCCATTAAACACTATTGCATTTGTTTACACTGGTTTGCATTGCACTGTCTGTACTGCTGACAGAATTCACGAGGTCTCCAAATACTCCTAGATTTGAGAACCTTCAGTTTCATTATGGTCACGTGACACTAGTTTTAAGCCCCACAAAAATGAACACAGTCAATTCATTTGGATGGAATGACCCACTTATTCACTGTGCTGTTTTATCGCCAAACAACAGATGTCCCCTCTCCCCGATCCTCTACGCCCTCGCCATGGAGCCGCTGGCGATTGCAATTAGAGTGAATGAATGGATCAATGGTATCAAGGGGGGAGAACTTGAGTGCAAAATGTCCCTGTTTGCTGACCATATACTGGCTTACCTAACAAATGTACACATCTCCCTCCCAGCGCTAATTGCCCAGATAGTGGAGTATGGCTGCCTCTCGGGGCTCAAAACTAATGTGGGAAAATCTGCTATCCTGCCACTATTGGTACAGAGCCCCCTCCTAAGTATGGAAAAGAGCTACCAGGGCATGTTGGTTAACCAGAGCAGCATTCAATAACTGAGCATATGGGTGACAAGGAATTTAGTAGAGATGGTGGCGGCTAACTATAATACCTTTCATGCCGAACTCACGGCGGACCTGAAGAGGTGGCTCTCTTTGATACTAACCTGGTATGGAATGATGACCTCCATAAAAATGAATGTCCTATCCAGACTGCTATATCTGTTTGCATCCATCCCGAGCCAGTTCCTGGGTTAGATTTTTTTTCAGAAGTTACAGGAGAGCTTCGAAGATTCATATGGGGAAACAAGACCCCAAGGATGAAAACGGCAACCCTTACCCTTCCAAGGGTAAATGGGGGATTTGGGTTCCCGGATATCCACCTGTATTATAAGGCAGCACAAACCAGGGGGATGCTGGAACATATGAGGGAAGATCTCAGGACTTATTGGACCTACTTGGAAGATCTTGTAGTGCACCCTCTGAAGGTCAGGGACTACTTTTGGTCCCTGACCAGATCAATCCCGGAACGCATTCTGTCCCACCCCACACTAAGGGCCTCATTACACGGAAGGCGGTATTGATTTAACGTTACCGGTAATGATTTACCGGTAATGTTAAATCCCTATGTGGATCACGACCCGCACACCGCTATTAGCGGCACCGCCAATTACGGTGCCACTAATAGCGGACCCGCCGCGTGCGCGCGACCCTCCATTCCGTTAATTACGCCATGCCGCTATTAGCACAGCATCACAAGGCCAGTGCACATGCAAATAGTGGCATGGTAAATCCCCCCAAACCCCATACCGCCATGGTGCAAATACCGGCATCGCGGACCACCCGTTAAGGGAAATGGGCAGTGTACCCACCTGCCACAGGTGGACCAAATCAGCACAGGTGAAGGCAATGGAGACTGTGGCAGCTCAAAAGGAGCACACCACACCCCTTCCCACACCCCTCCCCACACCAAGATGGTACCGATACTGGCAGCATTACATGGCCTGGAGGACCTCATTGCAGCGCAGCTGCCACAACAACAGGCAGCACAAAGGAGACGCAGGAGGAGGAGGAGGAGGAGGAGGAGGGCAAGACAGGCACAGCAGGCACCACAACGGCACCTAATCATACCACAGAGGCACCCACCAGTACCCAGGACCAGAGCCAGTCCATTCAACCTGACCCCTGAGCAGATACACACCCTGTACCATCTGGACAGGGCTCCCATCACCAGCATCGTGGACATGATCCACGACGACATTGCGAGCCTCATAGACATCAGAACTGCCATCTCCCCAATACTGAAGGTAGTGAGTGTGCTCCACTTCCTGCCCACAGGCACCCATCAGCATACAGTGGGACAGATGCATGGCATCTCGCAACCAGTATCCTCACGCACGCTGAACCAGGTACTCGATGCACTCCTGAAGCATGCACCTGAACACATATCCATGCCACAGACTGGCCAGGAGATTGCAAACACAAAAGTTGGCTTCTATTCACTGGCAGGCATTCCAAGTTGCATCGGGGCCATCGACTGTACCCATGCGGAATTGGTGGTCCCACATCACAATGAAGCAGTGTACCGAAAAACAGGAAGCAATTCCACTCTATCAATGCCCAAATGGTATGTGACGCCAGCAAGATAATCACACATTGCTGTGCCAGATTCCCTGGATCAACACATGATTCCATGGTTCTGCGGGACTCAAGTATGCCACGCTATATGGAGCCACACACCGGACAACGTACGTGGCTACTTTGTGAGTAGCAGGGCAAGCACATGGCAGCGTGATTTTGGGCGGGAGAGATACATACTCCAACTGGGTGTGAATGGGGGGGGGAAGATACATAATCCAACTGGGTGTTGACTTCCGTCCGTAGGGAAAATGGACATACAGATGTACACCAATGTCCTTCAGGGAAGGCCACGATGTACCTGAGAAGCATCCACATGCAATTTGATGGTGCACGACTATGAGAACAGTGCAGGCTGCAAAATATTACACATCCATCCCCATTGCACATCATGCCACACCACACATTACACACATCATCAACATGGCGTCAAGATGGTAATACAGAATCAGCGCATCACAGCATCAACCCAGCAATGTACCCTTGAATTCATGCAAAGGGAACACCCCTAGACATGGCACTGAACCACACACCTATAGCACCACGGAAGTGATGCTTCACAGCATGGCAACATTGGTGTCAGAATGTCAGTACACAAGCAGTGTGCTACAAAATTTGCCTGGCCCAGGGACACCTAAAACCGGGTCACACCCAGGACATGTGAAAACTACTGTTGTAGGCATTATTGTGCCATTTCTACTTGCAGGGTCGGCCACACACTTGCACGTTGCTGTCACACAGACCATCTGCATGTATGCGCACATATCAGCACTTGCATCACAATGCTATGTCAATTTGTGTGATGTGAACAGGCCGCCCTTGAGGCGAACAGTAACAGGACCCCATTCATCCCCCCATACAGGTGATGCGGCCTATCCCCTGAAAACCTGGCTCCTCACACCTTTACGGAGACCACAGAACAGGCACGAGGAGGTAATCAATAATGCACATACCCGTACCCGCATCGTGACTGAGCAGACCTTTGGACTCTTGAAGTCACGTCCAATGTGCATTACCAGGTCTGGTGCTGCTCTCCTGTATGGACATGAGAAGGTGGGCAAGATCACCATGGCATGTGTCATGCTGCACAATATGTGTGACAGACGGAATAGCCCACTGCCCCCTGACGTTGGGATAGAAGCACATGATGAGGATGATGGTGTTGATGTGGACGGAGGTGAAGGGGATGCAGGCGTTGCAAGAGGGAATGGCCAGGAGGCACGTGCTGTGAGACAGCATCTGATCAGGCAATCAATCTGCGGAAAATGTGTTCGTACTGTCACATGGATATGGGGAGAAATGCACTGGTGTATGTCTCAGAGCACGCAATGGACCCTGTCGCCAATGAAGTACACACACACACAATGAAGATGTCCAAGACTGTGTTTTCATCAGAAACCAGTGTATTGACTAACATAAAGGTGAAGAAGTGCAAGCCCCACAACATCCCACCACCCTTCCCCCCCAACAGACCCATAACACCCTTCCCACCCCCCCACAACATCCCACCACCCTTCCCCCCCAACAGACCCATAACACCCTCCCCCCCAACAGACCCATAACACCCTTCCCACCCCCCCACAACAGACCCATAACACCCTTCCCACCCCCCCCACAACAGACCCATAACACCCTTCCCACCCCCCCACAACAGACCCATAACACCCTTCCCACCCCCCCACAACAGACCCATAACACCCTTCCCACCACCCCCCACAACAGTCCCTCATGTCTCTGCCATTTCTGCCATGGCCAATGCACACCGGGGTATCCCCATTAACCCCCTAATTGCAATTGTCCTTGGAAGGGTCTTGAGGGTTGCCAGACGTGCGCCTGGTGGTTCGCATCGAGCACCTGAGGGGGCTTGTTTGAGTCGACCCGGAAGTCAAGGATGGGGCGACTGGCCTTGTGGGTGAAAGTGGCGGTCCATTGTGTCTGCCATGCGGACAAGCACCTCCCTCAGACTTGCAATTTCAGTGCATATCCTGTCTGTGTTGGCGTCCATGCGCTCAGTGGAGTGCCTCGCCGTCTGGACTATCTTCTCGGTGAGATTTGCAGCCTCAGCGACATGCTGCCCAACCAGCACGGTCAGCTCCTGTTGGCGCTGCAGGATGGCGGTGAATTGGTGATCAGTGCCGGGTGACCGTGCATTGGATGCCGTGCCCTCAGATGGCTCCAATGCAACAGGTGATGGTAGCATGGGTGACATTATTGCAGGGTTGGTGTCCTCGTAAGTCCCATCAGAACCAGGGGTCTGGGATGCCACGGGCTCTGGGCTTCCTGGGGGGCTTGGGGTGTGCATCTCCATGTGCTGGAGTAGGGTGTCCTCTGGATCGGACTGGGGGCCAGTGGCGGCTGCCTCACCAGTAGAGCTTGCCGCAGCTGATGGTGGGCCCTGGGTGTCTGGCATTGTTGGCAGTGTGTTTGCCTCCGGTGGTGGGGCCACAGTTGGTGGTGCAGCTACTGCTGCCCTGGCAGTGGCACTGTGACGTAGGCTGCCACTCTTCAGGTGCGGCCTTCCACCCTTGCCCCTGGATGTTGCAGGGGTTTCCTCTGGCTCCTGTGCCCTTGGCCTCTTTGATGTAGGTGGTGCCTTTGATGCATCAGCAGCATCCTCCCCATCTGTATGTGAGCCTGTCAGGGACGAGAAGGGGGATGGCATTGGTTGCGTTTCAATATACTCAATGTAAATTACAGGAATGATGCAGTTGTGGACATTGGGACTTAGCAGTTGTGGATGCAGGTGATGTGCCAGTTCAGTGCCTCATCCATGCATGGTTGAGTTTGGGACTTGTCTCTGGTGATGTGTGCATGTGTGTGTGTTTGGGTCTGACACTGACAAGGTGATGGATGGGTGCATGTGTGGATGTGTGTCCATGCATGAGTGGGGTCTGGGCTCACATATGGGGGTGACTGTGCATTCACACCGCATCCTGTCATGAGTACACTCACCTGCATCGGAAGTGGTAGCCACGCCGACCTCCATGCTGCCCACTCCCTCGATGCTCTCGGTGGCAATCATGTTGGCGCATGTCTCCTCCCATTCCTTCAGGCGTATTGGGGAGCCATCTCCGCCAACAGTGGCAATGCGGTGGTTCTCCGCCAGGATGCCCCTCACCCGCAGCCTGAGGTCGTCCCACCTCTTCCTGCATTCGTGCTCACGGCACTGACTTTGACTGCCACCTCCTCCCAGATGGCTTTCTTCTTGAGCAAGGTGGCGCGGCGCATATCATTTGCAAAGACTACCTCTGCATGCTCTGCAAGGGTCTGTGTCAACATGACCAGTTCCTTGTTGGTGTACTTTTCCTTCCGCTGCCTGTCACAGGTTTTCTTCAGGGCCTTGGGCATGATGCAGGTGTCACGGTTGATTTCACACAGCTCACTACTCCAATATGGTCCAGGGGGCAGAGGATGGCAATGGATTGTGTTTTTAAAGATGGCCGCGTGCTCTTTCCCGTTCCGGTGCGATTACGCTATTTCCGCTTCCGCTATTTGACGGTCGATGCTAATAGTGGTCACTAGCGGTGACCGCTAATAGCATGTACAGTGAGGGCGGAGGTGCTATCAGCACTTTGGGCGGGCCCGGTAAGGTGCTTTTGCGGCATGGCGGTAGGGTCATTTACCGGCATGGCCCTATGCGCGTGTCCGCTTACTCGTAATGGTGCGCTATTGGCGGTCTCCTGTGAGGGCGGACACGCTAATAGCGCCATGCCGGTAAATAAGAGTCTTTTGGTCAGTCTGGTGGGATTCTATGGATACACATGGGTATACTTTGTGGCCCTCCCATATGTCTTCAATATGGGGTCCTCCGTTTCAACTGGGGCAAAAGGGATTCACGCACTCGCAGAGGTGGTCAGACGCAGGGCTTGAGAAAGTGGGACAATTATTTGAGGATGGGAGCTTCCATGAATGGGGTAAGGTGCGGAATATAGGGGGAGTGGACTCAATTTCTATATTTTAATATATTCGCATTAAGGGTATCTTGATTGACCCAAAGTGGCCGGAAGGGGTGGCTAGAGAAATAACACCAGTGGAAAACATCCTAGACCAATCTGTGAGAAGGAAGGGTATACTGTGTTAACTGTATAAGGCAATGAACAAAACTTGTTTAGAGGGGAGGCAAACCTTCCAGAGATAATGGGTGGAGTTAGAGGGTTCAGAGATTTCCAAGGACGAGTGGGCACATATATATAGGGTGGTCTTCCAGGGAGGGTTGTTCACCTCCACAATAGAACATAACTTTAAGCTGCTAATGGGATGGCACAGAGATCCAGTGAAACTGTCCAAGATGTTTCCAGGAGCATCTCTGCTGTGCCCTAGGGCTTGCGGAAACCGGGGGACCCTGGCCCAGATGTGGAGATCTAGACTATATTTTCCAAAGTGGGTTAGACATGTTTCTTGTTATATTGAAAATGTCTGTTTCTCTTTATAAATGCTAATAAAATCAAGTTTAAAAAAAGAAAACAAAACACAATAGTCTCACAAAATGTAAATAGTTCACAAATGAGATACCCACCTTTATTGTGCACTTCATGCAATTCAAAATGCATGCCTGTTCAATGGTGGCATCTTGGATAATAGATGTGTCTGCAATACCATACTCTACAGGTGGAAAACATCTGGCAATAGTAGGAATGCCAGCTCGGCCTTGGGAGAGAGGGGTAGAGAGAGAAATATCATATTACACTACAGTATCAAATGTGAATGTTTGCCTACGTTCTTACTTCCTGCGTATATGATTCACACATTTAATTTGTAGGATATATTCTCTATTGTTACCGGATTCTCTAACCTATTGCACTTTTTGAAGATGAATACTATTGAAGACTTGCTGTTAATGCCATTCCTTGGATGAAATCTAAAGAGAAACTTGAGGTTAAAAATGAGGTTCAGAAAGTCTTCAAATCACAATTGAACAGCATGCAAAGGATTTGTCATGGCCATGGACCCAGAACCCCAGACCCTGCACCATCAGGGCACGAGATCAAGGGGCACATGACCTTTTATTGTCCCTCAGTCCTGCACATAAATTAATGTGCACTAGCACATTTTCTATGGTGCAGGTACTTGGCTTCCCCTGCAGGGGCCCCCATATGCATTAGGTCGGGCGTGGCTGCTGGGAAGAGGCAGAATGCACATGTAAGCATCCTTTTAGGAGTGGCAGAGGGGGGCTGATGAGTCAAGACTATGGGCGTGGCCAGAGCTAGGCTATAAAAGCCTGCTCTGCCTCCAAGCACTCTTTTCGCGTTATTCTGCTATTACAGCGTAATGCTCACCGCCGCCTAAGCGCATTTTACCTGTCTTCAGCTACCAGCCAGAGCGCATCTTACCTGTCTTCAGCAACTCACCAAAGCGTATCTTATCTGTCTTCGGCTACCAGTCAGAGCGCATCTTACCTTGTTTCCAGTTTCCAGCCGCAGCTCTTATCTTGCAATCTGCTTCCTTCGGCACGCATCACCTTGTACTCTAACTTTCCTCTTCCATCTCCAGACCACCGGAAAGCAGCGCTCTAGCCCAATGTCCGACATACGGTGCCTGCAAGGGAAAAAGACAAGGCTAGAAACTGTTAAGGCATTACGTTTAAGGTTACGCTTAGAAAAATCTTCGCGCTTGACCTAAAACATTGTGAACTCCATTCTCTTCCCATTGGGCCTCGCTTCTTGCACCGCAACTACCGCACACCACCTATTAGGAGAAAGCGGAGGAAAGACATTATTAAAAGGATTCGGACAATAATCAAGAATCAACACTACAATATTTTAAAAGCCAAAAGACAGTAAAATATTTTAAAGGGCAAAAGACGCTTATCTTAAGGAGTGGTTCAGCCACAGCCGGTCTAGGCTGCCACGCACAAGGGCCAGTGAAGGAACTCGGTTCATTCAACGCGCCCCTGCAGTGAGAAGCAGGATGGAGATCTCGTCATCATCAATCAACAGGTGAGAATATATGGGTCAGCGCATGCTCACCACTTTCCGAGAAGACGGGTTCGAGAGGGACAGCAGTCATATAGCAGACTTCTCACGATCTCTCATAACCTCACAGGGGCAGTGCCGACAACCAGCGCAGTCCACAGCACACAAGCAGCGGAAGGAGTCTAACAAGGGTAATTCACTTCCAGAGAGGGTTGCAACTGTGCCCCAACAACCCCGCAGAGACCAGGTGAGCGTAACAGGATTGTGGCAATACTTATACCAGAGCATTGTAAATAACAAGGTACAATGAAAGAAGTGTCTTACTGACAGCAGATCTCAAACTTCACTATTCTGCTCTGCCTGAACACATTTTGCTGATAAAGTGGCCTAGACAAAAACAGGAGACACCTAGCTGGCAAAAAAAATTGTGTATATCTAACCCGGACAACTCTCCAAGGCTGGCTATAGTAGGGCATCTATTATTATTACCACAAAGGTAGATGGAGTTCGAAGACCTCCACGAGTACCCCATTTTTCCGAAACTTTGCCTTGGGCCTGTTATATAAGGCAGACACCCATTTCAGAAAGTTTGCTCTCAGTCCCATCCTCCCCAGCACCTTTATCATGAATGGCCACTCTACCCTATCAAAGGCCCTTTCCGAGTCCAATGCCACTAGACATGTATTCAGCCTTTCCACTTGCACCGAGTGAATCAGGTTGCTAGTCTTCCTGATGTTGTCTGATCCTTCACTTCACCTAATGAATCCTACCTGGTCCCCATGCACTAAGAGTGGCATCCTTCCCTCCAGTCTTGTTCCTAGGACTTTCACTAGTATGTTCACATCACCATTGAGGAGGGAAATAGGCCTATACAAGAAGCATCTAGTGGGGTCAATCCCTTCCTTTGGGATCGTAACAATAATTGCCGCCATCATCGTGGGGGGGAAAGGTTCCCCCTCCAAGCATGCATTGAATACCTTCATTAAATGCGGGGCTAACATGGATTTAAATAGTTTATAAAATGTTATCATAAACCCATCTTCCCGGGGGTGGTCCCTGATTTAATTCCCACGATGGCTTGCGTGACTTGCTCTACAGTTATGGGATTCTCTAGAGTTTATGCTATTTCTTCAGCGAGCCCTGGAATTGGTAGCCTTTCCAAAAATTGGTACATTTTTGACTCATCCCCTGCCCATTCCGATGAATAGGGGGGTTCTATAACATTCTACAAATTCACTCCCTATACTCTGAACGTTGTGTAGGAACCTGTTATCCTCCGTCCTAATAGCCCCCATTGGTCTTCCTCTTTTTCTCCTCCCTAAATCTCCATGCAGGATCCTATCAGCTCAGTCCCCCCTCTCACAATATTTCTGTTTCATGAACAGGAGTTTATTTCCATATCCTGCCTCAATATAGCTTTCAATTGTGTCTTGCACCTTCAGAGCTGTATCGCTTTGGCAGGTGAAATATATTGCCCGTGGGTACCTCCCGGTTGTAGCTCATCTATTTTCCTGTGGAGCTTAATCTCTTTCTCCTCCCTTTCTCTCTTTTTTTGGAGCCTATTCTCATCAGGGTCCCTTGTATGGTTGCCTTGAAGCCGTCCCAAACTGATTGTACCCCCACCTTCCCTGTATCATTGAAGAGGAAGTACTCTTTGATTCCACTGAGCAGTTCCTGTTGCACCGCTTTATCCTTTAGCAGGAAGTCATTACACTTCCAATGCCCCTGGGGACCCTTCAGACCGCCCATATCAACCAGAATTGTGACCATCCCATGGTCCAACCATGGAATCGATATTACTAGGAATTGTAGGACCTTATATTTTAGGTCAACAGTCAAGGTATTCATTCCACTACTCCACATAGACCATTGATCAGTCCTTATTTTCAATTCTTGACAAAAGAAAGTTTTCAAAAAATTCTTCACGTTCAGTTGTAATTTCAATTGGTGATTAATAAGCTCCTGCCAACATGTGTTTCGACCGTACAGAACACAGGTCTTCTTCAGGGCCAATGTATCACCTTTTTAAATTACCAAAAATTGATGAAGGCCAACACAACATACACAAAATAATGAATCAACATGATTTAACAAACACCATTGATGTTCCAATCACATGTAAAGGATATAATTCCAAAAATAATCAAAATGTGTTCACATTAATATAAATACTGCATGACGAGTGAATCAGGAAATGTATTGCATCTTTACATCAGTTACATCAGGTAATAAAATACCTAATACATGATTACTCTCCTTTTCTGATTCACTCACAACAACATGTGGCTTCCTATTAGCACCACCATTTCAATGTGATTGTTCTACTGACTGGGTGTACCCCTTTTAAAGTAACCCCTAATATTGTGACTGACCACTTTTTAAAAGGGTTGTTATCTCACACATCCATGCACTCTGCACTTACCCCTAATTGCCTGATATCTTTCTCTCACCTGTGAATGTTTATCATTCAATTTGCACCAGTACCCTACTGCACCAGTACCAGTACCAGTAGCTGGCCCCTCCTGGTTGCTCCCGCTCTATGGACCCTCTCAAGTTTAGGTTGATATTCTCATCGCTGAAAAGGGACTTCACCACCTTGTGGATTGTTCTCCGAAGGTCGGCTTCCGTTTCTCCTTCCTTCTCCAGGATTCCAAAGAATCGCAGATTATTTCTCCTCTCCCAATTTTTTAAGTTATCCATCTTTAAAGCTACCTCGCCTTCCCTTCTCTCCAACTCCACCAATCTCATATCTATCTGTTTCCTATGTTTCGAGGGAGGTCTGATTGTGCTCCATCGCTTGTAGTCTCTCGTCCATGCTGTCAATTCTAACATTTATTCGGTCTACTTTACCGCTGATGTCCACCCTCATTCTTCTAATCTCATCCAGATAGGAGGCGACGTCTCTCTTGGTGGACATGACATCACTCTCAACCTCCAACATGATTGGACTAAATGATGCACTGTCCAGCTCTGGTTTCTGGTATTTCAAGTGTCCACGTTTTGTTCTCCAGTCCATGGGTAGGGTGGGGCGCTGCTTCATTTGTTTGAATCATATCACAGCCCCAGATCTTGTCTCACATGTTGGGGAGGTCCTATTCACTCACATCCGGGGGCCCACACTCAGTTGCTGACTTGCGTCGCTGTCTTTGCCCCCACATTCCCCAAGTTGCCTGTCCCCTCCTAAGGCGGGCACATGTCCCAGATGGTGTTCATGGGAGCCCTCACCTTAGCTGAGTTCACTTGATGCTGTTATGGCCCCATGGGGCAGGTGGGGGGTAAATTCCACTCCGGCACTTCCCATTTGTAAAATCCTTCCTTTCTTTCTGGCACCATACAGATGGTGCCCTGACTTGGCAGGGGCAGTGAGGAGGGTCCCCCATGAGGCGGGCACATGCCTTAGAAAGGACCTGTGGGCCCACATCTTCGCTGGTTCTCCCCAAGTAGAGCCAGGGTCCCAGGATCCCTCCACGTATTTTCCTGGCTCACCTTGGGTTAATTCCTCCTTTGGATACTTACTCTGGGTCTCTCCCTTCTCCCTCCAGGACCACATCAAATTCTCCTGCCGAAGAGGGAGTGGGTACCCTGAGGCCCACTCCCACCGGGCTCCATCGGGAGGTTGTTGCGAGTATCCTGTGTGTGTGGCTTCTCTTCTGAGGCGGTGGGAACATCCACTGAGGTGGATTGGTAGGGGTCCCCCACCTGGGCTATTGGTTGTCTCCTCTCTCTTTGATGGGGTGAGGCGCTAGGTGCGGGGGGCCCTTCATGAGAGGGGGGCCAACGTCTCCTCATGTCCTTGGTACCTTCTTATATCCCTTTTCTGAGGCCTCCCTACGCCCTAAGCTAATCTCCTTATTCACTTTGGTGTTCCCTGCACCGGTTACTGCGGGATCCTGCCTGGTTTCAGGCTGTGCTGCAAGCCCCCTCTCTTGAGTCCACATATAGGCTCCAGGATCCCCCAGTTAAAGAAACCCTCTACTTGGTCTAGTTATTGATTAGGAGTCTCGCGCCCGCTCCACGTTACTCTCTTTAATGTATTCGGGAGGCTCACCCAGGGTGCCTGTTCTGGTGCTTCCTGCCTCGCTGACACTCCACCCACATTCTGCGGTACCTCCATGGTCTTCCTGCTCTCTCGCCCAGAGTTTTGGGCGGACTACTGCACCAGCCACAGACTCTGTTGGAGGTCTCCTCTCACTCAGGTGGACCGGCTCCTCTGCTCACGCCGGCCAACCAGCTGACAGTTGGGGGGGTGGTTCCTCACTTCCTCGACAGCGCTCTCAACGACTATCTTAGGAGGGGGGCAAGCGCTCGCTTACCTCCCCTCTTTTCCCGGTCTGCTTCATCTGGCACTGTACACTCAGTGTATCCCTCCAGTGCACGTCCCTCCTCGACGAAACGGTTTAGTTTTCGGCGGTGACGCCAGTGTCTATATCTTCATCAACCTCGCCCAATTCTGCTTGTTGTTTCACCCACAAGTGCCTCTAAGGTTCACCTCCGCTCAGCGAGGCTCGTGGGCCAAAGGGGGGGAGGGGCAATGACCAGGGGCTCAATCCACTATGCCTGTCCCCAAGGCGAGAGAGTCAAGCTGAGCTGGCTACACCAGCGCACCCCCTGGTGGCCTCCCTGTCTTCTTTTTAAATGTACAGCCCCTAATCAAAGGCCACTTTTACTGACAACCAGGGATTACAATAACCCCGAAACTGGATGCATTGGATGCTTGCTTAAAGCAAAACAGAGCACAGTTAGTTTAACACCCTGGCTTCTTTTGTCTTAACCACTTAGATAGCATATTTTTATAAAGGGCCCCTGAAGCATTACCATTGAATGTCCTACTTTGATGCAATTCTCTCAAGGATGTCAAGTTGTCCAGATGTAAACACAGCTTTACACAAGCACAGAACTCTGTGGAACTTAATACAGAAGGACATTTGTGTTATATTGCATAGAGCGGGAGACTGCTTCAAACAAAGCAACAAAAAGAAATCATATTGGCAGTTGGGGAAATCTGATTGCTGGGTGCTACACCTATAGCAGATTTCCCAAACATGGAAGTAATAACAGATGCATATAATAGGGGTCAAAAGCAGAGGTTGGTGTCAAGGCTAACAGATTCTTCTTGACTACAATAAAAATGCCCCCCGCGATTTAGACCCCTGATACTTAACCCCCTTGAATAGGACATTCAGAATGTGTTCTACCAGTATACACCTGTGTCTCTAATCATCAAATGCCTCAACTGGCCCAAGACAAAGTGTTCACGTCTGGTTGCCCAGCTCATCTCCACGTGTCCTGTTTATTTTTGCAGGAAATACACAAGTTAGGTATCACTGGCACGGCTCCATCCCCTGTCCTAACGCTTGCTTCCTTCAAGGTCAGAATATTGCAATCAAGGCAGCACAGTCCCTTCTGAACACACATCTGTTCTCAAAAAGGATAAGGAAAGCAATGAATGCAGCACATCTTAATGGCTGCAGGTTATTCAAATTTCCAGTCCTAACATTCCTTTTCAGCAGCATACCTGAAGTCCTTCCCTTTAGTAGATGCAGCACCAAAGGTGCTGCATCCAGTGAAAGGCTCTCATCTTCCCCATCACAGCTCGTACCTAAACTTCATGCTCCACTGCGCCACTCTTTGATCCTTTGTTTTGCCCACTCTTTCCCTTTAATGCTGGCAGTTTGACCAATGGACCATCCCTTCAGTGACTGCCCTCTTGGCGCTTGTGTCCATTGCCACGTCCTTGCTCCTTCCCAACATTGCTGTCTCCTCTAGGCAGTGGCCACTTCCTTTATTGCTTGCATTCCTGGCGCCCTACTTTCTTAAGTTCCTGCACACTCCAGTAGTCCCTTCATTACCTGCACCACTGTCCTGACTTCATCACCAGCCCCCACCTGGGACCCTCCCTTTCATTGGCTGTACTTGCACCCCTAGATCCGCTGTTGCCTGCCCTTCACTAGCCATGTCTGTCCTCTTCTTTGCCTGGATCCCCAGTTACTCACTCGTCTTTATTTGACCGTAGTCATAGGTCAGCACAGCACACATCCCCTCTCTGGTTGGCTGGGTTAACATCCCTGTACCACTGACCTCAACTGCCTTTATTGACTGCGCCTCGGGTCGGATCTTAGTCAAATACCCAGTGATGGTCCGTTTAATCAGTTCCCGTTGCATCACAGAAACATGCAATAATGCTCACAACAAACATCTGTCTAAATTAAATCAGAGATAATCATGAGGTCCACGGTAGAGGAGGGTGATGGGCAGGGGTGGACGGGCCTATGGGGAACTCTGGAGATTTCTTGGTAGGCCTCTGCACCCAGGGCCTCTTGTGTGGCATTTCCAAGTTAACTCATAGGAAAATTGTTGGGTTTGCTGAACATTTTTAAAATAGGGCCATTTTGAACCTTATTTCCAGGGCCTGTTTTGGTTCCCAGTAATTATTTCCAGGGCCTCCTTTGGCTTCCAGCCCACTCAGGGTGGTGGGAACTGATACATATAAAACATTATTTTTAAATCAAAGTTTTTGTACGTATGATATGATATATTTTATTTATAGGGCGCTCACACACAAGTGTTTCAAGGCGTGACGAGGCAAAGGAGGGGGAACAAGGGAGGACAATATAATGATCTTACTAGGCCCAGTGACATAGATATTGCGCAATTGCAGGGGAGAGGGAAGGGGGAAAGTGCAAGGGGCAGCAGAGGAGTGGAAAGAGCTGAACAAGGGATTTAAAACAATAAGTAGTGCGGACAGCATGTGGCAAGTGCAAGAGTTAAGCGCAGACAACTGGTGTCTAATAAGTGCAGGTAAGGGGACTGTAGAGTTGCAGATACAGACCCAAGTGCAAGGGTTGCCAGGAGGCAGTGCAGGTGTGCAGCTGGGTGGGCAGACACCTGGGCTCGAATTCAGAGGTATTCAGAGGTATCCCTGCACCAACTACAAAAGCCCATTTGATGCGGATATGGAATGGAAACTTGTAACTCCTAGATGACACACACATCTCTGCAGCAGGCACATACACCCTGTGAGCTATCACCATCTTTGACATCAGTGTACAAAACGATCTCTCTACAGCAGGCACATTAATGTAGCACACAGACATTCACATGGGAAACAGTAAAGGAAAGCAGGTGTCGTTTCTTGAAGGAACATTGTTTATGGTATTAATTTCACATAGCACCAGTGGAAATGGGAAATGAAGGGGAAGTGCGTATGTGACAAGTGAACACATATATATATATATATATATATATATGTTCTCTTCTACTGCATCACAATATACTACATGGAATGTAACTGTGGAGTTGGAAGAGATCCGTTACAATAAAAACCTAGTAACATTGACAAATTACTGCACAGAGCCCCCAAGTGTTGTTCTACACATTGTGGCATGTAGCAGCTATCCTTAAGAATTCACGTAATGTGCTTATATTGCTATTATTCATCATTTATAAATGTAACACTACAGGAACCAGAATACAAAGTGATGTGAGAGTAACAGACGCAGGTGGGTGAGTAGTTTACATCTAACAACACGGGATCTCTGAAGACTCTCCAACTTGTAAACATTAAAGGACACTCCAGTGGACCCTGAGTGGGAACCCACTCGGCCAGCCTTTTAGTCTTTCTCTGAGCAGTGATGCAGCCTGCTGCCTGCCTGCTCTTATGCATCCTGTGGTTAATATACTGTGCTGCAGAACAAATGCATAAGAGACAGCAAGCTTCTTTCTTTGAGCAATGCACATCGTATTTAGGCTTGCTGGCTATATGTGTCCTGTGCACATGCCAGTCTCAGAGATAAAGCACTGGCTCAAAAGAAACACTGGCAGAGCTGCTTGGGAACTATAGTCCAGCCGAATCCAATCTGTGATGTTTGATTTTCTGACCATGCTGTGGCCACTGGGACTGTGCTCCCAATCAAATGCTCTGGTAGTCCTGTTCAAGGGGGGAGTGGGGTGATTTTTATGCCTGGACCGCCAGGGCACAGGGGTCCGAACTCATCATTGGTGTTGGCACCCAGCCAACACTCATTGACAGGGCGCACCCTGTCAGCCCGTGGTCACATGGGTGCACCATGACCTGGGGGCACCCTGGCCATCACGGATCATGCAGGGCCATGGGTACACTGCAGAGTTGCCCCGCAGGGGCTCTGCAAGAGCATGGGGGACATCAGGGACAGGTGGTAATAACAAAACATACATGGCACAGTAAACCTGGAATATCAAGTGCATGACGCATCACTTCTCGAATCTGATCAAAAGGCAAATACACATCTCCAGACTACAGATTAAAAGCAGATTCCACAGTACGCGCTTTCAGGGTGATGTTCGCGTGTGGTACTGTTACTGCATGCTGATCGGTCACCTAGTTTTTGGTGCCTGATGATACAGTTCACCTAGTAATGGAGACATTGTGTAGAGACTGGTTGCTGCTTCTACACCCTCTAACATCCAGCCATTCTTGCAATCTCTAAGATATTTCCTATGAAGAGAAATTGCAATATGCTCACTTGACTGTAAAACTAATTCTAAATCCTGAGAAAAAACAATGCTTTGTCTACAAACTAAATCGGACGTCACAGTGCCAGAGGACCCATTCATCTCCTATAGGTGGCCATAGGAAAGATATGTCACAAATGCCAAAGCAATTCCACAGATCCAGATGGTGGAATCAACAGAGCACCCTGAAAACAAACACTGGCATGCAGGGCTGGTAAACACTCCAGCGCCGCAGAGCCCAGCCAGCATGAGCTGTGTGCTGCTTCATGAGGTGAGTTATCCCTCTGCTGGGAAGCTGGCCCACACCTCCTCGCTAGGTCAGAAACTCTCGAAAGCACCTCAGGAAAAGAAGCGCCATTCCTCTTTAGACTTGATTCCGAGGCTGAAGCCCTCATCAAAAGCTGATTTAGTTAGTGTCATGCACTTCTCGCCACAACATCAGCCTGGACCACGGACCCCCTCCTGCTTACCTGGTGTGCCGACTTCACAGCGACAGCGCGGACTGCTGATTCCTTCTGCTCCTGCACCCGCTCGGCCTCCAGCAGCACGCTGCACGCCATGGTGTCCCTGGCGCTTACTCCCCCGATCACATTGGGGCTTGCCCTTGTGCTTGCAGGCATACAGGGGTGCCCTCCGTCATTGCGGGCGCCCATTGGGCACGGCGCTCCACAACAGAAGGTCATGTGAACCGATCAGCGGTCATGTGACCCAGAAACAACACAAAATGTGGTCACGTGACCAGGTGGACATTCACGTGACCCATAAGAACGCCTTAAGAGAGCTCCAGCCCTCTCAGTCAGTGCTTCTCAGCTGTTCCTTCGGCGAGTAGCATTTCTTGTGCTCCTCGTCTTCTTGCTACTGGAAATCCTGGATTCCTGACCTTGTTTTCTCTACTGGATTGCCTTTTTGGATTTGCCCCTTGAAACCCTGTATACTGGAACTGACTAGACCTCTGGATTGTCCCACTGGACTGCCTTTGGATTTTGCCCTCTGGATTTGGTTGTTTCTGAACTTGTTTACCTTAACTGCTAAAGACCTCTGGATTGCTCCTTGGACTGCCCTATGTCCTACCCATCAGACTGAGGTACTTGCAGTGGAAAACAAGCATTGCTTCTTGGGTGTTACTATCCTACCTCATTGAACCCTTCTGCCTTGTGGTTTCCAAAACCTCACTCTCCACTCCTTCAGTGGAACAGCTGGGTTCCAAGCTGCCACCGGTCATCCCTAGGGTAGGTGTTATTTTCTGTCTGTTCACTTGTGCTTATTGAAGTTACCTCACACCTGCCTACTAATCGTGCCTTTCCCTTACAGCCATCCGGGACCCAGTGTTTTCTGTTCCTGCCTACCACCTGTGGCCCCAATAATCGGTCAGCGAGTTGATAGCTCTTCTCTGACTGGTACCTGGGGATGGAGGTATAATAATCCACGTGGACCTCAGATTGGGACAGTTAGTGGCTTGGCTTGCCCCCCTCTACAGCCTAGTAGCCCCTTCCTCATTCCCCAATCCCAGGACCTGTCCTGACATCTTCTCTCGGGAGCATTGCCACTTCCCCAAGTGAGATCTGATCGACACATGCAGAGCTCGAGAGAGGCTTGTCTGCCTGTGTGGCAGGGAAGGTGGGCACCTGAAGGGGAGATGTGGCTGCAACACAACAGCAAGGAATGTGCTACTTCCTTGACTGTCTCTGTGTGATGGGGAAGAAGGGGTCCGATACACCCAGAGAACGCCCTTCAGAACGAGAGAATTGGTCAGTCGGTCAGGTGGGGTCAGCGCATCAGGAGATTGTAGAATTAAACAGAGGGATGTGGGAGTGAGAGGTATCAACAAAGGGAAACAATATAGAAATAAACACATTAAAAATTTGAAAGGAAGGAAGGAATGGGTGAGGTAACTAAGGTTAGAGGGCAGTCGCAATCAGTCTACTCGTGGGATGTAAATGCTTCATTCTTACCTCATAAAGTCACAGACTTTGATTCCAGCAGTGCTGCACTGCACTCGCTTGACAAGTCTTTATTCTGTTCACTGCTTCTTTGTTCGTTCCGTTCCACTCCTTGTCTCTCTCTGCTCTGCTGCTTGTTTCGCTTCTGCACATAGTTAAGGTGGAGTGGGCGCGTCATATTATATAACAAGGGGTGTCCTAATTGTCCAATTCCTTACTCACAAGGGTGTGCATTCATTTTCTAACTAACAGTGACAATCAATGTAACATTTTCAGCAACAACAAATTGCAAAAACAGTTCACATGATTCTTTTGAATTTTTTGTTTTTTATGGTGGGTCTACATGTCCCCAAACTCTTTTTAAAAAAAATGTATTTCTGTTTTTTCAAGCTGGAGGTTAATTATTTGTCCTCAAATCTTTAAGCATAAAGTGACAAAAACAAAAAAAAAATCGAAGGAGTACCAAAGGAGTACCAAATGTCTCTTGCTCCTCTACGTAATCATGTATTCGAGAATTCATATATCGTAACATGCAGAACATACTAAGCTAAAGATTGCATATAAACCAGATGTTTGAAGAAGTAAATACATTCAACACAACTAGTTTAATCTCAGAATTATAGAAAGAGACATAAACAAAGAAATGTACATTACATAAACAAATTGCGACCATGTGCATGTGTTTGGCCCTTTGGTCTACAGTGCTACCTCTACAAATAGAGTTTTAGTTGTGACCCATATGTTGCTGCGGGTCACTGCTCCTGGTGTGTTTGTTAAACATTTTAGTCTAGGAGTTTCTATGTAGGTCAGAGTGTCCAATTCACAGTTTGTGATTGATAAGCAGGTCACCTGACCTTTCATTGGTCCTCCATTCCTTCCCAACAACAGGTCAGCAGTATCAAGGGAAGTCACAGGAGCGTAGGGTAGAGGATCAAAGCTGGGACTGTAGAATGGATTGAGCATGTGCCACATTCCTCACTTAGCGAGTGATATCATCAAAGTGTCATCATTCAACCTGCTTCCCATCCTGTGTCTTGCACAGGGTAGATTGAGGTCTGCAATTTCTGACGCTCCCAACCTGTATGAGGGACAGGGGTGAAGCGAAAAGTGTGCCTTTGTTTTTCTTTTTTTTTTTAAAGAACCCAGTATCTTTTTGAGCCATGCACTGCGCATGCGCAGCAGGTATACTGCTAGAGCGCAACCCACTGAACGTTTATAGTACATCCACCTTGACCTGAGTGATGTGAGATATTGCTGTCACTCATAAACATTGTAGGGGTGGCATTTTTGTGGTGCACCACCCCGTATGCTTCTCTGGGCAGCCAACACTGCCAAGGGGCCGTAATTGTCATCATAGAATAATCTGGTTTGTCCCGCCACGGGGTTGTTTTAACATGGCTAGGACCACCACCAGAGGTGAGGGCACTTTGCGTCCTTTTGCCTTTTCCATTTAATTTTGAAACAAAATACAGCTACAATTGGCAGAATATGGGCCTCTTTTCAGCAGAGAGGCCAAGCGCAGGTTGAATGAGCCCGGGTCCCTTACTGCCTTTCAACTTAGTGGGTCAGGCATGAGGTACAAACAGAGCCTCAACACATGGATAGTTTTTTTCGCTGGTATATATTCATAATTCCAGCCCACCCTCTTGCATCCTAAACCCCTCCTTTTATCTCGCGCCCTTATGTAGCGCTTGTTAACTTAAGTACAGGATTCATCATCATTATGATTTCTATACCAAAAGCATACTCCCAAAAACATAACATCTGTTAGAATATCACACATGAGCCCACAGTTCACTCATCTCCCACCCAGTACGTATGTGCCACCAAAGCCACCTGGCATCAAGAGGCAATCTAGCTTAGAGTGCGCATGCACAAGGATATTCACCCAGTCCCCTGGTAGTAGTGCAGGGAAATATATCTAAGCCACTTTCACCAAGTGCAGGAATATGTGCTTCTCTGAAAACACTTGTATAAACTTGCTACTAAGATGTAGGGAATTAGTTCATTGGTCACCTATTTACTGCTATGCTTTTATTCTGGGATCCCTGGCTAGTGACTTGCAAGACAGAGCTAAGCGCACTAGATTTTCCACTGACAGTACCATATTTGCCAGACGTCGACATTGCATATGAAAGATTGACTAGGCCACACTGAAAACAGACTATCACACAGGCTTTCATAAATTGGCACCTTTATAAAATAATTTGAAAATTCCAGCAACAAAATGAGACATTTACATTGACAAGGTATGAGAAAAACTTTAGCAAAGCATCAACCTGGATGCGCCTTTTGTAATAGGAAAAAAGAAACATAACATGCAATTTTACATTTTACCATCCACTTTGCATTGGGAAAGAAAACAATTCTACACTTCTCAGCGCTACCTCATTTGCCATTTACCATCTCTCCCTCATATACTTTTAGTGGACTGGTGATAAAATTGGAAAGCATCTTCACATAAAGTTCAGTGAGACAAGTGCACTTTAGAAATAGCCCCACTTGCTATCGGCCCCTTTTGACCTGGGCTAAGATTACAATAAATCAACCGATCCAGCCATGCATGTTATCAACAGGAGAGAGTCAGACTATGCAACTTGCAAACGCACAGCTTTTGTAATTCAGCAGAACATTTATATTTGTGCTTGTATCAGCACACGTTTAAACTCCGTAGATAAACACCCACCCATGACAAAGATCTCTCTTTTCTCCAAGCAGAACTATTTACCCATTAGCACATTTGGCAGAAGACATGCATTCTTTATCTGTAACCTTGGGAGTAAAACTGACAAACTTTTAGCACTCTTACAGAGCACTCCCCTTTTCAACAGGTTACTATTTGCGCACTGGTGACTGAAGAATAAGTGTTATTTTTTGCTCTTTCATGACATAAAAAGATTGAACCAGGGGTTGCCCTAATTAATTGTTTCATTTTTTAAACTTATACTCACCAGTGGCACAATGCCGATTCTGCCTGCACAGCTGGATGCCCTTTGTCTCATGGGGACTCAGGCCTTCTTTCACCCACACTCAGTTGTCTGCAGGAGAACAGCGAGGTCTCCATGCACCCGTCTCCCTCCTCTCTACAGCCCGGCTCAGTGTAGCGCAGTCAGCAACCATTCTCGAGTCCTTGATTTTTCTTGTTTGCCTTTCTCTCTTTTTTCTCTACTCAATCCTTCTCTGGCCAACCCCCTCCTCCCCTCTTCCTCTAGCTTGTAAACCTCCGTTGCTTCACCTCTGTCTATATTTTCATAATGATCCATATTTTTTTCACCACCCATTTTCATGCATTCTGTCGTGATGTCATCTGATGAGTCTAGTCAATCATCACCTCCCCTTACAGCAAACAACCCCAGTGCAGGTCAAGTGGCACAGCGAGTAGAGTGCTCACTTTGACATCCATGGTTCGAATAAGCAGCGCTCAGATACCTGAGGGTTCGTAGCACTATATAAATGTGAAATTGTTATTATTTTATTATTAGCTTCACAAACCCTTCTGTCTTTTTCTACTATGACATTTGTACACCTCTAATCTCCAGCCCGGATGAAACATGCAACATGGCATCCTCACATCATTTCTGGTTTTCTTGTTTGAACAAAGGAGCTGTTTTTGCAAAACACATTTGGCTGCCTCATTGTGTTCTTAATCTAACGTCCACAAAGCGCACTGCCACGCAGCTTTCAATTTGTGCCTTTATTTCCTAGGCTAACGTTGTAGTGTGAAGCCTGCAGCAGGTCTGTGGCCATTGCAAACCACTCTCATCCCTGTCTAATTACTAATGTCAGTATTGTTAAGATTAGTATCATTAGTAGTGTTAGTATCTAGTCATGTTATGACCATTAGCATAATACACTACACTATGCTATGCTACTATGCTCCTAATCAACCCCTCTTTAGTTTATCCTCAATGCCACACATCAGCACTAAGCCACACACCTCATGCTACAATATTAACATCCTGCATTGAAATTAGAACACGGTTGACATTTGCGCACTAATTACTCCAACAGTAGATACTCCCCTCCATCAATAAAATCTTTCAGCTTCTTTGCAGTTGCAATCAATATAGTGAAAGGCTAACCCTGACTTAATCTTATTAGAGACATCAGTTGTGTCATCAGCTTCAACAGCAAGATATTCTGTACTTCTTAACTCTTGAGTAATCATCTCCCTACATACTGCCAAAATGCATTCCAGCTGGCCCCTTCTGGATTGTTTTAGATATGCCATTAAACACTGTTGCATTTTTTTTACACGGGTTTGCATTGCACTGTCTGTACTGCTGACAGAATTCACAAGATCTCTAAATACTCCTAGATGTGAGACCATTCAGTTTCATTATGGTCACTTGACACTAGTTTTAAGCCCCACAAAAATGAACACAGTCAGTTCATTTGGATAGAATGTTCCACTTTCTCACTGTGCTGTTTTATTCCCATTCAACAGACTTCAGCTAATTTTGTGGTAATAATAATAAATGCCCTATTATAGCCAGCCTTGGAGAGTTGTCCAGGTTAGATATACACTACTTTTTTGCCAGCTAGGTGTCTCCTGTTTTTGTCAAGGCCACTTTATCACCAAAATGTGTTCAGGAAGACCAGAATAGTGCAGTTTGAGATCTGCTGTCAGTAAGCCACTTCTTTTCATTGTGCCAGGCTATTTACAGTGCTCTGTTATAGGTATTGCCACAATCCTTTGCATGCTGTTCAAATGTGATTTGAAGCCTTTCTGGTCCTAATCTTTCACCTCATGTTTCTCTTTGGATTTGATCCAAGGAATGGCCTTAACTGCAAATCTTCAACAGTATTCATCTTTGAAAAGTGCAATAGGTTAGAGAATCAGGTAACAATAGAAAGAATATCCTACAAATTAAATGTGTGTATCATATACGCAGGAAGTAAGAACGTAGGCAAACATCCACATTTGATACTGTAGTGTAACATGATACTTCTCTCGCCCCCTCTCTCCCAAGGCCGAGCTGGCCTCCCTACTATTGCCAGATGTTTTCCGCCTGTAGAGTATGGCATTGCAGACATATCTATTATCCAAGATGCCACCATTGAGCAGGCATGCATTTTGAATTGCATGAAGTGCACAATAAAGGTGGCTATCTCATTTGTGAACTATTTACATTTTGTGAGACTATTGTGTTCTGTTTTCTTTTTTTAAACTTGATTTTATTAGCATTTATAAAGAGAAACAGCCATTTTCAAAATAACAAAAAACATGTCTAACCCACTTTGGAAAATATAGTCTAGATCTCCACATGTGGGCCAGGGTCCCCCAGTTTCCGCAAGCCCTAGGGCACAGCGTAGATGCTCCTGGAAACATCTTGGACTGTTTCACCAGATCTCTGTACCATCCCATTAACAGCTTAGAGTAATGTTCATAGACCATTGATCAGTCCTTATTTTCAATTCTTAACAAATTAAAGTTTTCAATGAATTCTTCATGTTCAGTTTTAATTTCAATTGGTGATTAATATGCTCCTGCTGACATGTGTTTCGACCGTACAGAACACAGGTCTTCTTCAGGGCCAAAGTATCACCTTTTCACATTACCAAAATTGATAATGGTCAACACAACATACACAAAATAATGAATCAACATAATTTAACAAACACAATTCATGTTCCAATCACATGTAAAGGATATAATTCCAAAAATAATCAACATATGTTCACATTATTATAAATAGCGCCTTAACGAGCGAATCAGGAAATGTATTGCATGCAGGAGATGAAGTGTCATTATCAGACGTGGATATATAAAGAAAAGAACACAGAAAAGCTTCTGTAATATATTTACATCCATTACATCAGGTAATAAAATACCTAATACATGATTTCTCTCCCTTTCTGAGGCTCTCACAACAACCTGTGGCTTCCTATTAACACCACCATTTTCAATGTGATTGTTCTACTGACTGGGTGTATCCCTATTAAAGTGACACCTAATATTGTGACTGACCACATTTTAAAAGGTTTGTATCTCACACATCCATGCTGTCAGGGACCAGGATTGGAAATTCTGGAGTCGCTGGAAGTTCAGACTTCGATGAACTTTCTAGTCCTCACCCAACATGGCGCCAGTGCCTATAAATCTAGGCCCCGCCCACTACTCGGCGCGTTGTATCTGTGTTTGTTTTCATTCAACGCTCCGAGACCTGTGTACTCGTTCTTCCTTACTGTGCTGTTGATTCCTCTATAGCCCTCCTGTAGTAGCCTGTACTACACTAATATCCCTCTCTTTCTACCTGTCCTCCCTAGTTCCGTACTTCTATTTTTTCCACGTTCCTTAATTGTCCGGCTGTTGGTTTTCCTCCTCTCCTCCTGGCTACACTAGCTCGCCTACCGCTCTGTGTAGTCGGCGTCAGCGCCTCTTTCACGGAACCCTTCCGTACTCCTTGCTTATCTCCCTGTCCGCTCGGCTTCCTGCCTCCTTCTTGCTGGCGGCCTCGGCGTCTCCTCTCTGCGCCGCATTCAGCGGAGCTTAATAAGGTGTCCCCTTTTGCTTCTCCTCTTGTGTGTATTACCGTTAACTTACTTCCTCCTTGTTTTCTGCTCTCCGCTACTTTCTTCATTCTTTGTATTCCACCCCTTTCTTCATTATTCCTTCTTCCTTACTTTTGTTGTTTTTCTTCCTTGCTCTCTCTTCTTCTCTTTATCCATTGTTATTAGTATCCTCTCTTCGGATTGTGTATTCCACGATTACTATTATCCCGGACATTGTACCTGAAGATCTGTGCCATCTCTTGAACTCATCAGCTGAACCATCTATGGACTAGGGTTTTTTCTGCCTTCAAGCTTTTTCCCTAGAACTGAGGCTGGCCCCCTTGGGTTCCCCTAGGGCAGGTCTTAACCTCTGCCAAGGTGGCCTCCGGAGGGGCCAGACCTTACCTACACGAAAAGAAGGTTCGAGCACCTGGAGTCAAAGGTTCAAGGACGAAGAGGAGACCCCAGAAGACCGAGACTGACCTTCAAGGATTTACCTCAGGGGAGTCAGGTGAGGAGAAAGGGGAGGTAGACTCGGATCTTGACAGCATACAACGCCCAACACCTACCATGGCCTCATTGGAACAATACCAAGAATTGGTGGCAGCTATGCAGAACCTTACGGCCGAAGTCCAGGTGCTGAGAACAGAGAATATCGCTCTCCGACAGCAGGCAGTCTTACATAGAGATGACCACGGCGATCTACCAGCTATGCCCCTTTCTTTCGGCAAGTACGATGGTCATCCGGGAGGATTGAAGGACTTCCTGGATGCCTGTAATGTTTATTTTGCCTTTCAAACCCATGCCTTTGAATCAGCGAAATCTAGAGTCGGATTTATAATAGCCAATCTCACAGGGAACGCACTAGCCTGGGCTACCCCGCTGGTCGCCAGAAACGACCTCTCCTTGAATGACTATGATCGTTTTGTAGCAAACTTCAAGGAAGAATTTGACAGACCCGAAGTATTCTACTCTTCTCGAGAAGCCATTTTGGATGTCATACAAGGGAATACAGACGTCCAAATGTACATATCCCGCTTCCAGAGATTGGCGGCTAAGGCAGACTGGCCAGACTCTGCTCAACAAACCATATTCAGAAGAGGACTTCGCGATGAAATCAAATGTGGCCCGACCAGTATCCTGCCAAGATTTTATGACCTTGTCTCTACAGATAAAATTCCATTTGACGGAACGGCGACAAGAAAGACGACGAATCAGAGGTACCCCTCAATCTGTCAGTCTACCTAACCATTCTCCCACAACCAGGACAAATTTTACTCCTGAAGAACCCATACAAACAGGGGCCACCCGAGGGCCTCTCACTCCTGAGGAACGCAAACGTAGAAGGGAAGCCGGATTATGTATGTATTGCGGTTACTATAAACACTTATTAAGAAACTGTCCGGAAGTGCCTCCTAGGCGGAAGGAAAACTTCAGCCCCCGATCTACTGCAAGGGAAGTTTCGGGGGAAGTGCCAAGTACCCTTGCAACCACTCAAGAACCATGAACAACCCTGAGGAGAACAGTCTGATGGTGTTCCGAGTCAGATTGTGGCTATCCGACTCCGGTCCCACTGAGGTGCTTGACATGTTAGACTGTGGAGCAGCCGGGAACTTTATGGACTCCAACTGGGCACGGGAACATCAAGTATCCACTAAACCTAAGGTTACTCCCATTCCGGTGGAAGGTGTGGATGGCAGGCCTTTGTCCTCCGGACCAATTACCAGAGAGACGATGCCCTTAAGGATGGAGCTGAGTCATCATTCACAATATTTGGTATTCTATCAGATCAGAGCTGCACACTTTCCTGTGGTCATTGGAATCCCTTGGTTAAGAAAACACAATCCTCACATAGACTGGAAGGCCAATAAAGTGAGTTTTAATTCACTCTTTTGCAAGTTGACCTGTATGAACCAGTCTGTATTCTCCACATATGAAGAAGTGACGTCGGGTCCAGCCCTAGGTCCGGCTCTAATCGCCTCGATTCCAACACAATATCAGGAGTTTTCCGGGGTGTTTTTAGACATTCAACCCTGAGAATTGCCTCCCCACAGAGCAGAAGACTGTGAGATTGACCTTGTTCCTGACGCTGTGGTTCCATTCGGGCAGATGTACCCTTTGTCTCTCCCTGAAAGGAAAGTCCTGCAAAACTATCTGGACTCCAATCTACAGAATGGGCTCATCCAGGAGTCAAGATCCGCTTGTGGAGCCTCATTGTTCTTCATTCCGAAGAAGGATAGCGCTGAATTACGCCCATGCATCGACTATAGAGGGCTAAATAAGGTGACGATTAGGGACAGGTATCCCATGCCATTGAGCCGAGACATCCTGGAGGCGGTACAGGGGGCTATTTACTTCAGCAAGCTGGATTTAAGGGGCGCGTACCACCTCTTAAGAATAAGACAAGGGGATGAATGGAAGACGGCATTCCGCACCCCTTTTGGACTATTCGAATACAGGGTGATGCCATTTTGCCTTGTCAATGCCCCCGCTGTTTTTGAGAGGTACATTGACAAGGTATTTGCCGATATGTTGTTCGTATCGGTTGTGGTGTATCTGGATGATATCCTGGTATTCTCCCAGACGTTACCTGAGCATAGGTTAGTGGTTAAGAGGGTACTACAGCGACTTCAGGATCACAAGCTTTTGGTTAAACCCGAGAAATGCCAATTCGAAGCCACTTCGGTATCCTACCTAGGATTCATTCTGTCCGGTAAGGGCATAGAGATGGATCCCATTAAGGTGAAGGCTATCAGGGAATGGAGAGACCCCAGCACTGTCAAGGAGCTACAAAGCTTCTTAGGATTAGCCAACTTTTATAGGAGGTTCATTCCCAATTTCTCCAACGTGGTGCTTCCTCTTACTTCCCCGCTAAAAAAGGGTGTCAAGTTCATCTTTGGAGAGGAACAACAGAGGGCTATTCAAACCCTTAAGGAGTGTTTCTCCTCTGCTCTCATTTTGGTACAGCCGGATCAGACTAAACCTTACAATTTAGAAACTGATGCGTCAATAGGGGCAATAGGTGCCATCCTCTTGCAGAAGGCTGCTGATAACTACAAACACCCGGTGGCATATTTCTCAAAGACCCTTACCAGTAGCGAACGAAATTACTCAGTCCTGGAAAGAGAGCTTTTGGCCATCAAATTAGCTTGCCAAGAGTGGCGTCATCTCCTACATGGTGCAATCCATTGTTTTGTGATCAGAACTGACCATCGTAACCTCCAGGTTCTCCAACAGATGGAATGTACCAATGCCCGTCAAGCTAGATGGGCTTATTTTTTTTTTGCAGTTCGATTTTGTATTGACATACATTCCTGGCTCTGAAAATAAGAAGGCGGATGCCTTGTCACAAAGCATTGGGAATAGCTTAGGGAATTACGAAGGACATGACCGTATTTTCCCCAATCTCAAGGTCTTAGCATCCACTGTTTCCTTCCTACAAGATCTGGTACCTCAATATCAGACTTTCACAGAACTCCCTTCTACAGTCATCCAAGGTAGTGATGGATTATATTACCATGAAGACGCCCTTTTCATTCCTACCAAGAGACTCCAGAAACTCATCCTATCCTGGTGTCATGATTCTCACTTGACGGGACATCCTGGCATTAGAAAGACCTATGAACTACTACAAAGAGGTTTCTGGTGCCAAATTTAAGAATGGATGTGTACCAGTATGTTACTTCATGCTCGATTTGGCCCTCTAATAAATACCGAACGGGTAAGCCACTCTTGCAGCAACATTCCTTACCGTCACGACCATGGGAACATATTTCTACGGACCTCATTGTCGACCTCCCACCTTCTGACGGCATGACGGTAATCATGGTCACAATAGACTCTTTCAGTAAGCTGGCCCACTTTTCTGCCTTCAAACAAATACCTTCCGCTTCAGAGACCGCAGATGTCTTTGTCCGAGACATAGTCTGTCTGCATGGGTTACCCCGGACTATAGTATCCGATCGGGGACCTCAGTTCACGTCTAAATTCTGGGCTTCGCTTTGTCAGACTTTGGGTATTCACCGAGCCCTTTCCTCTGGTTACCACCCTCAGAGTAATGGGCAGACGGAAAGGTTAAATGCCAGTTTGGAGCAATACTTGAGGTGTTTCTGCAGTCCACAACAAGAAAGGTGGCACCATTTCCTTTCGCAAGCAGAGTTTGCTTATAATAATTCACTGCATACCTCAATCCAAATGAGTCCTTTTTTGTGCACCTATGGGTTTCATCCCCAACACTTACCTGGGCTCTGCTCTCCAACCACGAAGATCCCTGCCTTGGATGGTATCTTGCAGGAAATACATGAAGTTCATGAACTCGCCAAGAAGGCACACCAGGTCAATCAACAAACTCAGAAGAGATGGGCAGATAAGAAAAGGGGATCTAATCCCAACTGGGGATTAGGACAATTAGTCTGGTTATCTACTAGATTTCTACCTAGATGGGTTCATGCTGGAAAGTTTTCCCCTTGGTTTCTTGGACCATTTCCTATTCTACAACAAATAAACCCTGTTGCTTATAAGCTCAAACTTCCGGACTATCTCAAGAGAGTTCATCCGTTTTTTTATGTCTCCTTGCTCAAAGAATATAAGGAAGATCCGTTCCTTAGACCCATTCACAAGGGTCATGCCCAGGTAAGACCGATTCCAGAAGAATTTGAAGTGGCATACCTGGTGGATTCCAGATACCGCAAGGGTCGACTCCAATACCTGGTTCACCTGGTTCAGTGGAAGAAAGGTCCTGGGAACCGGTAAACCATATTCATGCCCCCAGACTTCTGAGAAGGTTCCATCGTCTCCACCCGGGCAAACCTGGGGGTCCCCCGAGAGGAAGGGGGCATGCTGTCAGGAACCAGGATTGGAAATGTTGGAGTCGCTGGAAGTTCAGACTTCGATGAACTTTCTAGTCCTCACCCAACATGGCGCCGGTGCCTATAAATCTAGGCCCCGCCCACTACTCGGTGCGCAGTATCTGTGTTTGTTTTCATTCAACGCTCCGAGTCCTGTGTACTCGTTCTTCCTTCCTGTGCTGTTGATTCCTCTATAGCCCTCCTGTAGTAGCCTGTACTACACTAATATCCCTCTCTTTCTACCTGTCCTCCTTAGTTCCGTACTTCTATTTTTTCCGCCTTCCTTAATTGTCCGGCTGTTGGTTTTCCTCCTCTCCTCCTGGCTACACTAGCTCGCCTACCGCTCTGTGTAGTCGCCGTCGGCTCCTCTTTCACGGAACCCTTCCGTACTCCTTGCTTATCTCCCTGTCCGCTCGGCTTCCTGCCTCCTTCTTGCTGGCGGCCTCGGCGTCGCCTCTCTGCGCCGCGTTCAGCGGAGCTTAATAAGGTGTCCCATTTTGCTTCTCCTCTTGTGTGTATTACCGTTAACTTACTTCCTCCTTGTTTTCTGCTCTCCGCTACTTTCTTCATTCTTTGTATTCCACCCCTTTCTTCGTTATTCCTTCTTCCTTACTTTTGTTGTTTTTCTTCCTTGCTCTCTCCTTTTCTCTTTATCCATTGTTATTAGTATCCTCTCTTCGGATTGTGTATTCCACGATTACTATTATCCCGGACATTGTACCTCAAGATCTGTGCCATCTCTTGAACTCATCAGCTGAACCCATATATGGACTAGGGTTTTTTCTGCCTTTGAGCTTTTTCCCTAGAACTGAGGCTGGCCCCCTGGCATTCCCCTAGGGCAGGTCTTAACCTCTGCCAAGGTGGCCTCCGGAGGGGCCAGACCTTACCTACACGAAAAGAAGGTTCGAGCACCTGGAGTCAAAGGTTCAAGGACGAAGAGGAGACCCCAGAAGACCGAGACTGACCTTCAAGGATTTACCTCAGGGGAGTCAGGTGAGGAGAAAGGGGAGGTAGACTCGGATCTTGACACATGCACTCTGCATGTAACCCTAATTGTCTCATAACTTGCTCTCACCCGTGAATTTTTACAATTCAATGTGCACCAGTACCCTAATTTGTGTTATCTTAATCCCAAACGTAGATGATACTTTACCTTCCTTCTAATATGCTGTTCCAACTATATGATAGACTGTTGTCCACCAGTTCGCAAAATTCTAAAATGTAAAATATATTTTTTCTCCATCAGACACTGTCTATCCATTATTTCATATTCTTACGGTATCTGAAAACAGTATGTCCTACCTTGCAGGTTGGATTTAAAACTCTAGTCCCAATGGCTTTTATTTGAACTTGTTTTCTTTTTTCTTTTTTTGTCTCCTTGGATGGAGTGGTATTTCTTGACCTACAAAATTCTCATTACCTATTTATATTCCAAATGTTCCTTGAATTATTTCTAGAATGTTTTCTATAACCATAATTTTCCAGGGCGCAGATCTAAATAAAGATAGTCAATACTATCAATGAGGCTTTAATTTCCATTCCTCACCAAGGACTTTGGAAAACTCCCATTCAAGTACCTGACAAGGGCTCAACATCAATTGTCACATTAATAGTTCCTCTTACCTTTATACTGCTTCTAATAGCATGTGACTTCTTCTGGCAGTGGTCTGCTCCACGCAACCGAGCTGGAGCAGGCCACATCTTTAAATAGTCATTCCATCACATGCGTGCACATTGAAATATTGAAATATTAACCCCTTTATTTTAATCTACACCGTGGGAAATTATGGTTATAGAAAACCTTCTAGAAATAATTCAAGGAACATTTGGAATATAAATAGGTAATGATATCCAGTTTTGTAGACCAAGAAGCGTTACTCCGTCCAAAAAAGGAAAAAGATAACAAGTTCAAACAAAAGCCATTGGGACTTGAGTTTTAAATTCAACCTCCGAGGCAGGACATATTGTTTTCAGATACCGTATGAATATGAAATAATGGATAGGCAGTGTCTGACAGAGAAAAAATATATTTAAAATTTTAGAATTTTGCAAACTGGTGGACAACAATCTATCATATAGTTAGAACTTCATATTAGAAGGAAGGAAACGTATCATCTCTGTTTGGGATTAAGATAAAACACATTAGGGTACTGGTGCACATTGAATTGTAAACATTAACGGGTGAGAGCAAGATATGAGGCATTAGGGGTACGTGCAGAGTGCATGGATATGTGAGATAACAACTCTTTTTAAAAAGTGGTTGGTCACAATATTAGGGGTCACTGTGATAGTGGTACACCCAGTCAGTAGAACAATCACATTGGAAATGGTGATGTTAATAGGAAGCCACAGGTTGTTGTGAGAGAATCAGAAAAGAAGAGTAATCATGGATTAGGTATTTTATTACCTGATGTAACTGATGTAAAGATATTACAGATGTTTTTCTGTGTTCTTTTCTTTTTATATCCACGTCTGATAATGACACTTCAACACCTGGATGCAATATGTTTCCTGATTTGCTCGTAATGCATTATTTATATTAATATGATCATATGTTGATTATTTTTGGACTTATATCCTTTACATGTGATTGGAACATGAATTGTGTTTGTTAAATCATGTTGATTCATTTTTTTGTGTATGTTGTGTTGACCATCATCAATTTTGATAATGTGAAAAGATGATACATTGGTGCTGAAGAAGACCAATGTTCTGTACGGTTGAAACACAAGTTGGCAGGATCATTTTAATCACCAATTGAAATTAAAACTGAACATGATGAATTCTTTGAAAACTTTAATTTGTCAAGAATTAGAAATAAGGACTGATCAATGGTCTATGCGCAGTGGTGGAAGCAATACCCTGAATGTTGACATACCATTTGTTAGGCCCAAAAGGGATTCTTGGTCTAGATTGTCAAACCCTGCAGCAACAATGTCTTTGGATAAAACAGTAGACCAATATTGTATGTGGTTGCTCAACAGAATAACAGTCGGCCAACCCTCGGTTATCTGAGGGTTAAATTGTTTCCTTATTTTGTATGGTCACGTCCACTAAGATTAAATTGATGTGGGAGAAGGAATCATGGATCGTGGATTAGAAAGTGAATGGCATGTCACCTTCTTGCACCGGTTGGAGGGAGTCACATTGACCCCTTTAACCGCTCCGAATCACTCAGGTTAACCCTCCTCATTTGGTGCACCCCATCCTCTTGTGATCCCTCAGTGGGCCAAATCCCATATTGAAATCCCCACCCACCACCAATTGACCTTCAACAAATTGAATTAATTTGTCTCTGACCATCTCCCAGAATACACATTGCTGCACATTTGGTGTGTATATTGAACCAATAGTGAGCTGAACCCCATGTAATTGACCCTTTGGGAATACATACCTCCCATTGGGGTCGGTCAGTACCGCATCTATCAGAAAGCTCATCCGGGTTGAGACCAAGACCACAACCCTGCATGTCTTTTTTATGTCAGACGCCATAATCACTTAACCCACCTCCCGGGAGCGTATTCTGGGTTTCCCCCTTCTTCCAATGTGTTTCCTGTAAGCATATCCAGTCGAGATTGGACCTCTTGAACTCACGTAGAACCATAGATCTTTTTGAAGGTGAGTTCAGACCCCGGACATTTAGGGAGCCTATCTGCATATCACCCTGGCCAGACATCTCCTTTTACCCAAAGGAACACTCTACCCCCCCCCCCCGAGACAATTACAATTTCTGGACCCTCTTAACCGGATTCCTACACCACACCATTGATTTAACACATTCACATACTGAACATAGATCCCCCACTACCCCACACACTCCTCTATCTCACCCCTCTTGGCATCCAACCCCCCCCAGAGCCATTTGCCCTGACGAGATTGAATCACAAATGATCCTCCCCCTTAGTGGACCGGCTCAACCAAACACACTAATTCGAGCCCCCATCTGTTCCCTCTAACAACAACATACAATTCACCCATAAATTCACCCCGCCTCTTCTTAATCATTGAAACTCAATGCTATCAGCTCCAACGGGTCTCACGGCTCAGTAGGAGCCCGCCTGGGGCTATACAAGCTTCCTGAATTTTCTGGATCCCAGGACTTTATGTCTATTTGGACCCTTCATGCGCCATTTTCTGTCTTCCTGGCCCTTTCATCGTCAGCCATTTTTTTACCATCTCCGCCCAATAACCCTTCCATGACTCTCCTTAAATCTTCCTTGGTCACCAGTTTGTAGCTGTATCCCTCATCCTCAAAGGATATAGAGAAGGGGAACCCCCGGCGGTACCTCATGCCCTTCTCACAAAGCCACTTTGTGAGATGGGCACACATTTCCCTCTTCACCAGTGTTAGTGCCGATAGACCCTGGTAGATCGCCAACTTCGCATTTCCCAGTCACACAGAGCTTAGCCCCCTTACCTTCTCAAGTATTTTTTGTCTGTCTGGATAGTTGTGGAAGCACTCAAGCACTGAGCGCTGGCCCCTCCCGGTTGCTCCTGCTCTATGGACCCTCTCAAATTTAGGTTTGTCCATATTCTCATCGCTGAAAAGCGTCTTCACCACCTCGTGGATGGTTTTCTGAAGGTCTGCTTCCATTTCTCCTTCCTTCTCCAGGATTCCAAAGAATTGCATATTATTTCTCCTCTCCTGATTTTTCCATCTTTAAAGCTACCTCGCCTTCCCTTCTATCCAACCCCACCAGCCTCAGATCCATCTGTGCTTCTGATGTTTCGAGGAAGATCTGATTGTGCTCCACCCCCTGTAGCCTCTTGTCCATGCTGTCAATTCTAACATTTATTCGGTCTACTTTACCGCGGATGTCTGCCTTCATTCCTCTAATCTCTTCAGAAGGAAGGCAATGTCTATCTTTTTGGAGATGGCATCGCTCTCCACCTCCGACATGATTGGACTAGATGATACACTCCCCAGCTCTGGTTTCTGGTATTTGAAGTGTCCAGGTCTTGCTCTCCAGTCCATGGGTACGGTGGGACACTGCTTTATTTGTTTAGGTCATATCTCAGTCCTAGGACTCCCGCTGTTTGTCTCACATGTTGGGGAGGTCCTATTCACTCACTTCCAGGGGCCCACACTCACTTGCTCACTTGCGTTGCTGTCTTTGCCCCCACAGTCCGGGACACTTGGGTGCTTGTGGTGGGGAGGTGGATGCCTGGATCACCTCCTTCCTTCCCCTCTCTCAGACGGGGAAGTTCTTGTATATCTCTGCACTCCCCTTCTGAATGTGGAGCACCACGTTGCTTGGCCCCTCCTAAGGTAGGCACATACCTCAGATGGGATTCATAGTGGCCTCACCTTAGTCAAGTTCACTTGACGCTGTTAGGGCCCCACGGGGCAGGTGGGGTGGTAAATTCCACTCAGGCTCTTCCCATTTATAACGTCCTTCCTTTCTTTTCTGCACCATACAGATGGTGCCCTAACTTGGCTCGGGCAATCAAGAGGGTCCACCACGAGGCGGGCACATGCCCCAGAAAGGACCTGTGGGCCCACACCTTCGCTGGTTCTCCCCAAGTAGTGCTGGGGTCCCAGGATCTCTCCACGTCTTTTCCTGGCTCACCTCTGGTTTATTCCTCATTCGGGTACTTACTGCGGGTCTCTCCCTTCTCCCTCCATGGCCACCTCAGTTTCTCCTGCTGTAAAGGCGTGGGCACCTCTAGACCCCCTCCCACCAGGCTCCAGCGGGAGGTTGTTGCGCATATCCTGTGTACGTGGCTGCTCTTGTGAGGCGGTGAGAACCTCCCCCGAGGTCGATTGGCAGGGGCCCCCCCTGGGCTATGGGTTGTCTCCTCTCTCTTTGGTGGTGTGAGGCACTAGTTGCGGAGGTCCCTTCATGAGAGGGGGGCCACCCGTCTCCTTATGCCCTAGCTGCCTTCTTATGTCCCTTTTCTGAGGCCTCCCTATGCCCGGCCTAATCTCCTTCTCCACTTAGATATTCCCTGCACCGGTTACTGCAGGCTCCCGCCTGTTATCAGGCCATGCTGCACTTCTGGTAGCCCCCTCTATTTGGTCAACATACAGGTTCCAGGATCCCCCAGTTAAAGGAACCCTCCACTTGGTCTAGTTATTGATTAGGAGTCTCGCGCCCGCTCCACGTGACTCTCTTTAATGTATTTGCGAGGCTCACCCTGGGGGGCCAGTTCGGGTGCTTCCTGCCTCGCTGACACTCCAACCACATTTGCGGGACACCTGCGGTCTTCCTGTACTCTCCCCCAGAGTGTCGGGCGGCCTACTGCGCAAGCCGCCAACTCAGTTGTAGCTCTCCCTTCCCACAGGCGGACCGGCTCCCCACTCATGCCGGCCGCCCAGCTGACGATTGGGTGGGCCCTCACTTCCTCGGTTGCGCTCTCAACAACTATCTCAGGAAGGGTCGGGGCAAGCGCTTACCTCCCCTCCTCTCCCGGTCTGCTTCCTCTGGCACTGAGCACGCAGCGTATCACTCCAGTGCACATCCCTCCCCGCTGAAACGCTTTGGTTTTCGGCGGTGATGCCAGTGTCTGTATCTTCATCAACCACGGGCCGATTTTGCGCGTTGTTTCTCCCACAGGGTCCTCTAAGGTTCATCTCCTCTCAGCGAGGCTCGTGGTCCACAGGGGGGGCAAGGGCCGGGGGCTCAATCCACTTTGCTGGTCCCCAAGGCGAGAGAGTCAAGCTGAACTGGCTACACCAGCGCACCCCCTGGTGGCCTCCCTGTTTTATTTTTAAATGTACAGCCCCTATTGAAAGGTGACTTTTACTGACAACCAGGGATTACAATAACCCTCATACTGGATGCACTGGACTCCTGCTTAAAGCAAAATGGAGCACAGTTAGTTTAACACCCATGACTACCAGGGGCTTCTTTCGTCTTAACCACTTAGATAGTATCTTTCTATAAAGAGCCCCTGAAACATTACCGTCGTATGTCCTACCTTGATGCAATTCTCTCAAGGATGTCAAGTTGTCCAGAAGTAAACACAGCTTTACACAAGCACCGCACTCTCTGGAACCAAATACAGAAGGACATTCGTGTTTTATTGCATAGAGGGCGAGACTGCTTCAAACAAAGCAACAAAGAGAAATCATATTGGCAGTTGGGGAAATCTGATTGCTGAGTGCTACACCTATAGATGAATTCCCAAGGATGGAAGTAATAACAGATGCATATAGCAGAGGTAAAAAGCAAAGGTTGTTGTTAAAGCTAGCAGGCTCTTCTAGACTAGAATAAAGTGCTAAATGCCCCCAGCGATTTAGACCTCTTATACTTAACCCCCTTGTATTGGACATTCAGAATGTTTTCTACCAGTATGCACCTCTGTCTCTAATCATCAAATGCCTCAACTGGCCCAAGACAAAGTGTTCACGTCTGGTTGCCCAGCTCATCTCCACGTGTCCTGTTTATTTTTGCAGGAAATACACAAGTTAGGTATCACTGGCACGGCTCCATCCCCTGTCCTAACGCTTGCTTCCTTCAAGGTCAGAATATTGCAATCAAGGCAGCACAGTCCCTTCTGAACACACAGCTGTTCTCAAAAAGGATAAGGAAAGCAATGATTGCAGCACATCTTAATGGCTGCAGGTTATTAAAATTTCCAGTCCTAACATTCCTTTCCAGCAGCACACCTGAATTCCTTCCCTTTAGTAGATACAGCACCAAAGGTGCTGCATCCAGTGAAAGGCTCTCATCTTCCCCATCACAACTAGTACCTAAACATCATGCTCCACTGTGCCACTCTTTGATCCTTTGTTTTGCCCACTCTTTCCCTTTAATGCTGGCAGTTTGACCAATGGACCATCCCTTCAGTGGCTGCACTCCCCCACCTGGGAAACTCCCTTTCAGTGGCTGTACTCGCACCCCTAGACCTGCTCTCTGTTGCCTGCCCTGCACTAGCCATGTCTGTCCTATTCTTTGCCTGGATCCCCAGTTACTCACTCTGCTTAATTTGCCCGTAGACATAGGCCAGCATAGCACACATCCCCTCTCTGGTTGGCTGGGTTAACATACCTGTACCACTGACCCTTAACTGCCTTTATTGCCTGCACCTCGGTTTGGATCTTAGTCAAATACCCAGTGATGGTCCGTTCAATCAGTTCCCACTGCATCACAGTAACATGGATAAATGCTCACAACAAACAGCTGTCTAAATTAAATCAGAGATAATCATGAAGTCCACAGTAGGGGAGGGTGGTGGGCAGGGGTGGACTGGTCTATAGGGAACTCTAGAGATTTGCTGGTAGGTGTTAGGCAGAATCCTGTGCAGTGCCCCTAGGGACCACTACACACAATTAAGACTACAGGTGGTGATACAAGTTTTACCTTTGTTACAAGCCTGTACTACTATGTCAGAGTGGTAGCGGCGGAGCAACCAGGCTTATCTCAAGAGTATATGAGCAGTAGCAGAGATTACAGAAAGGGACCACAATTACTGTGACTCAAGCAAACACTGACTCAAGGTTTCAGGTAGAAAAATATAAGTGCATTTATTTTTAAACCATTCGTTATAAACACAACACTTCTATTAAACTTCAACAAAGACCACACGTTAAATATACTACAACTAACCAATTCACTTTGTACAGTAAGTGTCAAGGTAAGTACCCTGTGTTGGAATGAACCGGTGTTAGGCACAAAAACAAGCGAATAGGATTGCGATCACTTTTTGACAGTTCGGTCTACTAAACAAACACGTATCCGTGACATGAAATGCTACCGGGGCAAAAACACACTTAGCACCTGAGATACCCAGAGGGAGTTGGAGGCAAAAATCACAGGCGATATTTTGGTTAGGCAGGCAGAATCAAGAAACACTCAGGGACTAGAGTTCAAAAGTCAAAGGGCCGGAGCCAGGGTCGAAAGACACCGGGGCCAGTTGCCGAAAATCACACGGTCCGACAGTTCATGATTCAACGTAGCCAAAAGTAAATGTCAATTTTCGGAAGCAAAAGTCATAAGAAGGAGGGAAGACAAGGGCAAGCCTTGGAAATGAAGAAGAAAGGGATTCACCCAGTTACCTCAACTGAACACAGTACCTTGTTCCAATGGTGCAGCTGGTGCCCTGGCAGTTTTTTTCTGTTGGTTTCCCACAGACCCACGATTCCTGGAGCTTCGTTGGGAAGGAGGACGTATGAAGGGGGTCTGCATCACACAGAGATGAGGCCGGCAGCAGCAACACAGAATAAAAGGTGCACTCCTTAAAAACAGGAGAGGCTCTTCAGGTGGCTATCCGGACCACTAAAGCAGTGTGCAGCGATTTCGAACACGGAAGAGGATCCTCTGGCTGTAGAAGATGAGCTGGTTATCCCCACCAAGCTCAAGGGAAGAAGCCTCCGGACTGGATCTTCTCTGAGTCGTTGAAGGGCAGATAGCTCAGGACTGCAGCAGGGCTTCACTGGGACGGGGTAGTTGCAGCAGCCGTCGTTCTCTCCGCTTCTCTTCGGTTCCTTGTAGTTCCAGTGGTGACTCTCTGACTTCTAGCCCAAGAGACCTGCCTTTTATGCGAAAAACCCCCATTCACGCAGCCTGGCTGTCAATCACCCAGCATGGGGGTTGTCCAGCCCCGACAACTACCCGGGCCAATCATGACAAAGTGCAATTTGGGTTTCCTAGGATACCCTGTGCAGGGGGACTACACCTCTCCTTCACATTCAGCCACCTAGACACCCAGGCGCCTTGAGGAGGGCTTCTGGGCAGAAGCCTGCCAAAAGACAGTGAACAAAGTAGGCAAACCTAGTTTGCTACGCAAAGTAAAACACAAGAAGGACTTTAACAAAAAGAAATGGCGAAAAACCCAACCGGAGCCAAGAGAAAGACGATTTGGTCAAGCGGGTTTATGTTCGAGGCTAATATAATAGCCAAGAACAGTACCACGTTTATTTAATATAATCGCGGTAGAAAAGTTAGGGTAGATACCACTGCCACCAGCAAATTCTAAATGTTAAAAGAGCGAAACAATGCTCTAGGAGGTACAGATAAAAAGGGATACGAGTTAACCCTTTACAGTATTCCATGGAAGATGGGGTGTACTGGATCTGTGGTAGATTGACTAAGTAAAGTTAATGGTAACTTTACACTTTTCTGGGGGACAGTAGTCGCCTCAGAAATGGAGTAGAGGGAAGTCTCAAAGACAACCCTGTGCCATGGCACTGAAGGTGCTGTGTGACACACAAAAAGAAGGGGGCTACTGAAGTGGTGTACTTCAGAGTCAACAATCACAAAAACAGGTAGAAACACATAGCAAAACCCATGTAAGAATGGGGGAAAAGCTCTCACTCTTACCAAGTGGAAAAAAATAAACTCCAGAAGTCCAGCAAAGCTGCTGGGGGACTCACTAGGTGAGGGAAATTAGCCATAAATGAGAATTCTCCCTAACAGTAGGCTTCTGCACCAAGGGCCTCTTGCGTGGCATTTCCAAGTTACCTCATAAGAACATTGGTGGGCTTGCTGAAAATGTGTAAAATAGGGCCACTTTGATCCTTATTTCCAGGGCCTCTTTTGGTACCCAATAATCATTTCCAGGGCCTCATTTGGCTCCCAGTTCACTCTTGGTGGTGGGCACTGATGCATGTAAAAAGATTTTTTGTAAATCAAAGGTTTGGAGCGTATGATATGATATATGATATGATATGATATTTTATTTATAGGGCGCTCACACAAATGTGTTTCAAGGTGCGACGAGGCAAAGGAGGGAACAAGGGAGGACAATACAACAATCTTACTAGGCCCAGTGACATTAAGATCGCGCAAGTAAAGGGGAGAGGGAAGGGGGAAAGTGCAAGGGGCAGCAGAGGAGTGGAAAGTGCTGAACAAGGCAGCAAAACAACAAGTATTACGGACAGCAGGTGGCAAGTGAAAAAGTTAAGCGCAGACAACAGGTATCTAATAAGTGCAGGTAAGGGGACTGTAGGGTTGCAGATACAGACCCACGTCCAAGTGTTGCCAGGAGGCAGTGCAGGTGTGCAGCTGGGCGGGCAGGGACCTGGGCCTGAATTCAGAGGTATTTGAGGTATCCCTGTACCAATTACAAAAGCCCATTTGATGCGGATATGGAATGGAAACTTGTAACTCCTAGATGACACACACATCTCTGCAGCAGGCACATACACCCTGTGAGCTATCACCCTCTTTGACATCAGTATACAAACCGATCCCTCTACAGCAGGCACATTAATGTAGCACACAGACATTCACATGGGTAACAGTAAAGGAAAGCAGGTGTTGTGTCTTGAAGGAACATTGTTTATGGTATGAATTTCACATAGCACCTGTAAAGTCAAATGCATATTCGCCATTGCCACGAACTGCCAACGCAATGCGCACCCGTCACTGGAATCGGATTTTGTTTTCTGCAGCGCGTGTTGTTCTCTCAGCGTTAACAGCTATAATTTTGAATTTCGATTCCTTTGAGCTGAATGAACACTAACATTGGCGGTATACACTGCAATAACTTTTCAAACATTGGAACATTCTCTGTTCCTTGCTCGAGATGTAGAATTTCCTTGAATTGATTTTGAATGCTACTTACGGGTTTGGTTACCGAGAGCATATGACCCTGTCGAGAAGAACACCCGGGGATGGGACTAGCCATTTTCTGTTGAATGTACCCACCCCATGGAACAGAGGACATTTTCGAGAATTATTGTGCTGATACATATTCAATGTGGATGAAATGATAAAGATTATGTGTGGCTAATCAATGCAGTGCCACTACATATATATTGTACTAATAGTTTGGTTCAATTTTTATCAAATTGTGGTTGAATGAGGCTGATTGATGTGAGTTGCAAATGATGGTTTGACTGTTGTGGAATGATGGTTGTGTAAGGATTTTTATAATCTGTTGTATTATGCTCTCCTGCAATATTTATGTAATTTAATGTGTGCATTAAAAACAACCTCTGGACAATATACCTTGGTACATTAATCCCTGGTCCAGGGTGTGGGGTTTTCCTGCGCCTTTCAGTGTGCATGTGTCTTGAAGGAACATTTTATATGGTATGAATTTCATATTACAACAGTGGAAATGGGAAATGAAGGGGAAGTGCGTATGTGACAAGTGAACATATATATATATATATATATATATATATATATATATATATATATATATATATACTCTTCTACTACATCACAATATACTACATAGAATGTAACTGTGGAGTTGGAAGAGATGAGTTACAATAAAATCCTAGTGTAATTGATAAATTACTGCACAGAGCCCCCATGTGTTCACCACATCGTGGCATGTAGCAGCTATCCTTAAGAATTCACGTAATGTGCTTATATTGCTATTATTGATCATTTATAAATGTAAGACTACAGGAACCAGAATGCAATGTGATTTGAGAGTAACAGACGCGGGTGGATGAGTAATTTACATCAAACTACACGGGATCTGTGAAGCCTCTCCAACTTGTAAAGATTAAACAACACTCCAATGAACCCTGAGTGGGAACCCGCTCGGCCAGCCTTTTAGTCTTTCTCTGAGCAGTCATGCAGCCTGCTGCCTGCCTGCTCTTATGCATCCTGTGGTTAATATACTGTGCTGCAGAACAAATGCATAAGAGACAGTAAGCCTCTTTCTTTGAGCAATGCACATCGTATTTAGGCTTGCTGGCTGTATGTGTCCTGTGCACATGCCAGTCTCAGAGATAAAGCACTGGCTCAAAAGAAACACTGGCAGAGCTGCTTGGGAACTCTAGTCCAGCCGAATCCAACATGTGATGTTTGATTTTGTGACCATGCTGTGGCAGCTGTGACTGTGCTCCCAATCAAATGCTCTGGTAGTCCTGTGCAAGGGGGGGGGAGGGTGAGGTGATTGTTATGCCTGGACCGCCAGGGCACAGGGGTCCGGACTCATCATTGCTGGGGCACCCAGCCAACACTCAGTGACAGGGGGCACCCTGTCAGCCCGTAGTCACATGGGTGCACCATGCCCTGGAGGCACCCAGGCCATCACGGATTATGCATGGGCATGGACACACTGCAGAGTTGCCCCACAGGGGCTCTGCTAGGGCATGGGGGACATCAGGTACAGCGTTGCCAAGCAAGGGCACTGTCCTAGTAGAAGGCCCTGCAGGTTAGGCCGTCTGCCTGCTGCGCAGTGCCCACATTGCGCTGCAGGAAGAACGATGCAGCAGGCAGGGGTCAGTTGGTATTGACTGATTTATTTTTATTTTGGAAAATGTGTAACACGCTCGAAACCGCTCATCCGTTTTATTGATGTGGTCACATGGTCACTGGCATGTGACCTGAGCACTAGTCCTTCACAGGGATTCCCTGTCCTTTATGGGCTACACCACCACAGTGATAACAGGGCCGGAGCACAAGGGTACTTTGAGGGTATTGGTCTGCTTCGAAATGCTGGCTCAGCTTAAAAAAGTGTGAACACCACTGCTCTAATGTGATGTGGTCCGGACACTGCCAGGGCAGCTCTGCCCCTCACCTGGATCAATTCTTATCAAAGAGCCAAACATAGCGTTTGCTGCTCCTTATTGATTTTCATACTTCTTCTTAATATGTAGTGGTTATTTGCCATATGCGTATATTTACCTTATATAACTGCAGTGATCCAGACACGAGAATGCAAAGTGACCTAACCTGAACTGTCAGAACTGGCTGAGCGCCAAAAGCCCAATCTCCTGCGTGTAGTCGTTCTTTGTAAAACGTGGCACTTCCTGCGGTCATGCATGCAGTGATTCATAAATGTCTGCAGAACAATGACTTTCAGGGAGCCAAATCCTCACTATGGAGACCACATTAACTGCTTTTGATTACATGGCAGAATTAAACCTGGGATATCAAGTACGTTACGCATTAATTCTTGAATGCTATGAAAAGGCAAATACACATCTCCAGGCTACAGATTACAAGCAGATTCCACAGTACGCGCTTTCATGGTGATGTTCGCGTGTGGTACTGTTACTGCATGCTGATCGGTCACCTAGTTTTTGGTGCCTGATGATACAGTTCACCTAGTAATGGAGACATTGTGTAGAGACTGGTTGCTGCTTCTACACCCTCTAACATCCAGCCATTCTTGCAATCTCTAAGATATTTCCTATGAAGAGAAATTGCAATATGCTCACTTGACTGTAAAACTAATTCTAAATCCTGAGAAAAAACTTTGCTTTGTCTACAAACTAAATCGGAAGTCACAGCGCCAGAGGACCCATTCATCTCGTATAGGTGGCCATAGGAAAGATATGTCACAAATGCCAAAGCAATTCCACAGATCCAGATGATGGAATCAACACAGCACCCTGAAAACAAACACTGGCATGCAGGGCTGGTAAACACTCCAGCGCCGCAGAGCCCAGCCAGCATGAGCTGTGTGCTGCTTCATGAGGTGAGTTATCCCTCTGCTGGGAAGCTGGCCCACACCTCCTCACTAGGTCAGAAACTCTCGAAAGCACCTCAGGAAAAGACGCTCAATTCATCTTCAGAATAGATTGCGAGCCTTATGCTTTTATCAAAATCTGGTTGAGTTATTGGCTTGGTGTGGATTCGCAGCCTTGCAAGGTCTCGCCGGTGCAAGATCTCGCGAGAGATGGGAAGCCAACAGAGAAGAGGACACAGAAGAGAGCGGGCGCCTCTGTCACATCTCCTGCTATCATGCGGGAACACCCGCACAAGCTGCCCCATACTCAGCACTTTCCACAACTGCTTAAAGGCCAGTGACTCACCCATCTCCAGAGAGACTCACCAGCAGCCCCTTAGTGAGACAATTACTTACCTGGCTTGTTTCATGCCTCATTGGGCATCTGTGTTCAAGCTGCCATGTCAAATTAAAGCTTATAAAAATTCACATCAGTGTAGTCTTTCATTTTAGAGCCAATACATAATTGGCAACGAGGATCTGGGACAGAGCAAAGCACCTCTGCCATGCAAGGAGCAACGCCACTGCCCCCATTTCTACAGCCCCAGGTAGGCCGACAATCCCATGGCCACAATGGGAACCGATATTCAATACATACTTGGAACCCATGGGCGGTCTGTGCTATGCTGCGGGGATTAAGAAAGCAATGCCACTAAACGCCATGGGTGTAGAGGGACAAAGAATATTTGAAGGATTAAACCCAGAAGAAGCAGAGGTGGATGGTGATGACCCTTTTAAGGAAGTGGTATGCAGAATAGCAAAAAGGTTTGCCAGCAAGGAAAACATGCTCTGCACCATCTAAAATTCTAAGAGAAAGCAGGAGAGCACTGAACCTGTTGAAGACTACGTTACTCGCATGCAGGAACTGGCCGCTTCGTGCAGCTTTGGTGAAAATGCTGAAAGCATGATTTGTGACATGCTGGTAGTCCATCTACAACTGTAGAAAAGTACAAGATAAGTTTATCCTTGAAAAAGAGTTGACCCTGGACAAGCTGTGCAAATCGCCAGGGGAGAGGAGGAAACCTCCACCAGACGCAAAGAGATGGTAGGTACCCCAGTGTCCACTGATATGCGTACGGTTCAATGGAGAGGACAACGTGACAAGTACAAGAGAGACTTTGTCGAAGAAAAAGGCCCTTGCAGGACACAGCCTTACTGTTGAGCAATGGAGGTACGCAGGAGATACTGCCGGACCATACGTAGCATGCAACGCAACTTCCACGCTTCCAAACCTTTAAGAACCAAAGATCAGACCCTCTGCATCAAAACCCTCACATGACATGGACCACAGTGTTGAGCGACGCATGTACGCAGAATACACTGTCCGGCGATACGTAGCACACAGCACAGCTTCCACGCTTCGCAGGACAAGGCCGTGGTGTTGAACAACGCAGGTAAACAACAGATGCTGCCTGATGATATGTAGCATGCAACTGAACTTCCACGCTTCTGAGCCTTTAAGAACCAAGGATCGCACCCTATGCTGCAAATCCCTCCCAGGACATGGTTGCAGTGTTGACGCATGTGTTTGGCGACAAAGCGGTCGGAATGGGATGCAGAATCAAAGAGTGTGAGCATGAAGGACAGCGTCGATCAGCAACAACCGCAAAGTAGGAAAGGTACGGTTGGTGCAGCCATCACCTCATCCAACTAAACTGCCCTACCTAGTGCGTACTTTGCTTTCAAATGCCTTTTTTTTGTTACTTTGAACGGTGTCCCATGCATCCACTAGACTGCCCTTCTTCCAAGGTAGTTGTACTCTGTTACTTCACTCCCACTACTGTTTTCTTGCACTTCTCTTACAAAGCCTGTGTTTTCCTTCTAGGTGAACGCTTGTGGAGCCCTGCATGATTTGCTTTGTCCAATAGGCCTTTCTCCTCTTCTCTAGGTTCCCCTTCTGGCTCTCCTCCCTCTAGGGTTCTCTGAGCCGGCTCCCACTGTTGGTACTCATTGCCTGTGGCTGTTCTGTTGTACTCTGTACTCTGTCCTAGAAGTTGTAACCCTACTGTAACCTACTGTTCTTTGCCTCTTCCCTTTACTTGTGTATCCCTGTGTTTCTCTCTTCTCCCTCTCCCTCCCCCTCCTATTGTTCCCCTCCCTTGCACCTCAGTTGCTCAGCCATGCAAAGTGCCTCCTCTCCTCCCTCCCACACCCACTAGAGTGCTCTCTATTTCCCCTATCTTCTCTAATTGTTTATCTAACTTCTATCCTTCGCCTCTCACTAAGTCTGGTAGGAAGAAGCTTAAGAAGGACACACTGGTCTCTCACCCAGGCCTTCCCATTGCTGACACCGATGTCAGTGATTCCACCAGAGAGACTCACACCAACATCCTCTTTGTCATTCCTTCATCTGACATATGGTCGCTCTGCTCTCTCCTTACTCCTCCTCAACCATTAATGGTGACACACATTGGGAGGTTCCATGGTACCATCCTGGTTCAAGGACCACAGCCCAACCTTCTTCTTTTCGAAATCTGCCTCCCTTACCTCATCAGCTATATTGCTTCTGCCACCCTGGCTACCTCTGCGATGGCCCCTCGGCTCCTTCGTCCACCACCCTGGCTCCCTTGCCACCCTCTTCCATGGCTCCCTTGTCTACTCCTCCCTCCTCTACTCTGGCTCCCTTGCCACCCCCTCCATCCGCTACTTTTACTCCCTTGCCATCTAGGTCCTTGGCTTCCTTGTCACCCCCTCCCTCCATTACTCTGGCTCCCTTGCCAGATTTGGCTCTCCTGGCTCCCTTGTCTGTCTCATCCTCTACCTCTCGGTCTCCCTTGACAGATGCCTCTCTCCTGGCTATCTTGCCTCCCTTGGCCACCACCTCTCTATCCCCTCTGCCATCCATGTCTTCCTTGGCTCCTCTACCTCCTCCTCCTCCTCCTCTCTCTACCTCCCAGGCTCCACTGCCACTTCTGGCAGGGGCCCCTGTATACCTCCCCGGAAGTCTTTCAAAAGTGGCAACCTGCTCCACACTGCTACTCTAAACTGTTGCACTGCTGTCAAACATTCCTCTCATATCCGCCACCTCCTAGAACTGCTGAATCTAGATGTTCTTGGTTTTACCGGGACATTGTTTAAGGTCAGCTCTGTCACAAATTTTGACACACTTCTCCCTGTGTGCTACAAGATCCTCTTCAAGCCCAGGCCCAACATGCCCAGAGGCAGATTGGCCCTGATCTTTCCTGAGTGGATTCCTGTCTTCACCATTCCCACTCCAACTTACTCCTCCTTTGAATGCCTGATCTGCAGGTTCTCTGTTTCTTCTGGCTCCTCTCAGACCCTGATCAACTTCTACAGGCCACCCTCTTCCTCTATGAATGGTCTGAATGCCCTTCTTATCTCCTCTCCCCTGCCTCCCATTTTCTCCTCCTTGGGATCACTACAGCCACCTGGATGCCCCTGACTCCTCAGGGTTTTTCCACAACCTCTGCAATCTCTCTGGTCTGATCCACTCTGCCAGAGACAACTTGGATGCTCTCATCTCTTCTGACAACCCTCTCACTACTCCTCTCTCTTTGACTGATCACTTTCTTCTCTCTTCTCACTTGAAGCTTCCTGTTCCCCTGGCAATGGCCCACCCAGCACTGCCACCCTCCTTCAAGGTCATCAGACCCATGATGAGAGTGTCAGTGGCAGCCTTTGCCTCCATCTGCTCCACTCCACCTATTCCTGCGGCTTACTCCCATCCTGACATTGCCCTTTCCACCTTTCACCTTTCCATCTCTAACACTCTTGACATCCTTGCCCCTGTCATGAGGATCCTCCTGAAGCCTGCCAGAAAAAGTCCAATCCTTGGTACGACTCTGACCTGGCCACCCTGAAACACCAGTGAAGAGCAGCTGAATGGGAATGGGGAGCTTCAGGTTCACCGCCTGACAAACTGGACTGCTGTCTACTTCAAAGGCAATACAGACTGTCCATCCTCTCCAAAAAAATAGTCTACATTCAAGCCTGAATCTCTGCGGCATCTAACAACATGGCTGAACGCTTTAAAATCTGCAATGAGCTGGCCAATCCTACTGAAGTATCTTCCTCTACCACACCCATCCAGAACCTCTGCTCAGCCCGGGCCTCTCATTTCACCACCAAAACTCAGGACATCCTGTCCTCACTTTCATCTGCTGCCCTCCGTCCCTCTTCCTCTCTCAGGCCCCCCTCGGCTGCCCCTTTTCCACTCCCCCTCTCCTCCCTCTCTCCTGTCACACTTCATGAGGTTTCCAGACAAGTCCGGTCTATAAAAAACTCATCCAAACAGGTGTCTCCCTGCCTCTCCAGAACCATTAAGGACAACATTGACTTGCTCTCTCCAGGCTAGGCCGATCTCTGCAACTACTCTGTTGTCACTGGAGTTTCCCCTCTCCTCTCAAGCACTCCGTTATGCACTCCCTGCTCAAAAAGCCTTCTGCCGATCCCTTCATTCTGGAAAACCATCACCCAATTTGTATTACTCCTTTCCTAGGCAAACTCCTGGGGAAATTGCCTATCTCCCAGCTAACCCTCCACACTGAATCTGTTGGTCACGCCGGATTCTATTTCTATGTGTGGAGCTTATATTCTAGAACTGTTATTCAATATTTTAATGTATTGTTTTTGTGATTTATAGAATGTATGCAGTTTTATTCAAGCTTGATAAGGCTTTTTGTTTACTGTATTTATCGATTGGCAGGCCCTTTTTGAGTCAGGCCATGAGGCAGGCCATAAGGCAGGTCCTTTCTGGACAAAGGCAGGCATTTTTAAACTAAACAGCTATGTGCTTTTAATGACATGTTTGAAAATGTACAGTTTGCTTAGAATGCTCTGTGGTTATGCATGTCGGCAAGGATAGGACATTGGTAGCTTATGTTCTAGAACTGTTTTTGAGATTTGGACTACAAAGCTTTAGAATAAGTTGCAAATGTGTGCAGAGGGTTTTGTAAGTGTTTAGTGTGTCCCCACTACACAATCATACAGACACATGCACACAATCATTCAGACACTCCCACAATCAATCAGACCCTTGCACAATCAATCAGACGCTCGCACAATCAATCAGAAACTGTAACAATCATTAAGACACTTGAACAATCAATCATACACTCACACAATCAGTCAGACACTTCAATATTAAAGTTTGGAACCAGCCGCCCTTATTATTAAGTACTAGAGTTGATGAGATTTGATGGGTGGCAATCATTCAGACACTCACACAGTTATTCAGACACACACAATCAATCAGACACTTGCAAAATCATTCAGATGCTTCAATATTAAAGCTTGGAACCCACAGCCTGTATTGCTGTTCCAAACATTATATTAAACATTAGATAAACACTGATTGCACTTTTGGTGCACATGTCTTTTTGTGATGAAGCATATTTGCACGCATACAATGCCTTGTCTCAGCTTCACAGCGCCTATACAGTTGATGAAATATTTCAAATGCGTGCAATGTAAAGTTGGTATTTCAGTATTTTAGTTTTTGCCAAAGGTCACACATGTTGCACAAACGGTACAGCTCTGATTTAGTGGTATAAAGTACTAGAGTTGATGAGAGTTTTTTAAAGGACATGCGCTTCAGTGTTATCCGGGCTTGAGATGTATGGGTTGTGTCTTTTATTGATGGCAGACTGTTTTTGTGTAAAATACAGCCTATTCTGAAGCTATATTGTTTCTATATAGAAACAACATGTCTTCGAATAACTGGATGACTCAGCGGGTAGAGTCTCTGGATATGGATGTGGCACTGACCACCGGCAGCCTTTGGATTTATGGTGATTGCTTCATCTAAGGCAACACGTCCATCTGCTTTTGGGGCCTGCAAGACCCAAAGGATGATGGGGTTCTGCCACATTTCATAATGGCCTATGGATGGCATAGCAAGCAGACTCTCTGGATGTGGATTTCGAAGCCCAGCACCAGGCGCCCATTGGATATATGGAGATTTGTGCAGCTGGTTCACCAAATCACGTGTGTTTTGAGGATCTGAGGATGGGGGCACATGTTTCTGTAGGATCAGCAATGGGCAGTGCGGGGGTGCAGGCAAGGCCCGAAGGATTGATGGGCTTGATGCAACAATGTTTATCTTCACACGCTGAAATGGGCACGGCTGGATCGGGGGCCTCAATGAGCGGGAGAAGCGTGTCTGAGATCCAGGAGGGCTGTTAAGGTCTCTGTGCTGTACCCACATTGGCCTGTGTCAACCAATATCTTGGAAATGGCCTGACAAATGGACACCTAACAGGGGTTCTTCTGGGCAAGCGGCACCCATGTGTTCTACCAGTGCCAGGGGCCAGGCAACAGGGGTAGCAAATTTAACACATCGCCAAACCCTGCAGCGGTACAGAGGGGCAGTCTGGTTTTAAATCCTGTCCATGGAGCTGCCCCTCCACACCTGACACGATCGAGGACCTTGGTGGATATTACCAGATCCTTAAACTCCCAAATGTCTTTAATTAGGGCAGGGGTCAGGGCCCCAGTATAACCAGTGGTTCAGGCACACTTCCCTCTGATTTGGGGGTAAAAACCTGCTTTAAATTGTACAAATGCAGGCCAGACTAATGTTGAAGCGGCAGCAGGGGTGTGTTGATATCAATTCTGGATGCTCCAAGCGGCAAAGGTTATGACACAATGTTGAGAATGAGCCCAATGTCGTAAAACAGCCACGAGGCTGTGAGTCCCGACTGAGGCTCAGGAAGAATGGTCCCAAGGGAGGGCCCAGGGTGTTACACCTGCGCAGAAGGGGCTGTTCACTGCAAGCAATTGGGTATAGGTGGAGGTGTCACAAGCAGCATGGTTGTGATTAACAATGATGAAGGCACTGCACCATTAACTATTTCTGTGTAGCAGTTGCTATTTACGAAGGAGAGAATATTACTGACAGATCCGCTGTTGTCAAAATTTTAGATAACCTAGTTAATGCATCATTGAAACCTATTGACAACTCAGCTCTTCAATTGCTATCTATCCAACAGGGCAAGCTTGCAACGTCGCTGCAGGCAGACACTTGGGTGGTGATGGTGGGTAAGGGGGTGTGGTGATAGGTTCAACTGGATGTTACTTCACTTATACATATTAACACACTGAGTGAGTTAGACACATTGATGACCGCTTTTCAGGAGATGGGGTGCAAGCTAGTGGCACACCACCGCCCCTGACGTTTTCAGACTCTATGCCTACTAATTGTTATACAGCCCTTGAGGCGCTTTTTAAGGATGCTGGCATTGTTAGCACTGGCAGTGAAACAGGTGTATGTATCACTGTTGACACTCACAATGCTGACTTTATTAATATTACTCCTGCTGGTACTCAAGAGGGAAGTGTTCACAGGGATGAGGAGGAATGCTGTGTTCGGGTTGTTAATATTGCTCCTGTTGATACCCAAGAAGGGAGTGTGCACAATGATGGGGAGGAATGCAGTGTTGGGGTGTTAACATTTCAAATGACTAGTTGGTAAGTGTTCAGCCTCAGGCCGATGCTGCCCTGAGATTGCATCAACATCCCACACTAGCGGTGATACAGCCATTGAAACACATCCTAATGCCCCTCACAATTCTGGCTAGTGATTCAGTTACAACTGAACAACAAGGTGTTATTTCAGTGCCTGTGTTGGATGTTCATGAGCCGGGTGTCAGTAATATGGGAAGTGAAACAGGTGTATGTATGGGTGCCAATGCAGACACTGAAAATGGAGGTTGTCATGATAGAGGGATGGGTCACAATGTTGGTGACGTTAACATTTCAAATGACCTCAGCGCTAGTGTTATTATAATAGACAATGCTGAGGGGGGCGTGGCTTGGCGCCGAGGCAAGATGGCTGCCTGAGAGACCGGCTCTACCCCACATCAAAATTAATAATGCATTTAGGTTTTATATAATATATTAAAACTTACCTTTATCTTCCTCCCGAGCGCCGCCGACATCCCGCCTTTACTCGTCGTCTTCTTCCGCGGCTCCGGCGTGCTGGAAAGCTTCACACGCTGTCAGCTGTTCATACAGGCTTCCGCATCGGACGCACGCCGACACGCGAACCTCCCCTCGTGAGGAGAGGAGCGGCGTGCAACATCAGCTGACATCCTGGTCTTGGCCTAGACGTGCCGCTCCTCCACACGAGTGCACCATCTGCTGGAAAATAAAGAAAACAAAGGAAAAAAAAAAAGAATACAGTAAGAAGCAATTCTAATGCACTACTTAAACTGTGCATGAATAAATACTGAAGCGGAAACTTTATAAAAAAATGGAGAGAAAGGGGGGAAAAGAGAGGAAAAGAATCTTTCTTTTTTTTTTTTTCCTTAAATTAAGAGGACTGTTTTGATATAAAAGAAAAGAAGAAATACAGGATGAATAATAGTAGCAACGCAAGTCTTTAGTCTTATTAAGGAGTTGGAAAAAGAACGGAAAGGAAAAAGACAGTGAGAGGTCTAGCAGGTCACATCTAAAAGGTATACCAAGCATTAAAAGTATAATACTGAACACATTATTCAGTCTCCCATCTGCATAATCTCTTCTCTCCTGTTAAATTTCATACCATTGCCATACATTATTGCTGCAACCGCCTTATACGGTGCAAACAGACTGGTTTACAAGCAACCCATCGCAGTACTCCTACAGCTCCACTGGTACAAACCTCTCCTTTTGGATAACAGCTCTAATCAACATATCTATTTCTATCTCCAGTAGTTTATGCCTTATTATTCTGGGTTTTTCCATTTTTTGGTCACTCTAGCTCATAGTAAAGCCTGAAGAATAATATGGAAGTAATAATTATATACTACTAACCATCATAAATAATAAAGAATCAGACGCCATAACAAATCATATTGGTTAACATTTGCTCAAATATGGCAACAAGTAAAGCCAACCAGAAAAATGGCACCTCTATCAAAGACGCTACCGCCTCCTCAACTACTCTGAAAAGACCCAAAAGTGACTCACCACCTCCAATTGGAATCTCAGACCCAGCTATTGAAGCCATTCTTGCTGAAATCAGGGCACTCAAACCCTTCATGGAAACCACAAATATTAAGTTACAGCAACTAGATGAAAGGTGGATCGGAGTTAACAACAGAGTAGAAGAGGCAGAGAAAAGAATTGGCGCGCTTGAAGATTTATCGCCTAAGGTAGCACAAATGGAGAGATCCATTAAAGAACTTCAAAAGCATAATGAAGATTTGGAAATTCGTAGTAGGCGCAATAACCTACGCATTTCTGGCCTTCCTGAAGGAGCTGAGGGATACAGACCCCATTGTCTTCCTACAAAAATTATTACCGGCCATACTACATTTGCCTTTGGAAACTATTTTTAATATACAACGAGCCCATAGGATTGGCCAACTCTCAGTCTCTCCCTCATCTCGTCAGTCACCAAGAACGCTCATATTTTACCTTTTGGAATACTCTCAACTGCAGCTTATTATCTCCACAGTTAAAGAACGTAAATCTCTAATTTGGCATGGCAGTAAGTTATATATCTCACAGGATGTGGCTAGAAGTACAGCACAAAGAAGAAAAGTCTTTTTGGCATTCCGGCCTGCTCTTAAACAACTTAATGTCCGATATGGCTTGTTCCATCCTTGCTCCTTTAAAGTTACATACGAAGGACGCTCTGCAGTCTTTGATGATCCCGCTGACTTAAGGCTCTTCATACAATCCATCAAAAATGAAAATATGGACACCTCTTCTCCAGTGGCGGCCTCAACTTCACCTACTACTTGAAACCGGATCTCCATCACTTAACTTTTATACTCATAAGTATCTAATTACCTAATGCTATGATTTTACTTTGATATTTACTATGTGGGGTGGGCGCTCTTTTGGGTCCATCTTCCACAGGTAGTCGCCTTTTCCTAGTTAGCGACCCGGTAGGCGTTTCCTATCCCCCATATATATCTCCCTTTAACTACTTTTCCCATGCCTTGTTTGATCTCTAAAATCATTCATTCGTCATGGTATACTACCCGTCAAGGTGTGATCAAACCCCTCTCTCCCCTCCCTGACCCCCAATGTTCCTTCCTTCTGTACAAATATTGGTGTAAACATAATTTCAATCAATTGACAATGGTATATGCTTATTTCTGTGCGATTGCTATAAGGTGTATGAATATCAAATCTCCTCCAGCTAAATCTCTTTCAATGCATAACATGGAATATCAAGGGTTGCAAGAATCCAATCAAAAGATGTAAAGTATTATATCACTTGAATAAATTTAAACCAACAGTAGCTTGTCTACAAGAGACACACTTATCCCTCAAAGAAACAATGAAACACAAGTCTCTTTGGGTGAAGGAGGTTGTTGCTAGTCCAGCTTTATCCAAGAAAAATGGTGTTGCTATACTTATTAGTAAAAAACAACCCTACAAAATTCTTGCCCAAGATGCAGATACAAATGGCAGATGGGTTTGGGTAAAACTGCAAATTGACACGACACAAGTATCAATTCTCAATATTTACGGACCTACACTACCAGATCCCTCCTTTTGGAATAATATCAAATAAATGATTTTGAAAAATGACTTCACCAACTTGATAATGTGTGGCGATGTCAATCAGGTTCTTGACCCTTTTTTATATCGAAAATCAAGCTGCATATTTAAACCCAACAAAACTCACAAATCCTTTATAAAATGTCTAGGAGAAAAAGGACTAATTGATTTGTGGAGGATATCTCATCCTTCACATTTGGATTATACCTTCCATTCCCCCCCACATAACACATTATCACATATTGACTATATTTTTGCTACAAAGACTCTATCTGGATCCATTATAGACTCCAAGATATCCAATATCATTATTTCTGACCACGCTCCAGTCATCACTTCCTTCTCCCTTACAGATATGAACAAAGGTGCTTCCAGATGGAAACTTAACAATTTTCTTTTAAATTATCCTAAATCTATTCAATCCATCAATACTTTCATTCAACAATACTTTAACGAAAACCAAGATCAAGATACCTCCACTGTCAATAATTGGGATGCATTCAAAGCGGCCCTTCGTGGTCACATAATGGCCCTCTCAGGCAAGAATAAAAAAATCAGGAAAAAACATCTTGATGATATTTATTCTAAACTCACCATTGCAGAACAACACTACTATGCTGCACTAACTCAGCTAACCTACGACAAGTCATTAAAATACACTTTGAAATCAATAAAAAAATCACTGAGTTAGCTGCAGGTACCATTCTTAAATATAAAACAAAGATCTATCAAACCTCTAATAAAGCAGGTAAAATGCTAGCTTCTTGTTTAAAAACCAAAAAAGAAAAAGTTCAAGTCTCTCACATTCAAGATAAATTGGGCAAAATGCATCATAGGTCTGATGAAATATTGGAATGCTTTAGAAAATTTTATACGGATCTATATACTCCAGAATGTGCTATTGCCAGAGAAAACATTGATTCCTTTTGAACAACATCAGTAGAACCACCTCCTCTGAAATTGATCTATCTCATCTAGAAAAGGACATCACCTCTATCGAGATTACTAAAGCCATCCATGGCCTCGGAAAAGGTAAAGCACCCGGCCCTGATGGACTATCCACAGAATTCTACAGCAGATTTTCTCAATTCTTAACACCTAAGCTTAAAAAACGTTTTTCATATTTCCTTTCACAAAAATGCTCCTCCGGATCCTTTTCTGAAGCTTTACTTATCATTTTTCCAAAACCTGAGAAGGACCCTACTCTTCCTAGCAACTATCGACCCATTTCCCTTATCAATACTGAAAGGACGTAATATATCCTCTAATGCAAGACTCCTACTAAACGCCATCAACCTTGCAGCCAATGACAAAAAAGACACTCAAGGCTATGCAGCCATTGCATTAGAAGCGGAAAAAGTTTTCGATCGTGTTGACTGGAATTTTATATTTCAAACTCTACGTTGGCATGGGTGTGGTGAAAAATTTATTTCACTGGATAAACTTCTTTATTCTGCCCCCAAATCCGCTATTTACTTAAATGGTCAAACTTCCTCCTCTTTTCCCTTATTAAGAGGAACGCGTCAAGGTTGCCCCTTCTCACCATTACTATATATCCTCTCTCTTGAACCACTAATAGAATTAATAAGAGCTAACAAAAACATCCCCGGAATTCAAGTCGGTGCTTCAATAAATAAAATAGCCGCATATGCGGATGATATTCTTATATTAATTAAAAACCCCAAACTTCACATTCCCAACCTCTTGAGTGTATTATCGCAATTTGGTCAGGTCTCAGGATATAAATTAAATACACAGAAATCAGAAATTATGCCCTTAAATCCAGACTGCCTTAAACATGATATTGTCACTTTTGGCCTCAAATGGTGCAGTAGCTCTGTCAAATATTTAGGTCTTTGTTTTGCCCCAACTATCCCAAATACGATCAAACTCAATACTGAAACACTACTGGGCACCCTCAAGGATCTAACATCCAAATGGTCTCCACTATACCTCTCCTGGTGGGGGAGCTTAGATACTATCAAGATGATGCTTACTCCCATAATTCTATACTATTTGCAACTTCTCTCTGTCCCATTATCCCTTTCCTTTTTCAAATCCATTTACTCTATACTACTTAATTTTCTTTGGGTAAAAGGAAAAAGTAAAAGAATTGCTCTGACGAAACTGAAAGCCCCCTATGATATGGGAGGAGTTAGATTCCCTGACTTTAAGTCATATCACTCTGCATTTCTTATAAAACAATCTCGTCAATGGTTCATGGATCCTATATCCGCTGATAACCCGACCTGGTGTACATTAGAAAAACAAGTAGTTCTACCACACAACATCACGGACTATATATAAATATTTAAACAGTCGTCTAAAAAGATTTTAGACCCTATTAAAGCTTCAATCTCAGCTCTACAAACCTTTCTTTTTTCCCACACTATAACCCCCAAAAAGCATCTTTCCCCACTATTATGGCATAATAAGAACATAGTAATTAATAATAAGATCCTCAACCGCAAAACATGGATTTAAAAAGGTTTCAGATTCATCCAACACATTATAGATGACCCATATATCCTCTCCTTCCAGCAACTCTCTATCACATTTAACATTCCTAAGAAGGACTTTCAATTTTATAACAGCTTAATTAATTCCTGCCTTGATGCACTTGCCCAATTTTCCAATGAAATTCTTACTCCAGATGCTCTTAGACTAATGCACCTTATCATAGTTAGTGAAGTTCGAGCCTCCAAAATATACAATATGCTCACGTCAACTTTTAAGATTTGCCCTATACGTCTGAAATGGGAACTTGATTTGGGCTTCATGTTTGAAGATGAAATTTGGCATCGTCTGTTTGCTAAAATCAAACAAATATCGGTATCAGCAAATATTTCACAACACTATTATTTCTTCATGCATAGAGCATTCATTACTCCGGGCAAATTGGGTAAGTCTAATCCGAATTATAATGCAAAATGTTGGTCATGTGGCATATCTCCTGCCACGTATATGCATATGTTTTTGAATGTTCATATATTGTTAAATTTTGGCAGGAAATTTGGAAGCTTCTTAAGTCTATCTTCTGTGTTGATGTGCCCTTTTCCTTTGTTAACATATTTTTCAGAAGTATAGCCATTACAACTTATTTCCCATCTGACTCTGCTAGACTTTATGATTTATTCAACTGTATAGCTTTAAAATGCATCACTGCTAACTGGAAAGACTCTAGTTTGCTTTCTACAAAAATCTGGTGGAATACCATTTGTAACACTCATAAACTGGAAATGTGCATGGCCAATAATCATAACACAATTCCTAAATATAATGCTAAATGGTATTATTTCACCAGGTATCTTAACTGTTTTAATGCAACTGCTCATGGTACATGAATCTACACCCTTATATTTGCATCATTATCCATATTTCCATACTCATATTGAAATGCTAGAACTTAATAATGTTTGAAATGATTAGTTTATTTTGATGAAATAATCCAATATACCCATTCTCCCCCCCCATCCTCTACCCTCCTGATTTTTATATGTCTCTTGTCTGTCTCCCTGTACGTCTCTCCCCTTATCTCTATATTCACTACATATAAGTCACTCTTTGCAGACTAGTGCTACTATTAATTTTATACTACGTGTTATATTAATGCGGTTTATATCTACTATAGTTCATATTATATTCGTAAGTGATTTTAACAAATGATTTAGCTATATAGAAATACTATTACAAGTGACCAGAATCATTTACTATGTCATTTCTTTATGGTTCTTGTTTTATTCAAAGTCTGTAACTTGTCGATATCTGTATCAAACCCAATATTTAACCAATAAAAATCATTAAAATAAAAAAGACAAATAGACAATGCTGAGGGTACATGCGGGTATACACATGTTAGTCAAAAGAATACCTAAAAAAAACACTTTACATCAAGGTTATATGAAAATGCTTGCCCTTCTCAAAGGTTTAAAATTGTACTGCAAAAAGAAGGAGACTGTACAATCTATGGTTCCAGCACTTTTAAAGATGGGGAAGGGGCAGTTTTTACGCAAATAAAACATTCGAGGGGTGATAATATTGCCTTATCAGCAGGATTTTGTGGGCCAGCCATAGGGTCACAGTCAGATACCCCGCTAGCCAACGGGGCAGTTGTTCAGAACTACACACCAGTCACAGGTGTGTCTTGTAATGCATTTTGTGAAACATTCAAAGGGTGCAGCCTGGCACCCCGTTAGACACATCTCCACAGGTTGGCAAAAGCAAAATAGCCCCAGAGGATCCAATGAAATCAGAAATTCACAATGCAACCGTTATCCCACAAAGACTCAGTGGGTCTACTACACTGATAGTGGGTCCTAACTCAGCTCCTCCCCTGTCAATAACCGCTCAGGGAATATACCTGTTATCAAACAAACAAGACAAACACAAAGGGTTATAACTATCAAATAACAACCCCCCCCAAACCAGTGTTATTAGAAATCATGACCAGGCACACATCCCCTTGTGCCTCAGGGGTGCTGGTGAAATTAAAAACACAACCATTGTCACAGACATTGTCACAGACAAACTGATTGTTCAGAGTGGGGGCTTATATTCATTTCAGCACTGCCCCAAAGACCCAGCATGAAACTTAAAAATGGGCCCAGTCCAGAGCTCAGAGGCATCGGCTATTTAAAATCATAAAAAAGCCCTGGTTGGTTATATCCAGATGCCATTACCCTAGCAAACCACCTGCACCAACTCCCCAGACACTGGAGGCCCCGATTTATTTGGAGAGGGTGCAGACCTATCAAAGAAGTTATAAAACATACTCGGCCATGGAGTCTTACATGAATTTAGATTCATGTACTTGACCCAGTTGCGCTCTCTGTGGTATGGACTAATGGTCATAACAGAGGCTGTGGAAACAATGGGTGGACTGATTTTGGAAACCGTCTGCCCCAATGATTTTTTCCAAATAAGAATGGAGGCAGAGGGTTTAAACAGACCCTTGTTTACAAGACAATCCCCTTGTGATGCTTTCTGCAACTTACAATTTCTGGAGAATTTACAGAGACTTCTGCAGAGTAAGACTGAGATCCTGTGTTTTGTGCCGCTAAGAATCGTGGCGCTGGTTGTCATAACTTGTTCCGACAGTGTTTGTAAACCTTTAAGCAAAATTGTGCACAGCCACATCATAAAATCCATAGGCAGATGGTTGTTAAATTTTGTTCATGGGCCCTTAAATCTCTGCCTGGCGTCTGGTCTCATAGGTTTAATCAAGCCAAGGAACATAACAGATGCCCATATACGTGTAAACGCTCTGCAAGTACACAGGAGCTGGGGGTACTGATGGACACACTGGTAGGGTTTGGAGAGCTTGCTCTCTTTGCAGAATATTTTGATAGACCCACCAAGATATTGTAATTTAAAAATGGGGTGTGACGATATTTCCCACTAATGGCTAAAACAGCAGAAACAATGTGTATGTTTTACACCACTATGGCCATTTCTATGGTGTAGTCAATCTAAAAGGTTTCCTGAGGGCTAAACATCTCAGTCAGCACTGCCACCACATTTCCAAAAACAAACATAGGCACAGTTGTCAGTATCACTGTTGCCTGTGTTTAAGAGAGGAATGTCAAACATTTAACAAAGAACCTGCAAAATGTCCCCGGTGTAACGTGTTCGCAAGGTCTCGGGTCTGTCTAGACACACACATTCAGAAAGCTGTGTTGGGGTCGGTCGTGTCTGAACTGCATATTGACTACTCCGCCTGCTAAGAAATTTGGCCCAAAAGTCACAAATGTAACAGGATAATCTGTTAAGTGTGTAAAGTTTATGTTGTCAACATGGATGTACACATGTGTTACATGTCAGCCAGTAGACCTAAAGATAAAACCGAGAACTACATAGTGTATGATATGGCGGCCTGTCAAGAGAATGTAACCCACCAACCAAACTATATGCAAATTCACGGGCCACACATAATTCCAAATCCTATGATGGATACTTTGTGTTGCAACAACTGGTTTGGGAAATAATTAGGGTAAAACTTATCACCCAGGGGGCTAAGGTCATGGCTGTCTTTGTGGTACCTCTACAGTTATGCTTATTGAATCCTTGAACTTTTTACCCATGAAACTCAGCAAACTCCCAAGAGCTTATAGATTCCCCGATTCAAAGGGTTTCTTTCTCCATCTTTTCAACACAATGGTTAACCAGAACTACATTGACACAATTCCACCCCAGACCAATATGGCGCTCAATACATGATGCCTAGCGAGAAAGATCAGTTCATGGCATGGTACAAGGAAAATTAATACAGCGTGTTTGACTTTCACCACGAGTTAAGGGCCTACAGTCAAGAAGATGCCAATATTTTAAGACAAGCTTGTAATTTGTTCAGGGACGGGATCATTCAGATGATTTTTCATGAAACACCTATAAAGGGTAGGACACGTGTCATATGTCAATCATTTCGAAAGTACTACGTTGGCTAGTTGCTTTATGCAGATCTACAGACAACTATATCAAAAACTTGAAACAATCATGCTGCTCCCCCAGGATTCATACCATGGGCGACAGAAACGTTTCTCCATGGCATCAATTCAGTGGCTTGTATACATCTCAGAGACTGAAAACATCTCTATACAATATGCCCTAACTGGCAGCAGTGAGAAACGCTAGGGGCAATATTGGCTGGAATGCTATGTGGCGGTTCAGGGGGTGGAAACAGCCTACGAATTCAACAGCTGCTTTTATCACGGTTGTCCCAATTGTATTTTGATGTGCACTACTTATGAACAGCTGCATAGACGCACCCTGTTGAAACAGGCTTTCCTAACCAGCAGAGGTGTTCGCTTCGTCAGTATCTGGGAACACGAGTGATATGCGATGGAGCAGAACAATCTTGATGTATGCCGTTTTCTTAAGGAGAGGGATCTGCCTGATCCCGTAAACCTTTGAGATGTGTTATACGATATCCACACAAATGCTTTAAAGCTACATTGTTGCATCTCAGAGGGTGAGCAAATACAAAACCTAGATTTGACCATTCTATACCCCTCTGTGAATAATGACAATCCCTATCCTGTGGGACACAAGATTATCTGTAGGAATTTCGGCAATATAGACCAGTATTTCGGTTTAATCGGGTGCAAGGTCTATTCACTAAAGGGGCTTCATTATGACCCAGGCGGTAACCATGGCGCTACTAGCGCCATGGTTGCCGCCGGTATTTTACCGATTCCGCCATGGTGAATGGCAGAAATACCGTCCCATTCGAAGGTTGGCGGGGCGTTAATTCCCAATTCCCCATTGGCCCTTCCCCATTCCCATTTTTGCCCCCATACGGCTCAATGGAAATGGGGAAGACAGTAGTTACGGTACCGCAAATTGCGGTACCGTAATTACCTCCAAGGTCCCTTTGTGGGTCCAATCCTTAACGGCTGGTAAAACCAGATGCTAAGGTGGGAACCCGCAAAGGGACCTCATAATTAGGTGGTAAGGGGTTATCAGCGCCGCCACCTTTTACGGCGCTGTTAACCCATTACCGCCTGGGTCGAATGAGGCCCAAGGTCTTCACATACCCATGTTACCCTATCAATGCAATGGTAAACTAATGTTTCCACTCTACCGTACATGCATAGAAACAAAACAGGCTAGGTGCGTACACACAGATGAAGAGCGGCGGCTGACAGGAACTTAGGGTACGATCTAGCTACAGACAGCTTTGACACAGGGATATCACCTGGCGTGCATACACGGAATATGCCATTTTAAAATAATCACTCTCTATCTATTCTGTGATTATGTAGGCGTCTTCCTAGAGCAGACACAGAAAGCCTCTGGCTTTCCTGTCGGTTTTGTGGATGATGCCTCTAAACAGGCCTTCATAGATGATTATTTTAAACATCAGGGCATACGCTTGTGAATGGAACACATCGAGGACAACCCTTCTCAGCGGTTTGCTGACAAAACTATGCAAATTAATTTGTTGTGGGGTAAGGTTTCACAAAGAGTTAATTTTCCCAACACAACCATCATCACAGACCCCAATGTGCGCCATGCCTATCTATTTGATAGCTATGTGAGCAGCTGCATGTTCATAGATGATGAAGCGGCTTGTCTGTGCTGGCACTACGCCACAGAATATCCAACAACTTCAGACAATACAAACTTATTTATAGCTGCATTCATAAGTGCTCACACTCACTTAAAACCATTTGTTGTGATGGAACCATTGCAAGACCGGGTTCTGTACAACAATATTGATAGTGTTGTTTTTGTCAGCTTCCCCTGGGATGTCGACCCACCCACCAGCAATTATCTAGCGAATCTAACTTCAGAGCTAGCTCCCATCGAATACATTGTGGAGTTTGTATCTGCATGTCCCAAAGCATACGCCTATCACACGTGTCTAAGGTCCATCAGTATGAAGGTAAAAGCTATAACGCTGAACGTTAACACTGTCACAATATATTTTGACAGTTTGAAAGACCTGGTGCAATCCTTTGTACAGCAAGCCGCATGTAACACCCCACAGTCTATCAGAGTTACGGATCCGGGTTTAGTGCATGATAAAAAACAGTGGTAAAGTAACACTGTAACTCTACAAAAGATGCTCAGTGTTCAGTTTAATAAAAGAACGCTGGCACCGGGCGGACTGATGCACCCCTATGGCTATTAAATTTGTGGGTTAATCTCTTACCCACCCCAAACTATTCCACAGCGCCCAACATCTCTCGAATTCTATATCATCTCTGCCACACAGGTGATGCATCCATCCTAGCTGACTGTCTGAGAGTTGGGCATTTGAGTATGCATGTTTATTTTTTCCTTTTGCATTACATTGCTTTTACACTTATAACTTATTTCCTCTCTGCCATGAACTGTTTGTGCATAAGCTTTTTTTAATGTCTTAAATTTACGTTTTTATACATAAAATATTTGTTCAAAATCATAAGATGGGCTGCCTCTTTATTATGTATTCCTATTTATTATGTATAATAACACTGATCGCTTGTTGGTTTTTAAAAAATGTTATTTTATTCAGAAGTGTAATGCTGGGCTGTGACAGGGCAACCATTTTTTAGAGAAACAGTTTCTATGTATTTAATCACCCGTTGTAAGTTAAGACACATGGTAGAACTCTGTTGCTGTTCCAGATGCTGGTGTTTTATTTGATAGATGTTGCCACAAGCTCTTAACTGCACTTTGTCTTAGTATATTTCCAAAAACGTCATGTTCGACCCCATAACCATTGAACATAAAGATGTGTATTATAAACAGCATATTTTTATTAACATTTAAAACAGTGATTTTTATTCAGATTTTATTCACAATAGTTTGGGTGATCAGATGCTGCATGATGATCCTGTTGGCTACAAATAACTATGTATCAGCAATGATTTCATAGACACACTGGGCCCCATTAGGACTTTGGAGGCAGCCATGGTGCTATTAGCACCATGGCATCCTCCAAAATCATGTCCGGGTCCGGGTTCCCTGAATGGTAAAATACCGGGCCATTCCGACTTTGGTAAGCCCGGTATTTCCTCCTTCAGGGAACCCGGGCCCGGTCCATCCCCATTCCCATTCGAGCCCCCGTAGGGCTCAATGGGAATGGGGAAGGAGCTAACAACGGGCCCATCAATTACGGGCCCGTTGTTAGCTCCCTGGTCTCCTCGCAGGACCCGCTATGGACATCTGGAAAAACCAGATGTCCAGAGCGGGTCCGGCGAGGGGACCTCGTAATAGTGCAGAGCGGATTTAACAGCACCAGCACCATTAACGGCGCCGCTAAACCCATTCCGCACTAGTCGTAATGAGGCCCACTGCCTTTTACCACGTCGATAAGCAAACATACATAATAGAGAAAGGGTTGACAAAAATGTATGAAGTTCCCTGTCAAACAGCCAGTGTCCTTTAATGCATCAAAAACTCTGTTGGAGGATGGCCGGCTTCAATCGCAATGAGGGGCCCACCGGTGACCTTAAATCACAAAAAATTAACTTTGTGGTGCTTTTGCCAGTAGTTGTCCATAAGCGGGTACATTTCCTTCTGTTTATCTCCATTGGTGCCTTCAGGTAACACAGCAGCCTCGGACATACAGTACTCAAATGTTCCTTAAGTAAATCCAGCAGTAATCATTGTACACATCCAACGGCGGGTTTCACATTAAATTGATCGGTTTCCAGCAGGTGTTAATTTTTGATTTCCTGCAAATAAGCGCAAATACATATCAAAACATCTACAATCTCAGTCCCCATGCACCCTGCTCTACCATAATGTCTTTGATGTACTTTATCCCCCCACTTGTGAACTGTTTTCTCAACATTGCTTCTAAAAGACACCGGCCACATTGTCTAAACTGCTTCATTTTCAAAAGAGGGGTACTCGCCGATTGTATAGCCCATAATGTTCTAGATATGCTTATTTCGATCCCTATGCCAACCTTCAGCTACATTAGCAGCTGTGTCACTCGCATCATTTCTAAAAGGCATTTAGAGTTCAACATGTGGCATATTTTGCATAGCAAATTATCCCTATAAGATATTTCAAAACACTCATGAGCATCCTCTCGGGGTCATCAATTTTATGTCCTGAGCACCATCTGTGAAAGTGTTGTTTAAACACGTTTTCACCACTATGGGCGTAAAACCTTGTATGGACAGAATATCAATCCAGGTCACAGCCGATGTTACCCATGTCATCTTTAATACCGCTGGTCTCCATTAGCAAAACACAAGTCTTACACATGCTAATATTGCGATCCCCTGGGTTTGCAATTTGGTTTGAGCGGCAAACACAATAACTATTGATAGTTTCTGCTACAATTTCGCTCTCCTCATCTCCGTCCACTTGATCGGTTAGACGCTGTAAACAAAACAGAGATGTATGGTTTTAACTATAGTTAGTTCATATGCACTACAAAATATAAAAGCTTGCTTTAAAATATACCCACCGGATAACAGTCCATCCAATGGCCAAGGTGTTTGGACCCTGTTTTCCCGATGCTCCATGCGGAGCGAAGTCACTGCCCGGCATCAGGGCCGCCTGCAGAACCATAGATTCATATCCACTGTCTTCTGAACCCACATTGGCCATGGATGGTAACCCCAGTACCACGCCCATCAGCTGCTCCAGAACCACATCATCGCCATTCCAGGTCGCCATTTCCAGATTAGTAACTGTTATGGGCACATGCTCCTCAATGTTTTGAATGCAGTGTCCAACAGAGCGCCCCATAACCGTAACAGTGAACGGCGGCTCGCTGTAAACAGAGAGTGTAGTCATGTTCTCACAGAGCTCACCGGCCTCGCATTCTGCCATCAAGTCCTGCGCATCTTCCAGCTCATCACCCTCTAATATACAATAAGGGGTATAAATTTCTCCAGAACAAACAGGGCTTGCGTGTTTTTCCCTCACTGTTACTGTAGCTGTTCATAATCGTTGTTTCCAGAATAGCCCCTGGAAAGCTGAGAGATTGCACGTGTTTCCCTGGCCTACCACAAAGGCTATATATCCAGGTTCTACGCCCTCCCCACCACACCATCGTCCGTCCCTTTAGCTCAAAATGTATATCATCATTTTTTGGGATTCTTAAAATATATAAAATGTGTACACAAATGGTTGGGATTCAATAAAATTGCTATCAAAATCTTTGGGGGCCTTTTCAATTTGATATATCTGCTTCCTATCATAGCAGGGCAGAACCCCTCTGTGACATCATCACATTGTCACTCTGCTAACCCCTAGATTGACAGTCCCTGTCTTCAGAGCTAACTTCGCTCTCGCTGCTCGACCGAGCAACATTGTCGAGCGCCGCTCCCATCTATATAGAGATTTTATATAAAATGTATATTGACTTCAAATCAAAACTGATATAAATTAGAAAACACTTCATATCCAATTTGCATTTAATATATAATCAATAGCAAACATTCTTGATATTCTTTTTATATCAAAATTATATTAAGTTTATATCAAAGCACATCGAAAGGGGGAAGGACTAATACTGGAAGCAGGGGGCATAACCACCTGTCACAACTTTGGCTTGTGTAAAAGGGGACCCCTTCTACTACTCAATTTGAGTGAATATCCCCTAAAGTTGCATTGACTTTCTTTGAATGCTAAAGTTTCAATGAAGCTCTCTCACTTGGCTTATAGGGCTGTTCCTTCTCACTATTGCTGTTATTTGAAAAAGACAAATTGGTCATTCCTGGGGGTATGAGAATCCCCTATAGCCAAGATAATTTTCTGCTGGAGGTCCTGACATCTCAACACGCCTCTGACTTTAGATATCCTTTTCTGGGGTTTGCCGTGAGGGATTGGGATTCTGTACCCCTACTTTTCTTCAGACTGTTGATCTTTTGAGTTTTCAAAAACAAAATAAGAACATGGCTTTGGGGAAAAAATTTTAAAATGTCTTTTAATGTTTTTTTTCTTATTCTGTTGCTATGGTTGGGCATTTTTGTGCAATTTGTTATTGCTTCTAATTGTTTTATGGTGTATGTTTTTTTGTCAGTGTTATGGCACAGTTTGGTGTTAGGGTCATGTTAAATAAAAAAACTGTAAATAAAATAAAGAATAAAATTAAACCACTGTTTCTGCAGTGCTGCATTTCCCCAGATTTTTGGGGATTCTGTCCAAAGCCAAATGTGTGCCCACCAACCAAAGAAAGGAGAGGATCCAAATATTTCTGTTTACCCATCAATTCCTTCACCCCAGTCACAAGCCATACCTCAATGGGCTGCTGTGGCTGGTATCAAAACAATTGTGGTAGCTCCCTTGAAGTCCACTGTCCTACTTCATCTGTACTGGATTAAGAATAATAAATACATTACATAGCAAAGGCCATATTAGCAGTCCGCAATGTTATACCTGTCACCCACAGAGCTCAACACTTACCTGCTTTCCCGTGCCCAGTCTGGTGACTTTATCGGAGCTGGAAGTTCACCAGCATTTTCCCCAGGGTTTGGTGTGCTGTAACAGGGAGGCAGAATGTCAGAGGTCCTGCCAACCATAGGAACAGTTCACACACACTGGGTGTGGCCATGTTGGTTCCCCTCTATTGGCATGCTGCCCCTGCCTGCAGGATATGCAGACATCCCCACTCTGCAGCAGCGGGAGAACTACAGGGCTGTGCACCCTAGCGGCAGCAGTCCCTCATCGTCTTAAATTGTTCTCCCGATCATTGCATGACCTGGTACATTTGGTGAAATATGGAGGTTAGCTGGGGCACAGGGTTTTAGTGATATGGCAGAGCTTCACTAGACAGCACACTTTCACCGCAGATTTAACAAGTGTGGTAAGAATGATGCAGTTGAGAGACAAGTTAAGCACAGAAGAGTCACCAGGCACCAAAAGCCGGCAACAACCCCCATCTCTAAACTCATAGGTGGCCTAGTAGGTGATCCCCTCCCCCGTTTGTTTTTGACAGCCAAACCTTTCTGGACTTTGGTGGGGTCTAGGATGAATTCAATACCCTTTTTTGGGTTTCCAAAGTTTTCTAGATTTATTGTTGCCTAGGAAGCATTTTAAGGCATTTTTGGGGTGCCAAACTATTTTGGAATTTTGGGGTTCTTGGACACGTTTTTCAGGCTGAAAATGTTTTTGGGACGTTCAGTGGTCTAGGATATAGGTTAGGCCTTTTTCAGGCTGCCAAATCCTTTGGGACATTTGGAGCTCTCAGACATGTTTTATGGGCCACAAAACATTTCTGGACTTTGGTGGGTCTAGGATGCATTCAAAGTCCTGTTTTGGGCATCCAACATTTTCTAGATTTTCCTGGGACTAGTATGTGTTTTAAGGCCTCTTTTTGGGCTGTCAAATTTTTATATAAATGTGTGCATCTAGGATGCGTTGTTCACGCTGAAAATGTTTTCAGGACTTTTAGGGGTCTAGAATGCATGTTAAGGCCTTATTCAGGCTGCCGAAGGTTTTGGGACATTCAGAGCTCTCTGTCACTTTTTTCGAGCCAGCAAACTTTTCTGAACTTTAGTGGGGGACGGGAGGGGTCTAGAATTCATTTAAAGTCCTTTGTTGGGGTCCAAAGTTTTCTATATTTTTGGGGGCCTATGATGCATTTTTCAGGCTGAAACATTTTTTGTGACTTTTAGGGGTCTAGGATGCATGTTAACGCATTATTCATGCTGCCAAAGCTTTTGGGACTTTCAGAGATCTCAGTCACTTTTTTCCTTCCACTGAAACTTTCAGAACTTGTGGGGGGTCTAGGATGCATTTAAAGCCCTTTTTAAGGCCTCCAAAGCTTTCTATATTTTTGGGGGCTGAGGATTCGTTTTAAGGCTGTTTTTCAACCACTAGAGTTTTCTGGACTTTCCGGGGCTAGGATGCATTTTTCGGTCTGAAAAAGAATTTGGGACTTTCACAGCTGATGTGTTAAGGCCTTATCAGGCTGCCGAAGGTTTTGGGACTTTCTGAGCTACTATTCACTTTTTGTTCGGGCCACAGAGCTTTTCTGACGTTTGGGGTGTCTAGGATGTATTTAAAGCCTTTTTACATGCTTCCAAAGTTTTTCTAGTGTTTCGGGAGCCCACGATGCGTTTTAAGATCTTTTTTGAGCAACCAAAGCTTTCTAGAATTTCCTGGGTCTAGGCGGAAAAAGATTTCAGGACTTTCCGTGGTCTTGGATGCATCGTAAAGCCTTGTGCAGTCTGCCTAAGGTTTGGGATATTCAGATCTCTCAGTCACTTTTTTCAGGCCACCTTTATTTGAACTTTGGGCGGTCTAGGATGCATGTTAAGGCCTTATTCGTGCTGCTGAAGGGTTTGAGACATTAGGAGCTCTCAGTCACTTTTTTTGGGACACCAAACGTTTCTGAATTTAGGGGGGTCTAGCATGCATTTAATGCCCTTTTTAAGGGTTCCAAAGTTTTCTAGATTTTCGGGAGCCTATGGTGCATTTTAAGTCATTTTTTGAGCCATCAATCTTTTTGGAACGTTGGGGGGTCTAGGATGCATTTAAAGAACTTTTTTCGTGCCTCCAAGGTTTTCTGATTTTCAGGACCCTAGGATGCGTTTTAAGGCCTTTTTTTTGGCACCCTAAGTTTTCTAGAATTTTGGGGGTCTAGGATGCGTTTTTCAGGCTGAAAAAGATTTCAGGACTTTCACTGGTCTGGAATGCATGTTAAGGCCTTATTCAGTCTGCCAAAGGTTTTGGGATAATGAGATCACTTTTTTCAGGCCACCTTAATTTGAACTTTGGGCGGGTCTAGGGTGCATGTTAAATGGATAGTGCGCTCAAAAATAATGTGTTTTTCAGCATACGGTGATCGATCGTAAAAAACGTTCCTATGCATCTTACCTTGGTTTTCCTCACTTTTACACATGCAAAAACATGGAGTCGGGCACGGCCATCTTGTGCTAATCTTATCCGTTGGTGCATCACAGTAAGTACGAGTGCCCCTGCAGCACTAAATCATATCCCCAGCCCCCGAAGCTACCATCACTCGACGCTTACGCCCCTTTTCTCAGAGCCAAAGCACGTCATGTGTCAAGGTTCTCTGTGCGCAAGCTAATGACGTTTCTCCGTGGAAATGGCCAGACGCCTCTTTCCTCAATAAGTATAAACAGACTCCTTCTCATCAGACAACATCAGAGTTGCTTTTTCAATCGTTTCGCTGTCTTTTTTTGACTGCCTGTGACTCGTTTCTGCTCTGTTCAGCTTCTTTCTTAGCAAAAAGCCCATGCGAACAGATACTTGGACTAGCATTACTACTGATTTCAATCGTTACTTGCATTTTATTTAAACATTTGTCGTATATTGGCAGCAATACAGCCCTACCAATACGAGCATGAGCTTTCCGAGAAGGAAGTAATTGAAAGAGAAAGATGTGGAACAAAATGGGGAATCAAACGATAGTTGGGAACATGAATAACCGGAGCATGAGCCTGAGCCTAAGCCAAGTCGCATGGAAGACATATCCACCTGGTCTACCTGCAATCGCTGCAAGGTCATGCCACCCAAGGTGGAGAACTGCTGCTGCAAAGAAAACTCTGGATGCTTGGCCTACATATCAGAAGAAGACACAGCACCGCTATGCGTTACCCAGCTGCATGACTTCAAGGCAGCCTGCCTCACAAGGTCCGTGTTGAGGCTTATGATGGTGCTTGTTCCCGAAGTTAGAGCAGCAGTTCGCCCTCACAATCCAAGTAAGGAGTAAGTGTACTCTAGGTATGATGTCATTTTGACCACTGCGACCAATAATATTTCATGTTTGTACCCTACATTGTCGTCACTTTGATCGATCACCGACGAATGAATTTAGCCTTCAAATTGGATATATTGCCCTCTCTTTTTGCAAAGCTCAGTGTTCATCGCTTACGTTTGTTTCACTTTCAACTACGAAACAATATTCCTCTTTGACCCAAACCGTTATGGATTGAATGGGTGTTCACTCCTGCAATGTGCCTGGACTCCAAAGTCTAAGTTCATTTATCAATAAAGTGACGTTTGTAAGGGCAACTATGTCATAGAATTCAGCATGCCTTTTCAAGTAAGGATGGAACACTTACAGTACGTATGTTTCTCTTCCACAGGTGGTACAAGCTAGTGGCCTACCATTCATTTAGATGGTGGCTTTATGGGAGGCTTGGATTCCGTGTTTGATGAGTAATACCTGCCTGTGTCGTTGGTGCCATTCGCACAAAATTCCCCAGTGACAGCGGACATTACAGGGGATTTTTCGCACACTGTGCTGCAACCTCAAGTATACAATTTGTAGTTTCTTTGTGCAATCAACATCACCAAACTAAATAAAATACAAATGAGCATATACAAATAGTTGTTTCAATTTTTCAGTGAATCAAGAACATGCTCACTCGTTTCTGAGGGACATGAAATAATGGTTTGTGCCTTTTTCTGCTCACACCGCCCGAAGCAGGTCATCCACACTCCATTATACACCACTCCAGTACTGGGTAGGTGGGAACAGCCAAGGTGCCAAACACCATGTACTCTAAAACGATCTTCTGCCCAGTGACCATTGTTCTCATGGCCTCCCCAGATCCAGTGTCTTCAGACGCCCCTCTGCAAGACCCCGCCTTTGCAATCCACATAAGTGTGTCTCCCTTCAGCAGTGTTCCAGGACTTTTTCGCTCGCCTCATGCCCATTCATCCCCACTCCAGTATCAATGTACCAGCATCACTGATGACATCATGAATAGGGTGCACATTCTAGCATTGCATAGGTGAGGGGCCTACGGAAAAGTTTATACCATATGGGAAACAAGCTAATAATTGGGTGCCGTCTCTCCATTGCTCTTGGCACACGTGGGTCCGCTGGGCTTATCTCCACGGTGTGAAGGTCAGGGCAAGGGAGCACACATCTTTCTAACTAAAACAAACAACAGGATTTGATAATGCAGAAATAATGACACACATAAAATCTAGCATGAATAGGTCTGTTCTGGTCGCATAAGCTAATATATTGGCAATCTAACCTTTACCCTTGTGGATTCTCTGTGATACTGCAATCTCTTCTCCCAGGTGCCGACCCCAAAGGTTTGATTTGCCATCTGGCCCACTTGGGTCCTCTTTAGATAGATAGCCATTTGTTGTTCTTTGGGAAAATATATTGCCACACAGGATTAGGGCTGTATTGGCGGTCTGTGAGTGACCAGGGCACTGGAGGGTAAGATGGGTATCACCACCAAAGGAACTGGAGGGGTCGAAGATGGGGGGCTCTGGACTGTCCGGGATGGTGATTGGGAGGGCATGGGAAGTTTAGTGGAGATGAATGGGCATTTGGCATATGACTACTTACTGTCACACGCTCTTCGCAGAGCACATTCTTTTGAAAATCTTACCACAGGATTGTAACAAGGCATGGCTGGCTTCTGTGAGAACAGGGCTCGCAGCAGAGCTGGCAAGGGGGAGACGATGATGCGGGCTGGCTGTGTGAGACCCTACAGATGATGGATGAGAGCTACATTTCTACATAGAGATTGTTTTTCGGGCCGGTTACAAAATATGGCATTGGGTCTAGTTCACAATTGGTTCCTATAAAAGATTGTTTATTTTCTATAGGCTGTGGTGCAACAGAATGCCATGGGGGTGACTATGCCTACCCCCTTGGTTAGTACATATTGTATGTTTCTAGAGCGATGCAAGGGAGGGGGGCAAGGATCGTCTCCTTATCAACAACGGTGAACATTGTTCTCATGGCCTCTCCAGACCCAGTGTCTCCAGTGTCTCCAAGTGCCCCTCTTCAAGACCCCGTCCCAGCAATCCACATAAGTGTGTCTTCCTTCAACAGTGTTCCAGGCCTTTTCCACTTGCCCCATACCCATCCTTCCCCCTCCAGTATAAATGGCATTTCGCACCTGTGGCCATGCGCAAGCAAGTGGGTTGGGTGGGTGTGAACGGCCAAGGTGCCAAACACCATGTACACTTCCAAAGGGATCTTCTGCATGGTGAACATTGTTCTCATGGCCTCCCCAGATCCAGTGTCTCCAGGCTTCTCTCTAAAATTACCCGGCTCCTGCAATCCATATAAGTGTTTCTCCCTTTAGCAGTGTTCTGGGCCTTTTACATTCACCCCATTCCCATCGTTCCCTCCTCCAGTATCAATGACATTTCTCACCTGTGGCCATGCGAAAGAGGGCTGGGTGGATGTGAACGGCCAAGCTGCCAAACACCATGTACACTTCAAAAGGGATCTTCTGCACGGTGACCATTGTTCTCATGGCCTCCCCAGTCCCAGTGTCTCCAGGCTCCCCTCTGCAAGACCCCACCCTTGCAATCCACGCAAGTGTGTCTCCCTTCAGCAGTGTGCCAGGCCTTTTGCGTTCACCCCATGCCCATCCTTCCCCCGCTCCAGTATCAATGGCATTTCGCACCTGTGGCCATGCGCAAGCAAGGGGGCTGGGTGGATGTGACCGGCCAAGGTGACTAACACCATGTACATTTCAAAAGGAATCTTCTGCACAGTGACCATTGTTCTCATGGCCTCCCCAGACCCAGTGTCTCCAGGCTCCCCTCTGCAAGACCCTGCAAGAAACACGTCACACATTCACATACATCCCCTCTTTTCTAATCCTCTATAAACACCTTGACATTTAACAGGAGAACATCTCTGTGCTCAGTAAGAAATCTGTTCCTTTTTTTTGGCGTAGAGCACAGTGATGGATGTGCAGACCCTCACAAGTGAAGAAACCACCGACATGTCCAGTGTCCCGATGATGATTCCTACTGGCATGCACAAAGTGATATTCTTGAGCGTTGGATCTGCCCACATATCTAATACAACTATGTTTTTCCATTGACCCACTTTATGACAATGCTCGGAAAATTAAGGAACCAGATTCTGCATCAATTTCATTTCCAGAGTAAACATCAAGTTCACTCACCTAACAAGTAATTTTATTATACTTGTCCTTTACAAAAATATGTTATGCTTGCAATTTAAAATTAAATGAAAAAGTTTATGTGTGCTATCGGTTAGTAACACTAAGTGGCAAGTATGGGTGTCCCTCTATATGTACAATTGTTTGAATCTCATTGTCACAGTTCCCTTTTGCTGTTTTCACCCATACTAAAACAAGTACTGTGTTACAGGTGGATGCTGGAACTTCAGCCACAATCACTTCATCCTTTGCAACTGGTCCAGAGCATGAGGTATCTGTACTTCTTCCCTAATGCAGAATACATTACAAAATGTTTGATGCAGGTGCATTGTGAAAAGTATATTATGACTGTTTACGAGGGTATGTTCATACGAATGTTCTCTTAGTGTTGCGAGAACAAACCTAGTAGTATACGGTTCTTACGCATTTAATATTACTTTGTGTGTAAGGGCACAGTGCGATGAAAGGTTTTAATATCCAGTACGATTCACTTTTCCTTTTTTTAATGAATATTCTGTTCAAGGAATGTATACAAGGTGCTGAATAGAAGAGGAGGCTCATGGACCAGAGGTAAACATTGAATACTATTGGACATCACATTGCATTTGGAATACATTTTAATGTTGTAATTTTTCCTATTCAATCAAGTTGATTCTGTTTGTAGATATGTACAGATGTTCATTTGCGATAAAATTAAATGTGCTGGATGTACACCATATAAATACGCTATTTTTTTCAGCTTGCTGCTGCGGTGGAAAAAGAGAAGGCCACAGTTTCCAAGAAAACAAAGAAAACAAGGGTAACGAACAAACAAGTTTGCTTTGTAGAACTTATTACGCTGTTGATTTATCCATATAATGTTTTTACATTGAGCATGTTTCTCAACACATCTTTTAGAGGCCCAGAAGGAAACGAAGTATAAAGACACAGACAACAATTAAAACAAAAGATGTTGCTTTCCAAACTGATTTCACAATGGATCTACTACTATTTGGGCCGCAGCGTGGTCCAGTCACTAAGCAGACTTGTATGCTTATGCCCAATGGCTGGAAACTGAATGTAATGTGACAGGCGATCTGTGCAAAGTGTCCATGGACCATTTATACCATCTGACAGTTCAACAAGATGAGACAGAATACAATGAAGATGCTTTTCAATTCCTTGAAGACCACTTGACACAATCTATACCCTCCAAAAATGTTCCACCAAAGAAACATTTGATTATATCTGTTTCTCCAATTTGCGAGCAAATATCACAACCTGAAATAACAGAGATTGAAGTTTGAACGCAACTGACCGAGGAACTTGCTAAAGATCTCGACTACAGATTCCCAAGTTCTGTCGATTTGTCCACCACAACCGAATCACAAACCACATTCATGCGGACAATTGGCTGATAAAGGAGCAAAAATACATTTTATTTGACAGCTGCCCGCTTGAGATTGTACAGATGCTGAAATGTGTCCATACATTCCATACATTAAGGGGGAACATATGCGGGGAGCCATTGTCGAATGTATCTCGTGTATTACAAGGCACTAACCAGAAAATCCAAGCTAGCTGTGTCCAACTCCATAGTACATTTTCATGCTCTGCTCAACCGATGCTGGGCAAAGTGCCAGCTGGAAATCTACTATGTTGAGCAGCTTTACTTTTCAGCAGGTCTACTTTCGGTAAGATTTTCAGTTTCTGTCAATTTGTGGGAGTTGAGTTCCTTGTTAAAACCCAGTACTTCAAATATCAAAGGGAATTCTTATTCCCCACCATTATTGAAGACTGGAAAGTTAAACAGATGTCAATCGAAAGCACATTCTCTGGCAAATGTTTTCGGCTAGCTGGCGATGGACAATGTGACAGCCCAGGATTTTCAGCAAAGTACTGCATACACCACTTTCAAGACACGGAAAGTAAAATAATTGTGAGTTCGAAGATAGTGCAAGTGTCCAAATGTACATCTTCTGTGTCATGGAGAAACGGGGTTTCATCAAATCCGTTGAATTTCTTCAATTGAGGGGGATGCAAATAGAGCTGATAGCCACTGACAGGCATGTTTCGATAGTCAAGGCCATGCGAGAGCAGCTTCCACACGTTCATCATCAATTCGATGCATGGCACATTGCCAAATCAGTCAATAAACAAATTGCAGCTGCTGGTAGAAAAAAGAGTGTCAGTCTATCAGCAACCATCTTTGGTGGAGCCACAAAACTTGTGATGGGTCTGCAGAAATTCTACTTCAGAAATGGCATTCATTGATGCACCATTGTTCCAACGTACACTCATAGACAAAAAACCAACATTTTCACAAATGTGCACATGGGCCTTTATCTGAGGAGCAGAAATGAAAAAAAGAAGTGGTTGGTGCCATGTTCACCTTCACACAAAGCTCTTGAGAAGACTGTGTACAATAAAACGCTTTCCAGAGACATGAAGGGACTCACAGAATTCTGTCATATTGGAGATTTGGAGGTGTTCCACAAAATGTGTCTCAAGTACGGGCCCAAAAGTTTTCATTTCGGCATAGACTGTATGGAGGCCCGAACGGGACTAGCTGTACTTGTGCACAATGAGAACTTAGGGAGGTAACAAGCATAAATTGCAAGACATTTCGGGATGCATTGTTATCTCAAGGCCTTCACAAAACGAAGCAAACAATGGGTGGTTAAGCCAATATACCAGGATATGTTATTTGAATTTGTGAAAGATTTGACATTGAATGTGTTGGCCATGCATACTCATGGAATCGATCCAGATTTTGTTCCTAGGACACATACAGTGCCACAAAACATTGCAAACCAGCCCTGTCCACCTAAACAGGTACTTGTAGAACAGTTGACTTCCCGATATAATTAGTACCTGTCTTCACAATCTACTTTCAATAACATTTTTGATATGTTCCCCAATGTTTTTACATTGTACATCAGCAATTGAATGCTATTACACTAACTTTCGATGCTATAAACATTATTAAAAAATATTTAATTATGCAGATTAAATTTGGTGCATGATTCATGAATGTATTTCATTCACCTTCCCTTCATCGCTATTTATGTTCCTCGAATGATAAGACACATGTCTGAAACTGCTATTTGTGAGATATTTGAAAATGGAATTGCCCTAGCACATCGGTGCTGCACTGCCCATTTCGGTTGAGGAAATAATGATGGACAAATTGGATGTTAGCCATCAGTCAACAGGGCACCGAGACTCAGTGTCTGTCAAACCCTTAATTCTTGACCCAAACCACATACACATATGCAGTGCTTGGCACTGAAAGCCTAGATTTGCATAGCAATGATCATTCGACTGACCTGTGTCAACTCCCTAACTGCCAGAATGTTCTGCCTTAGCAGTTTTTTTCATTTTTTTAAACACCTCTGCAATTAGGCCCCTTTTTACTCTCTCTGATACTATTTCAGTATTTTGATGAGTGAGTTTTCTGGGTTTCTCCATAGCTCTAGATAGCACAACATTGCGTCCAAAATATCATTTTCAACAAAAGTATAATCTTTGTCAACATTATGGCAATTTGTGCCTGCTGTTGCTGGGTTTCTGTACAGTTTGATTCTGTGTTTTGCTTTGCATGCGCCCCTCCTTGTGTTCTTCCGTTGTGTTTTTCATAGCCCCCACCCAACACCATTGCTCTTCTTCCCTCTGCCTATGAACTCCCTGGTGCTCTCTGTCTCTTTTATCTTTTGTAACTGTTTCTCTATCGACTACCCTGCTCTGCTCACTAAATCTGGTAGGAAAAAGTTTACGAAGGGCTTCTTGGTCTACAACCCTGGCCTCCCTATTGCTGATACCTATACCTGTGCTTCATCCAGGCAAACCGTCAGTGACATCCTCTTTGTAGTTCCCTCACCACACCTATGGACTCTAGATATGGTCTCTGTCATCTCTCCTTTCTCTTCTTCTCACATTAATGGTGGCACCTGTCGGGAGGCCCTCTCAGCCTCCTTCCACTCTGTGCAAGGCCATAATGAATGTTTACTTAATGCCTCTTAATTAAGAAGTCTCCTTATTAAAGTATCCTTCTTGGAGAATTTAAAATCCAACTGGATGCTTGGTCTACTTCTTCAGGACACACAGAAAACTGCTATCCTGAACATCCCTGAGGACGTGCTTTACAAACTTGATTCCTTCACCCCCTGTATCCTCATCTACTTGATCGATACTCTGCCTTTGACATGGTGAACCCCACCATCCTTTTCAACCATCTCCATGATAACCGGTGTTATTCGTGCCTTGGCTTGGCTGACTTATTTCCCCTGCTGATCTGCTGACTGAATCTGTGCTGGTTGCCCGGATACCATCTGACCTGGCTACCCTTTGATCTTGGGGCCAGGTCCCCTCTCTGCCAGTTGCCCACCTGCACCGCCCCCCTGACAACACTTGCACTAGGGGACTGTTTCTGTATCCATACACAACCCTAACTGCAATTGACACCTGTTGTCTGCACTTACCCTTTCACTTTCCACCTGCTGTCCGCGCTTTTCATTTATTGGATTCCTTTATTTTTTCGACTGTTTATCCTATGCACTCCACTGGCCCCTCCACCTTTTCCTTGGCACTTTTACCCTTGCCCCCCCCTTCCTTTTGCGCTTTCGCGATATCAGTGTCACCTGGACTAGTAAGATCTTTGTCTCTGTCTTTGTTGCTCCTTAAAACACTTGTGCATATGTGCATTATAAATGACATATCATATCATCATATGATATTGTGGTCTGTTTTGTACAGACACTAAACAAATCCTATGTTACACGAGGCTCTCAGTGCCTGTACTATGGGTTTAACTTACCTTCAATGTAATTATGGTCAAAAACTAATTTGAAGTCATGGCTTCCCTGCTCTGTGAAACAGAAAGCAACTGTCAATGACTATTACGCCCCAAGGTCCAATTCTCCACGAATGACAGTTATACAGAATACAATTCACAGTTCTATTGCATTTCACAGTTCTATACTGTTCCTATTAAAGTCTATGTGATGTTCATGGTACAATGGATACAGTCTAGCAAAGGAATTCTATGTTGGCTGATTTGGCCAGCGCTCACCGGCCATTTTCAGATTTCGAAAACTGATCTGCTGTGAAGGGCACACCCTGCTGCAATAGTGGGAACCAATTCTTCATTGCCTCAGGCCCCTTCCTGACTTGCTACGGCCTTCCAAAGAAGATAAGCTTTTCGCTTGACCATCGCAATTGCGTGACTTCGCACACTTCTGCAATGTTGAGCACCAGGCAACAGACTTCTCAGGTCTGCGTCTGAAAATGAGGTGAAAGAATCCAAAAAATTGTCTAAAGCTCATCTGCGATTAAACTATCGACACGCAGTGCTGATTGAGACAAGGGATAGTCAGATCATAAATACAACTAATTGGGTATAGGAAAGCAATGTGACCTCTCTCGCTTGCACCTAGACAGGTCTGCCTCAGGTGGGATAGATAGTGTGAACTGCTGCCCCATGTTACACTCAGAACCTAATGAATACAAACCTCTCGTGAAAGAAGGAAAGAGATTGGTTGCAGGGTTGAAGAAGGTTAACTTTATTCCTAAATTAAATAATAATCAACAAAGGTAGATGCTGTTCGTGAACGTTGAGACTCCAGATTTAACACTTTTGCCTATTGAAAGGCCACAGAATCGTGAATGACATCACATATAGGTTCATAACCCACACTAGTGATGGGTGAGACAGTATTCAATATCGAGTGGCATTGGTGGTTGCCAACAATTCGTTTGTTATTCTTGTGATTTTAGAATGCCATGTGCACCTGCTCTGATCAGTGCTCCATGCAGTGAAGGTCACTTTGTGAGATGATGCTTGTTGGGAAAGAAGAAATGTATCAGTTCACGCTGCAGCATCTTCTCCGGTATGTTTTAAAATTGTGGCAGACATTCTCTAAAAAACAAAACCTACCAAACATAAGCACTGAAAACAAGCTTTGATTGTGATGTGACCTTGGACCGAAGGGAGCAATCGCCAGGCTAGAAGGACAGAGCGGTGGAATACTCGCAAATATGATAACATTTACTATTATGAAAGTGGACATTGGAACATTTATTTTCAATTTATGCAAACCGTTGATCAGAGCGGACACTGCCCGTTAAGAGAATGGAACAACAAAACATAATGTAAGTTTAACTATACATAATATTTTTGCGATGAAAAAAGGGGAAATAGTTCTTTTTGCATATTGGAGAATTTACCGACTTGCTAAAATGGCATTTTGACGTAAAGAGTTGACATTATACTTTGCTCACACCATATTCAAAATACAGAGTGCATAACTCACGGTTTATTTATAAGTCTACTAATAATTGTTATTGCAGTTTTCGTTAAGTCGGAATGAGTAAAGGGTGGGATTTTTGGCATGCATTGATTATTGACATTGTTATGGGTTGTTCGTTGGAGCATATTGTGGCAATTACTCATAGACGAGACAAAAGCACAACCTGTATGCAGGCTATTGATATCTAAACCACTTCGTCCCATGAAATATCAGGGTGTGCAATCAAGGTTGCATTATTGAAAGAGCAGCGGTCAGAACATTTTCTAAGGGTAATTGGTTCGCTTTTCTATAGATAATTTTCCCAGTTATGTTACAATGCCATCTGTCTGTTGTCCCATTTGCAAGTCACTTTATCCATACCTTTCGAGCTATACCGACTTCTCTGTGCTAACCTTTCATGCACATCGTAGTCTAAAATAGTCTCCCACATTGTCTGTGTGTATTCATTCTGTGTGGTTTGTGTTTGTTATTCTGTTTCATCCGGTGCAGAATAACGAACATAAATTAGTACAAAGAATGGATACTAAAATATATTGCTATTCTGTTGAGCACAAAGATATATTGTACCGTTCTGCGAATGCCATAGTTTCCAGGTGCCGTGGGATGGCTTTTTCAACCAGCAATGGCAGATATGCCTAACTGCATTGTACAGCATTACCATCATGTTGGATGACAGACCGGGAATGATAAGCCCTTTGGCGGTAAAAGCAACAAGGAGCAACCTGTCATCATTTACGGTATAGAAAGAATCTGATGCGTCAAACCCAAATCTTCTCCTGAAAGGAACACCATGTGTGTCATTTTTAACTTTTGCCACTCGAGCCTAAGGACACACAACCATTGATGGTTCATCGCAATCAGTGGATCTCAATGTGGTTTTTGGAACTTTCTTTGATAAATAAAAGCACTTGGGAATTGCAGATTAATGATGTTTTCTGTAAAATTATTGGTAGCAAATTCGATTTGGGACGAGCTGTGAGAGTGTGTTGATCTTCCGTGTTCTGGGTCAACTCATGTTATTACATGGATGATGACTTGGTGCGTTTGGCTACGCTGCCTACTAATGTCATGAAAATAGGTGGAGCATATCGTTTGGAATAGTGATGTCAGCTTCAGGGGTGGGGGATATGATTTAGTGCCTCTGGGGCACTCGACCTTAGTGCAATGCGGCAACGGATAAGATTAGCACAAGATGGTCGTGACCAACTCCTTGTTTCCACAAGTGTAAAAATTAGGAAAACCAAGGTAAGATGCATAGGAACGTTTTTACGAAAGATCACTGTATGCTGAAAAACACATGCCCGAACAATCGGAATATTTTTTAGCACACTATTCCTTTAAAGGTCTGTATCTGCAACCCTACTGTCCATTCTCTCTGCACTTATGAGACACACGCTGGCGGCACTTGTGAGTTAACTGCACTACCACCTTCCCCTACCCCATGGCACTTCTACTCTTCCCTCTTCCCTGCACTTGCATGATCTGAATGACACAAGGCCTAGTAAGATCGTTATTTTGTCCTGCCTTGTTTCCCCCTCCATGTCTTGTCGCGCCTAGAAACATTTGTGTACAGGCGTGTTATAAATGCCACATTATATCATATCCCCCTTCTTGTGGGCAAAACCACAGAATCCTGATTGTAGCATCACACACAGTCACCACGTTGGGACGCAGCGATGCGTGGCCACCAGGTCAGCTGACCTGATGTAAAGTAAGTACGCTCGGCGCACCAATAAAGTAGATACTGTTGAAGTCCCATGGCATATGGTTGCATCATTGCTGGCGGCACACCAGCATTCCCTGTGCATCCCTCCTCACATCAGAGGACAGTACACTGGCGACAATGGACAGACCCATTTCGCTTGTGTGCAGCGGAGGCGTTGCTGCTCACTATTGAGTGACACTGATTCCGAGATAAGGGAGGAACGAAAGGAGGACCAATCTACACGGCGGTTCCCCACAAGAGGAGGAGAAACATGCCGGTAAGGCCCAGTGAGGCCCACAGGTGAGTACAAAGTGCACAGAAATCACCATGACCATGGCCACACCGCAAGTGAGGCACGTGCAGAGAGGGACCCCAGACATAGTGCAAGAAGGAGCACAAGATGGCACACTAGCCCACCACAGTCATGACAAGTCGGTGACCCAAGGGAAGTGTATTTCACATGCCAGCATAGGCGGAGCATGGTACCCATCACGGCACCATGTCAGACCCGCACAGAACCATTACCAGGCAGCGCTGATCCACATCCAGGGCCAGAAAGGGAGGGATGTATTCCCAGTGCCTTCAATCATGCCTTTTGACATGATATACACCACCAGCCTGGGTCCAAGATGGACCAGGTGGATGAAAGAGTTTGACACGTATCTCGACGCAGTGGGGCTGCAAGAAGACAAGCGCATCATTGGCCTGCTTACCATCACAGCTGGCCCTGAGGTACGGGACATTATTTTGAATTGCCGGAGGCTGTGGAGTATAATTATGACGATATGAAGAACATTTTTAAAGAACATTTTTAAAGAACACAGCGAAATGTCGACTATGAAAGACGTGCATTTCAAACCATAACAAAGTTGCCGGGGAGAGAATGGATACATTTGTAACACGCCTGAGGGCGAGGGTAAAACATTGGGAATTCCAACTATATAACAATGAGGCGGCCATAAAATCTCAAGTAATTGCGGGTTGTGAATCCTTAATACTAAAAAAGAAACTGCTACAGGTGCTGCACACACTAGCGGAAATCTTCGTGTTGGCAAGAACGTCCTCAGCTCTGGACCCCAGACATCAACCTTGAGCAAGACGCACAACACCGCTCCAACATCAAATAAAAGGGACTAAATAAGATAATGACACAACCTCTCACGTTACATGACCCCAGCCAAGAAAAACGAAAAATGTTTTTGATGCGGGCATGATCTTATCCATGATGGGTCGTGCCCGGCCATTGGTCAAATATGCTCAGCCTGCGGGGGAGAAGACCAATTTCGAGCTATGTTTTGAAATCCAAAAGCAATGAAAGCCAATTCGGCAGAACAAGGACCGCACCGACATAGAACCCCGCCCAGACATCAGGGGGAAGAGAGGATGAAGGGGCTCGAGAGACTACATCACAAGGAGAGACGCCACACAAGAGGAAAATACCCTCACTGGACGGCAGCCTAAAAAACAGAGGGAGGATCCACAAGCTCTACATGTCCATGTCATCAACCAGCGAGTCAGAATCTCATTTCTGTATGGATAGACAAAAGAAAGGATATTTGTATGCCTTAGGAAATCCGACTGCATCAATGCACAGTACCACACTGTCGTTGGCCATTCAAGATCAAGAGTTTGAGTTCCTAGTGGACTCTGGGGCCACAATCAATGCAATGCCCCAGTCAGAATACCTGAAACTCAAGAACAAACCAAAACAACGAAAAGCACAAGTAGCCATCTACGCCTACTGGGCCAAAGAGCCCCTTCCATGCCTGGGCAGGGTTGGATTGGCCTCTCGGCCTTTTGGCCTGTGGCTGGGCTGAAATCGTCCCTGCTGAGTGGGGCCGGTTTCTGGCCATGCCTGGGCTGGTTTGGAAAAAACAAATTGGAAAAAAATACATATTTTCTTTTCAATTTTTTTTTTTTTTTTCAAAAAGCCTTTCTTACTTCTTAGGTCGATAAATGAGTACCAACACAGGTTGGGTGATATTGTATGCATATTTGTTCTACAAAAAAAGAACTTCAGCGTAAGTGCTATACAATAACATATAATCATTTAGCCTTGGACGTCTGCTTGGATTCAGTAATTTAGTGTACTTATGAACAATGCTATCTGAAGCCACTTCCTGGTTTGTCAAGGGGTGAAAGGTTGTGTTTCATCACTTCCCCGGATGTCACTTTGGCATGGGGACATATGACATCACTTCCGGTGATGTCATCAGAGGTCAAGGGTCGTGAGGCGAGAGGTGGGCCTCTTTTTTTAGATGAGGGGTGGGCCACTTTTTTTTGGGTGACCGGCCTATTTCTTGTCCCCGTCCGACCCTGTGCCTGGGTGCATTCAAAACCTTGTGCCACCACAAGGACAAGCATGATCGCATAACAGTACATGTTCTTGCGACAGAAGCTGCAAGCGGATGCATCCTAAGCTTCAAGTCGGCTGTTCAAATGGGCTTGATTCACATCCTGTACCAAATTATGTCGAGCAAGTACATGTCGCCGGCTGCCAAAGTGGCTTCAAAGACATAGGGAAGCTCAAAGGATGTAAAATAAAGCTACACTTTGATCCAACTGAGAACCCCATTGCGTAGCATTTTAGAGGAATCCTATTCCACATTCAACATCAAGTGGAAAAATAACTGATCTCTTTAATGGAGGGAAACATTACAGAGTCTGCATCATGTGTTTCACCAGTCGTCCCAGGACCCAAAAACAGCACAGAAGGACAAATAAAACTGTGAACGGACATGCGAGCACCCAATCAAGAAATCCTCTGAGAACACCATCAGTCACCACGCATCACTGACATGATGCATCTTCTCAACGGAGCAACAGTCTTTGCCTGTTGAGATCTGAATAAGGGATACTATCATATCGAACTCAGCAAAGAGTTGTTTTACATACCGACATTCACCATGCACTTAGGGCTTTTTCATTAAAAATGTTTGAGTTTCAGGATCGCATCGACGGCAGAGGTTTTTCAGGAGGAGATACGCAAGATCATCTGTCACATACCGCATTGTATCAACTATAGCAATGACATTTTGATCTTTGAACACTCCCAGAAAACTTACAATGCCACACCGATGAAAGTGTGTGGGGCACGAGATGATGCCAACCTGACCCTAAATAAAGAGAAATGGGAGTTCAACAAAAGCACACTCTCAAGTTCTTCGGCCACATTTTCTCTCAAAAGGGAGTTGAACCTGTCCCAGACAAAATCTATGTACTAACTCAAGTACCCGACCCGTAAACATAGCACAAGTGAGATCATTCTTTGGTCTAGCGAGTTACTGCACCAGATATCTTCTGGATTTCGCCACCACGAGCGCCCCTACGGATGATCGTGAAACAGGATAAAAACTACAAATGGGGCCCATCACAGCAGTAGGCATTCAACACAATAAGAAGAGACATGGCCACAGTCGTGTGCATGTCCTACTTTGATCCCAACCTACAAACTGAGCTCACAGTGGACGACAGCCAGGTGGGGTTGGAGCAATACTAGCGCAGCACTCAGGGAGTGAGCATGCACAAAGGAACATCGTCTCATATGCCAGTAAGAGACTCACGGAGGCTGAGCAGAGATACTCACAGGCAGAAAAGGAGGCCCTGGCAGTCGTGTGGGCAAGTGAACATTTCCACCTGTTCCTATATGGAAAACCCTTCATGATCATCACAGACCACTAAGCCCTTGTCACAATATACGGGAAGCTGACTGCACAAATACCACCAAGAATAGTGAGATGGGGATTATGCATATAAGAATACAAGTACTCTATACTCCACAAACCAGGGAAGGATGAGAATCCAGCAGATTTATTCTCTCTGCATCCATTTGCTGGATCCACAGCATCAGGAGGAAGGGCAGACGGGTACATAAATCACTTCATCCATCATGCACTTCCACCAGCCATCCCCATGGCAGAATTGTAAAAATGCTTGGCAGAAAACGCAACAATCGCACTTGTGGCAGCATGCATTGGAAATGGGGGATGGAAGTCAGCCAGAGCGGCCATCCAAGCAAGTCAAGCTATGGACAGACATTTGTTCAAGACGCTTGTAAAATCAAAAGAGGAACTATACATGTCCCCATCATCCCTGATACTGAAGGGAGACCGACCTGTCATACCATCAACACTCCATCAGCGCATTGTGGACATCGCACATGCGGGTCACCATGGCATAGTATCCACGAAACGCATGTTATGGGGCAAACAAAGGTTCCCAGTGATTGATAAATTGATTGAAAGGACATTAAAATCCTGCCACATCTGCCTCAGCCTGTAAAACCCTGCATTCCATGAGCCACTGCACATGACCGAACTCCCAAAAGGAGTGTGGGAGGAAGTGGCAATAGACTTCTTTGGGCCATTGAGGTCAGGGGAATATATTGCTGGTAGAGCTGGATGAACACTTACGGTACCCAGAGGCAGAAGTAGTACCCTCTACATCTGCTACAGCCTTGATACCAGCCCTGCATTGAATATTCTTGGCATTCGGTGTACCGAAGGTGGTCAGATCGGACAATGGTTCACCGTTCACCAGCGGGGACTTCCAGGACTTTGCAAACTACTTGGGCTTCCAACACCACAAGGTCACCCCTCTCTGGCCACAGGCAAATGGAGTCATGGAACACTTTATGGCTAACGTCAAGAGGGCCATACGCATTGCAACCATCACACACATGCCCATAGAACAAGCTCTGTGCCAACTCCTAAGGGATTGCTGCAACATGCCAAACGACTCCACAGGGACATGCCCAGCAGAACTCATGTTTGTCCACCGTGTGCATTGGATAGTGCCTCATGAGGATTATGGAAAAGAGAATAGTGAAACCATGGTTGAAATAAGGAGGAGCGATGACAGAGCAAAAGAAAAAATTAAGACATATGTAGACAAAAGAAGAAGGGCACAGGCTGCAGAGCTAGCAGTGGGGGAACAAGTACTAGAGCGGCAAGTTCAAGTTCACAAAGACAAGCCACCTTTTGACCCAGGACCCATGACCGCCTCCCATATTAAAGAATCCATGATAACTGTGGAAAGAGAAGAATGGGTCATAACAAAGAACAGTTAATTCTTCAGAAAGGCTGGGGACGGCAAGTGTCATATCAGACAACAATGAAGTGAAGAGGAGGAATACACAAAAGAGACATCAGGATACTCTGCAGATGAAAATGAAACAGAAAGAGAAGAGCACCGCATCATCTGAGAAATTCCAGAAGAAAAAAATACCATGTCGCAAGGACAGAGAAGACCCTGCTGCATTGTTCGAAGACCCCGACAGTGGATCGATGAGATGGGTTGGACGATATTCATTTTGGGGGAGATGGAGCATTGCACGCAGTCACCACGTTGGGACGCAGTGATGCGTGGACACCAGGTCAGCTGACCCGATGTAAAGTAAACACGCTCGGCGCACCAATAAAGTAGATACCATTTAACTCCCATGGTGTGTGGTTGCATCATTTCTGGTGGCCCATGTGGCATTCCCTGCGTGCCCCTCCTAACCTCAGAGGACAGTACGCTGATTACCTCATTAGGAGTTACCTCAGCCAAACTTGTAGCCCCTGAGCATGAGGACAAAACTTACATTCTCACAAGCTCTGGGTCAGAATGTCAGCCAGCACTTCTGAAATACTTAAGGATACACAGAAAAGGTGACATTACAGAATGCAGTTCCACTGTGGATGCAAGCAGAGCCAGCCATGATTGAGACCTCTAAAGCTAAGGACAGCAAACCAAAAAAGAAAAAAGAGTCTGAAACCGAACCAAGCAACTTTGTAGCTGCAACTGAAAAACCAGGATTGGCTAGAAACCTGCAACTGCGAGAGAGAAAACCGCAAGATGGAACCTCCCGCTCGGACACTGCTCCATGAACTGATATTTTGTGAGGGACTGCACTCACTTCGCAAGTAGGTTCATTTTCTGGTTGCATGGGCCCCAAACTTGCCACAATCAATCCAACAAACTATATGCATGCCAACATTGCCAACACTTTACTACTGTGACCATTTTATTCATTTTTGTCCTCACCACTTTCCTTAATCGCTCTCATGCTGCCTGCACATTGGAAACCCTCTGCATTGTCCACAAGGCCTTCTGGGGCCTGGGGTCTAAATACCTTCAACTCTCTCTTCCTAAATATCTTCCTTCACGAGCCCTTCGCTCATCCGTCTCCAACTCCCTCATGGTCAGCCGCTTCTCTAAGCAACGAGCTGGGGGTAGATCTCTCTCCGCAGCAGGGGCCTCCCTCTGGAACAGCCTTCCTGCCTCCCTGAAACTTGAGGAGAACCATCTCCGGTTCCGGAAGCACCTCAAAACCTTCCTCTTCGCTTCTGCCTTCTCTCTCCCTCTCCCCTGCTAAACCTTCTTAACTCCCCACTGAATTCTGCACTAAACCTGCATCTGGGCCACTCTCAGCGACCTCGGTCCAGGGCCCAGCCACTCTCCACTTGCACTGCCTCCCTGGCTCCCCCTGCACTGTGGGACTGTCACTGTATCCCTACAGCCCCCTTCCCAGCACTTCCCAGCACTTGCTCTGCACTTACCTCGCACTTGCCACCAGCTGGCCCTTTTTATTTATCATTTATTATTTATTTTTTATTACACTACTTACCTTGTACTGCACTTTCCCCCCACCTCCTCCCCCTGCACTTTCTCCTTTTCCCCTTACCTCTGCACTTGCGCGATCTGAATGACACCTGGCCTAGTAGGATCGTTTGTCTGTCTTCCCCTTGTTTCCCTCCCTCCCTGCCTCGTCGCGCCTTGAAACACTTGTGTATAGGCGCGTTACAAATACCATATCATATCATATCATATCATATCATAAACCATTGTTTACTGTTGGAAAAGCCAGGGTCAGTGTTTCCGTCTATTGGACAGTGAATGTGGAGGTGTTTTTTTCTAGGCTCTGCATGTATTTTTGCCCCTCATTTAAATGGGGCTTTTTCCTATTTTTATTTGGCCAAATCACTTGTTGAGACACAGGCAAAATAAGAGGTAGGACCAAGGTAAAGACTTGTTTAAGGCTTTTCTGAACACCGCCGCGTTTGAAAGAGGTATACAAGTCGCACTATAAAGAACTAGCTCACTGAAAGGCACTGTTGATATGGGGTATTGGGCACTTATAGGCATGGCAAATGCTTTCAATCTCTTTCGCTTGAGAATAGAAAATATGTTTTTTTCATTTGGGAGTCAAAAGACCTCTCAATTTTCTGGTTTGTAAACGGTGGAAAAATGATAGTGATGTGCCCTGCTTCTACAATAGATGCCGCCTTAGAGCGTTAAGTTGGCAATGCACTGGTGTTTGACCATAAAAGCTGTTACCAGGCAACTACAAGGACTCCTGCGATTCTTCAAAGGACTGAATTGGGCAGAAGCTCATTGAGGACAATAACTCACCTGGTAGCTGTGGGGAATGGTCAAGCTGGTGCTTTGTGTTTCTTGGGAAATGGGAATTTGACAAAATATCTTCAAAGGCTGGAGGCCTGCTGTGTTTCCTTTTTCATGATTATTTTTATATCTGCTGAAAATAAGTTATTGTGGCTTTCTATTGAAACAAGCTGCCACCATTAGTCCTGGAAACTGACACTTTGCTGTCATTGACCATCTACTGCCAGAATTCGTCCAATTTTCGTCCAATTTTTTTCCACTGCATTTTAACGCAAATGTATGTGGGGTGGGTGGATTAGGGTAATATTAAAGGTAATATTAAAGGTAGGACGCGAACGTGGCAGGGGGCTTTGCCCCCGACATACATAAAATGCCCTATAAAAAAATCGATGAAGTAAAACCAATGAACTGTGACCCTTTCACCGCACTTTTTGCAGAAACTTGCCTCAGCCTGAAACTAGCTACAATTCCCGCTTTTCTTAACAGTTCGGGATGCTTGTCAAACTCAGATAACCCCTATTAGAACCCTGAGCGAGTGAATAACCCTTTCCCATTAGCCAATTTGCAGGCTATAAGAACTGGTATAGCTAGCAATTTCATTATAGCCCGCAAATTGCTTTTCTCAGATCGAAAGTTGTGCATTAACAGTCATTCGTCCCCCTCTAGTAGCCAAAGTAAAAATTACATGTTCCTATGAATATTGTCTTTTTTCCTTTAATAGCTTGTTAGTTAAAAATATAGCTTACTATAATTAAGCATGACTTTTTTTATCATGCTATTTTTCATGTATTTTTAAACTTAAATGTTCCATAAGGAATATTTAAGTCCCCAAAAAACAATATAATAATTTTACAAATTATAATTTTAATGAACTTTTTTCTTTTTGCCCATGGGTTCTAATAGCTTTATAGACCTGCAGTTCAGACCATACCGGGCGTTATGGTCCCTCATACCTCGTTAAAGGCCCTCGCTTAGCTCAGGCCATTAACTCAGTCTTCAGGTCCCATAACGTGCGGTACGGCTTTCACTGCAGGTCTATAAAGTTATAACATAGATTGTCGCAGGGTATGGGCAAATTTAGTCCCCATGATTCATTGTGATAGTTAAGGCTTTGTTTCCCAAAACAATCTTTGTTTGTAGTTCGTGTTTTTCACTGTGCCATTATTTATAGAAAATAAAATTCAAAAACGTTTGTAAAAGCGAGTAAATTCGCATATCTAGTAAGCCCTAGAAAGATGTGTAATAGCTGCTTGATACTTTCAAATGATGCATATTATTTCCTTTTAAGCATTAAAACGAGTGCACTCAGTGGTGTCATAAACCTACAGCACCCTAACTCTGCAAGTGTCTTGTCCAGGCAAGGCTAATTATTCCCACAAACAGTGCCTGCGCCTTTTTCTCCTGAAAGTCTCGAAAAAGCTTCCCATGCCAACCTATAAGAGACAATGACTAATCCCCCACACTAACGTGAGATGGGGGTTTAGATTCTATTAAAGACAAGGAGGCGATTATTATGCATTACAATCTTTACTCTGAAACCACAGCAGCAAAGAAAAAAACTTTTACAAATAAAAAAGTTGTAAAGAACAGAACTAAATAAGAGTTCAATGGCAATGTATGGGAGCTCCCCAATCCATCATGGAGGACAGGTCATGCCCTGCAGTCGACCAATGAGCAGGGACCCTTCCTCACATAAGTCCATTACTCCAATCCCAACCCCTCTTTCTTTGCTGCTGACACCACAGTTAAGTACACTCCTTTCAGTTTGTGTCTTACATGTTGTCAGTAGAAGTTAAACCTTAATTGGTTATATTATGGGAAAAATATTGTATGCTTGTAGCATTTCTTTGTGATACATTTAAGATATATATTAGTCCTTTATATTTTAAAGTACTGTTTGTTTATCTTTACAACGCTCGCAGTGCTGGTTTGCCTCTGGGCATTATGTTTAAGTGTGTACTGTTTTCTTTATCCCGTGCGCACTGGTCTGAGTGGAAGCTTTCTTTATGTAAAGATTTATTGGCTAACAGAAGCTAATGCTTTGTGCAGGTGTGCACACGCAAGTTTTCTTGTGTTTATTTATGGTTTACGGCCGGACTGAAGCTGATAAGCTTCAAGGCCAGCGCACACAAGCCTCTCTTTTGTTTGTTTAAGCCCTCCGTGTTTGTTACATTAGCTTCAGGGCCTGCACTGCTGGCGACCTATGTATGAAGCCCTTTGGTGGGCTGCAGTGTTCATTTGGATAACACAGCCTCCAGTGGCTCAACAGCTAAGTGCTTGGTGTTGGGAGGCTGGGTGCCAGGGTTCTAATACAATGTCCGGAACATCATGGATATTTTAAAAAATGTATGTATGGTTAATTTGCACCTCTTTTTTTTCTTTGAATTACACCTGGGACTGCCAGGTGCTGCGGGCATGCTTGGTCCTATATATTTCCTATGTTACCTTCTTTTCTATTATTTTGAAGCCAGTCTCTAGCACAGGCAGTAGGGGTTGTCAGTGGTACCTGGAAGGTTCCAGGTTCGAACCAATCCTCCAACTTTTAAATTCGGAACGTGTTGGGGTAAATAATTACAATTTTATTTTCCATACCGCCCAACCATGCAAATCCCAGAGGGGTTTCTCAAATGGAATCCGGGTTGCCTGTTCACCCTAGTTATGCGAGACCACTTGAGACAGCCCAGTCCGCATTTTTCCACTTTAACAAGATTATATGTAATTTTAATTACTTTTGAATATGAATGTTTATGTATATATTATTTAAAAATTGATATTTTATTTTGTGTTTATATTGATATTGATTACAGAGTAAAGATTGTAATGCATAATATGAGCCTCCTGTCTTGTCATAGAATTCATTTGGGCTTGGCATCTTTCCACGCATTCAGTGAATCCTTAAAATACTGTCTGTAGTCTCGTGAGAGCTGGGCCACACCCTGACGCCTCCGGGGAACACAACCTCGGCCCACAAGGGCTCATTTGTTTACCAGGCTGACTCCCCGAGCTTATTTAGCATTGCTTAAATATAACAGCTGGAACAGCGAGACGTAACCTTTAATTAATTTGTGAAGAAGAGCAGGTGAGCCATATGTCTGTGTACTACGACGGCAGCAAGTGAGGTTTCAAATCACGTCTCCAAGTTAGTACATCCATAAATTACGAAAACTATTCTACGTACAGATTTAATAGCGGCATACCACGACACGTGTTAATCTCAGGTTCTTTTGATGCCAATCCTGTCTCAATGTTACCATTTCATGCATCTATTCCAGAGGAGAAGCGCTTGGGAAGAAATGCGTGCAAAGAGCGTGCGCGGCGCAGCGTGTCACGCGCAAGGGATCACTGGGAATGCATCATTTCTGTTAAGTTGTTTAGGAGCCGTGACTAACACGCATCACGAGGCTCTGACCCTGCACCCGTCTTCCAGTGAAATGGCCGGATTCTACACGAATGAACAGCCTGCTCGCGTGACATTGATCATGAACTATTATTTTCAAGCATTTGTAAAGTGCTAACCTGAGAGGCAGTCGTTTATTGAACGGGTATGCTGGCAAAGAATCCCTGCATCTGAAGGCAATGGGGGAGGTGTCCTAATTAAGGCTTTTTCATTTCTAGCATCAAAGTGCCCAGGTGCATGCTTGATTCGTTCTGGGGGAGCACAGCACTGGGGATGTTTAGCTTGCACTTAGCTCGTTGCTGTAGGGATCAGAGCGTAACTTGCAGGACATGGTCACAGGTAGAAGGAAGGCAACAAAAAAGGAAGGGATAGGAACGACGCCCATTCATCGCCAGGTTTTTTTTCGGCGTATTTTGCCGCTGAATTTTGGCTGAAAAATCTCATTGAGGTTGAGGGTGGGTAAATGGATATTAGGGGTAGTGGGTGTGAGGAATAAATAGCAAAAAACTGGGAAGGTGATTGTGGGGAAACTACACCAAATAAAAAAAAATGGATGAGTTTTTGCATGAAAAATCAGCAGGCAATCAGCGAAAAAAACACTGGCGATGGAATGACCTGGAACCAGGGTAATATGGTCAAAATGTCTGGATCCCAATGTAAACTGATCTGTGGATTTGACACAGTGGTCGAAGTGTGCGACTGGCCTACACCCACTCCCCACAAACTCCATCACCACGCCCCCTCCCACACACAATGCAAACCCGCAAACACTTGCACCTGCTGTTTAAGGGAACGTTCAGTGCAGTGCACTGAAGTGCAAGTTTCAACTTCTTCCTACACTTTTATTTTTAAAACGAAACCATTCTGGAACGGTTTCTTTTTAAAATATAAGTATAGGAACAGTAAAAATGTACTTTAAAAAGTAGAGGAGCACCGCTCCAGACCGCACCCGCTCACTTGACCACTGATTAACAACACTTTAAGATGATCTGAGGTTCCAATGCAGAGAATCTGCAAATAGTTCTCATCCATATGTGCGAGCACAGGAAGGAACGCCCTTAATTTAATTCACTTTAAAAATTAAAAAAAAAAACTCAATACAGGAACCCTGAGATGTTCAGAACAGATTAACAACGTAGACTGATAGGGAATCGGGGGTGATAATGTAGACACTACTGTCAGATTCAACATCCGAGTTGTGATATTTAATTATTAAACAAGGATGGACATGGGGAAAGTTTGAAATCAAAAACAATCACTCCCGGCCTTGTTATCCTGAGCTTCATGCAGTGCATGTACAGGCAATGTATGTATGCATGAATTAGCGTCCAGTCATCTTTGCACCTTCTCTCATTATTTGATTAACTTATACATTTCCTTTGCAGTTCATACATTTCTTTTTAGACCCTGGGAATGACTTCTACGCTCTGATTTTTCAACTGTATGATATAGAAAACACAAGGGTTTTGTTCAAATCGTGAAAATGCCATAACAAGATCTTGCCTGTCAACCGACTGATTATCACGATTCTTGCTGTTTTAATTTTTTTCCTCATGGGTGACACTTCTGCATAACATAGGGGACCAAACATTTTTTTTTTTTTAGATGGGGGCAGATTGCAAATCTGTATGAAAACACACCTGCCTTGGTCATGTGTCCATATCCCCTCGTTTTCTATTTTTCTAGTCTTTTCATTTGTTGAAAGGTGAACATTTCGTGTGGAGCTTAGTTGAAATTGATTGCTTGTGGGCGGAGGGCGATATAATGGAGAGAGCTCAAGATGTCCAAAGATTTAGAGAATTGTAATATTTTGTTGTTTTGTTTGTTTGCTTGTGGTGTGTGTCTGTTTGTGTTAAGTACACTATTGATTGTTAACACGTGAATTTGATGGGAAAAAAGTGTACTCCAATCATGGTGAGACATTTTTTTTTGTTTTTCATTTCGTGGATCTTGTGCAACAGCTTTTGGTATTGCATTGAAAGGTAGGTAATTCGTGGAGAACCGGTAATGTACCATACCCATTTTATTTGTAGATTAAAACTTGCAAGGTGAAAAGTTAAGAGTCCGGAGACTGTTTTGCATTTTTTGGAAAAGTGAAGTTTATTGTTGCATTTGAACAAGGCAGTTTGAAGCCTACAGGAAATTTCAGAGGCAAATCAATCTTCCCATTATTGTGAAAACTGAACATAAAGGGCCTGAATCACGGAAAAGTCTGAATTTTCTCCCTCAATGTCTGCGCGTCGAGAATGACGCCGCGCGCGCCGGCATGCAGAAGTTACACTACGTGCTCCGCATATTTATGGAATGCCTCACGCAAATTAACCGTATATGCAAGTCGTGCCTGATACTCCCCTGACACTCCCCCACGCAAACCCAAAATAGCCGGAAACAGCTAGATTTGCATGCTCCCCAGACGTGCACACGTGCACTCTGTAAACAGTGTGTGGGGTCCCTCGCAAGCAAGCCTGCACCTCGAAGACCATGCAAAGGGGTCCCACGCAGCGTTCACCGGCACCCCGACAACATGCGTAAGATTTATCGTAACTCAGTTATCACTCGGGAAAATCTGTGTGGGAACTCCCGTAAACTGTTCCTGCACCCCGTTATGCTGCGTGTGTGTACTCCTAAATCCGACATGCAAGCTCACCTCCAAAGTTGTGAATGCTCTGAGCAAGTCTGTGCACCTGCTTTCGGGTGGCCAGAGAGATCGAGGGCTTCGCGTGGGCATTTCACAGGCGAGAGGTTGCACAGTCACATCCATGAATGCACTTTGTCGTGCGCACTTGTGGGCATGCCATGGACTGCCTGCGTGCCACACCCTGTAACACCCACTTTTTGACATGTTGTTCCCCATTTTCCATGTTCCGCCCCCAAATCCCCCGCCGGCGTAGGCCTCACCCACGCCCTTCATGGTCTCTCGCGCAAAGCACACAGCCGCTGTCAGAGACGCGCGGAGCAAGCTGGTAATCCACGCAAGTCGGCAAAATATCCCGCGCAGTCGATTTGATGAATTGACAGATGGGATTCCACACGCATTTTGTCATGTAAATCCGGTATTTTACACGCAAATAATTCTATGAATCGGGCCCAAAACATTTTCTTAAAAGGTATAACTTAAAACCTTTAAAAAATAAATCAACATGTGTCGTGTTAAAACTGTAAGAAATCTAGATTTACCAATTTGCTGTGCTTTATAGTATTGGAAAGAAATGAAAAAGACCAATGATGTACTAAGAAACATTGAATATGCCTGAAACCGCTATTCTCTGTGCTACACAGTGTGAAAGTTGGTGGTTTGTGCTTTGTGAACGCATGGCCTCCACAAATTGAAAACTGAAGTTTGAGCAGTGTGAACCTATATGGGCCCTTTGAGAAACAAAATCAGTGTCATTGCTTGTTGGTATTTGATATTGCTGTAGCGGTTCACATGCTAGCATTATTTTTGAAATAACATGATCTATGTATACCTTGAAAGCAACCATGGTGGACCTCTTTAGAAAGAAAAAGAAACGTGTTGTGTAAAAGTAAATAAGGAAGCATTTTTTATGGATGTATATTTTTTCGATTATTTGATTCTGATTTGCTATTTGAACATTCTTTTCACTGGGCTAGCGTGTTTTTGGTCAGAAGTGCTCCCTTGCTTCCTGGCCCTTCTATATGCCTTGCTCTAAACTCAACATTCCCATACAGACAATGCTTCATTAAATGCCCCCATAAGACTAGAGTTGTGTGGCAGCTGGCAGACTGTGAATTAATGGCCTGTTCTACACTCATGTTATCAGACCAGAACAATACTTTTTTGTTATCAAACAAATTGGAACTGGATCAAGACCATTATATTACATAAACGACACTCTTTCTGCCATGATCTGGGCCATGTAGGGTAGTGTCGAATTCAGCTAGGTCACTCATGGAAGCTGAACTCTCTACACGTCGTTGCATATGACCTTGGAAAAACAGCCCAAGGGTTAAAGCCTGGGTTTTTATCAGACCCAGCTTTATTAACTTATGAGATACTTGCATCTTTTTAGTGGAGTGCGCTCACCTATCTGAAGCTTGAAATCAGCTGTTCTTGTTGAACATATGGGGGCACTGGAGAGATTTGGGTGCAAATAGATTTGGGAGATGGGTCACAGGTCGGTGGACTCTTAGTTATCGGTTAGCTTCCCAAGAGCCTTGACAGAGTTGCAGGGTGATCCAAAACACATTAGCATTCCCCATAATGAAACCAAAGTGTTGCATTCACATATCGAGGGGCCACAGCAGAGTCAGGACAGCTGGCCTCAGGAAGAATGTGACTGCACTCCAGCCCTAGAAGAGGGGACAGCTGAAAGCACTGACCAACAATGAGTCAGACCAGGTCATATAAAGGAATATACACTTGGAGTACTCTATCTGGTAGTGTCCCTGACCCAGAAGAAAGTCACCCAGAAGTGAAACCTGTGGCTGGCAAGCAATTGACATTGTCAGTGTGGTTAATTAGCTTCATTGGTCAGAAGTAGCTGAGCTGATTATGGCTGGATCTCCTGTAAATTAAATCAGAATGAAAATTAAAAGTGCAGCCTTTTAATATCCCATCAGCAAGGTCTCATCCCCTCTTATTCATATATTTTTTATTGTTTGTAGGGAATTGTTGGTCTTGGGGTTGGTACCGCTATGCCTTAGCCTGGAAGATGAGCCACTGCCCTCGAGCAAGGCACTCTGCCAGACTGCAAATAAGTTACATACATGACTGGACTGCCCCTCCCTACCATGCACCTCCGCTCTGACGTGCGCCAGAAAGAGGCAAAAGGGTCCAGGTGCTAGGCAGCAACAGCTATTTGACATTGTTCCCACTCTTCTGTTTTGAATGTTTTCGCTCCTGCAGGAGGCAAAGGTTGGTAGGAGCTTGCTCAATTTTTGGAGCTCTTTTGGTGCCTTGCTGATCCCTGTGTTATCACGACAGGTTTAATATACGTGTTTTTCTAACAAATCCTCCAAATAGGTGTGATAACCTCTGCTGTTAACCTTACCTACTATCCTCCGGAAATGGTCAAGACCTATGTGTCAGACAGACCAGGCCATGCCAACTGCTCTGCCATATTAATCAAATAAGTAATTTTATTTGTTTATATCAAATGTTAAAAACACAAGGGATATACATTTCTATTTTATACACTCAAAGTGATTACATGCAAATAACCCAAGACAGCAATGAAAGGATAGACATACAAAGTAATAGAAAGACGGGATAGATAGGGACAAATACTCTTACTATTGTAGAACCTAACAATACAATACAAATTAATTACATTCAGAACATCAAAGTACAATTAGAAAGAATCTCAAAACATAGGAAAACAGACAAAACTTGGGCAAATATATACAATGGTTGGAGATACATACAACATATATAGCTAGACACCCCTCCTGACTCAGGGGGAGAGAAATGAATTCAAGATTCTCCACAACACCTGAACCTATTTGAAAATGTGTTCATTTCTTATATATATATATATGATTATAGCAGGTTTACCTGTGCTTTGCATGGTAATTCCTACTTCAGTCCGAGTTTGAAGTTTATTCAATGAACGAATATAGATGATGACGTTGCATGGTTGTTTGCCTTACATGAATAACAACGCGTGTTGGTGACCATGGGTCGTTCCATATGGTGAGTTTGATTTTTCTCGGCAGGCCCTTCTGTCTACTACCGTGTTTGAGAATTGTATTTTATGGAGTGTTATGGGGAGTTTCATTTGTACTGGCCGGCACCCTTTGACTACTGCTGTCAGCTAATGTGAAAACATTGTCTTTGTTTCTAACTCTGGAGCAAGCCACATAAAGCTGACCCTGAGAAAAGCATGAATCCGTATATCGATTCCAGCTACTTTGAGTTGGAGCATTGAGATTGCGCAGCAACATTATTGGTTCACCAATCTACAGCCGAGGTAGCAGCGGCCTCAAAATAAGCGCTGCACATGTTGTGCTGAAGCATGTAAGCTTGAAGTTTTGTACCTGTACATGTATAGATGAAGCATCTAAGCTTCATACTGTTGAGATGGCATACATTCATCAACTTCTGTGGGCAATGAAGTTCCTGTAATTAGCATGAGAGATTTGCCACGATGTGACAACGTCATTGCGGACACTATTGAAGAGATATGCACCGTTTTCTGTCATCCGCATCACTACAAAAGCACTGTTTCTTGTCAACCGCATGACTTTAAAAGTGAGTGCCACTAATGTCAGCTAGAATGCTTCTAGTGTGGGAAGTTTAGGAACAATGAACTGAACAATGAACTGTGCAAAGAGCCTTATGGCAGGGGTAAGCATTGCAGACCAATTGAAAAAACAATTAGGAAAATGTGTATTTTATACTTTTAACATTGTCTAGACCATCAAACCTACCCGTATGCGAAATTTTAGGTATGTAGCATGTTGGCAAATATGCTGAACATTTTGAACAGACACACACACACATATCCACATATGGCAGGGGTAAGCATTGAAGAGCGCTTAAAAAGAAACATTTGAAAAATGTATATGTTATACTTTCTACATGGTCAAATTTCTGGTTTGTAGCATGTTGGGAAGTATGCTGAACATTTCGAACAGACGTGCAAACACATTTTCCTTTTTATATATAGATATATGGTTGACATGTTGAGTTTCCAACGATATGCGAATGATTGTAATACTGCAGCTCTGTGTGGCCTTCAACAGGACAATAACGGTGCTTGCTCTTGAACCCACCAAGGGATACTTTGTTCATGTGTGTCTATGGTAAAAGTATAAAACCTTGTCTTAGGTCATAGTGGTCTGTCCAACACGTATTATTACACAGAACTAGTCAGTCACATAAATATGAATAGAGAATGCCCAATGCAACCTGCATACCTTAGGTTCACAGTGCCCCTCACTCTTGATAATTTTGGGCAACAAAGGGAAGTCTACATTATTCTTGATGGACCTGCATTAGCAACACAAAGGGAGACACATTCTAACCCCTTATTGTCATATTACCTTTGTAGTCATTGTATTACTACATAAACTCATTTTGTTCACCTCCTTGTAGAAAACCGCTACATATAGATGTAATTATTATGGAGGTTTTTCATCAGTGTGAATGTTTGGGGCTTGTGGTTGTCATTTGTAGGCTACCTCTGTAGTATATGGTCCACTCAGTAATGGCATCTAATTTTAGTGGCTGTTTGAAAATCAGCGCAAGTGTCAATTTTTTTGCTTCATTGCACTGAATTTAAATGCAGCATCTGCGTGTTCAGTAGATATCTACATTTCTCTAGTTAAAGAGTGAGTATGAACGCACAATACTGGAGATGTGATTCACTATATTAGCCAAGCACAATACTGGAGATGTGATTCACTATATGAGCCAAACAATCTCACTAGTCCTTCCGGAAACATCTGAAAACCTGGCTCTTCACCTAGTGCACCATCCTGATGGCCCCCTGTATAACTTTCAAACTACTGGAACATAATAATGTCTGCTCTGAAACAGGTCCTGTAACCAGAGTCTTGATGCCCTTGGGTTTAGCGCACTTAATAAATGTAGAAATAACGAATCGAATAAATACATTGGGCCTCATACCAGGTACCGGGTCCCGGTTCCTTGAATGGGGAAATACTTGGCCATTCCGACCTTGGAGGGCCCTGTATTTCCCCATTCAAGGAACCTGGACCCGGTACATCCCCATTCCCATTTGAGCCCCCATAGGGCTCAATGAGAATGGGGAGGATGCTAACAATGGGCCCGTTAATGACGGGCCCGTTGTTAGCATCCTGGTCTGCTCTGGGAACCCGCTAAGGACGCCTGGTTTTACCAGACGTCCTTAGCAGGTTCCGAAAGCCGACCTCGCAATGAGGCGGTAGAGGGTTAACGGGACCGGCAGCTCTAATGGCGCCATTAACCCTCTACCGCCTAACGTGTAATGAGGCCCATTGTCTATTCATATTTATGTGACTGATTAGTTCTGTGTAATAATAAGTGTTGGACAGACCACTATGACCTAAGACAAGGTTTTATATTTTTACAACAAACACACAAACACAGGATCCCATTGGTGAGTTCGGGAGCAAGCACCGTTATTGTCCTGATGAAGGCTGCACATAGCTGGAACATTACAATCTCTCGCATATCGGCCGAAACACAATGTGTCAACCATAAATCATATATATAAGAAATACACACATTGAAAAATAGGCACAGGTGTTGTGGAAGATCTTCAATGAATTTCTCTTCCCCTGAGTTAGGAGGGGTGTCTAGCTGTATATGTTGAATGTATGTCCTAGCGTATATATTTGCCCATGTTTTGTCTGTTTTCCTGTGCTTTGAGACTGTAATTGAATTTTGATTTTCTGTATATAATTAATGTTTATGTCATTGTTAGGTTCCACAATAGAGTAAGAGTAGGTGTCACTATTAGTTTTTCTATTACGTTTTATGTCTGTCCTTACAATTCTCTCTGGGGTTATTTGTATGTAATCATTTTGAGTGCATATAATACACACTTATATCCCTTGTGTTTTTAACATTTGCTACATACAAATAAAATAACTTCTTTGAGTAATTTGGCTGAGCAGTTGGCATGGCCTGGTCTCTCTGACACATAGGTCTTGATCTTTTCTGGAGACATTACCAGGCATGCTTGTTGACACTGTTACCCTTACTCACATGAATTTCACCTAATGCAGTGACGTGTGAGAAATAACTCAGATATTGAAGCTTGACAGGGTTCAAAGCCATGAATGGAGACTAGAAACTGATCTGGGGCTCCGAAACCCAGGTGTAATGCACTGAGCTATTTTACAAGTGGCTACCTTTGGCAGCATGGCAGGGGAACATATATTCTGCAAGGTGTGCATTCAAAGTAAACCAAAGCTTTTAAATAAGGAACTATGCACAAGGAGTCAACTAGTCAATGTTGACTTATTCGATGGGCTTCTATTTTGCTGCAGGTGCTTATCTGCCTGCAATCAGACTCACCCTTGCCACCCACAGACTACCCTGTCCTTGTAAACAGTTTTCTAAATTACATCACACAGAAATGTAAGAGACTGCGGGTTACCATGTTTTATAAGTCAGTGAGTTAGCGAAACACTACTTTCCTTTTTGGCGTTCCATCTAGTGTACACTGCACCCCATGAGCTGTGGTTTCTTCCCTTTTGGTACAGGCCCAGAGGTGCAGTTTTCAAGGTTTCCTGCAGTGACAAGATAATGATCAGTGGTGTAGCCAGAAATTCAATACATGATGAGCCTGAAACATATGCAAGTGGGACTTGCTTAGGGGCCCCATGAACTAACAGAGATGCTTCTAATAACTAATTATCCATCTGATTTACCTTATGAGGAAGTCAAGAAGGCTAAACTACATAATGCCATATCACAAGCCAGAATCTTTAGGAAGAAATTTTGTAAATTTTCGATATGCCCTCTCATGGTATATTACAAACAGAAGATGTCACCTGTATTGTTATATGGAACGGAAACCAAACAATGGCATCCATATACCTACTGGGCCAGAATGGAAGGAGCATATTGGAGGAAAATGCTACAGCTACCCAACTCTGAGCCACTGCCTTTAATCCGATATGAGTTCGGACTAATATCCCTGCATGGCAGATACAAGTGGCTGTGGTGTTCCCTGTACTGCAAATTCATAATGGGCGACCTGCAAAATGGCTTAGCTCGATTCATGGCAAGTTATACTGCAGAAGAAACTCATGATGACTTCATGAGAACATGGAGGCTTGGAGCGTTAAAGCTGCTTAACGATGCTGACATATCCACACATCTGCTAATTAATAATCCGTGCAAAGCTAAAGAAAAGATGTGGCAACACGGCTGGAACTTTACAAATACACAATGTGCACGATATAAAAAATTCCAGGAGAACGCATTTGAACTAAAAAAGTATGGTCAAATTGCCCGGTATTTGTTAGTATCCCCTAACCCTCAGCATCGTCAGGCATTTTTGCGCTTCAGGCTTCAATTGTGCCCCTCGGCAGACCTTCTATGTAAACGTAACATACTATCCAAGGATGAAAACATGTGTCGGTTCTGTCAACACCAGCCGGAGACTCTGCGCCAACTATTGATTGACTGTGCGCACTTGCTAGACTTAAGATGTCAATTGTTTAAACCTTTCTTTGAAGGTCATACCAACGTGACGCATGAACAATTATGGTATACATTGTTCCATATGAGTAAAAAGTCAATTCAATATGCGATAATTATCTTTTTGAGAACTGTTAAGCTCTAGAATGTCTCCTCCAGATTGCATGTATATATTCTGCTCTTGATTGCCATAGTCACTCATTGGTGGATTCAGGTTACCATAGTAGAATGTTCGTTTGAGCAATCTTTGTTTTTTTCTTCTCTTTTTCTGATTTCTTTTGGAAGTGAATAATTGTTTTGTCTTTTTTTTTTATTTTGACTTTTTTAAAGTTTTCTTTTAAAGTTCCTTTTTTAAAGCAACAATAATACAAAAATGAAATGTAATGTTGAAAGGTTGGAAACATTTATTTTTCTATAGCCAAAACAACAATAAAATAAAAAAAATAATAAAAAATTCTATTATTTATCTAATGGAGCGTTTGATTTGTCCACCTCCACAACCAGGCTGAAGTTTGAGCTCTATAGGCATGAATTTTAAATAACATATGTTACTTTTATCCTAAAATGTGCTACTCATTTCACCGACTGTGTAAGGATGAATGGCAGAAAGAACCCTGCAAAAATTCTGATAAATGCATGCAGGTTTCACCAAGATCATTGGTCATCTCTCTGCAATGAGACTGGCCTTGTGGGATAAATCCTATTATTTGGGGGTTCCCTCCCTGGCTCTACCTATCACTCCCACACTTATTCTCCCCATTTTCTGTACAATGATAGCATGATAGCTATGGTAGGGTTTCACAATATACATAGGTAAATGTTTTATCCTTTTCCACACGATAATTTACACGCAGACTGACAATTTAGTGAGAACTTTCTAAAGCTAGTAATTCCAACTACTGGCCATTTCCCCACCCAGCTACTTCTCGAAGTACCCCACTTTACTTCGCCTAAGAAACGTCTTCTACACTGCGTCTACATTAACCTTTTCAGACATATACTTCTTACCATTACTTCATCTTCACATGATCAAGGTGGCAAAGGAAATGGTAAGGTTAACTGTAAGGTTACAGTTAGGGTATATAGGGGCAGGGGGTAGAATATGAGTTAGAGAAGAGAGGGAAATGATGAAGTGAATGTTGGAAAAGGTGAAAAACGGAAGAAGTTAAGTTATGAAGAGGTACATATCACAAAGGGAATGTATGGCAAAGTGAATGCAGAAGTAAAGACACACATGCCGTCAATTACACTTCTATTTCATACAAATGCACTGAAATAGAGGTAGCAATTCATGTTGTGTAAATACTGGCTTTGTTAGGACATGTCCTTTTGCATTCCAGTACAGTTCATAAGTATAAGCCTATATGTGCCAGAGTGCAATATGATGTGAACCTAAAAGTCAACAATGGCTTCTTATTTCTCATATGACATGAGACAGCTTGAGATCTTTCCCAATAGGTTGTACAACTTTCAAGATTTACAAGAGCATGTGTGATAAAGTCTCATGTTCACAGTCTTTATTTGACGCAGACATGCAGCGTGTTGTTACCCAGTAAGTGCATAACATTTGCAGTTCCAAAAGAACCCTTATTGTGCTTTTGTGCATCAAATAAGCAACTCTGCACCCTCTTCAGCTGTCGTTGGCAAATGTTGAGCACAGCTGAAAAGTGGCTGGAATGGCATGTTGGGCGATACAGCAATCAGAAAGAGTGAACATTGCCCCTCCTACCACATCCTGTCTACATTTCTGCTAGTAACGAATGCCATTGCGCGTGCAGGGGTCTCTGAGCAACACCTGCACGCAGCCACACAGGCCCTGGCATTCTCACTCCATGCATCTTCTTGTGATATCCCACTTCCTCTGCAGAAGGGAAGATCATTCCGGACATTAAAGTCAGAGTGGTCTCTTCAGATGCATTCGGACAATCTCATTTTAGGACATTATATTGAAATCTAGGTGACATATATATATATATACATTAGTATTTCTATATTTCAGGCATACTTTCATACGATTATAGATGTTTTGTAGTTCAATTTAAAATATATTATAATTTGTTATTTCAAATTGAAGATAAGGCAGGATTTCCCATTTGGACTACCTGTTTGTCATGTGAGATTGTGTTTCTGAATATAAATAATAAGGATTTGAGTGAAGAATTTTGGTAATCCAAATGAGCACAATTGCATGTTTTTGTGCCCATTATCCTTCCCCTGGTAACGATGCTGGCACTGTTACCACCACTGTGCCTAGTGGTCTTGCTCACAGCTGCTAAATGTCTCCATGTCACCTCTTATACTTTTAGTCACCCACATTTTCCATTATGGGGGTAACCAATCATCAACAACTCTTATAATAACCAACAATGTGCTGTCCCATAAGATGTAGCCATTACATCACGTTGGGTTTTATGTCGCTCCAACATTCTGCATTGTGTCTGTTTCCAACAGCTTTCAGACCCAACAGCAAGCTGCAAAGCCACAAACACATCACGGTTATGGCAGCCTCAACAAACACAACAACCATCAGTGTAGCACAGGGTCCTCATTTCACATTAGAGCTTTCCAATGAGTGGGGATGCCAAGGTTGGCGGAGGCCCCTGGCAACGTTTCCACCTGCCCTCGTTTTCAGGTCATTCAGGGATCCATGTCCAATGTTAAATTCTTTAAACGTTGAGCGATGACTAGCCATGATGAACAAAGCTGGAAAGGTAGCTTGATGGTTTTCTTGTGGCAGTTGTAGGGGTCTTATTGTAATATGTATGCCATCTTTGTTCAAAGGCCATAAGCATTTCGGTGTGCTATACATAGTATATAGTGCTATTGCTCTTTACTAGTGTTTGTTTACTGCAATAGGGGATTTGTTTGCAAATTGTGTCAAGCCGGAACATGGTGTCACCCCAGTCACCACACTGAATGATAAAGGAAATCTCCCACTTTGGGATTTTTAATAGTTGGACAGTATGCTTGTGATCAACATGCATCTCATTATGTTTTAGGTAAATAGGCGTGTGTGACTGATGTGCTGGAAATCACATGTCTCTTAACTTAATGGAGTCTCCAAGAGGCAACAAAAAGAAATGTTGCATCTTGTCCTTAGATGAAACGAAGAAAGTAATGTCAATCATTTCTACTTCCTTATGAATATTTATTTGAGAGTTTGGGGGAGTTGGCAATGGGTTTACTTGCCTCTGGAAATGTACTTAGCATCAAACTGCAGTTGGAGAAGATATAAAATTGATAAAAGGGGTCCTGATTTACAATCCCAACTCCCCCCTTGAATTAGTTTTTTTTTATCCTGGGCACATCACCTATTCCCTCTGTTGCTTAGTCACTTATCTGGCTATTATTGGAGTGCATACAACAGAAATCACTATAAGAACCAAGCTCCATATGAACACTGAAAAACCGGGGTTTTCTGTTCTGGCTTGTCATTTTCGGTGATTTAGTTGGCAGGGATTGGGACAATGCCCCAATGTGGGGTTTGGATAGTCACCAAATATGATCTATTTAAACTTGTATTGACACTTTAGGTCTTTCTATTGCAGCATGTAGCACGACAACACCTTCAAAACAAAGAACTGGCAAGAGAGAGGGCGCCAGAGAATACGCCCAGGCCTGGCCTGCTGTTTGGAATACGTACAGCTCTCTGGGCCAATCTAGTAAGGTCGCAGGCCTGAAATATCATGGTTGGAAGCTGCGATTCGTTGCCCCATACATACATGTTGCCAGGACTTGTCTTTGCATAGAGTGGCACATGCCTGGCAATATATGGTCACCTGCACTTCACGGTGGAGGAGGCGTGGGGGGCAGAATAGTTTATTAGTGCATTTACTCGTGTTACGTGGTACTGCTCAGGGGGACCGGTTATGGAGCCCCCCATGTGTGTCCAAGATACGGTAACTTGTAGCTCTTCTGTGCTCGCTGGCTAGTATTTTCACCAAACATAAATGTGTAGACTAAATTATTTTTCCTTTCGTGTTTTACTTCGTCAGTGTTTTTGAAACAGCAAATAAACAATTAAAGGTGGAATGGGGATCACGGTCCCAGGATGGGACCACAGCAGACATGCACCACTATGTTGCATTTGCCCCAGGCCAAAAGTTGCAAGTCCATCCCTCAGAGCACCCTTTGCTACTTTGACGGGCAAACAAAATGTAAGAAATGTTAGTCATAAACGACTGCCTCTTCTATAACTAACCAAATGTTCAACCAGCAACACCTGTATTGTAGTGAGATCTATTGCCCATGTTCGAGCACATTGCTTTTTTTGCCCTTTAGGAATATGGAAGATTGTTTGCCCCAGGATCACAGAATGCATTATTTACCATTACCCCTGTGTCCCTATTCCTCAACCCCGTCCTTACTTTCATGAAGGCAATTCACTTTCCCATCAGCAATCCATATAAATAATACAGTTTAAAAGGACTGTTTAGAGTAGCTGATCATTTTTCTACGGAACAATGTAAAATAATGCAGAGTAGAATTACTGCATTACATTTCAAAGGAAGATTCTCACTTTTTCACACAGAATTTCCATTTGGGACAATGGGTGGCAGAGTGTTTAATATGTGTACCTCCATCTGTTGGGTGGAGGTCACATTTGAAGTCAAGTTTATGGACACTGAGCCCCATAATCAGGTGGTAAATACTGCATGGGGGTATTCCTAACTATACTGCGTGGGCTAAATACCACATGTGGCAGAGTCGATGGCAGGTATGGATTGCAGAGTGTAAGTTACCCACCAGCCTGTCTGCTGCATTCTGTGTTTTTGGAGAGGAGTGAAAGCTTTCAGTAGGAGGTTACAGCAGAGGGAGCTGCTGCAGTAAAATATATATATTGTTGTGGATGGCCTCCTGGCATGCATTTTTAATTCGGCAATAGGGTGAAGAGCATGGCATCTTTTTATCACGTTAAGCCGGAAGTGGCACATTTGGGTTGTTACATTTTCCAGCGTGAAATTGACACCTATAGTTACTTTGTACAGAAGCTTTGCAAGTGTTATTAGCTGTAGGACAAAAAGGGCATAGTGTAAAAACGTATTCTTTTCATGCATTTTTTCTCAAGGGCAAATTTCACATTAGTGCAAAGACTACAGAAAACATTGCCCTAGTACAAACTGCATTAAAATAATGTTTTTTTTTCTAGGGCAATGCCCTAGTGCTAATTGCACTTGCACCGGTACAACGTTTTGCTAATATTGCCCTGGGTATTTTATACTCTAACAATTGAACTAAGCAGAAACAATACAGATTCCTGTTTTTACATCAATTTTTTCCACCCAGGTTTTCTTTTTTGTGTCCCACATGAAGTTTGTGATCCTCATTTTGACTTTGGCGAATTGGTATAATAGGCAGTAAAGGAATGGCGCCTGTTTTTACCACCCACCGGAGTCAGAGTATGGGTGTGGTGAAAATAATGTATGCACAATTTTACAGGAATTACTGCCTTATCATGGGTTGAAATACCTCCTACTTGAGCTCCAACGTTGCCTCCATGGTGAAGGTAAACATTTTAAGAACTCCCCTGAAGGCTTTAAAATTCTATTTCCTGTCCCGAAGGAAAGCAGCAAAGCAAGTTATTATATGGGTCAAAAAAGGGGATTGAAAAGTGCTATATCATGCCCACCTTATGACCACTTTTGAAATGTAATGAGCATTTTGTGGATTAGAAAACCGTGGACTTCTATTAGCAAAATGAACCCCTGCTGTATAAAATCCATTTTCATCCTCAAAATGAGTTAAAAGAAAAGGAAAACTATGCATGCAGATTTCCGGACATATCACATGCTGTCTTTTTGGAAATGCATATATGTTGCCACCGACCAGGTGGCAAACTCATTATTAGGGTCTTTGTGGTCAAAAGGTTTGCAAGGTTTAAGAGAATTTGACCAGAAAATCATATTCTTAAATCCTTAACAGGATATTCTTAACCTTTTGAACGGCCATCTGAACAGTCTGCACGTCTGAAATGCAACAGCCCAGTTAGCCAATACATCCTGAAGGTGAGGCCATGTTACATGATACTTGAATAGGCTACCTTGGCTGACTACAAAATTATGGAGGTTCTACCCAGCAGAGTCTGGTCTATGTGGCATCAGCATTGAAGGCCTTGCTCTTCTGTCAGTAGTGGACAGAATTTCCCAGAGGACTAGTTTATTTTCTGCTATTATTTTCTGCTATTTTCTGCTATCTCAGTGGCCCTTTCAGGTTGTGTGTACTGTAAGAGTGTCCCTAATTACGCTCACACCAGGGAAATAAGGCAACAGGTCTATCTTGTAAGGATAACAAGTTTAGTCATACAAACATGAGGATGGTAGCAAAGGACTCTGCTACCTGAATGGTCTTCTCTTGTGCCTCTTCCGTTCCTTCCAAAGTGGTGCCAAGCAGGGGTTTATATAGTCCTGTCTTGATGTAGTGGCGTCACTGGATATGGACCATAGCTTCATCCCAAACCATCCTTCTTCCATACTAGGGATTCTCCAAAGCCTTCTTTTCTTCATTGTCAGCAGTTTATGTCAGAGCATGCTGCTCTACATTTTGCTACCTTATTCAGAAACAAACTTTTACCAACCTTGAGGCCTAGCCCCAGGAAAAACTAAACATTTTAATAAACAATTGTCATTCAATCTATCCATATTTCTCTCCTACTGCTAATGTTATCCTGGCCCTAAACGTTCCCCACACTTAATACTTATAATCTGTCCCATTCTACATTTTGTCGCACAGAACATGTAATTCCTATTCTTAGTCTGCATGGACCCTTGACAGTAGACAGCTTGTGAGTCACTTTGTGTGATGCCAGTGCTAGCCTTAGTGACGAACACCACGGAAGTGCCTGTATTCCATTTTTAGAATCTCACAGGCCGCATTCTTTTTGGGACGAAGGGGGGAGTTTGACAGTACTAAGATTTTACAATGCCTGGGATCTGACATTACAAATCTATCCAGCTAATAGTTAATTGCGCCTTATATTTAAACAATAGCTGCCTTCTTCAGTGCCTGCCCATGTCTGTGTATGTGTTTATATTTGCTTAAGAGAGCCTTCCCAGTGCCCCTCCTACCTCCTAGTCCACTATTACTGAATCTTGGCTCCACCCTGCTGCCGGCAAGCAATCATGCTAGCCGTGCCTGATGACTACACCCTGCTAAGACTCGACCGTACTACCTCTCGTGTTGGCAGCCTGGCTATAATAGCTTAAACAAATCTATCATTGAATCTCTCACCACCACACAACATAAGCTTGTGTGAATCCCTAACGGCTAAGTTAAAACTCTCTAATATGCAAACTGTATCCATTCAGCTAATATACAGACCTCCTGGTCCATTAGGATCTTTTGAAGACGACCTAACAAATATAATTTCACATAATCTTAAAAACTCCTCCCAATGCATCATACTAGGAGATTTTAACCTTGGTCTTAGCGACCCTTGAGACACTAATGCTATCATAGTCAACAACACCCTAGAGGAAATAGGCTTCACTCAGAAAATCTCAGCTCCCACCCATACCAAAGGCAGAACCTTGGACTGGCTAGCTGTGCATAACTGCCCACTCACAGTCTCATCTATAACTCCACAACCATGGTCCGATCATCACCTGATCACATTCTCCCTAGAGCCCACACCATCGCTGCAACCTAACAGCATAGCTCCAGCTGTACCAACTAGAAATAAGAGAATTATTACCCCTGAAATCCTTATTCCTATGATCCTACCCACTCTTAACGCTATTCCCGACCATATGGATCCCTAAACTATGGTAGATCTGTACAACAAAGTAATGCTATCTTCCCTTGATGCCATAGCTCCTCTCAAAGTGAGAAAGAGCAAACCTTGCAAACATGTGAACAATTGGTTCTCTCCTCACCTTAAGGCTATCAGACAGGAGAAACGTTGCTACGAAAAAATCTGGAGATCAGACCCATCTGAAATTAATAACATAAACCTAAGTAATCTAGCCTCCCAGTACAAAAAGGAAATTATACTTGCAAAACAAACCTCTTATAACTCTCGAATCACTCAAGCGACATCTAATACTAAAGAGCTTTTCACAATACTGAAAAAAATAGAAACTCCCGTCCACCCGCCGGATTCATGTATCAAGGACAAAAACTGGTGCACAGATATTCAAAAAGCCCTTGCTAATAGAATTACCTCTCTGCAAACCAAAATCAGCAACAAAAAAGACTCCCTTCCCTCCACTTCCAAACTGAGCAACTCCAGCTCTACTCCTCAATCCACCCGGTCACCTCCTGGGTCCTCCGCGCACTCCCCCCTCTTCAACTTCAGTAAAGTTTCTACTAAAGAGTTCGAAAAAGTTATTCTCACACTCAAACCCTCAAACTGCCATGGGGACCCATGCACTGCACAATTGATAAAAGATGCATCTCGAGAACTCTCACCATTTATTACTAAACTAATAAATGCATCCTTTACAGCTCGGACCATACCTAACAACCTGAAACAATCCTGGGTCCTTCCCCTCCTTAAAAAAACAAATCTAGATCCTACCATCCCTACTAACTACCATCCATCACTACAGTGCCGTTCCTTCTCAAAATCCTTGATAAAATAGCATACCAACAAATCCAAGACTACCTTGAACTTAACCACCTCCTGGGAGTCCGACAGTCAGGCTTCAGACCGCAGCATGGGACCGAGACTGCGCTTATAGACCTTAAGGCACAGATAGATGTGTTGAGAGATGAGGACAAGACAGCACTTCTGCTACTCCTCGATCTCTCAGCTGCATTTGATCTGGTCAACCACGAGGTCCTCTGCACACATTTACAGTCGGTAGCACGTTTCTCTCAGGAGGCAACTGAATGGATTCAGTCCTTCCTCAATAACCGTACTATGCAAGTCTTTTCCCCTTCCGCAGCCGCTGACCCCATGCCCATCACTTGTGGTGTGCCACAGGGCTCTTGCGTATCCCCGACCCTGTATAACATCTTTACAAAGCCCCTTTTCGATGATCTAGATGGCCTGGGTATCACCAACACGAACTAAGCGGATGATACCCAGATCCTCATCCCGTTGACAGGGGATTATGACAAGGATTTGGCCTTTGTAAATCGTGTGTACCTCACCATCCAGGCATGGATGGCCTCTCATGGTCTATGCCTGAATGATGACAAAACAGAACTTCTCATCCTAGGCACCACGCCCAACCTCAAGAAATTAGGCCAAATCTACTCCTCCTTTGTCATCGACAATAACATCATTACCGTAGCTAAGGAGGTTAAAACTCTAGGATTCTATTTAGACTCAACACTTACTTTCAAAAAACAAGTTAATACCATGGCCTCCACCATATCTTATACACGCAAACTCATTAGGGCATCCAAACCATTCCTCTCACCAAACAATTGCATCACTATAGCCAGAGCATTGACCCTATCCAAACTGGATTACTGCAATGTGCTCTACGTAGGTAGTAACAAATACATTACAAATAAAATTAAAATCCTGCAGAACAATGCCTTAAGAGCAGCTCTAAGCCTCCCGTGGAAAGCACATATCTCAGAGATTAGAAGATCGCACAATTGGCTCTCTACAAAAGATAACATTTTCATTAAATCGGTCTCTCTGACGCATAAATGCCTACACCAAGTGGCCCCTCAATATCTGATAACGAGATTCACCAGACCGACTTCCTACCGCCCCTCTAGAATGGCCAATTCTAACCTCCTCCTCATCCCAAGATTCAAACGCACTATGACTGGTGGGAACAGCTTTCCTGTCAAAGTAGCACAATTTTGGAATTCCTTACTACTATCCCTTAGGGAAGACCTTCCCTACCCACAATTCAGAACCAACACCATCCGCTGGATCAGGGAACATGATACTTAATGCGCCTATTGCAATCTGTGCTTAAATTATCTCTTCTCACCTCACGCGTAGACTTGTCTACTACCTGTAAACTATGTATGTATATGTATGTATTTTCACCTATAATTTGTTACCTGTTGTTCTGCCCTAAATGCTTGATGCTTCCAACACTGTAACCTAGTTGGATTTTTCTGCTGTGTGCTCTGTAACTCAAGTTGTACACTCCTCTTGGTGCTTGCGTCCTGCTACCCACGGGTTAGGTGCGCTTTACAAATAATAAACAAACAAACAAACAAAAATGTCTAAAAGAGGTCTTGCCTGACTCTAAATTGCTTGGGGGTACGCAAGGACTCTGGTTCCTTCCGAACATTCTCCATTTTCATTAATTCTACAGTAACAAACTCATCCCCACCCGAAATATCTGCAACCCTTAAAATATCAGTTTGAGTTTTTCTGTTTGTTGTATGGCAACGTGTTTTAGAACCCCCAATTGATACCATAATCTTTGTACTACTAGGTACTACATGGACACAACATCGGGACCCAATTGGCACGTGCAGCGGAGGACCAAGAAGAATACGATAATAGGCATCAGTATTTTTACTGCTGCCACCAGCCATGACGGGAACCAATCTTTTTTTTAGAATTTAGTTTAAAGTGCAAATTGGTTAATTAAAACCTTATACACTATATACCATAATATTACAATGTTACAAAAAAAGTTAAAGACACATGAGAATACAGAAGTAGAATTAAATAAAATACATGGCATGAAAGAGAAAATAAATTTAAAAAAAACTTTGTACATTATACATTTTTGGACAAAACATTTCATATTGCAAATTTGGCATATTTCATTTTGACATAAGATACCTCTTAACCCCCCTTAACAAATTCATTTAGCTCTATGGAAGTTTGCGATTTACATTTGGTGACCCCATTCTGTCAATTTGGAGTGCTCTCTTCAATATATAGAAGGCAGCACCAGTATAAATCATATTTTCTGCCATGTATTTGGCAGACCAAGTCTGACAGATTCTATCTCCCCTTTACAATGTGTACGCAGTCTTTCTTCCAAAGCTAAACCCGACCAAGCACCTGTGTATTCCCTACATGGTAATGTGTTAAATCTTAGAAGGAGAATAAAACGTATCTGGCTTCTGTTTCCAGTCTTAAACAAATAGTGTCTAGGAGTCATAGGTTTTATACCTTGAAGTACATAGGTCGAATAGCTTTTCTTTTTTGACAGGTAGGATAAATTAGAATGTACATCCCACTCAAATGCTTTCTTTTTTAGATGGCTGTAGGTCGCGATCATTTCACCTGCCGACATGGCATCATCATGTTAATTTCCATGAGGAAAGAGAGAGTCACTATTTTTAAATTTGACATGTATGTGTTCAATTTATAATGCATCAATATGTTTTTGCCAATCAGGCCCTGGAGACTCAATCCCTCCCCCTATCACAAAATAATTTTCATATAAAGCTTGCTACACCGTATTTTCCAAAGCGTTTTTAAGGAGACCAGCCTCAGTTCACTTCCTATTGCTTCAATTGGGGTCGATCTTGGGAGTCCCATAAGTGGTTTCCATAGTTTACCGTCTAATTTCCTGAGGTTTTCCATCTCGAAGGCTCCCACCATTTCCAGTGCATATAAGGCACAAGGGATAATACATCTCTTATATATTTCTAAGTACCCTTCAATGGAATATCTGCCTTTGTTTATCATATACTTTTTCATAACATTCAATTTTTTTAAGACTTTTGTCTCATCCATCTCGAAATAGAAATCTTTTGGTGGGAGATTCGTAATAGGGATCCCCAGATAAGGGTATATATCAACTACCTCGAGAGTGTTGTTATTGATCTTCCAATTATACGGGAACAAATCAAAGGCAAGCAATAGCCAATCTGTGTTCTGAACTCCACCTTCTTTCTATATTTGGACACCTAGATTGTGCAGCACCTCGATAACTTGGGATAGTGACCTATGCTCAGCATCCTCTGGGGGTACAAAAGTGCAGAAGCTGCTTCCCAACTTTTTACACACTCCTCTTATGGCTGTTCACAGATCCAGCATGTAGTGGTTTTGCATGGTCATGAGTCTCAATGCACGGAGCTCTACTTTGATGGCATTAAACCCATTCTCTGTATCATTGGCGAGCTGGACTAGCTCCCATCGGATGATCTGCACACACTTGGTGTTAGCAGCTGCTTGTATCCCAGGAGCCAAAGAAGATTAAAAGGAAGTCTCTGCTGATCTAAAATGTTGATACTCATCAGGTATTCCTCTGAGCAGTGCAGACAAGTCTTTTGATATATAGTTTGATCTCTGCTTTCTTCTCAGCTGTTGAAATCATTCTTTTTCTGGCAGCATACAACATTCTTGTCTGATCTGCAAATCTCTTTCTGCTTCTTTAGTGGCTGTTGGCACCTTGACAGGCATTTCCTTTCCCTTCAGGTGTTCTTCCAGGATTACTAGTAGTGCTGAGTGCAGGGTGGCCAGAGAACAATTGCCACTGCAGGATGATTGGAGGTGCAAGTAGGCTTGTCGGCCAAAAACCCAGTAGTAATCCATCACAGCTGCCGTACTGTTCGTCATATCAGGGATCACAAGAGTGTGGTTGCACCGCATGTTTGTCCCAACAGGAACTGTTCCTTCTTTTCTAAAATAAAGTTCATAGTCCATGTCTCTATGTATTCGCACTGGCTTCTCCATTGTTGCAATCCATGTCAGCCTTGTGATATGTTGGGACCATATTTGCACCCACACAGTCTCTACTTGGGCTATTATTTCTTTTCTGTACTCGATCAGTCCATCTGTCGGGCACGTCACTGTGGTGCCCTGCCATTTGTTGTTTACATGTGAGTGACCTCCCAAGGAAAAATATGGTGCTTGTAGAGACTTGCTGTATTTCGTGATGCCATTAAATAGTGCTGGGTCTAGATCAATGCTCCTCAACTGCACGCTGTGTGCCTGGAATGTGTCTTTTATCCTACATAGTGCAAGATGTACCAGGCATTCTGCTTCTATAATTGGGACTGGATGTGGAACTAAACCCAAGCAGGATAAGTGCACACATGTAACAGCTTTCATTGATCATATTCCTTACAGCAGTATACATATATATAAGAGTACCAGCGATTACCTGACTCAGAATGCAGAATGTCAGAAATGGCGTCAAAGCCCAACCCCTTATATAAATCATACGTCATTCGTACGTCCTGTTTTATTCATCTAAGAAAACCTGTAGGGATGGCTGGCAAAAAGTGAGACATTGTTTGATTATTTTTTATCATAGACATATTCATACCGACATTATGTATTATATATAACTGTCCACCCCCCCTTTATATGGCCACCCCATATAAGAGATATACCTTCATGCACTCCAACACCCACGACCAGTAGCATACAAAACAACATAATACCAAAAAAGCATAATACATCGTTCCTAGAACCAATGCATTTATTTTTCACATTATTCCTACATAACAGAGAAGTTTAAACACATTGGTCAGGCATCCTTGCTTATCTCTGGAGAGAAGAAAAAAGGTTCTCGAGAAAGAGAGAAAGAGGAAAAAAAGAGAGAGAGAGAGAGAGAGAGAGAGAGAAAGAGAGAAAAAGAGAGAGAGAGAGAGAGAGAGAGGGAGAGAGGGAGAGAGAGGGAGTAAGAGGGAGAGAGAGAGGGAGAGAGACAGAGGGAGAGGGAGGGAGGGATAGGAAGGTAGAGGGAGAAAGAAAGAGAGAAGGAGAGATAAAAAATACCCTTTTCCCACAAGGGCCAACTGGGTTCTAGACCATCAAAATCAAAAAATCAGAAAATAGAAAAAAGATATAAAAGAACAATAAAAAATCAAAAAAAGGAAAAAAGAAAAATCAGGGGTGTGCCACTGCACACCACCCTGGCATGTATCCTTTACTAAACGTCTTCTTCATCAATTATGTCCCTACTCTGTCCATTTGAGCTTTGCAATGTCTCAAATCCTCCATGAGAGCAACAAGTTCTGCTGCCTGAGCTGAATAGTGCATAGGTAATCTTTTCATGATCAGAACGTCATGCTCCCCCCCTTTACCATGCACCGATTGCGCCCCTGTGTTCCTCCATCCCGAGCTCAATTGTTGATGAACCATCCATCACCATATAGTATATCTCCTTCCGTCAATGCATGAGCCGTCCATCAGAGTGGGAAAATAAATAATACCCCTGTGTATAATCCTGAGTTGCTAAAACAGAAGCCGTGCAAATAGCTTCTTTCAAGTCCTCAAATTGTCTATTCATTTCTTCAGTCCATTCCAATTTCCCAATATTTGTCTTCTGTCGTTCTCTGAGACTTTGTAACAGCGGCCTTGTGTAGGCTGTGTAATCTAGGATCCATGCCCTACAATAATTACATAAACCCCAAAACTGCTGCATTTCCTTAACAGCACTGGGCCTAGGTGTGGAGCGTACTGCCGCCACTCTATCTGGTAATATTTTTGTTCCCATTTGCAGAAATATGTTGCCCCAAGTATAGTGCCTCCTGTTGGCAGTATTGTAGCTTCTTTTTATCTGCCTTGTACCCTTTGTGAGCCAGCAATTGCAATAATGAAATAGAATCCCTCCTGCACTGTTGTTCATTTTCACTACATACCAGCAGATCATCCACATACTAGATGATCGTGCTAGGCACCTCAATTTTCCCCAAGTCGTCATGCAGCACTCTATTGAAAATACTTGGATTTCACAGTACCCTTGAGGCAATCTTGTGTGCTCGAAGGACCACTGACCATGCATAAACGCAGTATGATACTATGAATCACTGTGGAATGGGATTGAGAAGAACACATTCTTCAGATCCACCACTGTGAAGTATGTTGCTGTCTTGGGAATGCTACATATGATTGTCACTGGATTTTGGGACTACCGGAAACTCCTTCTGCACCATGTCATTAAGAGGACGCAGATCCAGGATCTTCCTCCAACTACCCCCCTGCCATCCTGTTAAACTGTGTTCCCTGACCCTGCTGCATTTGGTGCCCATGTTGCCCTTGCCTGTCTACCCTCTGCCCCATAAGGGAACTGTTTTTGACCCCCTCGCCCAAGTTGTGGGTGTCCCATTCTTTGAGGCCCTTGAAATCCCTGCTGTGGAGGTGATGGCCCATAATTAAATCCCATCCCAGGCCTGTTCCTGTATTCCCTTGTGAAATGCACTCATCTCCAGCAATACCAACACTGTGCTGTTCCCAAACCTCCTCCCTGGGGTCCTATCGACCCTAAGCCTCCTGCTCCTCGAAATCCTTCTCTTCCCCTTGGTGCTCCTTCATACTGCCACTGTGGGTTGGGGTGCTGTCCTCCCCCACCCCATTGTCCCTGTCCTTCTTTGCCCCATAGTGCCGCAATTGTGGCATTTATAATTTGCTGAGTGTCTGGTGTCATTTCCCCCTGAGCCGGTATCGTCACTGGCGCTTGGATGATAACCTTATTTATTTCATTTTCCACTTGTTCTGCCCAGTCCGTCTGCCACTTCTGGGCTGTCTCCCTGTCCCGCTCCTTGATTCTCTTACAATGGTGGGCTATTATACTTTGTATCTCTGCCCACCCTTTGGCTTTCACTCCCACAATTGTATCTAGTGTCTTCTGGACCTCTTTTGGTAATACCCTCTTTATGATAAAGTAGAAAAATTGTACCAAATGGTCCCATTGCCCTCCTGTCTCAACTCTGCACATTTCCTGTAACTTAAGAATAAACCTAACTGGGTCCTCATCATCACCCATTGTGCGCAGCAATAAAGAATGTAAGTCAGGGGTATCTGGGTACATCTTTCATTAAAGGGTGCTCCATCATGTTCGTTATTTGCAAGAATTATCCCAGGGTACCCAGCCCTTACCCATATGTCTCCAGCCTGGTCCCAAACTATGGTGACCAGTAAAGTCTTAAGGTCTCCTAGTGCTAAAGCTACCATTGCTTTTTTTTCTGAAATTCATAGATCCATGTACTGGCTCTGGCTGTAAACTGGGAGAGAGCTTTAATCAAATGATTTGTGTCCATTTGAGGCCATGGCACATACTGCATTATCCCTACACCTTTATGTATAAGAGGCATCTGCAGGTCTATTTTGTTTTCAACCCCTTTTTTAGTGTTTTTCTGATCTTGTACTACCACCATTACATTTGGTTGATTTCCCGGTCTATCCCTTCGCACTGCCTCTTGAGGCTTGGATGGGTTTCTCGCCGTCTCCTTTCTATGATCTCTTTCTTGCCCTGCCGCTTCATTATTTCAGCAACCTTGAACTTCCCATTAATTTTCCCTAGCTGGTTCAACGTACTGTCCCAGGACCATCCATACCCTCTCCCATCATCGTTTTCAACACAAATATTTCTCATTACCCCAGGTTTGAATCTCCTGACTTCCAATCCCCTATTTCCTGCACTGGTACCCTTATTTCGGGTGCTACTTGTTCAGGTTCTTGTAACCTGACCAACCTTATACGCAATGCTCTTAACTCGTTGATTATATCTGCTTGTGAACTCACTGGGTACACTGATGCTACGGGCATGTCAGCACTTGTGGATGGGTTATATGGAAGTGGAGGTGCAAAAGCTCTTGAGTCCCCTCCCCTACTTGTGAATCCTGATAATCCTGTTGTTGACACTTTCTCTACCACTGGAGGCTTATAGACTGGGTGTGTATACCCTACTGCAGGTTTAGGCGTTACAGGGTATATCCCCTTACATTGGATCTCTTTTTCTTCTTCTTGATCTTCCATATCCTCGAATAATTGCCAGAGATCTAGAATCTCTTTTCTTTTTTGTAGTTTTTCCCCTTATATTTTGCTGCTAAAAAGAAGGACATTTTTTCTAACATCTTTTTGTTATAGGAGCCCTGCTCTGGCCAGGAGCAGGGCATCTCTCCTTCCTTTGTTTCCAATACCCATTGTTTATGATATTTGTCGATTCTGTCACAATAGAGTGGCAGGGCCATATGCATGTGTCTTTTTGGGGTTTCTTCCGCATAATGTTCCACATGTCCCTAATGCTTCACTTAGACCTTACTTCTATGCTGCGCATGCTGCAAAAATAGGGATCAACCCACTTTTTCCCCATGCACCTTTATTCTTTTCCACTTTGTTTTCACACACACACACACACACACACACACACACACTGCGACTCATCCACCTTCTTTCATCCACAAAAGACAGCAAGAGAAAACATGTAAAAAGAATGGACTAAAATCCAGGCAAATTCCTTATACCGACAAAAGCTGGAGACCGAGTAACAATACTAGGTCACACAGCTGCTCTCATTGGGGCCGAACCTGGGCAAGGAATTGTTCAGAGTTCAAAGCGGTTAAATCAGGTATCAAAGATAATGTGCTTGTTCAAAATAAGAGAGTTTGATAGTTGTTTTAATCAAAGTGATGATATATCCAAAGGAATTCAAAACAAGGCTATCACTAATGAATTCCTAGTGAGGAAGCAGTTGCCACAACTCATACGTGGTTCAGATTAAATACGCCAATGCATTTCGGAAATCATTTCCTTCTTCAGGGCAAGTCTGGTGAATTACAGGTAATGTAACATTTTTTTTTTATTTTTTTATTTTTTTTTATTTTGTGTTTATCAAATTTCTTTGATTTTACAAAAAGCTGCTCGGTCTGTGCAAGAAAGATCTTCATCTTTTGTGTTTGGAGTGAGTTACTCAGCGAGTAAAAATGTTTGATTTACAGATGCTTGGAGGTTATCTTCTTTGAGGCATTTTGCCAATGATAAGTCTATGATCTTTGCTGCTGCATTCGTCCAAGATGTTTTGTTACCACTTATGAGTCGGTTCCACCAGACTTCTTCTTCTCGTAAAACAGAGGGCTTTAGTAGCGGGAGTAAAAAGGCTTGCCTTAGGTCGATTGTTTTTGTGCAGGATATTAAAAGATGGCGTATTGTTTCGGTTTGTGTGGGATCTTTGCACAGTCTGCAAGTACTCACGTTGGACAGACCTCTCAATGCTCTAATTTCGTTTGTTGGTAAGAGGTTTAGTCGTGCCCTTAAAAACAGATGTCTTGTTGTTTTGTCAAGAAATCTTCTCACGATTAGTGGGTGATCGTTTAGTTTTTTTGTGTGTTGCAGCAAATGGGCGAGAAGTTTATTTGTTGTTGCTTTTTCTTGCGTGAGTATCCAGTCTTGTAGATCCATTTTCTTTTTGATTTTGTTGGGGGTAAGGAAAAGTTCTTCTTTGGTGAAACCAAGTTCTATCAGAGTATTTTCCTTTTTTTTCGCCCAGGCGGATAACGATTTGCAGTTTCCTCTTTGAATTTCTTGATTGATTAGTTTGTACTGACTTGGAGCGTCTGGCATGATTATTTTCCTGTATAGCAACATTTCATTTGCATCCACTGTCGCTTTCAATGAAGTTAGTCCTAGTTCTCTTCGGATTGCCGCTATCGCTGTTGATTTTGGGAATTGCATTACTTCTCGCCAAAAGTAGCCCTCCAACTTCTCCCAGATTGTTTTTGGGATTGTCAGGAAGGCTTCCCCGCCATATGTCAGCGCTGGAACCACTTTGCCCTTGAAAAACTTTATGATTGGGAGCAAAGAGAAGCGGCCAAATTTCCTCTCCATTGCTCGACCCTGAGCTGTTAGTTTTCTGGTCTTTTCCCAAAGATTGTGTTGCATTCTTACTTCGTTGCCTGAGCTGTCAATTAGTATTCCAAGATATTTGAACTCTTTTACCACTTCAATTTTGGTGTTCTCGATTGACCAGTGGAATGTTTTTTTTCTAGTAGTTGATTTCTCGAGGATCAGAATTTTTGTTTTCTCCTTGTTTATTTCGAGGTTGTTTTCTGAAATATAGTTTGCTAAGTTGTTTAGTTGGCGTTGCAGCCCAACAGGGGTTTGATCAAGGAGTATTATATCATCTGCGTAGAGAAGCCTTGGAGTTAGGATATCACCGAGTTTTGGTGCGAAGGTTCTGAGATCTTTACCGGAGTCTTTATAATTCCCAATGAAAGCCGTAAAAAGTGCTGGAGCCAACGGGCATCCTTGCTTTACGCCTCTGCTGATTGTGATTTCTTTTGATAGAGTTCCAACGTGGTTTAGTTTTACCCTCATTGATGTGTCTTGATGCAGTGCCTTTATAGGCTCTAGTAATTGGGGTGGGCATTTCCATTGTTCCAGTTTGGCCCATAGCCTGCTTGGGTCGATATTGTCAAAGGCCTGTGTTAAGTCCACAAAGGCTATGAAGACCTTACGTTGCTGTGCTTGAGTTTTGTTCTTTATGATATTGAGTATCATGATGTTTACTTGTGTGCCAGTGTTCTTCGTAAAGCCTGATTGGAGGGGATCCCAGCTGGGTGAGGTTGAAGCCCACCTTTGGAAGCCTTTTAGCAACAGTGAGCCAAAGATTTTCCCGATGGTATCTAATAGTGCTATTGGGCGGTAGTTAGTGGGATCAGTTCTGTCGCCCTTTTTGAAGATCGGGACTACCGTGGCCTTTGTCCATGAGCGGGGTATCAATTTTGCGGTTGTTACCGTTTCGAAAACAAGGCTTATAAACTCGGCCCATTCTTTTGGGTTGTTTTTTAAGTCTACATTTGTTATTCCATCTGGTCCGGGCGCATGACTAGGCTTTAGTTTGCGGATTGCATCTTCTATATCTTCAATGTGGAAGATGTCTTCCCAATTTGAATTGTCGTTAGCGGTGTTTAGGGTTTGAAGTGCGTTGGGGTTTTGGAATAGGGTGGAAAAGTGGGTTGTCCATCTTTCTTCACTCACTGTGTTGGCTAGGTTGTTGGCCTGGTTGCTGTCTATCTTTTTTATGAGTGACCAGAAATCTCTGGAGTTTCTTCCCATTACCTTTTTGAGCATTTCTTCTGAGTCTTGATGGTATAGTAGAATGCGGTAAGATTTTAACCAAGCTTTATATTTTGCTGTTTCTTCTCTTAGTTTTTTTTCCATAAGTATCGATCTTGATTTTGCTGCAAGGCGTTTTAGTTTCCTTAGTGCACGGCGCTTGAGTACCAATAGTTTATCGTACTTATGATGTCTTTGGGTGTTGTCTTTTTTCTGACCCGTTGTGGGGTTTGTCTGGTATTGAATTAACAGGGGTTGGTAGTCTGGTTCAGTTTTACACCGATTAGGCTCTATGGCAAGTTTGTTTTTGTAGTTTTGTGCCAGATCTTTTATCCTTTGAGCGTTCAGTCTTAGGCGATTGCCTTGGGTTGTTACTTCCACTTCTTCCGACATTACGTGTTTGACTGGGCGTTGTGTGGTCCATGATATTAGAAGGATGTTATGATCGCTTTCCTCTGTGCGTAGGACCTCAAATGAGGTTAAGAGTTCTAACATACCTTCTGAAGCGAATATATAGTCGATTGTTCCTGCTTGAGATGCTCTTTCCCAAGTTGGAATTAGGGGTTTTGTTGTTGACAGCAATGCCGTTTTGTGGAGATTTCTGGAGTCCATTAATTTTAGCCATTTTTTGCCTCTTGAGTCTCCTCTTGTCTCGCTGTTGGGTGCTGTTGGGTAAGAGCTTTTATGGGGACATTTAGCGTTCAGGTCTCCGCAGATAATTAATTCGGTGGTTTCGGAGTTTATTTGGGTCTCGTCTATTTCTGTTTCAATTATACGAAGAAAATCGTCATCTGAGATTTTGTCTGGGTTCCAGTACGTTGTTATTACGATCAGGGTTTCCCAGCTTTTGTTTCTGATCGTGTTTTGTCGGGTCCACTTCACCTTAATAGATGATAGATGGTTCTGTGAGAAAGATAGCTCTTTGTCTATTTCCAGACTGCTTCCTGTTCAAACTGCGATCAGGAGGCCTCCAGATGGACGGCCCGTTTTTCCTCTTACGGCTTTTGAGGTTGTCAGTTCGTAGCCGTCTAAAGCTGGTGAGGATGTAAACCAGGTTCCTTGTAGTGCTAGAATGTCCAAGTCTCCTAGATTAGTTTTTCCTGTTTTCATCAGGTGTTTGAATCCTCGGGTGTTCCACGATGCCATTTTCAAAGTTGTTGTCGTTGAGAGCAGGTTTGTTGTTTTTCCTAAGGGTGAATCTTTCTCTGCTCTCGTTGGTCGTTGCTATTCAGTAGGCCTGTTTGGGGTTGCTTTAGGAAACCAGGACCATAGCTGTTTTATTGGTCCAAGGCAGAGTCCGGTTGTCCTTTTCTGTTCTTTGTCTTTAAGGTTGATTCTTGGTGTTGGGAGCTTTTCTGCTGTTGTTTCGTTGCCAGCGTCGTTGTTTATCTTTCTGGGTTCTCTCTGTTTCAGTTGATGGGGTATTTCTTTCTCGCATTCTCGACTGGTTTTCAGCGTTAGATGACAGGTTTTTTGCGGGGTGTTTCTGGTGTTGTTATCACCTTTTCTGTTAGTTCTGAGGCGGTGTGACTGGAAGTTGTCCGGGCTGCACTGGATCTGCTGGTTGGGTGTTTGGTTGTCGGTCCAGTATTCCGTCAGGAGATAGCCTATTTGTCGTAGATCTGTGTCGGTTTCTTTAGGCTGGGTGATTCTTGCATTCTTTTTTATGTGTATGTATGCTTTTGCTTTGCGGGCTTTGTGGTATGGTTCTACTAGAGGGATGTCTTCTGGTTTCAGGTGTCTAAGGGACTTGATGTTTCTGAACATTTTCATTATCGTTCCTCTATTTAGAGTTACTGCTTCAGAGTTGTGATCTGTTTGTTCCATTTTGAGGATTATTGTCTGGCGGTTTTCATCATTCTTTTTATTTAATGCGCGGGAGGTCCATTCTTTTCTGGGCTTATTCCAAGGGGCCTTTTTTCCTGATCGGGATCGGCTTATTGGTCTGCGTCGAGGGTTCTTTCCTTTGACCTCCTGGTTTTATTTCTGTCAATGTTGGGGGTGTCTTTGTTGTTGACGTTGCATCTTTCAACCAAGAATAGGGTTTGACTTTTTTTGGGTTACTGGCAGGGTTGGCTTTGGTTGGGAGGAGAGGTTCAGTCCTTTCGGATATCTTAAATTCACTCTGGGGGTGTTGCGATGTGGTGTTGCGCTTTTTCGTCTTCTTTTTGTTTGTTGCTTTGATTTTGGTGGGGTCGAGTCGATGCTGATTGTTGAGACCTCTTCGGCATCTTGATCTGGCGTTAAGTGTATGGACAGGTTCATTAAGTTTGTATCCGCCAAGAAGTCTCCCGTTGTTCTTGGCGATTTTTGAATAGATTGTTGTCCCAGTTGATGAGTGGGGGGTGAATTTGGTTGCTGGTTAGTAGAAGTAGTTTGTTTTGGAAGAAGTATTTTTTCTGGTCTGCCACGATTGGTAGTTGAATCTTTGGTCATTGTGCCATTTTCTGCCAGTGTATTTTTTTCTGAGAATTGGGTCGGTAGATCTGTTGTTGTGTTGAGTTGGTTGGGTGACTGATTCGTCTTGCGTGTTTCTTTTCCTTTGGTTCCCAGGATTTCTGGTAGTCTGCTTCGGAAACTGAAGATCTGGGCGCATAGTGGTTGCTCTGTTTGCGTTTCTGCAGTCGAGTACTGTTTTTGTTCTCCCTTTTCAGCTCTCGAAGTATGGTCTTTAGTTTTTATTTCTTGTTCCTTGGCCGTGATGAAGCCTTCTAGAAAGATTAGTTTTGTATGCATGAGAGCAATTAGGGTTGTGTTGTCTTTTAGCGTGTCATTCAGGGTCCCGTAAAGTTTGCCGAAAGGAGCTAGAGATATGGTTATCGCTGACATTATGGTCATCGTGTCTGGTTTCCTTGACAGGGTTTCTGTTGTTTGAGGGAGGCTTGTTCTGCCGGGTCTAGCCGGTGATGTTTGGGGCTGTTCAGATCTTGATCTTTCTTGTGTCTGATTGTGTGGCAGGTAACTTCCTCTTTGGTCCCTTGTTAGGGTGCTTGTTCTCATGGGTCTGGGCGTTAGCAACATTTCCGGGTCTGCTCCGACTGCTGGAGCTGGTGGGTCTTGTCTTTGATCAATGATTTTATTTGTTGCTGTTTTGGGAGTTTGGGATTCCGGCGGCTTGGTTTGGGATCCAATGTTTGTTTCGGCTTCTGAGTGGGTTCCATTGACTTGGGAGGGTGCATCTTCGTCCAGCGGTGACTTGGTTTCCTTTTGAGGCAGAGGGTCAATAGAGTGCTGTGGGTGTTCGTCTATGATTGGCGCTTTTGGTGGTGGTTTGTCCATGAGTTTGCCAATTGGCGTTGTCGGGTCCTGTGTTATGCTGTTGAAGTTTTGACTAGGCTGGTCACCTTGTTTGGCGATGTCTAACGTTTTTTCCTCTAAGTCTAGGGCCTTGGATGTCGTTTTGCAAGCTTTAGTTGTCGGCACTGGGTCAGTTAGGGCCTCCAGTATCTCGTCGTCGGTTAATTCGTTGAGAATATCGTGTTTACGTTTCCCCTGTCTGGAGAAAAAGTCTTTCAGGGAATTGCAGAAGGTGGTTTTAGTAGTGCTTGATTTGTGGGGTCCTGTTTCCCTTTTATCGTTTTTTGCTGATTGCGGTTTTTGTTAGTTTTTCTTTTTGTCTGGCAGCCATTAGCCTGCTTGGTTTTCTGGGTTTTTTGAGCAGGCTGTGTCAGACATTTTTTTTTCTTGTTAGTTTCTGTGCTCGGTGCTGAGTCTGTATCAGGTGTGACTTTTTTGCCTGGAGCAAACTCTTCCCAAACACTGTTTGGTTGAGTTCCGTCGATCGCCTCTAGGGGCACTCTTCCAGACTGCGGGGGTGTTGGAGCGAGGGGCCGGGGAGGCGTGCTGTGATTCTCCCAGCCCTCAGCTCCTGCTGCTTCCTCCGCGGTCTCCGACACGTGAACCATAGCTGCGACAGTGCTGCGAGCCGGTCTTTCGCGGGAGCTGGAGCTTCCGGCGACCTGGTCGAAAGCCTCGGCGTTCGTCCTTCGCAGGTGGTGCTGGGAGCCGTTGAGATTTCTCGGTTTCCTGCGGCGCTCGTGTTATTGTTGCGAGCGGGCTCATCTGCGGTTGCTCCCCCCGCTGGGGCGAAGCCCCTCGCAGCCTGACCTCTAACCTGCTGCAATGGGCTGCTCTCAGCGGGGGGGAGTTGGCGCGAGGTCGGGTCTTCGTTCGGCTCTGCATTTGATTCTTTTGTGATTTGCGGCTGAGAGGCCGAATTATGGTACATTGTCACGCCGGCTTCAGTCGCAGGCGACGACTGAATGCTTTGAAAGGCTTTAGCCAATGACATGGCTTTTTTTGGTGCTGCAGGGTTAAAGATGCAGTTTGAGCGTCCGCTGGGAGTCCCGCTTGGGGTGGTTGAGAGTAGGGGGGGGGATTTAGGGCCAGGATTTGCTTGAACTGCTAAGCGTGCTTTAGGTGCTTGTTTTGTGTCTGGTTGGTTTGTTGATTGTGAGGTTTGAAGCATCGGTGGAGCCGGGCCCGTACTCCTCAGATATCTTTTTTCCGGTTCTTCAACCTCTGTTGTTGGTCTCCCCTGCAAAGATTGTGCAGGGTACGCGGGTTCTGGGTTCATTTCTTATGCAGCCTGACAGCCTTTCAGTCCTGACAAGGACTGCAAAGACTGCTCAACTCTGCTCGAACTCTGCGGTGGTGGGTAAGTTTTTGTAGGTCCTCCTACAAAATGGTGGCTGTAGAATGGAGCACAGAGAGAGAGGCAGCCTGGGTGTCTCCTGCAAAGACTGCTCAACTCTGCTCGAACTCCGCGACCGCTCCGCGGTGCTGGCTAAGTTTTTGTAGGTCCTCCCACAAAATGGTGGCTGTAGAATGGAGCACAGAGAGAGAGGCAGTCTGGGTGTCTCCTGCAAAGACTGCTCAACTCTGCTCGAACTCCGTAACATTTTGCATCAATATCATAAAACAGAACACACATAATTGTAGTAAAAGTAAAAATAAAACATACCAATCAGTCGTGATTTCAAAGGTGATGAATCAAAGGAAGAAATAAAAAATAAAAGACACAATGATGTGAACAAGGAAAGCAACCTTGCCGCAAATCCCAGACCATGTCTGAGACCCAAGGTGCCGTCTGTTGGCGACACCTTCTGCGACGAGGTTGAGTCTACATATTTCATTGATCTGAAGTAGTCCCATTACATGTGTTATGATTGCAGTGTCTGTTTAACACCCTATGTGCATCATTAAGTGTATTATCTTACGTATTTTTTCTATATTTAGTATTTAGAATTGAGTGGTTCATATTTCTTTACAATACCGATTATTTATGTTTTCTTTTATGTTTATTTTATTTTTATCTTTATGTTTTTTATGTAATTGAGTGATATGCTTTTGTCGCTTGTTTACCTCTGGCGGTACATGCACGTGTGCCCAAGTTTCTGTTTGCCCCCGGTTCCTATCGGGCTCTCGTTAGTATATTTTTCATTTCTATTCTTTTTTCTTTTTTGGATATTATGTCACCATGATTGTGGACATTGTCCTGTTATGCCCCATAAATGCTTATTTTACCAATCCGTGCAGGCTATCACCTGCAATACACTTCTGTTCATGACCACCGGCCACTCTCAGAAGCGAGGTGGTCACGTGTATTACAAAAGAGCTGTTGTCTTAGCAACGGCCTAACACAGCAGTCGGATACACTGCCTTGCAGCTGCAAACAGGAGGATCCGAGCGCTCCGTGTGCTCTAAGGTATAAGATTCGATCTCAGCACACTTTACTTACCTTTATATACACATCCGTGCTTTTTATGTCACGGCATGTAACTGGAATCTATTTCTATAATTAGACACGATCTACCTCTTGTGAACACATTTGTGTTTTGCATTTCAGCCGCTGTATCCACGGCATTCTGTTGGCCCATTTCATTTTGGGCATGAACTACGAACGTTGTTTTCTCCCGTACCATTTGCCACACCATCAAGGTAAACTTAGCTTTACACATTTTCCTTGTTCACAACATTTACATTGACAATTCACTCATTGGCCCTCATTACGACCTTGGCGGAGGACCATGGTGCAATTTGCACCATGGTCCATGGCGCAAAGCTGCCAACTCCGCCAAGGTGGTTGGCGGACTTACCGCCCCATGCCGACCTTGGCGGGGCGGTAAGTCCCCAATCCCCATTTTACCCTTCCCCATTCCCATTCTTGCCCCATAGGGTATAATGGGAGTGGGGAAGGCGTTAATTACGCCACTGTAAATTACGGTGGCGTAATTAACATCAAGATCCCGTAGCGCCATGGATTTCTCCGCCTGCAAAAAGCAGGCGTAAAAATCATCCATGGCGCTACGGGAACTCGTAGTCTGGCGGAGAGGTACGCCATGCACTACGCCGGCGTAAAACCCTCTCCGCCAGGGTCCTAATGAGGGCCATTGTGTCTTTTATTTTTTATTTCTTCCTTTGATTTATCATCTTTGAAATCACGACTGATTGGTATGTTTTATTTTTACTTTTACTACAATTATGTGTGTTCTGTTTTATGATATTGATGCGAAATGTTACTTACCTGTAATTCACCAGACTTGTCCTGAAGAAGGAAATGATTTCCGAAATGCATTGGCATATTTAGTCTGAACCACATATCAGTTGTGGCAACTGCTTCCTCACTAAGAATTCATTAGTGATAGCCTTGTTTTGAATTCCTTTGGATAAATCATCACTTTGATTAAAACAACTATCAAACTCTCTTATTTTGAACAAGCACATTCCCTTTGATACCTGATTTAACCGCTTTGAACTCTGAACAATTCCTTGCCCAGGTTGGGCCCCAATGAGAGCGGCTGTGTGACCTAGTATTGTTACTCGTTCTCCAGCTTTTGTTACAATTTTGAGTCAGGGTGTCTCTAGACCTGTCACAGCCAGCTCATTGTAAACCGTATTTTGAAGATTTTGCCTTTACTATTACATTGCTTTCGAATTTGAAAGATTTTTTACCTCGTGGTGCCCACTCATTTCTCCGTTTGCTCAAATTCCTTATTCCGAGCCACTACTTTTATTTTCCTTATATCCTCGTAGCATCACCTTATCAGCTTTTTTTATATGCTGAGGATCCCATTGCTTTTATCATCATAAAAGAATACCGCATTGCACTACCTTCTCAACCTATTATGGCTGAGGATCCCTTACCTCTCAGTCTTTATACGCTGAGGCTCTCTTTCCACGCCATCTTTATACAGCGAGGCTCCCTTTTTCCATTATAAAAAAGTTGAAAACTAGAAATACGCGACAATTTCAATACATAACCCACTTCCTATTCAATCTATACCTGAACACATCACCTGAAATCCTATCCCATCTATACCTTAACACATCACCAAAGGTGCTATTCAATCTATAACTTAACCTATCACCAAAAGCCCTATTCAATCTATGTCATTGACCTTGTACTTCATTCACACCAACATACTGTCATATATAAATGTCCCCTTGTTGTTATCTCTTACAAGAATCTACTCACATGTGCGTGTTCACCAGAGTTTCCTCCGTTACGAGGTCCTAATACTGGCCTGTCATTCTCTCTGAAGCCACGCCCTGCTTCAGTGAGCAGAAAGTATTTCTTTTAAAACGGCTCCTACTAAAACGGCTCAGGAAACACATGTTTTTTTTATTTGGGGGACCGGTCACTGTAGATGGGAGTGACTCCTTCCTGGTGACTAGGCCTGAGCCTTCGCAAAGCCAACCCCTTATATCGATCATACGTCATTCGGACGTCCTGTTTTATTCATCTAAGAAAACCTGTAGGGGTGGCTGGCAAAAAGTGAGACATTGTGGGCCTCATTACACATTGTGCGGTAAATGAAGGCATTTACCGGCATGCCGTTATTTGCGTCTCCGCCCTCGCAAGAGGCCGTTAATTGCTGACCATTACGAATACGCGGACACGAGCATAGCGCCATACCGGTAATCTCCCTACCGCCATGCCCTAAAAGTCCCCAAAAAGTCCATTACCAGCTTCGACTAAAGTGCTAATATCACCTCCGCCTTCACGCTGCATGCAAATTGCGGTCACCGCTATTAGCGGTCACCGTAAAAAGCGGAACCGGAAATAGCGTCATCGCACAGGAACGGGAAAGAGCACGGCGGCCATCTTTAAAAACACAATCAATTGCCATCCTCTGCATCCAGGACCCCTTTCCAGGAAACTTGGACAAAAATCCATCCAGGACAGCCCAAAGATGCCCAAGGCGGTAAAAAAAAACTGCTGAGCGCCAACGTAAGGAGAAATTCAGCAATGAGGAGCTGATGATGCTGACTGAGACCCTAGCAGCAAATGCAAATGTGGTCTTCAGCAATGACATGCGGCGGGAGACCATCCTCAAGAAGAAGGCCATCTGGGCAGAGGTTGCTAACAAAGTCAGTGCGGGGGGCACCACCACCCGCACAGTCAAGGACTGTCGTAAGAGGTGGGACGACCTCCGGCTCTGTGTCAGGAACATACTGACAGTGAACCTCAACCTGGCAATGGGCACAGGAGGAGGCGGCGAATCACCTCTGAAACTCCGTGAGTGGGAGGAGATCTGCGCATCAACAATTGGAGTGGAATCCATAGAGGGTGTTGGAGAAATGGAGAATGGTGTGGCCACTTCATCCGATGGAGGTGAGTGTATATATCAAAAAATGCACAGTGAAGTGTGAGGTGCCCCCAAAATATGTGTCCGTATGAAGGCCATCGATCCAGCCACAAACATACATGCATGCATCACCACATACACGTGCAACACAGACCCATTCATGCATGACCCACCCGCCATCCCCTTTACCGCAATCCACAATAATGAGGCCCCAATGCATAGAGTGGCATGACGTAAGCATTCAGCATAAGGCATGTTGAACCATAAACGATGAAAATCCCCATTTCTCACCCCTACAGGATCACAGACAGAAACTGAGGACACACGCACTGCAACACCTGCTCCCCCATGTACCAAAAATCCCAGGAGAGATGCCACAGGGGACACCACCACCACCTCAAGGGGAACCGGGAGGAGTGTCCATCAGCAGAGGGACAAAGGCAGCAGGAGCACAAGTTCCATGCAGCCTGAGGCCATGCCTGCTGCCATCGTAGCACCCATGGCAGTGTGTCCCTCTGCATGTGAAATTAGCATGGAGGGCACGCACTATGCTGCCACCAGTTCAACTGGTGAGGCAGCAGCCACCGCACCACCTTCGGACGAGGATGAAGCACTAGACATTGTGGATCGAAGCCACACCCCCAGCCCAACACGCTCCATTGAGGCAAGCCCAAGGTTGTCAACAGGGTCGGGTAGCCATGGAGGACCAGCCACCCACACCCTGGAAGGGGCATGGAGCCCCCAGGTGTCCTCACCTGATGCCAGTGGCATGGATCAAGGCGCTGCAGTCATCCGACCAGCCCGTAGCACGCAGCATGACCTTGCGTCCATCAGCCAGAGGCAGGCAGAGATCACTGGGCTGGTAGGGCAGCATGTGGCTGAGTCAGCCCGTCTGAGGGAGGACCTCAGTATGTTTGCAAGGCAGACAAGGGAGGGCATGGAGGCATGCACGAACAGGATTTGCAATGAGATGGCCCAACTCAGGCAGGCCATGATCCGTATAGCAGACGCGATTGAGCGCCAATGCCCATGCACAACACAGGATGAACCGGGCACCTCCTCCTCTGGGAGTTCACGGCAAACAAGCCCCCTGCGCTGCTCTCTGAGCAACCTGAGGTGCACCACATTCCAACCACCCAATGGCGGAGGAGGCACTGCGAATTAGGGCCAGCGGGGACTAGGTGGCACATGTGGAGAAGGACACGTACACACCATGAGGCTCACATGGGGGTGTTGTGGGGGGAGGGGGTAAGGGTGTTTTTGGGAGTGTTGTGGGGGGAGGGGGGTATGGGTGTTTTTGGGAGTGTTGTGGGGGGAGGGGGATAAGGGTGTTTTTGGGAGTGTTGAGGGAGGGGGTAAGGTAATTTGCACAGTTGGGGCCATGCACTTTTTGTTTGATTTTTGTTCACAATACACTGTTGAAAAGTTGAAACACAGGCTTGCTCTTCATCATTGTGTATGTGTACTGTATTGGGGAGATGGTTCTTTGTGGGACTCACCACATGCATCAGGGCAAAAATACCCATCAGCATCCATAATAGTTTTACCTTGGATCTCATGGAATCTGATACATCAGATGCTGATGCACATCGTGTCCCTCCTGGACATTGCCTCTTGCATGTCCTGGCGGGACATTTTAACCATCCTCATCACCATCCACATCATCCTCATCTGGCGCTTGCATGTCAGGTGGCATAGGCACATTACGTATGATGCACTTTTTGTGCTGCATCACACATGCCATGGTTATCTTCGGCACTTTGTCATGGCCATACAGGAGAGCCTCACCTGGCAGGCTTAGGCGCCAGAGCTGTGTGTTGGAGAGGCCGAATGCCTGCTCCGTCATGACGCAGGTACGGGTATGTGCAATATTGTTGTCCTCTTCCTGCTGTTTCTGTGGGTTCCATACAGTGGTTAGGTGGTACCTCTTCAGGGGATGGCCGGCTTTGCCTGCATGGGGTGAAGAATGGGTACCTGTTACCAGCCAGTTCTGCTGTGGCCTGTACATGTCACACATATCCTCTTTGCATTGTGATTGGAAGTCACAACTGACAGCATGCATGCAGACGATCTGCGTGACTGCAATGTACAAGGCTGAGCTAGACCATGCAAATCGACATGGCCGAAACATGCCTCTGACAGTAATGGAAATGTAATGGGTGAGGCCAGGTCTCAGGTGTCCTTGGGCTCAGGCAATTTTCAAACCGCTATGGCAGTGTACTGCCATTCCTACATCCATGTTGCTATGCTGCGAAGCATCACTTCAGTGGTGCTATGGGTTTGTGGTCAGATGCTATGGCTAGGGGTGATCCCTTTGCATGCATTCTAGGGCACATTGCGGTATTGATGTTGTGCTGCCCAAATTCTGTATGACTGTCCTGACGGCATGTTGATGATTTGTGTATTATGTGGTGTGGCATGATGTGAAATGTGGGTGTGGATGGATGTGTAATGTTTCAAATGTTGGATTGTATTCAATGTTGTGCAGCTTCACATTTCATGTGGGGTCTTCTCAAGTACATTGTGGCATCCCCCAATGTACATTGACGTACATCTGTATGACCATTTGTCCCACGCACGACAGCCAACTCACAGTTGGTGTATCGTTCTCTCCCCCCCAATCACACCGTCCTGTGCATGCCCTGCTACTCACCAAGTTCCCACAATCGTTGGCCAGCTTGTCGCTCCATGTTGCTTGGTATGGTGGAGTTCTGCAGGACCATTGAATCATGGGTTGATCGGGGATGTCTGGCCCAACAATGTGTGATTCTCTTATTTGCGTCACATGCCATTCGGACAATGATTGAGTGAAATTATTTTCTGTTTTGGTTGACTACTTCATTGTGATGTGGGACCACCAATTACACATGGGTACAGTTGATGGCCCCGATGCTACTTGGGATGGTTGCAAGTGAATAGATTCCAAATTTGGTGTTTGCTATCTCCTGGGCAGTCCGTGGCAGGAATATGTGTTCATGTCCAAGCTTCAGGAGGGCATTGTGTACCTGGTTCGGCGTGCATGGGAATACTGGTTGTGAGATGCCATGCAACTGCCATACAGTATGCTGCTACGAGCCTGTGGCCAGGAAGTGGAGCGCAGTCACCACCTTCACTGGAGGGGGGATTGCAGTTCTGATGTTTATGAGGCTCACGCTGTCGTCATGTATCTTATCCACGATGCTGGTGATGGTATCCCGGTGCAGACGGTATGGGGTATGTATGTGCTCAGGTGTTTGGTTAAATGGACTGGCTTGGATCCTGGAAATTGGTGCTGGCTCTGTGGTATTACTGGGTGCCCTGGTGGTGCTTGCTGCGCCTGTCTTGCCCTCCTCCTACTCCTACTCCTCCTCCTCCTGCGTCTCCTCTGTGCTGCTTGTTGTTGGTGCTGCCGCACTGCAATCATGTCCTCCAGCTCATGTAATGCTGGCAGTATTGGAACCATTTTTGTGTGGGAAGGGGTGTTTGAAGGGGTGTGGTGTTCTCTTTTGTGCTGTAAGTCTCCATTGCCTCCACATGTGCTGGATGTGTCCACCTGTGGCAGGTAGGAACACTGCTCAGGTCTCTTAACGGGTGGTTCACGATGCCGGTATTAGCGCCATGCCGGTAAGGGGTTTTTGGGTCTTTCCCATGCCAATATTGCCATGTCCGCATGGCTTGTGATGGCATGCTATTAGCACCATGCCGCTAATTCCGATCTGGGGGTCGCGCGCTCACGGACTTGCCGCTATTAGTGGCACCGTACTTACCGGTTGCGCTAATAGCGGCAAGTCCGGGTCGTAATTAGGTGTGGGATTTAGCGGTACCGGTAATCGCTTATGGGTACCGTTATTCCCTTACCGCACAACGTGTAATGAGGCCCATTGTTTGATTATTTTTTTATCATAGACATATTCATACTAACATTATATATTATATATATATAACTGTCCACCCCCCCTTTATAAGGCCACCCCATATAACAGATATACCTTCATGCACTCCAACAACCATGACCAGTAGCATACAAAACAACATAATACCAAAAAAGCATAATACATCGTTCCTAGAACCAATGCATTTATTTTTCACATTATTCCTACATAACAGAGAGGTTTAAACACGTTGGTCAGGCATCCTTGCTTATCCTTGGAGAGAAGAAAAAAGGTTCTCAAGAAAGAGAGAAAGAGGAAAAGAGAGAGAGAGAGAGAGAGAGAGAGAGCGAAAGAGAGAAAAAGAGAGAGAGAGAGGGAGAGAGAGGAAAAGAGAAAGGGAGAGAGAGGGAGAAAGAGGGAGAGAGAGAGGGAGAGAGACAGAGGATGGAGGGAGGTATAGGAAGGGATAGGGAGAAAGAAAGAGAGAAAGAGAGATAAAAATACCCTTTTCCCACAAGGGCCAACTGGGTTTTAGACCTTCAAAATCAGAAAATCAGAAAATAGAAAAAAGATATAAAAGAACAATAAAAAATCAAAAAAAGGAAAAAAAGAAAAATCAGGGGTGTGCCACTGCACACCACCCTGGGATGTATCCTTTATTAAACGTCTTCTTCATCAATTATGTCCCTACTCTGCCCATTTGAGCTTTGCAATGTCTCAAATCCTCCATGGCGTGCACCTTAGATGGTTGCTGGTGGTGAACTATGAGTACTGGAATGACTAGATGTGAGGTTTGAACTACTTCCTGGTTTTTGCTTTACAAGGGGACCCCTACCCTTGTAGAACACTGGAGTTTTCCGGAGCTGTGTCCTGTTCCTTATCGGTATTATCCGTTGCACCAACAGCTCTCCTAGGAGGTTTAGTGGGGCAATCCCTAAGGAAATGTCCAGCCTTGCCACAGTATAGGCATAGTTGTTCCTGCCTCTGATTTTCTCTCTCGGCTTTAGATATAGGGGCATGTAATCCCCCGATTTGCATTGGTTCGGTGGTTTTGTGGGTCTTGCCTGGATTGTCCCTGGATCTCACATAGACAGGTCTCCCCTCAGCCCTACTGCGGTCCATCTTTTGGCTTTGTAATCTGTGAACTAGTTGCAATGTTAGGTTGATGTATTCGGCACAGGCTTCGGGAGGATTGACCACTTGAGGTAACACATCCTTTAGTTCCCCTCGTAATACTCGGTAAAATAACGTAGTCCTTTTCTCCTCAGGCCAGTTGGTTTGTGCAATAATATGATTGAAGGTGGCTATATAAGTCAGTAAATCCTGATTGCCCTGTCTGAGGGACAACAGTTTGTTATCTAGGGCCTGTCCCTGGGTGTGTCTTGCAAACAGTGTCTCCATTTCCCGTTGGAATTCCCCGAAGTTGTGCAGCGCAGGGTCATTCTGGTTGACCAAAGGTATTGACCAATCCGCTGCACTGTCTACAAGATACCAAAGTACAAAAGCCACCGTAGAAGTATCATTTGGGAATGCACCTGGGCGGCACAGGAAATGCAGGCGACACTGATCCATAAATATAGCAAATTTGTTGGGGTCGCCCCTAAACCGTTCTGGTGGGGCTAACGGTACCGCCCCAGGGAGTACTACTTGAACTGGTGGCGATGGTGGTGCAGGGGTTGGCGCACTTCCAGGCAACGGAACCTGCCCTCCGTGTGATTGAAGAACCTGTCTTGCCAGATCATCAGTTCATTGTCGGGCAATGATTAAATCCCTTCTTAGAGAGCTTGTCTTTTGTCTGGAGGCATGCACTTCAGCCCGTAAATCCCCAGCAATTGGGCCAACTGTTCAGTCTCAGAGGTATTCAGAATGCCCAGGCAGTTGTTCGGAGAGGCTTCACGTTCTGTTACGCTCACCTGGTCTCTGCGGGGGTGTTGGGGCACGGTTGGGGCCCTCCCTGGAGTTGACTCCCTCAGGTCGCTTGTTTCCCCCAACGGCTGACTTTCCATGGGCCTGGAAGGCTGGACCTGTTCCGGTGAGAGGATGAGAGACAATGAGGCTAGCGTAGCTGAGTCGCGGTTCCCTTCCGCCCATTTGTGCCAGAATGTGATGCGCAGAAGTTTACCCATGCAGGCTTGCCTGAAAATATGTAAGAGCGAGCTTTCCGTCCTGCTTTCCTTCAGCAGGGGTGCTGCGAATGGACCTAGTTACGTCACTGGTCCTGATTGCGGAGGCCCAGACTGGCTGCGACCATTCCTTCTTGAAGGTAAGTGTTTATGACTTTCTTATTGTCTGTGTCCTTGTAAGGGATATTGTTCATACTGGTATTTTTCTCCCCTGTAGCAATGAAGATGACCCAGGAGCGCGTAATGGCAAAAGGAAGCAGCTCCGGGCGTTTCCACCACTGGTAGGTAAGAGGGTGTTTTCTGAAACTGCACAAAGTTCGTAAATAATGCCGCTTAAACGAGTTGAGGTCTGTGCGATCACTCTCCTTGTGTCTCTTACTCTCATTGCAGGTGCGGCAGGATGGCAATGGCTGGAGGACGGTATCCGGCTCCTGATGGTGGTTGGAGGTGGAGATCCGCCTGGAGGGAGCACCCGAAGGAGGTCCTGAGTCGATATAATTCAGAACAGGTAAGGTTGCTTAGCTGTACCTGTCGAGGACTTCAGGGAGGTGAGTATGGCTGCGGCCGAGTCGGGAGCAGATGGTGATGCTTCCGGCGACATAGAGATCACAGGTAAGACTTGCACAGCGACTGCAGAGTGAAAGCAGATGACTGTGCTTCCGACAATGGTGCAATCTCAGGTAAGGCGTGCGCAGCGACTGTAGAGAGGGAAGCGAGTGACAATGCTTCCGGTGATGATGCGTTCCATGTAAGATGGTCGAGGTGGCTGGAGGTGCGTGTGTTGAACCAGGTAGCTGCCAAAGGGTTCCGGAGACTGGAAGCGCACGTACTGGATCAGGCAAGAGTCTTCTGTTCGGCGGTAAGCGTTATGTTGCAGTTACCAAACTAACGAAAAGCCAAAGTATTCGGGTGGGGCTGGCTTATATAGCCTGGCCCCAGCTACTCCCTGTAGGCTCCGCCTTGTGACCCCACCTAGCTCCTCCTTCTGCCTTCTGCACGTGCCTTCCCTGTGATAATCGGGCCCCGCCCTGCCTTGCTGCACGTGCCCCTCGTATTCTGTGTGCTGAGCACACTTTGAAATGAGCTTGGTGCGACAGGTGCCAAGACTGGGTCCATTGGGATCCTGTATGTAGTGGAGGGCTGGGCTCCTGCCTAGTGACCATGACAAAACCCAAGACCTCAAGGAAAAAGACAGACAGCACCCCTGTGCTACCAACAAGGACACCCCAAGATTGTCCAAAAGTCACACCTGTGACTCCTCCACCTGCTGAGGCAGAGTGTGAGGTACAACCATGTTTGGCTGATCCAGTTTCTGAAGAGTCAGATCTGGAGGAAGACACTGTTTTGGTTGGGGATCTTGACCCTGTTGACCATCCTGAGCTTGTTACACTCACCTGGTCTCTTTTGGGGCGGTGGGGCACAGTTGCAGCCCTCCCTGAACTTGAATCACCCCCTTCAGGCCTCTCCCTCAGTAGAAAAGATTTGAGCAGTGGTATGTGGTGATACTGCTCCTGCCTGGAGATAAGAGTGTGTGAGTGTGCCAATCTGTGATTGTTCCTCTCGAACCCTTCACCCCAAAGTAAGGTTTCTGTGAGCATATGCCAGCCCATAAAGCTCACCTGTGAATTATGGAAGATAAGCTCTAAGTCCTGCTACTTCTGGCAGGGGCACATTGAATGGGATCTAGTTCCTTCACTGATCCCTGATAAGGATTAGTCCAGTACAGCTGCAACTATGCTTCTCCTTATGATTCGTAAGTCTTTCATGAGCTCTTGTGATGCTGTTCATTCTGTTTAATGTTTTTATATTTTGCTCCTATTTATGCCCGCAATAATGTCTCTCCTCTGTTTTCTTCCCTTAGATGGAAATGCGGCCTCAATGCAGCTGTGAGACACGGCCGGATGGAAGATGGATGCTACGGCAATGTTCGACAGCAGGTAAGTGATGGTTTCAGGAAAAGCGCGAAGTATGGCGAAGCGCAACCTTAAACTGAATGTTTTTTTTCGATGTCTAACCTTGTCTTCTGTTTTTCCTTGCAGGCGCTGCTGTCGACGACGGAGCGTGTTGTGCTGCAGTGCCAAGATGAAGATTACAGCGTTCCGGACAGTGTAAAGATGAATCCTTGGTTCGCCGAAGAGATGTACAGGTAAGAACAGCTTCCCCCAGTTGGTAAGTATGCTGGCAGGAAGCAGGATGTCCAAGAAGCAGGATCTTCAAAGGTAAGTCTGACCTCAGGTGAAGGTGAGAGTTACGCTGCTTGCAAGTGCACAATAACGGGAAGCATCTGTCTTGAGGATCGGGGCAGCTTATATAGCTGAGATCGTGGGCACGCCCATTAGGGCTGGCTTACCATCCACACCCTGCCACTCCTAGAGAGAGAGCACGTGCAAAGGCAATTCATTAGCAGCCACAACCAAGAATATGCTTGGGGCTGCTTAATGGATGGAATGTTCAAGGTTAATGCATCCTGCTTAATGGATGGAATGTTCAAGGTTAATGCATCTGAAGTGCTATGTCCATAATAAAAGCTTTTTGGTGTTAAATGGATGTTCTTGTTTATGTTTGTTCATGAGCCTGGCACCAAAGGCGCCAGGACAGTGTCCACTCAGGTCCCTTGTGCATGCGACCCCTGCATGCCTGTGCCCCTGACTTCATGACCATGACAGAGCTGCAGTCTTTACTGGCAGAAGCGGGACCCAACAGGGCAGACTTCAGCAGGGGACAAAGAGAGTTTCCTACTCTCGAAGGTCTTCGACAACAGGCTGCTTTCCAACTTGATGGGCAAGAAGTTGGAAAGCATAGGTTGAGCTGGGAAGATGACCTCTTCTTCAGTGATCCGACTGAGTCTATCCCTGGGGACCGCAAATGAATTGTAGCACCCCTAGCAAACAGATTTCAGTTCCTAAAGTTGGCCTATGAGATACCTTTGGCTGTTCATTTGAGTTTCAAAAAGACCAAGGAAAGGCTCTCCTTATACTTCTACTGGCCTAAGATGGGTTCAGAAGTTGACAAATTCTGTAGGAGCTATCACACTTGCCAAATCTCTGGCAAGAGTGGAGCCAAGAATGTGGCACCCCCAGTGCCTCTCCCAGTGGTGGGAGTTCCTTTTGAGAGGGTGGGCATCAACATTGTTGGTCCCCTTGACCTTCCCAAATCTTCAGGGAACAGGTTTATCCTGGTTGTAGTAGACCATGCTACTAGATACCCAGAAGCAATACCTATGAGGACTGTTATGGCTCAGGATGTGGCTAAGGCTCTACTTGGTATTTTTACCAGAGTAGGGTTTCCTAAGAAAGTGATATCCGACAGGGGATCCAATTTTATGTCCCACTACATGCAAGCCATGTGGAAAAACTGTAGTGTCACTTACAAGTTCTCTACAGCCTACCATCCACAGACAAATGGACTGGTAGAGGGGTTTAATCGTAGTATGAACAGCATGATAGGTGCTTTAGAGGAACCCCTTAAAAGAAAGTGGGACCTTCTACTGCCATGTCTTCTCTTTGCTTATAGAGAAGTCCCTCAGGAGGGAGCTGGTTTCAGTCCCTTTGAACTTCTCTATGGCCATCCACTCAGAGGACCCTTGGCCCTGATTAAGGAAGGTTTGGAGAGTGTTCCTTCCCCCAAGCCAGTCAGAGTGACTGACTATGTGATAGGTCTCCGGAGGAGAATGTCACACATGATGGCATAAGCTAGTGATAACTTAAAAGAAGGTCCGGCTCTGGTCAAACATTGGCATGACCAGATTGCCAGCATGATTGAGTTTACTCAAGACCCACTTGTGTTAGTTATGGTGCCAATAAGGCAGATGGCCTTGCAGGACAAATGCATAGGACCCTTCGAGGCTGTGGGAAAACTTGAAGAGGTGGACTATTTGGTGGATTTAGGCCGACCTAAGGAGGCTCCCAGAGTCTTTCACACCAACCTTTTGAAGGCATATGTCTCAAGACCAGAAGTGGGAGCTATGCTTCTAGCTTCAGCTCAAGAGGAGGAGGAGAGTGAACCTCTACCTGACCTCCTCAGAGGCCAACCTTTGGATGCAAACATAGAAGGAGTCAATCTCTCTTCTCAACTGACATCTGAACAACAGGAGAAATGCAAAGTTCTGTTAAGTCAGTTTGCTTCCCTTTTTTCACTTTCACCAGGCTTGACCCCTTGGGGCCCGCGAGATATTCTCATTAGTGACTGTCTGCCTATGAAAAGCAGAGGTTACAGAATGTCAGACCATGTGAGATCCCGCATCAAAGGAGAGGTCAACAAGATGCTTGATCTTGGGGTTATAGAGCCCTCGACAAGTCCATGGTCTAGTCCAGTTGTTCTAGTACCAAAGGCAGGATCCAATGAGTTGAGATTCTGTGTGGACTATAGAGCTCTAAATGCAGTCACTAAGACTGATGCCCATCCTTTGCCAAGGACAGATGAACTGTTGAATAGACTTGGTTCAGCCAAGTACCTCAGTACATTTGATCTGACGCCAGGCTATTGACAAATAGCCCTGACAGACCATGCCAAGGAGAAAACTGCATTCTCAACCCCAGCAGGCCTCTTCCAGTTTATGGTTATGCCTTTTGGATTAAAGAATGCACCTGCTACATTCCAAAGTATGGTCAATCGTGTTCTGAAAGGAATGGAGGACTTCTGCATGGCATACTTGGATGACATTGCAGTGTTCAGCCCTACTTGGAAAGAACATGTTGATCACTTAGGATATGCTTTGCAGGCTCTTGAGCAGGCCCATCTGAGCATAAAGGCAAGCAAATGTCACTCTGGTTAGAGCAAAGTAGTCTACCTTGGTCATGAGGTAGGATGAGGTTAAATAAGGACATTGCCTAGCAAAGTACACGCTGTACATAACTGGACCACCCCTACTACTCAAACCCAAGTGAGAGCCTTTCTAGGTCTCACAGGGTACTACATGAATTTCATAGGGAACTATGGGACCATAGTTTTTCCCTTGAATGTGATCTCCTGTCCAAAATTCCCTAAAACAGGTTAGATGGAATGAGGAGTGCACTCAAGCCTCTGAAAGCCTGAAGAAAGCCCTTTGTCAAGCTCCAGTGCAAAGAGCTCCTGATTATCACCAACCCTTCATTGTGCAGATGCATACAATACAGGTATAGGTGCAGTCCTTAGCCAACTGGATGAGAAAGGTAGGGAGTATGCCATTTGCTTCATCAGTAGGAAACTGAAGGAACCAGAAACAAGGTGGGCAACCATAGAGCGTGAATTTTTTGCCATTGTGGTCTTTGAAGAAGTTTAGACCATACTTGTATGGATCTACTTTTGTGATTCAAACTGACAACCAAACCTGAGATGGTTAATGCAAATGAAAGGGTAGAACCAAACACTTCTAAAATGGTCAATCTGCCTGCAAGGGTTTGATTTCACCATTGAACACAGAGCAGGATGTCACCACCAAAATGCTGATCGTCTCTCTCGGATGTTTTTAACCAACTAGAGTGAAGAGATTCATCCAGGAGTGGATTAAAACCTCCTGTCCCTTAGACTGGGGGGGGGGGCAAGTGTTAGGGAGAATTCTCCAGAATGCCTAATTTCCCTTACATACTGAGTGCTTCAGCAGCTTTGCTGGATTTCTACGATTTATTTTTTTCACCTGGTAAAACTGGTCAGTGCAGTGACACAGGGTTGTCTTTTAGACTTCCCAACTCAGACTCCATTTTCTGGTACTGACTACTGTCTCCCAGAACATGTAAATTTGCCATTTACTTTATTAGTCTTTTCAAATCCACAGACCCAGTACAAACTATCTTACATAGAGTACTGGAAAGGGTTACTAGTTATCCCTTTTTGTCTGTTTCTCATGGAACATTGTTTTGTTCCCTTTTCATTAAGATTTGGCTGGTGGCAGTGGTAGCTACCCTATTTTTCCTACTGCAGTTATTTTAAATAGCCTTGGTATTGTTTTAGGCTATCTTGGTAGGCTCGAACTTAAATCCGCTGGATCATATTTACTTTTATATGGTTCTGGCTGGGGGTTTATTCCCCATTTCTTTTTGTAAAAGTCTTTCTCGTGTTTTACTCTGCGCGCCAAACCAGGTTTGGTTCCTTTGTTCACTGGCCTTTCGCGGGCTTCTACACAGAAGCCCTCATTTGGCGCCTGCATGTCTGAGGGGGACAGGATGTGAGGGCAGGGTTTGAGACTCCCTGCACAGGGTGTCCTTGGAGATCCATGTCACACCCTGGTATGATTGGCTGTGGTGACTGTCCCCGCGAGACAGCCACCCTGCTGTGTGATTAATAGACAGGCTGGATGAATGGGGGAAAACTGCATAAAAAGCAGGTCTCTGGGACTGAGAAGGCAGAGTCGCCACTGGATCGAGAGAACCGAAGAGAAGCTGACAGAAGAGGAACTCTACCGTGACTGAATCTCCCGACTGGATCTCTCGTTGAAGCCCTACTGCGGGTCCGAATTTCCACACTTCGATGACAGGGAAGATCTGCAAGGAATCTTGTCCCCTTGAGCTGGTGGGAACAACCAGTTCGCCAAACTGCAAGCCAGTCCTCCCTCCTCTGGTCGAATTTGCTGTGCATGGCTACAGTGAACCGGATAGCCAGGAAGGTCGGACCCTGCTTGGGTTTTAAGGAGGGCACCTTTTATTCGTCGCTTTCCTCCGCTGCTGGTTTCTCCTCTGGGCAGTGCAGGACCCTCCAGTTTTCCTACATCTTGTCAGTCCGAGAGTCACTTCAGGAACCGTGAGCCTGCAGGATCTGCCAGGAATGTTTGCCTCAGCTACAGCATTCTTCTGCTCTAAAGGTACTGTGCTAACCCGGTTGTCTGTTTCGTCCAGCCGCTGTGAAAGTGTATGAAATCTTACGCCAATCCGAGGGCTTTTCCTTCTCTATTCTTTAAAGTAACTTGTTGTCTGACCAACTTCATTCTGAACTCTTGGCAAAGATTTAACCGTGAACTACCCTGGACTGTGTGATCCTCTGCAAAGACTTTGGTCCATTTTCTTTGGCCCTGACTTCTTGATCTGATTTCCTCACTGTAGTTCGTTTTTCTAGATTGCCCTGTGTCACGATCCATGCTCCTGACCCCCTCAGGTATAACAGCCCCCTGGCAGCAGTGGGGCTAAACCCCTTCACACTGGCCCCAAGAGCCTTAAAACTCCATCAGAAACATACATGGAGTCAGTCCTGGCATCTTTAGGGCCAGGCTCATTATCAGGAATAAAGCATTACCAGTGTTGGACCTTAATCCAACATGGAGGCCTATTACACAGCTCAGTTCTTTAGAACCAAGCCATGCGGTCCAGTGTTTTGGGTGTGGCTGGGCCTGGAACTACTTGGCCTGGAACTACTTTACCTGGGCTATTTAAACCACACCCAAACAGCAGAACACGCTTTGCCTTATTCTGCACTCCTGCAGTGTAGCGCTCACCGTGTCCAGCTCTCCTGCTCATCTGCTTCTCCGGCGGCCCTATCCTGAAGCCCTAGACCCCGATTCCATTAATAACCTGGATGAACAAGAACAGTACTAGCGAGCAAGAACACTTACCTGTGAAGTAACCGGTCTTCAATCCATCCCACGTTTTACTTACCTCGCCCATCTCCGGAGTTCGCCGCAACCTGCAAAGGTAAAGAAACAAGTACAGCATTAATAACAATTCTTACCTGGGCAAGCAGCGAGTCCTGGCAGCACCCTGTGCCTCTCTTACCTCGCCCATCTCCGGGTTTCACTGCAACCTGCAAGGGAGAAGGAACAAGGTCAGCATTAACAAAGCACTTACCTGGGCAAGCAGCGCTTCGATCGCTCATCACTCCGAAACATCACCGCAACCTGGACAAAGAGAAGAGAACACAGGTTAGCAATTAACACCAATAAACAGCGCAGCGCTCTGCGCATCAATAACTCACCATGGTCTTCGCCATCGCCGTGGCAACGAGATCGCAATCATCCATGTAAAAACAAAAAGAGACATTGGGCCTTATTATAAGTATTGCGGAATGGGTTAACGGTGCCGCTAATGGTGGCGGACCCGTTAAACCCGTACTGCAATATTACGAGGTTCCCTCGCAGGACCCGATGTGGACGTCTGCTTTACGAGATGTCCTTACCGGGTCCCGCGAGAGGACCAGGAAGCTAACAACGGGCTGGTCGTAATCGGCCTGTTGTTATCTCCTGTGCCCATTCCCAGTGAGCCCTATGGGGGCTCAAATGGGAATGGGGAAGGTCCGGGCCCGGGTTCCTTGAGGGAGGAATTACCGGGCTCTCCAAACTCGGAATGGCCCGGTAATTCCCCATTCAGGGAATCCAGACACGGACACGGTTTTGGAGGCAGCCATGCCCTTATTAGGCCTCCAAAGTCGTAATGAGGCCCATTGTTAAGGAACAGTGTAGAGGAGCAAGACACCGAGAAGATAGAGAAAACGGAGGAAAAGAAAGAGACAGAATAAAGATGGAAAAGACATTACAACTCACCTGGAAGACAGCAAGCAGAGTCGGAGTCTGGACTGGCCCCGGTCTGGACCCGACGTAAGGGCACACGGACCAGTGAAGCAACTAAGTCCATGGAACGCCCGCACCAACCACGCGCCCCTGCACAAAGACGCAGGACGGAGAGTTCAACGCACGAAAACCTAAGGTGAGCAATAACCCCAAGGGAGGGGATTTGGACCAGAGGGAGGTGGGAGTCCCCCCATCACAGAACCAGTATCTTAACCCTCCATTCTCCTGTTATAGGCGCTACCCAACGTCTGGCGCATAACCAAGCAGAGAGGGGTCCGGGATAGCGCTAAAACCTCCATCCAGTATTGTGCGGTGCCCCCGTGGATACCAGGTGAGCGTAACACCCTGCTTACTTATTTGTTGGTGCTGCTCAACTTCTGTCTAACTTTGTCTTTCCCTCCCTTTTGAATTACTGAAGTGCCATTTTGCTCACACTTCATTTTGAGTCTAACTTTTCCAGAATCTATTGGGTGTGGTGTAGTGTATTAGAATCGTGATTTTTCAACTGCTTGATAATAGTGAAATGTTTAATAACTGATGTGTAAATAAAGGTATATTCTTTTACTCAGAAACCTTGAGTCAGTGTTTGTTTCAATCATAGTAATTGCTGTCCTTTGTGTAACTATTGATACTGCTCACTTTACTCTTGAGATCAGTCTGGCTGCTCAGCCATCACTACCACTTTACTGTGTAGTACAGGCTTGTACTAAAGGTGAATTTGTACTGTCACTTGTAGTCCTAATTGTGTGTGGTGTACCCAAAGGGTACTGTATATAATTCTACCTAACAATCAAGTAGCCCCAATTCATTGCTAACATCTTACAATAACTGACAGGTGTTTAACATCTGAAGACAAAACAGAACCCCTATTTTTGATAGTTCAAGGAATGCTTTTGCGAGGAGAGCCAAGCTTGCAGCCTCACAGTTTTACACAAGTTGCACCATTATTCCTCAAGTTCACAAGCATAATTTCGAAATAAAAATAGCAAATGTAACTATACGATTACATCAGTGTATTACTTAGGTTCCCATGGTAGCATATTTCATAGTCTTTAATACTTTAATCCCTGAAGCTACTCTCTATGCATACACCTTGCTGTTGCATATATATCATGCTGTCGCATTGACTGTCTAAAAAACATCATTGCTTCATCCACATGGTAAATTCCTGCTTCCTCCAAAATAGGTTTCAAGTAGGAACACCTCTGTTTCATTGTGTTGGAACAAATCAACATATAGTGGATACATGTTTATTCTGCCAACCTACACATGGGACACAAATCTGAGCCATTGTCAGTCCAAGTTTTTGCAAAAGAGTCTGTTTGCAGAATCCCCAATTTCAGACGTACATACAGTAATTATTCAAATGGAGGATATAATAGGTCAAGATAGATGTGATTACCAACCATTCCAGACCTTGCTTCAAGGGTGCAGCCTTACCTTTTAGCCTTTCCCTTGCATTTGTTTTTGCGGCTTCCTTCATGGTGCGTACATTTACACCAAGTCGAGTAGACAGAAAATCCCATAGGCCAACAGCTCTTAGGTCACAGAGAACAGACTTTGTGTGTGCAGCCCACTTAATACTTTTACCTTCATCCAGTGACAACAGGTGTTTTATGGCATCTTGATAAATCTCAAGGCCCCCTGTTTTTCAAAACCATTCCCAATACACAGTGGGCTTAATGTTATGTTATTAAAATGTACAGAGCGCTGTTTCACCACAGAGGCATCTTGGCACTGGTGTCCTCAGCATAGGAGTAGCAACAGAAGCTGCAAGAGCAGATGAGAGCAACCAGCGGCTGAACATAGATATTGAATAGCATTGTGGAAAAGGCAGACCCTTGAGGGACACTAAAGGAAAGGGTCTGAGAAGGTGAGAGGAAAGAAGAAAGAGAGATTGACTGTCCCAGTCAGATAGGAAAGATGAACCCCATGCCAGAAAAGTTCCAGAGAGGCCCGCTGAGGCTAGGCAAGTCACCAGGATGGAGTGGTCGACAGTGTCGAAGGCCACTGATAGATTTAACAAAATCAGGGCACCCACTCCTACCTGGTCAGCCAGCAAGGTAAGATCCTCCATAACCACCATCAGTACACGCTCGGTACCCCGCCCTCGTCGAAACCCCACTTGAAAAGGATCAACAACATTACAGTGTTCCAAGAAGACATATAGAAGAGGAGCCACAAAAGATTTGAGTAGCGTCATGAAAAAAGGAAGAAGTGAGATAGGTTGATAGTTAGCTGGAATTGTGGGGTCAAGTGAAGGGTCTTTTTGAAAGTGGAAGGACAATAGCTTGTTAAAGATATGGGGGAATAATGCCCATCCAAAAAGAATCGTTAACGGCGGGGGTCACCCTAGTGATTATTTCAGTAAGAATTTCCTTCAAAACTGTGACTGGAAACGGATCAGATGGGGCAGCCGATTTCAATTTAGAGATTAACCCTAATCACATCCTCTACAGAAAAATCTGGAAAAACTGACCAAGCTCGCCCAGGTCAGGTGCTTGTCATGCTAGGGGCAGAGCATATGGTTTTTACCAGGGGTCAAGTCCTAAAAATTTAACTGGGGGGACTCATCAACAAACGCAATAGGATGCGACATTGCCAGAAATTAGCATATCAAGGTGAAATATCCACATTTCATTAAATTGGCCTTGCATAACCACCCAAATTGAACAGGACAAACATATTTGCCTTTCATAAAAACAACACACACACACACAACCAAGACAGGATATTTTCTTCTAATAGTGTTTCTGAAAACGTTAAAAGGTGTGCAAGTTTTAAATTCCCAGAACCAATACAAATGTTTTCCCTGGGACTTGCAGTACCGAAATGGGATATTTCACCTTTAACTGTTAGTGATCTTTCATCAGGTTATATAGTGCAGTGGTGAAGTGTCTGGCCTACAAACCTGAGGTCTGCTTTAATTCTTAAATTCAAAGAGCCATCCAATGTTTCTCTTTTAGCTGGGAGGGGGCTGAGTCCACGCTCTGAATAAAGTGGGTGGACTACGTCCCCCCGCGTGTACCCTCGACTTGAGCCATGGTTTTTAAAGAGTTAATGAGGATCTGGTCGTGAATACTCGAGACTGTGGTGGTAAAGAAGCCTGCCAAAGAATCGCATAAGCGTTGTGAAGGAACTTTCTTCCGCGAGATTAGATTGGTGGAAATAAAAGATTTTACCACTGAGAAAAGCTCCTTAGACTGGTTGAGGGCAGACACAACTTTGTCTGGGAAAAAAGCTTGCCTGGCCAACTTAATAGCTGAGTGGTAGTTATATGTTAGTTTCTGAAAGCAGATCTTCTCTTTTATATAATAAGACCGCTGCCATTCCTGCTCCATATGCCTTAGCTCCAGACGTGCTGCTTTCAGTTCTGCTGAGAAGTAGGGGCGGAGGGGCGCTTGCGAGGAACAAAAGGGGCACAACTGTGTCTGTTACGTGCTGAAGAGTCTGGGTTAGAGAAGATAAATCAATCACTGGGGTAGACGTACAGTTTTCGATAATAGATATCACAATCAGCTTCCGATCTGCACCCCACCAGTACCGACACAGAATACCTGTAGAACTCAAAGGCTCAAAATATATTGAATCCCTAATGTGAAAAGATATAAGATAGTTATCAGACCAGAATACTGGATGGGAATATCTGTGAGTCACCATTGGTAAAAAACAATTTCTAGGATGCCACTGTGTAAATGAGTGGGCTACAAGATGCACTGATGCAATTCTACATCAGTCATCAAATCAAGGAACTGTACAGCACCCACGGTTAGCGGATGGTTCAGCCTCATGTTAAAATCTGCCATAATCACTAGGTTTGTGAACATCCATTGCAAAGCTGCAATATAGTCCAACAACAGGTCAATGAACTCAGAGTAGGCGCCAGGAGGGTGAGTTTGGTAGTTAGGACCATGAAGGCGTGCTAACAACGCTTCCATCTTAATATGATGCGACAGAGATTTGGGTGAGGGTCAACAGTGCTTTCACAATGATGGCTATGCCACCACCGGAATGGGATACTACCCTATCTAGGTGTACAATACTGTAGCCTTCAGGAACAGCCGCATTGAGTGTGACGGCTGATGCATTGGTGAGCCACGATTCTGTTAGGCCTAAGACATCAGGAGCTCGCTCACATAACAGATCATGAATTGAAGCTGCATGAGCTGTCAGTGACTCTGTATTCAGGAGAAGTAGATTGAGCTCAGAACGTACAGTTGTAGAAGCCAGGTGCACAGTGTTCCGATCTAGATCACAATTATTAGGAAATATGGTGCCATCAGACTCCAAACTCAGCAGAAAGTGACGTGACAGCCTGCCAAGCCTGTGCTTAGCCTGGGCGGGCATGGACAGGCTTGACTTTGGCTGAACTTTGGGGCGGTAGGTGCGTTGCCGCTGCGCACGAGCGCTGCCCTATTGACGTACTATCACATTTGTTCTACACATTGTATTGCCTTAGCCAATCTGCAGGCTACAAAGATAGAAATAGAAACCATACTACAGGAGCCTGTGCATGTAGGCAAGAAAGAAAAGCTCTGGTAGACCCGAGCCAAACATCAGACTGCTGTTGAGGCCATGCACCCTAAGCCAGAGGACTGGCACAACAAGGAAATAATTTAACAATAACTGCAACTGATCACCAAGAGTGGTAATATTAACTTCTAATTGTACACATGAGGAAGAGGAGCTACGTGGTAACATAAAAGCGTTTTTCAAAAATGTGTGCGCTGTGATGGCTAAATCCCCTGTATTAACATAGCCTCAAAGTAACTGCCGGTAAAGCCTGTTTCTTATATAGATCCAAGGCTGGGGATTTTGACCCACTGCCGTGCCTGATAAAATAAGATTGAATGGCCCTGCTGTGTTTCTCCAAGTTGTTTCTCGCTTTGAGAACTTGCTGGCTCCACCCACCTGATTCCAGAAATCTGACATCCAGGTAGTAAACATTTCTGACATGCTCCAGCATAGCTTCATTTACTTTTATTAACAAGGGGCAGTGTTTAGCGAATTGTGGCTTCAACACCATGGCTTTGGTTTTGTCTGCATTCAGTTCAAGTTGCAATTCCTTACATTTGGACATAGACATGTTTTAATGACTTGTCCAAGCCTGTGGGGTAGTTGCTAAGATAACCTCATCAGATCCCTTTCAAGGCCGTCTATTATCTCCTGGGTGTAGATACTAAAGAGCAGGAGGGCCAGTACGCACCCGTCTCACCGCTTTTGTGACAGAAAATGGGTGAGTCTGCTCATCTCCAAGGCCATAACATACCGTTGCTTGGTTCTCAGAGTAAAGCAACATTACAGGGGCAAACAACTCAATAGCAACTTCACTCTCTACTAGAATTGTCCATATTGTATTTCTTGATACTGAGTCAAATGCTGTTTTTAAATCCAGAAATATTGCATATGGTTTCATTTTGTACAACACTGTATTCTTCTGGATTATCAAGAAAAGCAACAAACAATGACCCACTGTCTGTCTACTACTGCGAAAGCCTGCCTGAAGGTTACTAATCACATGATTGTTTTAGACCCATTCTTGTAAATGAAAGAGGATCACTTTCCCAAAGGTTTATCCAGTGCATTGAAGGAGAGAGATTGGGCGGTAATTACTGGAGAGGTACCTCTCCCCCTTTTTATATATTGGCACTAATACCACACTCCACCAAGAATTTGGGACGGACCCCATTCTAATTATAGCATTGAAGATTCTACATAGGATCAGTGCCCAAATCTCCACCTCAGCTTTATAAAGATCCAGCTGGGTTTAAATGCCATGCAGCTCTACCACTTTTCTGGGCAGTCAGTGCCCTCATAAACCTCCCTGACCGTTACGGAGAAACCCCTGGGAACAGTAATCATGTCAACAGAAAAATTGTGAGATTAGGATACCACCTCCTCGGGACTTTGATAAAAAAGTGAGACTTCCAAAGTTCAGCTGGTATGGAACATTGTTGGGTTGTGTCGCCATTTAGATCTTTTGCTGAGACCAGTGTAATGAATGTAATCCCGTTCCTCCAGTACTTTGTTCAGAGCACTCCATGGCCCAGAACTAACTCTCAATTTCCCCCCGTAATTAAATTCTTACATTCAGATCTTAATGTGCACAGATTGACTTTGTCTGCCCCTGATTCAGTTCTAACGCATGTCACCAATCTTTTCTTTGCCTTTGCTCAGTCTTCATCATATCAGGCTACTTTGGGCAGCGTTTTTCTTTTTACAATGGCTGTAGATTAAGAGATATATGTAAACATTTTGGCACCAAGCCGGTCAACCTCCTCCTATATTTCACTGTCTGTTGACTCACTACTGCAGATGATACCCACATTTTCCAGGATAGAACTATACAGTGTTGTTTAACTTCACCCTCCAATATATTGGCCCATTTAACCGATTTTCGAGCATGGCCTACTATGGCAATCGTTTGTTTGCCACTAAGGGCACAGGCAACTTCTTTAATCAAGGCACCGCTCTTAAGACCAATGGTTATTGGGAAATGGTCACTTTATGATCTTACATGGACCTCAGAATAATAGATTTTGTCCAACCGTTACCAAAAATCAAGATAGAAAGAATGCATGAAGAACCACTGCTGCCTTTGAATGTTAAATTGACCAGTTGATCTTTAGGAAATCATCCATTACAGGCCCTCAAATTAAGATTATGTAAAAAACAGAGTAATTCAACTGCAACATGATTAAATATTTTGGGAGCGGCAGCAATCAAATCTGGTATATCCCAAACCATGTCTTGGTCATCCCAAAGACCTGCTGTTTATTTTAGGGGTTTAATCTGCAAATTCATATCTCCTGCCACCATTATGTAGCTACTTGCCGAAGTAAAGGTATTCCTTGGAAATGTAAGGTTTTGGAGACCATGGAGTGTTGACATTCCGTGGTGACTTGATGGTCTGTTGTATGGGTTAAAAAGCAACAAGCCTTGTCCTTCACCAGTCTTCATAGACAGGAACTGCAGCTCGGGGGAGTTTGTATGTTGGTCGATTACTGTCCAATGCAGGTTGGTGCTAATCCAAATTTGCAGACTTATCTGTGGTCTTCCTCGTGGGACCTTTATATTTGGTATGGTGTAGGTTTTATAGCCCTGGAATGCGGTGGGTTCAGGTGCCCATGTCTCTTGAAGTATTATTACTTGGTGGCCAAGAATAAATGAACACCAATTTGGGTCATCAATTTGACAGGATAATCCAGCCACATTCCAGGATACAATTTTACAGATTGATGGTTTGTCTGTGCTAGCCCCTCCTGTTCCAGTCAGCCTGCAATATCAAGGTTATCAAGTTCCCTGACATCGATCTGTCTATCTAAAAACAAACTACTCCCTGGTTTGCTATTCCCCTGTAATTTGGCGCTTTGTGGGATTTCTTGGCGACACTGAGCTGACCACCCTTGAATAACAAAGGAGTCGTAGGACTTAATAATGATGGTGACATTATCCAGAGGATAGACCCGGAAATCAATGCCCAGAACAAATCCACCAAATCCCAAGAGGTGAGAAAATCCTGGATGTAATCAAGCCTGGGATTAATAGTTCTACCCCTGATGCAAACTGTAATGTCATCTTTAATCAGTGAAAAAGTCCCTGTTGTTTGGCAAAACCAGTATATACATTTGTTTATGAGAGCTTCATGATCTTCATATGACCTCAAGGATAAACAAGAGACATTGGCCATAATTACAGATGGACTTCTGGGTTGCCCCTCTGCCTGTATTAGTATTTGTATTTATATGTGTTTTATGAAGCGCCTTAAGCCAAGGTGCTGTGCAGAGAGCAAGGAACGGTACAATACAATGGATCCACAAAAAGTAGAGAAAAACAATCAATCAAGGATGTTGCAGAAGTGAGACTTCAGTGACCTACGAAATAAAGAATAAACAGAGATAGAATGAAGAGAGTAAGGAAGAGTGTTCCAATGTAGAGGGGCTAAAAGGGTGAATGTACGAAGACGAGATTGAGCACAAGCAGGATGAGGTGCCACCAATAGAAATTGAGAAGAAAAGCGGAGAGAGCGAGAAGGGGTATAGAAAGATACCAGAGTAGAGAGATAGTCTGGAGAAAGACCAAAGAGGCATTTAAAGACAAGGCAGAGAAAATTAAATTTAAGTTGAGTGTGAAAGGATAACCAGCAAAGAGTGGTACGAGAGGAGGAGGTAGAATCTTGGGAAGGGAAGAGGCAGAGAAGACGGATGGAAGAGTTAAATACAGATTTGAGAGGGGCAAGGTGGAAAATCAGAAGCACAAAAGGGCAGAGGTATGATAAAAGAGTTGGGAAAAGATCAAAGAGGAAATCTGTAGTTCAGAAGCTTGAAAAGTGAGAAATCGACGAGCTTTGCGAATATTGTGTAAGTGAAAGCGACAAGCGTGTGATGTTGGAGAAATGTGATGAGAGAAAGAAAGACTAGACTCAAAGTAAAGGCCAAGATTCTGGCCCGTGGATAAGATTGGAAGCTGGTATGGGGAAAAAAGATAAAGGACAGGCAAGGGGGAGAGGACAGGCTATTAGCTGGGAAAAAGAGAACTTCAGTTTTCCCAGCATTGAATGTAAGATAGTGAGAAGACATCCAAGATTTGATACCCAAAAGACAGGCAGAAAGAATGTGGTGAATTTCAGAAGAGAAAGAAGAAAAATAGAGAAAAAGAGTGCCATCAGCATAAAATTGGTGTGTTAAACCAAAGGAAGAAATAACACCATCAGCCATCAAGAAGGATTTAGATGACTTGCAAGCCCAAGAAACCGAAACATATCTTTGAGATAGATAAGATTGAAACCAGGAAAGAACAGAGCTAGGGAAACCAAAAGAAGAAAGAGATGCCAGTAGAAGAGATTGGTCAACGGTGTCAAGCACAGCAGAAAGATCCAAGAGGATGAGAAAAGATGAGTGTTGTGAATAACGTGCAGAAAGAAGTGAGTCCAACAGAGAGAGGAGAGCAGTCTCTGTGGAGTGGAGAGGGCGAAAGCGAGATGGGAATTGTGGGAGAATAGAAGAGTTGGAGACAAAGGTAGAAACTTAGGAATAGACAAACTTTTCCAGTAATATAAAGATATAGGGTAGCAAGAAAATAGGATGAAAAGTTGAGACAATCAGTGGGTCGGTGCTGGCTTTCTTTAAAATTGATACACGTCGGGAAAATAGAGGTTGAGAGACAGATGTTGAAAAAGGAGGTAAGGCAAGACACTAACGGAGTGTAAAATCTAAGAATAAGTGCAGAAAGGATTGGGTCAGTAGGAGAGGCAGTAGGGTGAGCTTTGGCCAATAGAAGTATCAGCATTAGAAATGGGTTGAAAACAAGAGATAGGGGTGGGGGAAGCATGGGCAAAAGAAGTCACGACTTCAGATGAAATGGAAGCTTCAATATCAAGAGAAGCTACCTTAGAGAAAAATTGGGCAAAGTCTGAGGCTGACAAAGTAGAATTAGCAGAATAATCACGAGTAGGAGGAGATAGAAGCCGAGAAGGAGGAATTTGAAAAAGATACTTAGGGTGGGCGGACTGAGTGTGTAAGAGATCAGAAAAGTAGAGATGTTTAGCACAGAAGAAACAGTAAGCATAGAGTGCATGTTAAGAAAAGTATGAGGGTTGATCCGTCATAGATTTGGTCTTAAGCCAATGGGGGTCATTACGAGTATGGCTGTAGCAGGTTAACGGCACCGGTAAGGATGCTGGTGCCATTAATCCCCTACCGCCACATTCCGAGGTCCGAGGTTTTACCAGCCGCCCTTAGCGGGAGCCGCTAAGGGACCATGGAGATAATAACGGGCCCACTATTTGTGGGCCCGTTATTGGCTCCTTCCCCAATCCCATTGAGCCCTATGGGGGCTCAAATGGGAATGGAGAATGGTATTCAGAATGGGGATTTCCGGGTTGGAATGACCCTGTAAGTCCCCATTCCTACTACACGGACCCAGACACGGGTTTGGAGGCAGCCATGGTGCTAAAAGCACCATGGCTACCTACAAACTTGTAATGAGCCCAATGTCTTTCAAGACGGTGGAGGAAACAGTGCATAGGGCAGAGATGAGGGGAGAGCCATGGTTGAGAAGGTTTGAGGGTGGGATGGAAAGGCGATAAAGGGTAAAGTGAGTCAAGAAAGAGATGAAGAGATAGAAGAAGCAGCCTCATCAGGTGTTAGGGATGAGAAGAAGGAGTGGGGAGGAAGGGCAGAGGTACAAGTAGAAGTAAAGAGTGAAGAGTTCAAGTTACGTGGATCACGCCAAACAAATAATGACGTGGGAAGGAACGCAGAGGAATGCGAAGGAACTTGAGGAAACAGCGATACAGAAAGAAGATAGTTATCGGAAAGATAGACTGGGAGAGAAGACACAAGGGAAGCCAAAAAGGATGAAATAAAAATAAGATCAAGACAGAAACCAGAAATATGGGGTGGAGGAGTAGAGAGAGAGGGTGGAGGAAATGAAAGTCAATAATTAAAAGGAAAGGGGCAGTGGCCAGGAATCTCTACAATATTGATGTCTGGCACCCCCTGTCTATGGCTATTGTCTTTGACTGGAAATATATCATGTGTTCCTCCTCCTTGGTCTGGTTGTTGCCTTGTTTCAAAGGGTGCCAGCAAATCCTCTTTGAGTCTTTGGGAGTTGGCATTCATCTTGATGTTTCCTGTTATGACCTGGGGATAATTTGGTTGAATTGAATCCTCATATCTACTTTTTGCTATACAATTCGACACTTTGTGATGTTAGCCTCTTGACACTTAGTTGCATCTTTGCACCTACCTTCGGTTGGTGCAGCGCCATTAGAGACTTCAAGACCATCAATATCAAATAGCAAAACCTGTATTTCAGACATTAAGGTATTAACCTCTGTAATGGGTCTTAACATCGTGGACAGTTTATTACTTCTGGCTCCAAGTGAGAAGAGGATTTCAGCTGTCCTTTTAACCATGTTTGACTAAATAATTTCTAAAGCGTACCTACTAAATCTGTAAAATGAATATGTACAAAACATAACTTGTTTTTCCAATTAAACAATGTAAACAATTGTAAAAATCACCCTAAAACACAATTGTGCTAAGAAGCCCTTAAGAAAAGCCCTTTGAAAGCCTACCCAACAGAGTGATAAAAAAGAAATCACACTCTTTTTGCAACCACTCACAGTCAGGGGTAGCTAACCCGTTTTAATCCCGCACCACCCCCTCACATTCGCAGAAAGGGTCCATAATAGTCAATGGTTGGATATAGTTAACTGTGAGAAGTGAAATTTGTCTGTGGCCTGTATAATAAAAGATTTGTAAATATGGTCCAATCCAGATTGCATCGCCTCAAACACTGAGCCGAGCTGAATTTAGTTGCAATTCACAATTCACCATTACAACAGGGGTTTCAAGTGACCCATACAGACACATAGGGCCTCATTAGGACTTTGGAGGTAGCCATGGCGCTATTGGCGCCATGGCTGCCTCCAAAACCGTGTCTGGGTTCCCTGAATGGGGAATTACCGGGCCATTCCGAGTTTGGAGGGCCCGGTAATTCCCCTTCAGGGAACTCGGTCCGGGTCCTTCTCCATTCCCATTTGAGCACACATAGGGCTCAATGGGAATGGGGAGGGAGCTAACAACGGAAACCAGACGTCCACAGCGGGTCCTGCGAGTCCTGCGAGGGAACCTCGTAATATTGTGGAGTGGGTTTAACGGCGCTGGCACCATTACCAGTGCCGTTAAACCCATTCCGCAATAGTTATAATGAGGCCCATATTGGTGCAGAGCGCGAGCAGGGCACGCCCGATTGACTTAATTGGCTTGCTGGGCCTCATTACGAGAGTGGCGGAATGGGTTAACGGGTGCCGCAAAAGGATACGGACCCGTTAACACCATTCTGCCACATTATGAAGTCCCCTCGTGGGACCCGCTCTGCATGTCTGGTTTTACACACGAGGGGAACAGGGAGCTAATAACGGGCCGGTCGTAATCGCCCCGTTGTTAGCTCCCTCCCCCATTCCCATTCAGCCCTATGGGGCCTGAAATGGGAATGGGGAATGTCCGGGCCCCGGTTCCTGGAGAGAGGAATTACCGGGCCCTCCGAACTCGGAATGGGCCGGTAATTCCCCATTCTGGGAACCTGGACCCGATTTTGGCGGCAGCCATGCCGCCAATAACGGCATGGCTACTGCCAAAATCGTAATGAGGCCCCCTGAGTCCGACTCCCGCCCTGCTCTGTGCTCTACAGGATAAAAGAAGACAGCCCAGTCCTGCGCACTGTTTGATTAGCCGCAGGTGCAACAACCCTAAGCAGTCATTATGCACTTGTGCTGGTCCTAAAATCGAGTTGTAATTGTGTTGAGCCCAAACTTCACAACATAAGCCACTGGTACGCCGCTTGGTTTATCATTTAAAGCTGTTAATGTGGCTTTACTTACGCTTATGCTGGTGAAAAAAAGCAAGAAGTGCTGAGCCTCAACAAATGGATTGCTTGTTTAAAAGAGGGGGCACTATAATCCATGTATCCGCTTTGCTATGATGGCTCAATTATGGTTGTAATTCTTGCACTCTTTTTTTTAAGTATCAGCAGAGGACAGAGTTACTATTACATTTGAGGATACAAAAGTAATGTGCTCACCAGCCTGCCACTGATTCCAGTTCCGTTCTGTAGCTACGGCACAACAGGTTTGCGGGAAGAAGAACGGAAGCCAAGATGTACAATTATTCTCCCCTGCATGCAACACACGTTTAACAGCCTTGTACAGCGGACAGCAGGCTTTCCCTCAAGGGTATCCCTGCAAGGTTAGACTGACCTGCTTATATACTTGTGCTGATGCTGCCAGTTGATTCAAGGTCTGACGGAGCTAAACGCGGGCTCCACAGGTGCTCACTCAATTAAGGCAGCGTAGAACAGCAGACAGCAGTCTTTCCCTCATGGGCTTCACTGCACGGGTAGACTGTGAGGATAGTTGCCAGTGTGCCCCTCCAACCCTGTGAGCCCCCCAGCATATGGAACACACACAACATAGTGTTCTATGTCGGGGCTCCACAGTCGCACCCATTGCATGATGGGAGTCCAGAAATTCACATGGGAGGTGCACAAGCGCTCCCAACGGGAGCCGCATACTTCTCCACCAAGTGCAGGCAAAAATGGCAGCCGTCCTCTTGGAAATTACTGACTCTGTGGCATGGAAATCCTGAGAAAAATGCCCCCAAGAAATCTCACTGCCTCAGCCCTGCGGGTTCGCGAGCCAATTGACCACGCGACCTCGTCGCCAATGTGGATAGTTGCTGGTTTGCCCCTCCGGCCCTGTGAGCCCCCCCACAATATGGAACACACACAACATGGTGTTCTCTGTCCCACTCCACGGTCGCTCTGGTTAACCATGGCATGCCCCGTTTATTACGTGCACACACGGTGGAGTTGCGTCCCTCTGCTGCATTTATGCCTTTAAAGGTACGGGCACCACAGACTGGCCTGCTTATGTATTTCTGCTGACGCTGTCAGTTGATTCAAGGTGTGACAGATCTAAAGACCGGCTCCATATGTGCTCCCACTATTAATGCAGCGTTGAAAAGCAGACAGCAGGTTTTCCCTCACGGTCTTTGCCGCAAGGGTAGGCTGGCCTGCTTATATACTTGTGCTAAAGCTGCCAGTATATTCAAGGTGTGCTGGAGCTAAACGCCGGCTCCACAGGTGCTCCCACAATGAATGCAGTGTTGAACAGCAGACAGCAGGCTTTCCTTCACAGATTTCTCTGCAAGGGTGGACTGGCCTGCTTATATGCTTGTGCTGATGCTGGCAGTTGATTCAAGGTGTAACCGAGCTAAACGCTGGCTCCACAGGTGCAGTGTTAAACAGCAGATATCAGGCTTTCCCTCACAGGCTTAAAGCATGTGACCACAAGGTGAAGGACATGCGCAAAGCAGTGGGCGTGCCCTGTCATCCCAATTTGTAGGGAAGGAAGGTCATTTTCTCAATTGTCTGCTGCCACAAAGCTCAAATGCAAACTATGAGGCTTAGCCATTGTACTTCTACTACCTCACCTTCTCCCAGTTGTCAACAAACCAGTGACTTCTGCCCTGAGTCCCTTGGTGCCAAATTACACTAATCTGCTGCCTGCTTCAATTACACCAGGATCCAGCTCTGCTGTCGGAGGAAGGAAAGATTACCCTGTGACCTATCATGGCCATGTAGTTAATGCTTTCAATACTGATCCACATAGCGATTGCCAAGTGGACTTTTCCCCTCGGAGATTGCTGCTGTGCCACTGTATTCCTAACCTTGTCGTAACATTCTGGTACCGATTTGCTAGAGGAAAAACATTGTCTGGGAAAGTCCCAGCCATGAACCGATTTTTAGTTAAGGTACCAGAATCCAGAATTTTCCACATATGAGTAGGGTAAGATATCCATTGATAACATTATAGTTAGGTTTGCATTGATCAGCCTCTATCTGTCATGGTAAAGTGTGATATGTCTCACAAGGTTCAAATGCTTCAATAACTCTGCCCTGACAGAATGAGGGATCACTGCTATACACTGTTGGGTTGCAGGGAGTAGGGCTGTCATGATCTCTGCTTCCAAAAGGTCAGGGTTTTCCCAACTCCCTTGGAAGCAGATCCATAACCCAGGTTCCGAGTGCCAACCAGTCCCAATTGGGACCTTTTGGACCCAGTCCTGGCGCCAGTGGCACCAGGCCCATAAATATGCCCAGTCCCAGCGCTGGAAGCGCCGGGCTCATAATGCTTGGGTGGACTTACCTGCAGCAGACCATGCTGCTTACTTGCCTGCCAGTTGAGTCTCTGATCCTCTTCTGTTTGGAACTACTTTTCCTGTTGGGTGGGGCAGGAGCCACTCCCTAGATTCAGAACACTGGAACTCTTCTGGAAAGCAGGAACTCTTTTCTTACAAAGGCGTGGCTGTGGAAGGAGACCTCTAAGCATTACAGGAGGCTATTTAAACCACACCAGATGGATGAATCTTGCTTTGCGTTATTCTGCATCCTCAGCAGCAGAACGCTCATCGTGTCTTCTGCATCTGATCCTGGGCCTAAGGAAAAAGGCTTACCATTCTGAATCCAGTCTTCAGCAACACCTATAAAGACAAGAAAGAACAGGTTAGCATTACGGTCTTCAGTGACAGCTCTTCACTTACCTGGTCCATCGGCTGTCACCAACGCCTCGCGCTGCATTCCGGCATCTGAAAGACAAAGGCTTACCTACTCTTCGTGCGCTCCGGAGGTCTTCACACTGCATTCCGGCATCTGAAAAACAAAAGCTTACCAACTCTTCGCACGCTCCGGAGGCCTTCGGCGCTGCATCCCGCATCTGAAAGACAAAACAAGGTGCGTTTAAAGACATTGGGGAACTTTAATACTCACGTGCCATTACTCCTTTCCACATCTAACCCAGTGGGTATTCCGGCACCCTGCAGCCGCCCCGAACTTGTACCTGCAAAATAAAAAGACAGTTAGAGCGCATCGTGAAGCAGGCAACAAGCGCTTACTTACGTGCTTCCAGGCGCTTCTATTCATCACACGGGCTCCATCTTAAACTCACTTCAGCCCGCCATCCGCCATCGCCGGAACCCTGCAAAACAAGAGACATCATTACTAAAGACTTTAAAGACATTAGAATTACTCGAAACTTACCGTTCGTGCAGTAAACGACGGACAGCAGTCCTCTGAAGTCAAGAGGCCTGCTCCCCTTATCCAGTGAAGAAACTGGTTACAGCACCCTGCCTCGAGGCAGATGGCGAGCACGGCGTTCACTTACCTAAGGTGAGAGCGTTAACCTTTGGGGTTCTACAGGAGAAGAGAAAGGGAAGAAGAGAGAGACATTCAATAACCCAGTTCATTAATCCCACATTTTCTATCTGCAGACATCTTACCCTTCCAGCCAGACATACAGTGCACAGAGGTCCAGCCCAAAGAGCCAGCCGTGTGTTACACATCACCTTTGAAGATACGGTATACGCCCAGTCAAGACCGGCGCCTCTACGGGAATCAGGTGAGCGTTACAGAACGCAAAGCCTACCACAAAACTCCCGTCCAGGCGCTATGGAAACCTCGGATACCGACCAGCTAGCCCAGTTACTTGGGGAACTAAGGGCAGAAGTGCATGCAGCCCGTCAGGAAACGAACGCTCTAAGAAGGGAACTGATTATTTCTAAGGAGCGAACAGATGATCTCTCTAGACAATTGCTTCAGTCACAAGCCGGACAGACCCCGTTACCCGTATCTGGGGGAAATCTTCCTCCTACATCCTCTATGAATCCAGTGCAGATCAACCTACCTGGGAATGTACCTCTGGCTCCGCCCGAACGATTTTCTGGTGACCCAAAGAGGTTTGCAGTATTTATCAATCAGTGCCGGTTGCATTTCTTATGCCGGCCAGCAGCCTTTCCAACTGATCAAGCTAAAGTAGCTTTCGTGCTTTCGTACCTTAGTGGCAATGCGGCAGACTGGTCGATCCCTCTAGTAAATCAAGATGATCCGGTCCTCCATGATTTTCAAGCTTTTCAGCTCAGTATGGAAAAACTGTTCGCAAGACATTCACAGGGGCAGGCCTTGGACAATGAGCTTCTTTCGTTGCGACATGGTAATCAAGACCTTTTGGCTTATATTGCGTCTTTCAACAGACTGATAGTGGAAACTCACTGGCCTGAGGACAAAAGGATTACGCTGTTTTATAGAGGTCTACGCGGAGAGCTCAAAGATGTGTTAGCCCAAGTAGTGAATCCCCCACAAGATTGTTCGGACTATATAGACTTAGTCGTTCAAATAGATCACAGACTGCAGAACAGGAAGGCCGATCGTTCCAAGTTTGATGCTCGAGTATTTTCCAAACCGCCAACTCCTTCCAAAGGAGTAGATTCCGGGGAACCCATGCAAATAGGGGGTCTGAAAGGTCCTCTAACACAAAAGGAGCGGGAAAGGAGAAAACAGTTGCAATTATGCCTCTATTGCGGAAACTCAGGGCACTTTCTTCGAGACTGTCCGGTGAAACCTGCCAAGAAGGCAGTAGGAGCTGCAGTTACCAAAGTTACAAACCCTGAGCAGGGAAACGACCTCGCCCGACAAGAATAGAGGTCCTCTTGCCGAGCGTGAAAACCAGTTCCGTGACCTCGCATTTCGTGATACCTATGGTCCTCATTAGCCCTGATAATCCGGATCGATTACATGCAATTGAAGCTTACGTCGACAGCGGTGCCATCGGCAATTATGTGGATCATGAAATGGTTTTGAGGATGAATCTAACTCTTTGTCCCAAGGCTGTAAAGGACGTCATTACTACGGTGGATGGTACGGAGATAGCCTCCGGGCCAGTAACGCATACCACTCAAGAAGTGACGCTAGTAAGTCAAGATGGACACCATGAGAAGATCGTGTTCGATGTGATCAAGGCCCCTCAGTTTCAGATTATTCTAGGAATACCTTGGTTAGAGAAACACAATCCTCTGATCGATTGGCGAGCAAGAACGGTCCAGTTTCCAGAATGTGTCTCTACTTGTCACCCTCCACCTGGTGTTGCACTGGCAGCAATTTCTTCAGAGACTCCCCAGTTACCTCCCGAATACCTAGAATACCAAGATGTTTTCTGGAAGGATCAGGCTAACTCTCTACCTCCTCATAGGTCTTATGACTGCCAGATCGACCTGATACCTGGATCTACTCCTCCTTGTAGTAGAATTTATGCTCTCACCGAGCCTGAGAACCTTCACCTTCGACACTACCTGGATCAATACCTGGCAAGTGGGTTTATTCGTCCTTCCAAGTCCCCTGCTTCTTCAGCTTTGTTCTTCATTCCAAAAAAGGAAGGAGACCTTAGAACCTGTATAGATTATCGCTCCCTGAACCAGATCACCGTTAAGAATAGATATCCGTTACCTTTGATCCCTGAACTCCTGGACCAAGTCAGAAAAGCATGCATATATACAAAGCTGGATCTTAGAGGAGCTTACCACTTGGTACGAGTAAAAGAGGGCGATGAATGGAAGACGGCCTTCCGCACCAAGTATGGGCTATTTGAATATCAGGTCATGCCCTTCGGACTTTGTAATGCCCCGGCCGCCTTTCAATATTTTATGAACAATGTCCTCAGAGAGCTCATAGATGTGTGTGTTGTTGTTTACATTGACGACATCCTCGTTTATTCTTCATCGGAATCTGAACATCGGAAACACGTGAAAATGGTCCTCGAAAGATTGCGTCAACACAAACTTTTCGCTAAGTTGGAAAAATGTGTTTTCAACGTGACTGAAGTTGAATTCTTGGGATTCATATTATCACCTGGCGGAGTGCGTATGGATTCAAAGAAGGTCGATGCAGTTCTCAAATGGCCATCACCATCCTCCGTAAAAGGTGTGCAAAGCATGTTAGGCTTCGCTAACTTTTACCGCAGGTTTATCCCCGAATTCTCTCGAATAGTCCAGCCCATCACTGCCTTGTTAAAGAAAAACAAACGTTTTGAATGGTCTACCGAGGCGGAACAAGCTTTCCAGGATTTGAAGACTAAATTTATCTCTGCACCAATCTTAAAACACCCTCGCCCCAAACTCCCCTACATCGTGGAAACTGATGCTTCAAGCCTTGCCATGGGGGCAGTTCTATCACAAAAAGACCCGGTAACCAATCAGTTGCATCCCGTGGCATTTTGGTCCCGCAAATTCTCGCCTCCTGAAATCAATTACACGATTACTGACAAGGAACTTCTGGCTATCAAGTCTGCCTTTAAGGCTTGGCGGCATTATCTGCTGGGGGCCCGACACACCGTTACTGTGATTACGGATCACCGAAACCTGCAATATTTGAAAACCGCAAAAGCCCAATCCTCGAGACAACTCCGTTGGGCATTATTCTTTGCCGAGTTTGACTTCATAATTACCTATCGACCTGGTACAAAAAACGGTAAAGCTGATGCCCTTTCTCGGATGGGAGTGGAAGAACACTTGATCAACCCTAAACCTGTACCAATCATTCCCGAACAAAGAATTCTGGGTGTAATCGCCACAGAATCCATAGAGGAAGTTAAGGATAAAGCCAGGCAACTTGTAACTCCAGCAGACATACAGAATTGGCATCTGCAGGGAAAGGACTTTGCAGTAAAGGACAACTTATTGTATTTCCAAGAACGATTATACCTACCCAGCACAGATTTACAGAAAAAAGTAATCTCTTGTTATCACGATTCTTTAATGGAAGGACATCCCGGTATGGCCAAGACCTCAGAAAAGATCAAGCGCTACTTCTGGTGGCCGTCTTGGAAAAAAGATATCAGAGACTTTATAATGTCCTGTGGAGTATGCGCCCAAAACAAGAGTCAAAAGGAAAGACCAGCAGGCCTCTTACGCCCTATTGACATCCCACCTCGCCCTTGGCATACGCTTTCTATGGACTTCATCACCGATCTACCTCCATGCTCCGGATACAATACGATTCTAGTAATCGTGGACTTGTTCTCCAAGATGGCGCATTTCATTCCGCTCAAAGGCTTGCCAACAGCAGCAACTCTGGCCCGAGAATTTCTCGAAAACATCGTCCGACTGCACGGTTTTCCTTTGGTTCTAATTTCGGATCGAGCTAGTCAATTTATTTCTCATTTTTGGCGAAGTTGCTGTCGGTCGGCTCAAATTGATGTGAGACTATCGACCAGTCACCACCCTCAGACCGACGGACAAACCGAGAGGACCAATCAAACTCTGGAACAGTATTTACGCTGCATGCTGCAACAAACTGAAAAAACTTGGAAAGACATCCTTTGGATAGCCGAATATGCCTACAATAACTCTGTCCATTCGGGAACTGGGAAAACCCCGTTTTTTCTTTTGTACGGCAGTCACCCTCGAACCTCGGAGTTGGATCCCCTCCAAGATCTTGAAACACCAGCAGTAGACTACCTGCATTCTACAATCACCCAAGCCTTTAAGAAAGCTGTTTCTCACCTTCAAAGGGCTAAAGAACAATACAAGAAAGGAGCAGATCAACATCGGAAGGAAGCCCCTCAATATCAAGTAGGGGATCAAGTCTGGTTATCCACCAAATATCTACCTCTAAAAGGGCCACGCACATTCAACCCAAGATACCTTGGTCCCTATTCCATCACTACCATAGTAAACCCAGTAGCGGTCAAGTTGGACTTGCCCCCGCACATGAAGATACATCCGGTCTTCCACGTCTCTCTATTAAAACCCATGCAACCTCAAACCCGACTAACCAAATCTCCAAAACCTATCCTAGTTGATGGAGAACTCGAGTTTGAAGTCAAAAGCATTCTGGACTCCAAGATCTCCAAATCTAAACTATTTTACCTAATTGACTGGAAAGGATACGGCCCCCAAGAGAGATCCTGGGAACCTGCTGAATATGTCCACGCTCCTCGCCTAATCAAAAGATTTCACCGAACATTTCCTGACAAGCCAAAACCCCCGGAGAAGCCCGGTTTGGGAGGGGCCTTGAGGGGGGGTACTGTCATGATCTCTGCTTCCAAAAGGTCAGGGTTTTCCCAACTCCCTTGGAAGCAGATCCATAACCCAGGTTCCGAGTGCCAACCAGTCCCAATTGGGACCTTTTGGACCCAGTCCTGGCGCCAGTGGCACCAGGCTCATAAATATGCCCAGTCCCAGCGCTGGAAGCGCCGGGCTCATAATGCTTGGGTGGACTTACCTGCAGCAGACCATGCTGCTTACTTGCCTGCCAGTTGAGTCTCTGATCCTCTTCTGTTTGGAACTACTTTTCCTGTTGGGTGGGGCAGGAGCCACTCCCTAGATTCAGAACACTGGAACTTTTCTGGAAAGCAGGAACTCTTTTCTTACATAGGCGTGGCTGTGGAAGGAGACACCTAAGCACTACAGGAGGCTATTTAAACCACACCCGATGGATGAATCTTGCTTTGCGTTATTCTGCATCCTCAGCAGCAGAACGCTCATCGTGTCTTCTGCATCTGATCCTGGGCCTAAGGAAAAAGGCTTACCATTCTGAATCCAGTCTTCAGCAACACCTATAAAGACAAGAAAGAACAGGTTAGCATTACGGTCTTCAGTGACAGCTCTTCACTTACCTGGTCCATCGGCTGTCACCAACGCCTCGCGCTGCATTCCGGCATCTGAAAGACAAAGGCTTACCTACTCTTCGTGCGCTCCGGAGGTCTTCACACTGCATTCCGGCATCTGAAAAACAAAAGCTTACCAACTCTTTGCACGCTCCGGAGGCCTTCGGCGCTGCATCCCGCATCTGAAAGACAAAACAAGGTGCGTTTAAAGACATTGGGGAACTTTAATACTCACGTGCCATTACTCCTTTCCACATCTAACCCAGTGGGTATTCCGGCACCCTGCAGCCGCCCCGAACTTGTACCTGCAAAATAAAAAGACAGTTAGAGCGCATCGTGAAGCAGGCAACAAGCGCTTACTTACGTGCTTCCAGGCGCTTCTGTTCATCACACGGGCTCCATCTTCAACTCACTTCAGCCCGCCATCCGCCATCGCCGGAACCCTGCAAAACAAGAGACATCATTACTAAAGACTTTAAAGACATTAGAATTACTCGAAACTTACCGTTCGTGCAGTAAACGACGGACAGCAGTCCTCTGAAGTCAAGAGGCCTGCTCCCCTTATCCAGTGAAGAAACTGGTTACAGCACCCTGCCTCGAGGCAGATGGAGAGCACAGCGTTCACTTACCTAAGGTGAGAGCGTTAACCTTTGGGGTTCTACAGGAGAAGAGAAAGGGAAGAAGAGAGAGACATTCAATAACCCAGTTCATTAATCCCACATTTTCTATCTGCAGACATCTTACCCTTCGAGCCAGACATACAGTGCACAGAGGTCCAGCCCAAAGAGCCAGCCGTGTGTTACACATCACCTTTGAAGATACGGTATACGCCCAGTCAAGACCGGCGCCTCTACGGGAATCAGGTGAGCGTTACAAGGGCTTGGTGTGCCACCCTCATTTCTAAGACGTGGTGCAGATAGAGTGTTTTCAAGGGAGATAGTATAGACTGGTGGAGGTATGCAACTTGTCTGGTGGCACGGGCAGTTATGAACCTCAGATCTTTTTACTTCTTCCCATGACTGTGCATAGTGCTGCTGCATATCGGAGCACATAGATGTAGTACTGAAGTTTGTCCCTGCCTTCCCTCAGCATACTGCATTCTGGCAGAGTTTGCAAATGGCCACATTTGGTCGCTTTTTACTTCCTGTGAGGTACTGCCAGACTTTTGACTTTTTGTAGAGGGCTAGTAGCAGACAGGCTGGATTCATGTGGGCATGATGGTGGTGGATGTGGTGGTGCTGCTGGAGTTCGGAATGCCACGTGATAATGTGAAGTGCGATCTGATCTGGAATGGGAGGTCTGTTTCACAAAGAAGCTGTGTACAGGTCAGAGGGTGAGCCCCAATGAATACTGAAACCTCTGCATCTGCTGTGGTCTAATTTCCCTATTCCACGATTGTATCACTGTTTTTCCAACATTTATCCTTGTTTAGCCTGGGTTTCTGATGGAGCGTAATATTTATATTTGGCATTTCTATCATCATTACTGGCTGATCCGGTGGACAAGGGTATAGATAGAGACCTGGAATTATTTGCCTCCTTCCACTTTACAAGTAATGTGTCCACCATTCTTCCTTGACCTTTTAACTAGAAATTATCTGCACACATGCCCTTTCTGCAATTGAGATGCTAGGGGGAGCTAAAAGTGCACCCTCCTCTGTCAGTCTTGGTGGATGTTAATTTTCATGTTGCAATCTGTACATTTTCTTGTGCTACCTCATTTATCCCTGTGTAGATTATGACAGGTTAGGTGGAATATGAGTTGGATGATTCCCTCAATGACCAAGTACAATTCTGGTCTCCCCAGTGCACACAACAGGTGCTGCTGCACGAGGAAAAACATCACACATATCCCATTGTCTCTCGCTCTTTGGGTGCGGCCCTGGTGTTCCAACGGTGTCACCTCCTCGAGTCTCCAGTAAAATCAAGTGAGCTTGACTCTCCCACAAGCTGCCCCTGGAATTCCCAGCTTTTCCTGCTCCTCCTCCCAAGTGTCATCTGATGATATATGTTTTACCCATTTGCTTCAAGTGACATACACTGACTGGTTTGTTATATACCTCCCTGAAAACCTGCTGCTCCCTCTGCCCGCTCGTGGCTCCCCCTCTGCTTCTCTTAGGTGTTACCTGATCCACATGTATTGTCTGATTGAGTGGAGGTGGGCAGTGGAGATGTGCCACCCACCGCTGTGAAGCACTGCTGCTCTCTCCCAGCAAAAACAAGTGATCATGACTGTCACACAGGCAGTCACAGGCATTGCAGACCCCCCTGCTTTTATTCCCAGTTTTCCCCTGATGGCAAATGTGTTGTCCACTCGCTTTAAGGGTCTGACACTAACTGGTGTGTCCCAGAACCTCTGCTGCTCCCTTCCAGCAAAATCAAGTGGGTGTTTCCCTCCAACAAGCTGCCTTTGGGATTCCCAGCTCCGCCTGCTCCTTTTCCCAGTTGTTTCCTGTCTCATCCACTCACTTCAAGAGACGAACACCGACTGGTGTGTCACGGACCCCTCTCCAAATCTCTGGAGATGCCACTTTTTTCTGGTTTGCCCCCTCTGATTCATTGAAAGTGTCACAGAGAGCTGAGCAAACAAAATCAATCTTAAATATCACTGTCTGACTGGGTCCCAATCACTCACCACCTCTCCTTAGCCTTCTTACTGCAACTACAGTAAATATCCCTAAATAGCCTAAGTCTGCCTCCAGTAACCACCTCTTGCCTCTCTGGAAGCTGTCTGAGAATGAATGGAAGGTACAGTTATGTGCCCTCTTTAACCATGGGGGTGAACTTCAGACAAACTTTTCCAAATTTTCGTCCAAGTTTCAACCTTGACAAATCACCCAACATTTGAGTGATTTTGATTATTTGTGGGGGAAAGTTTGTCCATGCTTAACCAGGAATCCCTCTATTATACGTTCATATATGTCCTTCTTGACATTGACAAGCTAGGGGCTTTGCTATCAGAGGAAAAGGGGGGACATGTCTGCTTAATGTCCTTGCATTAGGTCTAGGAGATCACGTATCCCCCTCACTTTCCTGAGCATACACAGCAGGGCAAATGGGTTCACATGGTTTTCTTTAATCAACCACTAACCAATTATAGGTGGGAAGGATACTCAAGTGGGTAAATTGACCTGCCCATAAAATCCTGTTAAATGTCTGTGTTTAAAGTGAGCATCTAGAAATCTCTCTGCAGTCAACCAGATACTGTTAATTTTCTGCATGGGTGACTATGGTGTTAAAATCCCTAATGTCTAAGCATGGCCAAGAGTGGGGTCTGTGATGTCGTGAGTAAATGAAAAAATACCATCAGGAAACAAACATTTCTTAAAAATCGTCATTACAGATTATGCAATAAGTGAATAAACAACAATTGGGGAGTAATTATGTTTGGAATACTGTCATAATTTAGGTATCAGGTAATATTATCCCCATCAATAATATCGCCATAGATATGGTCGTGTGGAAAGGCCATAGGCGATATTATTAGTGGGGATAATTTATGGGGTTATTGGGACCAGGGATTGCGAGGGTGTCCCCGACTCCATTAAAAAAAGTATGGGGGTTGTGGGGGATCCCCCCGCAGGTTCCATGGCTTATTATCTCAGCAAAAATATGGCAATATTTCTGTATGGTGATATTTTTGTGGGGATATTAACACATGGAACCCATACTTTTTTATATAACAATACAGACAGGGCATGAAAGGTACACAGAAATAGTGCAGTTTGGTTTGAGTTAGGGTGTGATGTTTCAGTAGAATATCCCCTTGCTTTCTCATGTCACCCCTTGCTTTTGTTTCTCCGATGTGCCTGTTTTGTGGTCATCATTGCTAGAGTCCCTGGGACAAATTTCTGAAGAAAGCAAGTGTCTAAGGTGTCAACCTTTGTATTTTATTAGAGAAATGTGTGTCTACTAATGATTGACAGATGTGTAAACAGTAACAAATAGAATGAGTTGTGTGTGCATTAGAAAATGCACATATAGGAACACATGCACATTTTCTTTGAAAATCTGCTCTTATAAAGCATCACAATGAGGACTTCAATTCTACAACTAGTCAATTCATGCACCTATAACCAGGCTGGTGCAAACCCTGTGACAAATAAGGAAGCACAGATTCACAACCCATTGTTTACCTTGTCACATGAAAGAGAGGCCTGAATTTAGTTGGGCTGCACTCCAAATATTATCCCAGTGCCACCCATTAATATCTTGTGATAATGCTCTGCCAGACATCCAATGTTGGTGCCCAAGTGCGCAAACAGCATATTAGTGGTCTAAAGCATTTGTTTTTCCAAAACTTTTTATTGGCATTTTTCAGCAATAACAGCTTCCAACTGAAATACTCCCCCCTCCCCTCCACCAACTCTTCCTGTGCACTCCCCCCTTGATCTGGGTAAAGTTCCTTTTGCAGGCAGACTCCTTTCCGCTACAGAATTGCATATGGTGACTGTCTCTTCGGCATCACTCCTTGCTTTGAGTTGACGGCTCATTTCCATCATATTTCCCCTTCCCCTGAGCAGTCGGTTATTCCCAAAATGCCCATGCTCCTGGGGCGCCACGCAGCTCGAGCCCCTTCCCTCAGGTATCTTATTAGGCATGACCAGTCAATGTGGAACATTTTGTATTCCCCTTGGATGGAGTTGGTGAGCCACTCAATGGCAACAATGCTCCAGATCTTTGTGATCCATTCGTTGTCCTGTGGGGGTCCCTAGACTTCCATTTGCGTGCCAGTACCAGAGCCGCCGTCATCATCATTATCATATAGAGTTTGTGGGCTGGCTTTGAGTTGAGTTGCTCTAGTGTGCCGTCAATGCCTATCAATGCGATGCCCCTGTTCCCCGTGAACTTTTCCTCAGGACCTGCTCGATTGCTCCCTGTATGCCCAACCAGTTCTGATCTATCTTGGAGCATTCCCACTAAATGTGGCTCCATTATAACTCTCCTCCGCATTCCCTTGAGCACCGCTTAGAGGTCCCTGGATACATTTTATGTAACCTAGTCGGCATCAGGTGCCAGTAGCTGTATCTTTCCTTTCCCCCAATGTTAAAGTCTGATTTGCATTGGTCGAACTGATGACCTGGTCCCCGTCAAACATATCTCTAACCTTAAGGCAGGCCCCCTGTTGCCAAGCCTCGAATGTGGGTGTTTGGAGCCCTGGAGTGAAGTGCGGATTATCAAAAGGTCGTGTGTACAGTGAGGGGAATGAGGTAATGTGCGCTCTCTTCACCTCTTCGTCCCATGCATCACCCACAACTGATGTGATAGAGCTACTACACTTTCGCGGTGGTCTATCCGCTTTGGTTTTCCACAGTATTCTCTCCAGGTTACCCCCTGCGACTGCTCTGTCCATGAGTCTCCAAATATTTTCCCGGTCGTCTTTTTGCCAGTCCCTAATAACCCTTATCTGGACAGCTGTGTAGTAGGCCCTAAATTCTGGTTCTCCCATTCCACCTCAGGTATAAGGGGCATGCATACATTTTGCGGATATTGGCAGGGTTTGTTATTCCACATGAATTTAGAAGTGGTTCTATGGAGGTCTCTGAAGAAAGCCGGTGGGATGTGGATCGGGAGGGCTGTGAAATGATATAGTAGTTGTGGCAGCACCACTATTTTTAATACATTTATGCGTGCCATCCATGTTATCGCTAGAGGGCCGCAATCTACCATTTTAGATTTAAGCTTCTCGATCAAGGGTGGGTAGTTTGCTTGATACAGGCTTTGCAGAGATCTAGTCAGTTGTATTTCCAGGTACGTTATTGAGTGTTCCATCCACCTATAAGGGGAGGACTTTTTGAGGTCCTGTACGGCTGTGCTCGTGAGAATTTCGAATTTGGTTGGGTTTATGTTTAATCCTGCGACCTCACCAAATCGGATAAGTTTGCTTTCTATGGCCCTCAGGGACGTCTCAGGTCAGGACACTGTAAAAAGCATGTCATCAGAGAATGCAGCGATTTTATGTGTCTCTCCCCCGAAGGGAATTCCCCCTACCCCCTCATTTGCATGCACTGTTGCTAGGAAGGGTTCGAGATGTATTGCCTACAGCATGGGGGACAGTGGGCACCCCTGCTTCGTACTTCGACTCTCTGCTCTCTTCTGTTATTTGCCAATTGATTGAAAGCCGGAGAACCGGCTGCCTATAGTTGGCTCTCGCCCGGCCCAGAAACACGTCCCATCTGACCTGGGGGGCCGTGTCCTTGACCTTATTTGTCTCAAAGAAAAACTCGATATCATTGTCAATTTCCCAGAGCAGTGTTTTGTCTTTAAAAATAGTGGACGGGTAGTGCCATCTCCACAAGCCGAAAGGTGACCGGTTCCTTTTAAAGGTGAGGGTTATTGGAGCATGATCTGAGATTGCAATAGCGCCAAGTACGATGCTCATCACTCTTCCCAGTAGCGATGTAGATACCGAGCTGTAGTCGATTCTCAAGTGTGACCGGTGTGCGTGTGAGTAGAAGGTATAGCCCTCCTTATCCCCCTCTATTTCCCTCCACGCGTCTACCAGCGCCAGAGCGTGTACCTTCCCCCTGAGGTCCTCTGATGCTCGTCCCTGTGCCCCCGGGGAATTATAGTTTATGTATTTGCTAAGGTCCCAGGCCATGTTAAAGTCCCCAGTTAGCATTATGGGTGTCTTTGTGAACTTTACGAGGAAGGTTAGTGCTTTTTGAATTAAAGCATCCTGCCCAGTGTTGGGTGCATATAATGTCAACACAGTGTAGTTCTCTCCCCTCCAGAGCTACCGCTAGATATCTCCCCTGGTCGTCTCATTCCGACCCTGTAATGGTCAGGTGGAGACCATTTTTCAATGCCACAAGGACCCCCCCTTTCTTGTTGGGCTGTGTGGCCTGCAGAATTCTTGTGTACCCCCAAAACTTTATTCTTCGTCTGTCCCAGGTCTGGGTATGTGTTTCCTGCAATATTACTATGTCCGGTTATTCCCTTCTGATGTACCTCTCTAGCTTTTTCCTTTTGATTGGAGAGTTTAGGCCATTGACGTTCAGGGAAATGATCTTCAGCTCATTGCAACTAGCCATTTTCCCTCTTATGTTGTGCCCTTTCCGTTGCAGATTTGGCTTGCCCTGGATTTCCGTCTTGGCTGGGGATAACTCGCCTCTTCCCTCGTGGGCTTCTGGTGCCAGGAGATCCACTGCTGCAGTTGCCGCCTTTCCGCCCCCCCCTATGGCGGGCAGTGGAGGTCTGTTTGTGAGGCTACGGTCCCGTTCCCCCTTCGCGTTATCTATGCCGGTGCTCCCAGGAAGGGGTACTGGTCCCTGTGTAAGCCCCCGCCTGGTTGATCAAGGAGCCTGGAGGGAGGACCAGCATCAGGAAAAAGAGGGAGGGGGGGCGCTGCACACTTACTTTGGCTGTGTGTACTCACCCTTGGCGCTGGAGTCTTGAGGGTGCTTTGATGAGTCCTCTGGTACCGGAGCGCCCCGGTCTACAGACCGCCGGTGCTTTGGGGAGGCAATCCGCCTTGGGATGTCCTGAGCGCTTCTGAGCCAGCCATCTACAGGAGCTTACTGTGTGGTGAGGGTGCCAGAAGGCCGCACGTGACCAGCGAACCTCAAGGGTCTCGGCTCCTGGGAGGCCGCATTGCTGACCGCCTCTGTTGGTTGAGGAGCCGCGCCTGGGTCCAGACTCGTCCTCAGCTCTGCCTGTTTGGCCCCTTTATGTAGGTTTCGGTCTTCGGGTCCAGTGGGCCCTTTGCATGGATGAAATAATAAGGCCAGACATGCTGGTGTTGGCGTCCCAGTCCCGCCCGAGTGAGCACAGTCCTCTGAGTGCTGATCGGCGCATTTACCTCTCTGTGCTTGAGTAGGTGTTGTGGGCCTCTCCGATCTTGTGGTGCCGGGAGCTGGGGGGGAGGGGGTGTCTGCCTTGCATGTCCGTGCAGGCCTGAGGTCACTCTCGATGGGCAAGCGGCGTCCCGCTGCACAGGCCCATCAAGCGCGCCACCTATATCCTGGGGGGTTGGAGCGGCACCTCTTGTTATCCGGGATTTTTCAGGTTTCGACTTCTGTTGAACATGCCGTGCCGTGGGCTGTGCACTTCCTCTGTCAGTGCACCACGGGGTGAGGCAAAGGCACTTTCCCTCTTGGGCCTCCCCGCGGAGCCGTCGCGCTTGGCACTGCGGTCAGCGCTCTCGACCACTTTACACCCCCTGGGGATTTTGCGGGATCAATCGATTGCTATCCTCAGGCTCCATCCACTCTCTGGTGTCTGATTTTGTGGCTTCTGGTGCCTGGGGAGGGCGTCTTGACTAAGTGTGCATAGTTGTGCTGCCTCGCGGGTCGGGAGCGCTGTGGAAACAGTGTTCTCTAGCCCGCAGCCATCTTGGAATCACCCAGGTCTAAAGCAGTTTAATAACTTGGCTGGTGCAAAAGCCTGTGACACTCAAGCAAGCACAGAGTCATAGTCCGATTTTCACCTAGTTAAAAATGACACAGTGGTAGCTTGTCTGCTACTTGTGTGAGACTACCTTTTACTGGTACTCACTGCTGTAGAATGCAATGGTTCATAGATTAAAATGGTGGCTTACCACACACATCAGAATGGCCCACTCACCAAATATTTGCCAGTTTTTAGACATGCTTCATGGAGGAGCCTGTTCACAAGTCGTTCTGCTCATTTATCAGGGGGATTGCCTGCTCTTCTGATTCATCGGCTAAACTAAAGTGGCACAAGGATAGCATCACTGCAGTATTACTTGAGCCAATCTGCACAGCGAAGGCAGCTAACACCCATGTGTGGTAGTGAATTGCTGTAGGCACATCATAGTGCCATATTTCACAGCCCAACAAATTAACATCCTTCTGTATTGAAACTTTGTTCATGCAATGTTTCAAGCCTTGATAGTCCACTCGTACTGCGGTGTAGGACAATGCCATGGTACATAGATTAAACTGGTGGCTTGGCTTAGCCACACACATCAGAATGCTGCACATTTTGCTTCTTGCAGAGTTCTTTTGGTTATAGTCATGAGCTGCTTGCTCGCTTGCATTAGTTGCATTACACAGCCTAATCAGTATCTTTGCAGGAGACGACATTACCGTACATCATATAAGATGGATGACCTACACAATCATCTGTGCCCCTCAAAATGGTTCCAGGGGGAGAAGAAATGTGGCAATACAAGTTGTCCCTTTTAGTACATGTCACACTAGACATGTAGATAGGCCGTTCTGTTTTTTCTAAAGCTCTCACCAGGGGTCCCGCTTCAGGTCTGCTTCTCCTTTCGTTGTGTTTCTTTATTACCAGTAGAAACCCGCCTGCTGGTAGACACCCAGGCTGGGCGGTCATGTGACTGCAACCTCACAGGAAGGACTCCTGCCTCGCATGGAGCCAGGACAAACGCTGCTATAGACGCCGCCTGCTGGGGGCTGCCTGAGGCCCACGACGGCTGCAGCATTCGCCACATGGGTCTTCCCCTAACCTCCCCCTACATAGGCCAAGCTGCTGACAAACGGGCTGTGATGGTCAAGTGAGTGATCACGTGACTGCAACATCACAGGAAGGACTCCTGCCTGACCTGGAGCTAGGACTGATGCTGCTGCAGACACCCTCCTGCTGGGGGCTGCCCGAGGCCCAAGACGACTTCAACATCTACTGCAGGTCCTCCCTTGCCCCCTCCTACACTGTCTGCATTTGCTGACACGCGGGGGCGGCACAAGTCACATGAACTATCACGTGACCACAACATCATAGGACGGACTCATGTCTCATCTGGAGCCAGAACTGGTGCTTCTGCAGATACCCTTCTGCTGGGTGTCATCCGAGGCCCAATATGACTATGGCATGTGCCACACAGGTCCTCGCCTGCCCTCCTCCTACACAGGGTGTCTCTGCTGACACCCAGGCCGCTCTGGTGATGTAAGCGATCACGAGATCCACTTCCCCAACACCTTCTACTCTAGTGCCTGTCCCTGTCCTGGGTTTCCCATTCAAAGGGCGACCCTCTAAGGGCACTGTCTCTACATGTTTTGCCCCTGTTGGCTCCTGGTAGCGCTGGCTCATTTCCCATTGTAACTACTGATCCTGTTGTCCTCCTCCATACCTGCTCATTACTCTACTTGCCGAAATGTCCTTGCTCCCCAACTTGCTAGCAATCCTGCTAATCTCCTTTATCCCCAACTACCTTCCTCCCCTCTTTCATACCTCTCCATAGGTCTTTGGAAGGTCTGGTCCACTTGTATTAAATCCCACTCTATTATTGATCTTTTTTCTTCGTTTTAACTTTCATTGTCTCTGGCTTGCTGAGACCTGGATCACCCCTGACAACACTACAACCCAGGCCTTGTTTATATCTTCTCTTACTAATTTTGCCCACTCCCCCCACTTCCATGGCAAAGGAGGTGGTACAGGTATCTTGTACCACTCATCATGGTCTCTTGCTCCTCATATACAGTCTCTTCCTGTCATCCCCTCTATTGAATATCATTTCTCCCCATTCTGTCATCCAATCTCTGACTAATTTCTCAGTCTTTATTGACTACCTAGCCCACCTTCCTCAATCCTTGTAGATCTTGTCTTTTCTGCCTTTTCTTCTTCCCATGTCCTCTTCTCTAATCGTTCTCGGAGACTTTAACCTTAGTCTTGACACTACCCATGCCACTTTTCCACTTCTTCGCTTTCTCACCTCTTTCTATTTGTCACACCTCCACCTTCCCACTCTTCTGGTTCCTCTTTAGGTGTAATATTCGCCTCTTTGTTTTGTGATGCTCCTGTTCAGGCTTACCCTACATACTCCTAAACAACTAGTAAGGACCAAGGGTATTTTAAAGAGGTCATGACCGTGCCCTCGTAACAACTATACCATTCTCTTTTAAGGTTTTGACACCTCTTGCCTGTCCCCTATGAAGGTCTGTGTCTACATGGTACTCCTCCTGTTGGAGTATAGCTCAAAAGAGGAAATACAAGGTGAGAAAAAACAATATAACATAATACAGCTTCCTGGTGTAAGTATTTTAAATTAAATGCACACACCTCAGTACATGAACAAATGTGTTCTTTATTAAATACATTTTTTTAAAAGACCAATCATACAAAAGTGCAAATTCCTTAATATATCTAATCACAAATAAAGTGACTTAGGCTAAACATTCAGAAGCATATAATACTCTGATATAGTCGTATTATAGATTCCAATGCAAAAAACAATGCACAGTGGTAAGAGACACATACAGCTGCTAGCACTTATCAAAATCACAAATTCATGTGTTTAGCATAGCAACATTTACATTCATTGATACATTCCTTTTTCAGGGAATTATAATAGAGCATCAATGTCCTATTCTCGCTGTTAAATTAATATAACAGTATACATGATCCCGACATGTTTCATTCCCATTTGTGTCAGAAAATAATGCAGAGAAATTCATCAGGGGAAAACTCTTGTTTCATACTACATCAATTTCCAATGTTCACCATTGCAACACATAATATCCTAACTTGAGCACTCCTCAGGTGATTCAATTGTTCTATAATTCAACAATGACTGCTCGACTTATTGATTGTTGCATATAAGCGGTAGATAGGAGTTACTTCTCATTAGTAAACTGATCGCTATTAAAATAGGTCATTGCCAGGAGTTTCAGCTCAGCTGCGTCATATTCACGATTCATGCGCCAGGATTCAAACGAGTGCCACGGCGTACTCTACACATTTTTCTTTGATGTGTAAAATCGCTTAGTCCGCATTCCTTCAGCTCTATATACCCCACACACACCTTAGTTGTTTTTCTACTTGCTTTCCACCCTTCCCTTCCCCCTCCACCCTCACCGCTGCCTTTTCCTCTCCCCCACCCATGCCGTGATCTCTGCTCATTCAATTCTTCATCTTTTCTTTCTTCCCTTTCCTCTACTCTCCCTCCTATCAATGTCTTCTCCTCTCTTTCTGTGAATGGTGCATCTTCTCTTCTTGCCTCCACGCTGAACTCTACTCTTGATTCCTCCTTTCCCCCCACCCGTTTACTTCTTCTTTGAAACCATCTCAGCCTTGGCTATTCCTCGCTCTCCATTCTCTTTTCTCCACTCTTCACAAAGCTGAGCACCAGTGGAAGAAGTGTATTCACTCTATCTTCTCTTGATTCTTCCTACGGCTCTCTCCTACTTTCTGCCAAAAGACAATACTTTTCCTCACTTACTCTTTCACTCTCTCATCATCCTTGTCACTATTTCATCTGCACAACTCGATTCTTGCCCCTCGCCCTCCTGAACCTTCCCTTTCATCTGAACATTCAGGCACTGACTTTCACTTCTAAACTCACATCTCTATGTTCCTCTTTCTCAAACCTTACCCTTCCCTCCTCTTCTCTTGCTCTTTCCTTCCCCCTGGTTCCCCACTACTCTCTCCTGCTGTGTTTCCTTCTTGTTCTCCCATTCCTCATTCCTTCTCTTCAGTCTCTGTCCTCATTTGTTCTTCTTACCGATTCAGATACCTTTTCTTACTTGGCACGTGTTCACCCCATGGTGTCTCCCATAAGTGACTACCAAGCGCACAAGAAAGAGAATGCTAATAATATTTAAAGCGAACAGCTAAATCTACAACAGTAATACTGGATCACTATAAATATATTTCATTTACTAATTCACAGAAACACTTGTAAAAAACACAATTCTACTGAAAGTCATAAAAAAATAATTCGTGTAACAACAACAGAAGATAAAAAAAGGGAAAAAAGGAAGGTCATTAAGTAATAAATTAAATATGTTCATAGTGATCCAGTATTCCAGTATTAGTGTTGTAGATTTGGCTGTTCGATTGAAATATGATTAGCGTTCTCTTTCTTGTGCGCTGACCCCATCACACAGGTGGAACCTAGAGAGGGCTAGTCACTTTTGGTTCCTCGCTATACATCAGTTTTCTCTCCCATAATACAAGTGTGACCACCCGTGAACAAAAAATAGAGAGTACCCTTTTTCGTTTTACCCGTTATTTGTCCTGGCCTTTCCCGGCTCACGTAGGTTCCAGGTCACACGTTAGCCTTCTAGGTCAGAGTAACCCTGGAATAAAGAGTCGGGGCTGTCCTGCTGTACAGACAGAGCGAGCAGGACCATGCCTTGCTGACAATGCCTGAGCACCTTAACACAAGAGAAGGGCCAGTGGCTCTGGGGGGCCAGAGTTCTTCTTTGCAATGTGTGACAGTGATCTGGCAGCAGTGCTGTTTGCTCCCATGTGTATAATAGTGTAGTTTTAGAGACCAACGTGGGTAGTCCGCAGCTTCTTTGTGTGTGCTCTCTCCCAGCTCTGCATGTTTAAATATATTTTGATAATTATAATGATATGCACGTCGAATACAGCTATTTATTTATATGGACACGCAAGTACACATAAACTCCCCTGTGTATTTGTAGACATCTCCCTGTGTGTGTTACATAGGGAAGCCGCAGTTGTCTAACTTTAACTGCCAATTTAAATTTCTTTCAAAATGCACAGTTGTGTTTAATTCACAATTTCTACAGGAAAAAGAAAATAAAGCACATCAACGTTCAGAAACCAATTTGCTGTTTGTCAGGAAACGCTAAAAGGCAAGTATCTCTGTAATGAATGTCTCAGAGAGAGAGCGTGGGAATGCGCCTGGTGTGTGTGAAGAAAACAAAGCGTGGAAACGACTCACGGAAATTCTTAAGAAACATCAAAACTGTTAACGTTACAGTTAACAGCACAATCATGAAAGAGACACGGGGAGTACTCAAAGTCCCTACTAACAAAGCTGCAAATGTGCTTGACCAAGTTGTTGAGCCAACAAATGATTCTTGTTATATCTCTGAGGAGCTAATGAACATGTCAACCTACAACAACAATGACGGGATGGAGCCGTGTCAGACTGAGGAAATCAAAGAAGTGGCCGGCACATCTAACAACGACCAAATGATTGGCAATGCTGACGGAGCGTTGACCGCCTCCCAAATGCCACAACTGCCTGCACTACCACAATCAGAGGCTAAAGCACAGAAGGAAATCAGAGAAGTGGCCGGCCCATCTAACAACGACCAAACGATTGGCAACGCTGACGGAGCGTTGAACGGCTCCCGAATGCCACAACTGTCTGCCCTACCACAATTAGAGGCCAAAGCACCTCCTGTGCCTGCTCTGCCCTGTAGAGCGAAGGCGTATGGCATAATATTGTCCCCACAGCACAGTAAAGAAGTAAGGCGGTGTGAAGTGATTCAGCAAATCACAACATCGCAGGATCTCCTTGACAAATCTGAGTCCATGTTTATGATACTCGACGAAAAACGTCGTAAGATAGTAGCAAAAACCAACAAAATGGATGGTAATTTGAGAGCAACTGAATCTCAAACAACTTTCAAAAGCTGTTGTAAGTCAGAGTCAGTATGGTCTAATACATCCCACAACCAAAAAGCCCAAAAAAAGGCTTGCACACTTGATATACAACCAGAGTCGAGCATTGATCCTATAACTGAACTGAGACAAACTGGGAGAGACAGCTCTAAAAATTCTCCTCCAATCCCAAAAGACCTAAAGAAGCGAGGTAACACACTGAACACACCATTGGCTCATCAAATACTTCTGGAACGCATAAAGTCCTCGGACGATTTAATCTTAAATCGCCACAACGTATTGGAGTTGTGTCATCTTGTTCCGAGTCTCAGAGCTATTGAATCTGGTGATCTGAAAATTGTGGAATTCTTCAGTGAATCCAAAAACGACGCGGTAATACTACACCTGCAGTCCAAACTTATAGCTGACGCACTGCTAGAAGCAGGCCCTGTGTTAATGTAATTGGGCTTTGACATCTCCACAGCACTGATGAGACCTGCATCCAGAGAAACGGACAAAGATTTTTGCAGAACACCCAATAGTTGAGCGCATCAGCTGGATGTGTCTGCAGCTAATCGAACTTCCTTGGTGACACGTCCAGTGACTGCCTCACAAACTGCACTTTCAGACTCTTAGAACTTGCTTAAAACGTCACGGAATGACTGCATAAGGATAACTATCCAAGGAATGAACGGCACCACCCACAATGCAGAAAATTTACAGGAACTTGCTTCTCAGGCAGCTAACGAAAACGACTGGTCTTGGGTTGCTGGTACACTGAACACTGATCAATCTAACTAACGCCAGGCCCTAAACCACTGCCCAAATTACACCTTGGGATCTTGGAACACTAGGGGCTTTACGCATTTGTTCAACACTAGCTGGGCTGTCGATCTGGATCTCATTTGCTTGCAAGAAACGTGGCTAAACGAAACTCCAATTTTTGAAGGTTTCGAAATAGCGCACAGCCCAGCTATTAAACAGAACAAGGGGAGACCTATGGCTGGGCTCTTGGTGGCAGCAAAGACAGATTCTGGCCTTAGGATTGAAAATTGTTTTAACCTTTCTCCATTCATTCAGGTGGTGACGATCAGTTGTACTGAGTCACTACAGGGCAGGTTCTGAAACTCTACATCATCAATCTCTATTGGAATCATTATGCTGAAGGTGCCAAATCCTTTACCGACCAAGTGACAACTGTGATTGATGACTTAATGGAAACGGGCAAATCTAATGACTTGATCTCAATATTGACTGTGTCACTCACCTGAACTTAATCCCCGGGAAAAAGAAATTGTCCAATCGAGAAGAACTTTTCACTAATCAATGGTGTATAGAAATGGAACTTCGGGGTCTAACAATACTAAACGGCCAAACACTGGGTGACATTCCAGCTGCACCGACGTGGAGAAGAGGCGACCAAAGTTCCATTCTTGACTACATATTTGTAGGTGGAAACATCCATATGAGATCCAACACTTTTGAAGTCACAAAAATGACTCATAGTGACCATGACATGGTGACCCTGAAATTCAACTCCTCTACTTATCACAAACAAGAGCGATGGGCTCAGGTTGTGAGAACGGGAGGGGGCAGAATTTGTCTAAATCTTGATTACAAGGATGTAACTCTCATCTCAGCCAAATTTCAATTGAACTCCGAATCTTTGGAGTATGATCACCTCTTGTCCCAATATGTCGAAAGGAAAAATAACTTAAGACATGCTGAGTTAACCTTAGTCTTGACACTACCCATGCCACTTTTCCACTTCTTCGCTTTCTCACCTCTTTCTATTTGTCACACCTCCACCTTCCCACTCTTCTGGTTCCTCTTTAGGTGTAATATTCGCCTCTTTGTTTTGTGATGCTCCTGTTCAGGCTTACCCTACATACTCCTAAACAACTAGTAAGGACCAAGGGTATTTTAAAGAGGTCATGACCGTGCCCTCGTAACAACTATACCATTCTCTTTTAAGGTTTTGACACCTCTTGCCTGTCCCCTATGAAGGTCTGTGTCTACATGGTACTCCTCCTGTTGGAGTATAGCTCAAAAGAGGAAATACAAGGTGAGAAAAAACAATATAACATAATACAGCTTCCTGGTGTAAGTATTTTAAATTAAATGCACACACCTCAGTACATGAACAAATGTGTTCTTTATTAAATACATTTTTTTAAAAGACCAATCATACAAAAGTGCAAATTCCTTAATATATCTAATCACAAATAAAGTGACTTAGGCTAAACATTCAGAAGCATATAATACTCTGATATAGTCGTATTATAGATTCCAATGCAAAAAACAATGCACAGTGGTAAGAGACACATACAGCTGCTAGCACTTATCAAAATCACAAATTCATGTGTTTAGCATAGCAACATTTACATTCATTGATACATTCCTTTTTCAGGGAATTATAATAGAGCATCAATGTCCTATTCTCGCTGTTAAATTAATATAACAGTATACATGATCCCGACATGTTTCATTCCCATTTGTGTCAGAAAATAATGCAGAGAAATTCATCAGGGGAAAACTCTTGTTTCATACTACATCAATTTCCAATGTTCACCATTGCAACACATAATATCCTAACTTGAGCACTCCTCAGGTGATTCAATTGTTCTATAATTCAACAATGACTGCTCGACTTATTGATTGTTGCATATAAGCGGTAGATAGGAGTTACTTCTCATTAGTAAACTGATCGCTATTAAAATAGGTCATTGCCAGGAGTTTCAGCTCAGCTGCGTCATATTCACGATTCATGCGCCAGGATTCAAACGAGTGCCACGGCGTACTCTACACATTTTTCTTTGATGTGTAAAATCGCTTAGTCCGCATTCCTTCAGCTCTATATACCCCACACACACCTTAGTTGTTTTTCTACTTGCTTTCCACCCTTCCCTTCCCCCTCCACCCTCACCGCTGCCTTTTCCTCTCCCCCACCCATGCCGTGATCTCTGCTCATTCAATTCTTCATCTTTTCTTTCTTCCCTTTCCTCTACTCTCCCTCCTATCAATGTCTTCTCCTCTCTTTCTGTGAATGGTGCATCTTCTCTTCTTGCCTCCACGCTGAACTCTACTCTTGATTCCTCCTTTCCCCCCACCCGTTTACTTCTTCTTTGAAACCATCTCAGCCTTGGCTATTCCTCGCTCTCCATTCTCTTTTCTCCACTCTTCACAAAGCTGAGCACCAGTGGAAGAAGTGTATTCACTCTATCTTCTCTTGATTCTTCCTACGGCTCTCTCCTACTTTCTGCCAAAAGACAATACTTTTCCTCACTTACTCTTTCACTCTCTCATCATCCTTGTCACTATTTCATCTGCACAACTCGATTCTTGCCCCTCGCCCTCCTGAACCTTCCCTTTCATCTGAACATTCAGGCACTGACTTTCACTTCTAAACTCACATCTCTATGTTCCTCTTTCTCAAACCTTACCCTTCCCTCCTCTTCTCTTGCTCTTTCCTTCCCCCTGGTTCCCCACTACTCTCTCCTGCTGTGTTTCCTTCTTGTTCTCCCATTCCTCATTCCTTCTCTTCAGTCTCTGTCCTCATTTGTTCTTCTTACCGATTCAGATACCTTTTCTTACTTGGCACGTGTTCACCCCATGGTGTCTCCCATAAGTGACTACCAAGCGCACAAGAAAGAGAATGCTAATAATATTTAAAGCGAACAGCTAAATCTACAACAGTAATACTGGATCACTATAAATATATTTCATTTTCTAATTCACAGAAACACTTGTAAAAAACACAATTCTACTGAAAGTCATAAAAAAATAATTCGTGTAACAACAACAGAAGATAAAAAAAGGGAAAAAAGGAAGGTCATTAAGTAATAAATTAAATATGTTCATAGTGATCCAGTATTCCAGTATTAGTGTTGTAGATTTGGCTGTTCGATTGAAATATGATTAGCGTTCTCTTTCTTGTGCGCTGACCCCATCACACAGGTGGAACCTAGAGAGGGCTAGTCACTTTTGGTTCCTTGCTATACATCAGTTTTCTCTCCCATAATACAAGTGTGACCACCCGTGAACAAAAAATAGAGAGTACCCTTTTTCGTTTTACCCGTTATTTGTCCTGGCCTTTCCCGGCTCACGTAGGTTCCAGGTCACACGTTAGCCTTCTAGGTCAGAGTAACCCTGGAATAAAGAGTCGGGGCTGTCCTGCTGTACAGACAGAGCGAGCAGGACCATGCCTTGCTGACAATGCCTGAGCACCTTAACACAAGAGAAGGGCCAGTGGCTCTGGGGGGCCAGAGTTCTTCTTTGCAATGTGTGACAGTGATCTGGCAGCAGTGCTGTTTGCTCCCATGTGTATAATAGTGTAGTTTTAGAGACCAACGTGGGTAGTCCGCAGCTTCTTTGTGTGTGCTCTCTCCCAGCTCTGCATGTTTAAATATATTTTGATAATTATAATGATATGCACGTCGAATACAGCTATTTATTTATATGGACACGCAAGTACACATAAACTCCCCTGTGTATTTGTAGACATCTCCCTGTGTGTGTTACATAGGGAAGCCGCAGTTGTCTAACTTTAACTGCCAATTTAAATTTCTTTCAAAATGCACAGTTGTGTTTAATTCACAATTTCTACAGGAAAAAGAAAATAAAGCACATCAACGTTCAGAAACCAATTTGCTGTTTGTCAGGAAACGCTAAAAGGCAAGTATCTCTGTAATGAATGTCTCAGAGAGAGAGCGTGGGAATGCGCCTGGTGTGTGTGAAGAAAACAAAGCGTGGAAACGACTCACGGAAATTCTTAAGAAACATCAAAACTGTTAACGTTACAGTTAACAGCACAATCATGAAAGAGACACGGGGAGTACTCAAAGTCCCTACTAACAAAGCTGCAAATGTGCTTGACCAAGTTGTTGAGCCAACAAATGATTCTTGTTATATCTCTGAGGAGCTAATGAACATGTCAACCTACAACAACAATGACGGGATGGAGCCGTGTCAGACTGAGGAAATCAAAGAAGTGGCCGGCACATCTAACAACGACCAAATGATTGGCAATGCTGACGGAGCGTTGACCGCCTCCCAAATGCCACAACTGCCTGCACTACCACAATCAGAGGCTAAAGCACAGAAGGAAATCAGAGAAGTGGCCGGCCCATCTAACAACGACCAAACGATTGGCAACGCTGACGGAGCGTTGAACGGCTCCCGAATGCCACAACTGTCTGCCCTACCACAATTAGAGGCCAAAGCACCTCCTGTGCCTGCTCTGCCCTGTAGAGCGAAGGCGTATGGCATAATATTGTCCCCACAGCACAGTAAAGAAGTAAGGCGGTGTGAAGTGATTCAGCAAATCACAACATCGCAGGATCTCCTTGACAAATCTGAGTCCATGTTTATGATACTCGACGAAAAACGTCGTAAGATAGTAGCAAAAACCAACAAAATGGATGGTAATTTGAGAGCAACTGAATCTCAAACAACTTTCAAAAGCTGTTGTAAGTCAGAGTCAGTATGGTCTAATACATCCCACAACCAAAAAGCCCAAAAAAAGGCTTGCACACTTGATATACAACCAGAGTCGAGCATTGATCCTATAACTGAACTGAGACAAACTGGGAGAGACAGCTCTAAAAATTCTCCTCCAATCCCAAAAGACCTAAAGAAGCGAGGTAACACACTGAACACACCATTGGCTCATCAAATACTTCTGGAACGCATAAAGTCCTCGGACGATTTAATCTTAAATCGCCACAACGTATTGGAGTTGTGTCATCTTGTTCCGAGTCTCAGAGCTATTGAATCTGGTGATCTGAAAATTGTGGAATTCTTCAGTGAATCCAAAAACGACGCGGTAATACTACACCTGCAGTCCAAACTTATAGCTGACGCACTGCTAGAAGCAGGCCCTGTGTTAATGTAATTGGGCTTTGACATCTCCACAGCACTGATGAGACCTGCATCCAGAGAAACGGACAAAGATTTTTGCAGAACACCCAATAGTTGAGCGCATCAGCTGGATGTGTCTGCAGCTAATCGAACTTCCTTGGTGACACGTCCAGTGACTGCCTCACAAACTGCACTTTCAGACTCTTAGAACTTGCTTAAAACGTCACGGAATGACTGCATAAGGATAACTATCCAAGGAATGAACGGCACCACCCACAATGCAGAAAATTTACAGGAACTTGCTTCTCAGGCAGCTAACGAAAACGACTGGTCTTGGGTTGCTGGTACACTGAACACTGATCAATCTAAGTAACGCCAGGCCCTAAACCACTGCCCAAATTACACCTTGGGATCTTGGAACACTAGGGGCTTTACGCATTTGTTCAACACTAGCTGGGCTGTCGATCTGGATCTCATTTGCTTGCAAGAAACGTGGCTAAACGAAACTCCAATTTTTGAAGGTTTCGAAATAGCGCACAGCCCAGCTATTAAACAGAACAAGGGGAGACCTATGGCTGGGCTCTTGGTGGCAGCAAAGACAGATTCTGGCCTTAGGATTGAAAATTGTTTTAACCTTTCTCCATTCATTCAGGTGGTGACGATCAGTTGTACTGAGTCACTACAGGGCAGGTTCTGAAACTCTACATCATCAATCTCTATTGGAATCATTATGCTGAAGGTGCCAAATCCTTTACCGACCAAGTGACAACTGTGATTGATGACTTAATGGAAACGGGCAAATCTAATGACTTGATCTCAATATTGACTGTGTCACTCACCTGAACTTAATCCCCGGGAAAAAGAAATTGTCCAATCGAGAAGAACTTTTCACTAATCAATGGTGTATAGAAATGGAACTTCGGGGTCTAACAATACTAAACGGCCAAACACTGGGTGACATTCCAGCTGCACCGACGTGGAGAAGAGGCGACCAAAGTTCCATTCTTGACTACATATTTGTAGGTGGAAACATCCATATGAGATCCAACACTTTTGAAGTCACAAAAATGACTCATAGTGACCATGACATGGTGACCCTGAAATTCAACTCCTCTACTTATCACAAACAAGAGCGATGGGCTCAGGTTGTGAGAACGGGAGGGGGCAGAATTTGTCTAAATCTTGATTACAAGGATGTAACTCTCATCTCAGCCAAATTTCAATTGAACTCCGAATCTTTGGAGTATGATCACCTCTTGTCCCAATATGTCGAAAGGAAAAATAACTTAAGACATGCTGAGTTTACACCCAAACACAAATATGATTTAGAAATCTCCCAAAAGAAAAGAACCTTGCGACAGCTTCTGAGAAAGGTGCCAAAAATCTCTGCTTAAAACAATTGCGAAAAAAGAAGAAAGCTTAAACAAGCTTTTAAGAACTGGCAAAAGTCGCACAAAGCCATCATGCTACAAAATGACGCTGAGTTCATGATGTCTAAAATGGCGAGTCGCAACTCAGCAGATTACCGGAGACTAATAAATAACAATTTTGCGCCACAACACGCTCTGCAGGCAATCCTGGTACTAGAGGCGGAGTGGATATCGTTCTATTCTGACCTCTTCCGTAAAGAAGAACTAATTGAAGAATCGCAATTTGATAAAGAAAATATTTTGCAAACCATTAACAATGTGCATGATTCTAGAGCACCTGGCCCTGACGGTCTTACGAATTTTTCCATTAGACGCCACCCTGAAGATTGGTCAGACTTTTGCACAACCCTGTTCAACAGAGTTGTCGAATCCTGCAAAACTCCAAAACTTGGAAATCTGCTGTAATCGTGCCTATCTTCAAAAAAGGAGACAGACGAAACCCTAAGAACTATAGACCCATTGCACTGTTGGACCTGCTAGGGAAAGTGTATGCCACCCTTTTGCAACATCAACTTCAGAAGTGGTCTGCTGAATGCAACCGGGTCGATCCAAGACAAACTGGCTTCGTCAAAGGGGTGGGCTGTGGGGTCAACCTCCTGTTGTTGAATTTTCTGAAGATGGAAGCGCATCGATCGAACTCAAAGGTCTATTTAGCTCTAATAGACCTATCACAAGCGTTCAACAGCATAAATAGAGATCAGCTTTGGAGAAAGCTGAGTGCATGGAACTGTCCTCCTAGCTTGTTGGCAGCCATTTGTGAATTACACACAAATACTTCAATCAGAGTCAGATTAGATCTCAAGGGAAATTTATCAGCACCAATTGATACGTTCAGGGGAGTGAAACAAGGGTGCCCCCTAGCAGCCAGCATTTTCAACTTGTTTATATCTGACATCAAAGAGATCTTTAAGGAGTTGAATACGTTCCCCCCTAAAATACATGGCACTCACATTGACTATCTTGTTTACGCGGATGATCTTATCCTTTTGGATTCGACACCCATAGGCCTTCAACGCAAACTTTGCGCTGTGGAAAAATATCTAACATTGAATGGCCTTATCATCAACAAGGGGAATTGTGAAATCCTGATATTTGAAAAATTAACAGGTAACGGCGGAAACAAGAAAAATTTCAATTGGCACCTTGATAAGGAGCGGATCAGGATTGTAAAGAACACCACTTATCTAGGGTTGAGAATTAGTGCTAGTAGAAATGACTCACCATGGGTGGAGCTAACAAAAAGCAAATGCCAACAGCTGGCATGTCAGGCGTCATTGATTAACAATAAATTCGGCAAATTCGCCCTAAAACCGACTGTGATTTTCATCGAGCAAAAAGTGGTACCAGCCTTGATATATGGTGGTGAAAACGTTTTTGGCTGCGGGTGTGATGTATGGAACTCGCTAGAGAACATCTTCTGGTCGAAAGTTCTACACCTGCCTAGAGGAATTGCAACGGCCTGTATAAAATACAAACTTGGATACATCTCAATCCAAGCCAGAGTCGCTTGGAACCTCCTACGTTTATTTAGGAAAACAGTGCAAATGAATCCACCACAGCAAATTGAAATACTTCACAACCCAGAGACTGAAAAAACTCAGGCAATTTTGTACCAATGGAATGCGCTGTGCCTAGAAGTGTTGGACACATATGACATTTCAGTGCAAACTCTGATTGAAAACCCAGATTTGGCGAAATTGAAGATGTGGAGAACTGACTTGATTAATACATGCAAATTGAGATCTGATTCATGGACGATGAGAGATACTCCCGGAGAAGCAAGAGCTTATAGCCAGTTACCGGAATACCTAGCGCGCTTCCTTGATCAACGCTCAAGAACATTATATATGCAGTTTAGGCTTAATGCGTTGCCTACTAAGGAGCGTGTAAACTTTTGGTCCCAGTCCGACGATTCGGACCTATCGTGTCGATTTTGTGGTGCCAAAAATGAAACCCTTAAACACTTGACAATATCATGTCCTGGACTGGAGCAGCAAAGAAACACCATTTTTGGGCCAGTCACAAACAAATTTCAGTTCCTTTCTAAAGAGGACTGGTGGAGAGCGCTGTTTGATGGCTCCAACAGATCGAGTTTATGCGCACTGATCACCTTCTTGTGTATTTTAAAAGAGACTCTAGACGCTAAGCCTGTGACTAACCTGTAGTGACACTATTATCAGCACTTTCATGACGAAGGCTGTGAACCAGACGATGAATTGGGAAAGAGGCGGCGGACTCTTAAACTGTTTTTCTTCTGTATGCTGTTTTCTTTCTCTTTCTTCTTTTTTAAAGGTTTGTAAAAATTGAATAAAAATAAAAAAAATAAAAAAATAAAATTGATCTGCCCGCAAAATCCTGTAAAATGTCTGTGTTAAAGTGAGCATCTAGAAATCTCTCTGCAGTCAACAAGATACTGTTTATTTTCTGCATGGGTGACTATGGTGTTAAACTCCCTAATGTGTAAGCATGGCCAAGAGTGGGGTCTGTGATGTTGTGAGTAAATGAAAAAATACCATCTGGAAACATACATTTCTTAAATATTGTCATTACAGATTATGCAATCAGTCAATAAACAACAAATGGGGAGTAGTTATGTTTGGAATACTGTCATACTTTAGGTATCAGGTAATATTATCCCCACCAATAATATCGCCATAGATATGGTCGTGGGGTAAGGCCATAGGTGGTATTATTAGTGGAGATAATTTATGGGGTTATTGGGACCGGGGATTGCGAGGGTGTACCCCGCTCCATTGAAAAAAGTATGGGGGTTGTGGGGGAGTCCCCCGCAGGTTCCATGGCTTATTATCTTAGCAAAAATACGGCAATATTTTTGTATGGCGATATTTTTGAGGGGATATTAACACATGGAACCCATACTTTTTTATATAACAATACAGACAGGGCATCAAAGGTACACAGATATAGTGCAGTTTGGTTTGAGTTAGGATGCAATGTTTCAGTAGAATATCCCCTTGCTTTCTCATGTCACCCCTTGCTTTTGTTTCTCTGATGCGCCTGTTTTGTGGTCATCATTGCTAGAGTCCCTGGGACAAATTTCTGAAGAAAGCAAGTGTTTAAGGTGTCAACCTTTGTATTGTATTAGAGAAATGTGTGTCTACTAATGATTGACAGATGTGTAAACAGTAACAAATCGAATGAGTTGTGTGTGCATTAGAAAATGCACATATAGGAACACATGCACATTTTCTTTGAAAATCTGCTCTTATAAAGCATCACAATGAGGACTTCAATTCTACAACTAGTCAATTCATACACCTATAACCAGGCTGGTGCAAACCCCGTGACAAATAAGGAAGCACAGATTCACAACCCATTGTTTACCTTGTCACATGAAAGAGAGGCCTGAATTTAGTTGGGCTGCACTCCAAATGTTATCCCAGTGCCACCCATTAATAGCTTGTGATAATGCTCTGCCAGACATCCAATGTTGGCGCCCAAGTGCGCAAACAGCATATTAGTGGTCTAAAGCATTTGTTTTTCCAAAACTTTTTATTGGCATTTTTCAGCAATAACAGCTTCCAACTGAAATACTCCCCCCCTTCCACCACCTCTTCCTGTGCACTCCCCCTTGATCCGGGTAAAGTTCTTTTCCGCTACAGAATTGCATACGGTAACTGTCTCTTCGGCATCACTCTTTGCTTTGAGTTGACGGCTCATTTCCGTCATATTTCCCCTTCCCCTGAGCAGTCGGTTATTCCCAAAATGCCCATGCTCCGGGGGCACCACACAGCTCGAGCCCCTTCCCTCAGGTATCTTATTAGGCATGACCAGTCAATGTGGGACATTTTGTATTCCCCTTGGATGGAGTTGGTGAGCCACTCAATGGCAACAATGCTCCAGATCTTTGCAATCCATTCGTTGTCCTGTGGGGGTCCCTAGACTTCCATTTGCGTGCCAGTACCAGAGCCGCCGCCATCATCATTTTCATATAGAGTTTGTAGGCTGGCTTTGAGTTGAGTTGCTCTAGTGTGCCGTCAATGCCTATCATTGAGAAGCCCCTGTTCCCCTTGAACTTCACCTCCAGGACCTGCTTGATTGCTCCCTGTATGCCCAACCAGTTCTGATCTATCTTGCAGCATTCCCACTAAATGTGGTTCCATTATACCTCTTCTCTGCTTTCCCTTCAGCACCGCTTAGAGGTCCCTGGATACATTTTATGTAACCTAGTCGGCATCAGGTGCCACTGAAAGATTAATTTAAACCATATCTAGCAGATCTGGAGGGATCTCGTTGATTTGGGGATGTGTTCTCACAGTTTTGCACATTCTGTTTCCTCTAATGAGCCCCCGGTGGAGATCTCCCATCTTTTGATGTATGGTTTCGGCAGTGGATCTTCGCCAAATTTTATGTGTCTGTATATAGACGCTATCACATGCCTGTCCCCTTGGTCCCTGTTTAGGTACTTGTCAAATGGGGTGAGAACGGAGGCCCCTGCTTGTTTCATGGAGGGATGGAGCAGCCAATGCCTGAGTTGGACGTAGCTGTATCTTTCCTTTCCCCCAATGTTAAAGTCTGATTTGCATTGGTCGAACTGTTTGACCTGGTCCCCGTCAAACATATCTCTAACTTTAACGCAGCCCCCCTGTTGCCAAGCTTCGAATGTGGGTGTTTTGAGCCCTGGAGTGAAGGCGGATTGTCAAAAGATGGTGTGTACAGTGAGGGGAATGAGGTAATGTGCGCTCTCTTCACCTCTTCGTCCCATGTATCACCCACAACTGATGTGATAGAGCTACTATACATTCGCGGTGGTCTATCAGCTTTGGTTTTCGACAGTATTCCCTCCAGGTTACCCCCTGCGACTGCTCTGTCCATGAGTCTCCAAATCTTTTCCCGGTCGTCTTTTTGCCAGTCCCTAATAACCCTTATCTGGACAGCTGTGTAGTAGGCCCTAAAGTCCAGTTCTCCCATTCCCCCTCAGGTATAAGGGGCATGCATACATTTTGCGGATATTGGCAGGGTTTGTTATTCCACATGAATTTAGAAGTAGTTCTATGGAGGTCTCTGAAGAAAGCCGGTGGGATGTGGATCGGGAGGGCTGTGAAATGATAAAGTAGTTGTGGCAGCACCACTATTTTTAATACATTTATGCGTGCCATCCATGTTATCGCTAGACGGCCGCAATATACCATTTTAGATTTAAGCTTCTCCATCAAGGGTGGCTAGTTTGCTTGATACAGGCTTTGCAGAGATCTAGTTGTATTTCCAGGTACGTCATTGAGTGTTCCATCCACCTATAAGGGGAGGACTTTTTGAGGTCCTGTACAGCTGTGCTCGTGAGAATTTCGAATTTGGTTGGGTTTATGTTTAATCCTGCGACTTCACCAAATCGCATAAGTTCGCTTTCTATGGCCCTCAGGGACGTCTCAGGTCAGGACACTGTAAAAAGCATGTCATCAGAGAATGCAGCGATTTTATGTGTCTCTCCCCCGAAGGGAATTCCCACTACCCCCTCATTTGCGTGCACTGTTGCTAGGAAGGGTTCGAGATGTATTGCCTACAGCATGGGGGACAGTGGGCACCCCTGCTTCGTACTTCGACTCTGCTCTCTTCAGTTATTTGCCAATTGATTGAAAGCCGGAGAACCGGCTGCCTATAGTTGGCTCTCGCCCGGCCCAGAAACACGTCCCATCTGACCTGGGGGGCCGTGTGCTTGACCTTTTTTGTCTCAAAGAAAAACTCGATATCATCGTCAATTTCCCAGAACAGTGTTTTGTCTTTAAAAATAGTGGCCGGGTAGTGCCATCTCCACAAGCCGGAAGGTAACCGGTTCCTTTTAAAGGTGAGGGTTATTGGGGCATGATCTGAGATTACAATAGCGCCAAGTACGATGCTCATCACTCTTCCCAGTAGCAATGTAGATACCGAGCTGTAGTCGATTCTCAAGTGTGACCGGTGTGCGTGTGAGTAGAATGTATAGCCCTCCTAAACCCCCTCTATTTCCCTCCACGCGTCTACCAGCACCAGCGCGTGTACCTTCCCCCTGAGGTCCTCTGATGCTCGTCCCTGTGCCCCTGGGGCATTATAGCTTCTGTATTTGCTAGGGTCCCAGGCCATGTTAAAGTCCCCAGTTAGCATGATGGGTGTCTTCGTGAACTTTACGAGGAAGGTTAGTGCTTTTTGAATTAAAGCATCCTGCCCAGTGTTGGGTGCATATAATGTCACCACAGTGTAGTTTTCTCCCCTCCAGAGCTACTACTAGGTATCTCCCCTGGTCGTCTCATTCCGACCCTGTAATGGTCAGGTGGAGACCATTTTTCAATGCCACAAGGACCCCACCTTTCTTGTTGGGCTGCGTGGCCTGCAGAATTCTTGTGTACCCCCAAAACTTTATTCTCCGTCTGTCCCAGGTCTGGATATGTGTTTCCTGTAATATTACTATGTCCGGTTATTCCCTTCTGATGTACCTCTCTAGCTTTTTCCTTTTGATTGGAGAGTTTAGGCCATTGACGTTCAGGGAAATGATCTTCAGCTCATTGCAACTGGCCATTTTCCCTCTTATGTTGTGCCCTTTCCGTTGCAGATTTGGCTTGCCCTGGATTTCTGTCTTGGCTGGGGATAACTTGCTTCTTCCCTCGTGGGCTTCTGGTGTCAGGAGATCCACTGCTGCAGTTGCCGCCTTTCCGTCCCCCCCTATGGCAGGCAGTGGAGGTCTGTTTGTCAGGCTACGGTCCCGTACCCCTTCGCGTTATCTATGCCGGTGCTCCCAGGAAGGGGGATCTGGTCCCTGTGTAAGCCCCCGCCTGGTTGATCAAGGAGCCTGGAGGGAGGACCAGCATCAGGAAAAAGAGGGAGGGGGTGCGCTGCACACTTACTTTGGCTGTGTCTACTCACCCTTGGCGCTGGAGTCTTGAGGGTGCTTTGATGGGTCCTCTGGTACCGGAGCGCCCCGGTCTACAGACCGCCAGTGCTTTGGGGAGGCAATCCGCCTCGGGTGTCCTGAGCGCTTCTGAGCCAGCCAGCTACAGGAGCTTACTCCGTGGTGAGGGTGCCGGAGGGCCGCACGTGACCAGCGAACCTCAAGGGTCTCGGCTCCTGGGAGGCCGCATTGCTGACCGCCTCTGTTGTTTGAGGAGCCGCGCCTGGGTCCAGACTCGTCCTCAGCTCTGCCTGTTTGGCCCCGTTATGTAGGTTTCGGTGTTCCGGTCCAGTGGGCCCTTTGCATGGATGAAATAATAAGGCCAGAAATGCTGGTGTTGGCATCCCAGTCCCACCCGAGTGAGCACAGTCCCCTGAGTGCTGATCGGCGCATTTACCTCTCTGTGCTTGGGTAGGTGTTGGGGGCCACTCCGATCTGGTGGTGCCAGGAGTAAGGGGCGGGGGCTGGCTGCCTTGCATGTCCGTGCAGGCCTGAGGTCACTCTCGATGGGCTAGCGGCGTCCTGCTGCACAGCCCCGTCAAGCGCGCCACCTATATCCCGGGGGGTTGGAGCGGCACCTCTTGTTATCCGGGATTTTTCAGGTTTCGACTTCTGTTGAACATGCCTTGCCATGGGCTGCGCACTTCCTCTGTCAGTGCACCACGGGGTGAGGCAAAGGCACTTTCCATCTTGGGCCTCCCCGCAGAGCGTCGGGCTTGGCACTGCGGTCGGCGCTCTCGTCCACTTTACACCCCCTGGGGATTTTGCAGGCTCAATCGATTGCTTCCCTCAGGCTCCATCCACTCTCCGGTGTCTGATTTTGTGGCTTCTGGTGCCTGGAGAGGGCTTCTTGACTAAATGTGCATAGTTGTGCTGCCTTGCGGGTCGGGAGCGCTGTGGAAACAGTGTTCTCTAGACCGCAGCCATCTAGGAATCCCCCAGGTCTAAAGCAGTTTAATAACTTGGCTGGTGCAAAAGCCTGTGACACTCAAGCACACACAGAGTCATAGTCCTATTTTCACCTAGTTAAAAATGACACAGTGGTAGCTTGTCTGCTACTTGTGTGAGACTACCTTTTACTGGTACTCACTGCTGTAGAATGCAATGGTTCATAGATTAAAATGGTGGCTTACCACACACATCAGAATGGCCCGCTCAGCAAATATTTGCCAATTTTTAGACATGCTTCATGGAGGAGCCTGTTCACAAGTCGTTCTGCTCATTTATCAGGGGGATTGCCTGCTCTTCTGATTCATCGGCTAAACTAAAGTGGCACAAGGATAGCATCACTGCAGTATTACTTGAGCCGATCTGCACAGCGAAGGTAGCTAACACCCATGTGTGGTAGTGAATTGCTGTAGGCACATCATAGTGCCATATTTCACAGCCCAACAAATTAACATCCTTCTGTATTGAAACTTTGTTCATGCAATGTTTCAAGCCTTGATAGTGAACTCTTGTACTGCGGTATAGGACAATGCCATGGTACATAGATTAAACTGGTGGCTTGGCTTAGCCACACACATCAGAATGCCGCACATTTTGCTTCTTGCAGAGTTCTTTTGGTTATAGTCATGAGCTGCTTGCTCTCTTGCATTAGTTGCATTACACAGCCTAATCATCTGGTGTCTTTGCAGGAGAAGACATTACTGTACATCATATAAGATGGATGACCTGCAGAATCATCTGTGCCCCTCAAAATGGTCCCAGGGGGAGAAGAAACGTGGCAATACAATTTGTCCCTTTTAGTACATGTCACACTGGACATGTAGATAGGCTGTTCTGTTTTTTCTTAAGCTCTCACCAGGGGTCCCGCTTCAGGTCTGCTTCTCCTTTCGTTGTGTTTCTTTATTACCAGTAGAAACCCTCCTGCTAGTAGACACCCAGGCTGGGCGGTCATGTGACTGCAACCTCACAGGAAGGACTCCTGCCTCACTTGGAGCCAGGACAAACGCTGCTATAGACGCCTGCTGGGGGCTGCCCGAGGCCTACGACGGCTGCAGCATTCGTCACATGGGTCTTCCTCTAACACCCCCCTAAATAGGCCACGCTGCTGACAAACGGGCTGTGATGGTTAAGTGAGTGATCACGTGACTGCAACATCACAGGAAGGACTGACCTGGAGCTAGGACTGATGCTGCTGCAGACACCCTCCTGCTGAGGGCTGCCCGAGTCCCAAGACGACTGCAACATCTACTGCACAGGTCCTCCCTTGCCCCCCTCTTACACTGTCTGCATTTGCTGACACGCGGGCGGCACCAGTCATATGAACTTTCATGTGACCACAACATCATAGGACGGACTCATGTCTCATCTGGAGCCAGAACTGGCGCTTCTGCAGATACCCTCCTGCTGGGTGTCATCCGAGGCCCCAGATGACTGTGGCATGTGCCACACAGGTCCTCGCCTGCCCTCCTCCTACACAGGGTGCCTCTGATGACACCCAGGCCGCTCTGGTGATGTAAGCGATCACGAGATCCACTTCACCTACACCTTCTACTCTAATGCCCATCCCTGTCCTGGATTTCCCATTCAAAGGGCGACCCTCTAAGGGCACTATCTCTACCTGTTTTGCCCCTGTTGGCTCCTGGTAGCGCTGGCTCATTTCCCATTGTAACTACTGATCCTGTTGTCCTCCTCCATACCTGCTCATTACTCTACTTGCCGAAATGTCCTTGCTCCCCAACTTGCTAACAACCCTGCGAATCTCTTTTATCCCCAACTACCCTCCTCCCCTCTTTCATACCTATCCATAGGTCTTTGGAAGGTCTGGTCCACTTGTATTAAATCCCACTCCATTATTGATCTTTTTTCTTCATTTTAACTTTCATTTTCTCTGGCTTGCTGAGACCTGGATCACCCCTGACAACACTACAACCCAGGCCTTGTTTATATCTTCTCTTACTAATTTTGCCCACTCCCCCCACTTCCATGGCAAAGGAGGTGGTACAGGTATCTTGTACCACTCATCATGGTCTCTTGCTCCTCATATACAGGCTCTTCCTGTCATCCCCTCTATTGAATATCTTTTCTCCCCATTCTGTCATACAATCTCTGACTAATTTCTCACTCTTTATCGACTACCTGGCCCACCTTCCTCAATCCTTGTAGATCTTGTCTTTTCTGCCTTTTCTTCTTCCCATGTCCTCTTCTCTAATCGTTCTCGGAGACTTTAACCTTAGTCTTGACACTTCCCATGCCTCTTTTCCACTTCTTCGCTTTCTCACCTCTTTCTATTTGTCACACCTCCACCTTCCCACTCTTCTGGTTCCTCTTTAGATGTAATATTCACCTCTTTCTTTTGTGATGCTCCTGTTCAGGCTTACCCTAAATACTCCTAAACAACTAGTAAGGACCAAGGGTATTTTAAAGAGGTCATGACCGTGCCCTCGTAACAACTATACCATTCTCATTTAAGGTTTTGACACCTCTTGCCTGTCCCCTATGAAGGTCTGTGTCTACATGGTACTCCACCTGTTGGAGTATAGCTCAAAAGAGGAAATACAAGGTGAGAAAAAACAATATAACATAATACAGCTTCCTGGTGTAAGTATTTTAAATTAAATGCACACACCTCAGTACATGAACAAATGTGTTCTTTATTAAATACATTTCTTTAAAAGACCAATCATACACAAGTGCAAGGTCCTTAATATATCTAATCACAAATAAAGTGACTTAGGCTAAACATTCAGAAGCATATAATACTCTGATATAGTCGTATTATAGATTCCAATGCAAAAAACAATGCACAGTGGCAAGAGACACATACAGTTGCTAGCACTTATCAAAATCACAAATTCATGTGTTTAGCATAGCAACATTTACATTCATTGATACATTCCTTTTTCAGGGAATTATAATAGAGCATCAATGTCCTATTCTCTCTGTTTAATTAATATAACAGTATACATGATCCCGACATGTTTCATTCCCATTTGTGTCAGAAAATAATGCAGAGAAATTCATCAGGGGAAAACTCTTGTTTCATACTACATCAATTTCCAATGTTCACCATTGCAACACATAATATCCTAACTTGATCACTCCTCAGGTGGTTCGATTGTTCTATAATTCACCAATGACCACTCGACTTATTGATTGTTGCATATAAGCGGTAGATAGGAGTTACTTCTCATTAGTAAACTGATCGCTATTAAAATCGGTCATTGCCAGGAGTTTCAGCTCAGCTGCGTCATATTCACGATTCATGCACCAGGAATCAAACGAGTGCCACGCGTACTCTACACATTTTTCTTTGGTGCGTAAAATCGCTTAGTCCGCATTCCTTCAGCTCTATATACCCTACATACACCTCAGATGTTTTTCTACTTGCTTTCCACCCTTCCCTTCCCCCTCCACCCTCACCACTGCCTTTTCCTCTCCCCCACCCATGCTGTGATCTCTGCTCATTCAATTCTTCATCTTTTCTTTCTTCCCTTTCCTCTACTCTCCCTCCTATCAATGTCTTCTCTCTTTCTGTGAATGGTGCATCTTCTCTTCTTGCCTCCACGCTGAACTCTACTCTTGATTCCTCCTTTCCCCCCCACACGTTTACTTCTTCTTTGAAACCATCTCAGCCTTGGCTATTCCTCGCTCTCCATTCTCTTTTCTCCACTCTTCACAAAGCTGAGCACCAGTGGAAGACGTTTATTCACTCTATCTTCTCTTGATTCTTCCTACGGCTCTCTCCTATTTTCTGCCAAAATACAATACTTTTCCTCGCTTACTCTTTCACTCTGTCATCATCTTTGTCACTATTTCATCTGCACAACTCGATTCTTGCCCCTCGCCCTCCTGAACCTTCCCTTTCATCTGAACATTCAGGCACTGACTTTCACTTCTAAACTCACATCTCTATGTTCCTCTTTCTCAAACCTTACCCTTCCCTCCTCTTCTCTTGCTCTTTCCTTCCCCCTGGTTCCCCACTACTCTCTCCTGCTGTGTTTCCTTCTTGTTCTCCCATTCCTCATTCCTTCTCTTCAGTCTCTGTCCTCATTTGTTCTTCTTACCGATTCAGATACCTTTTCTTACTTGGCACGTGTTCACCCCATGGTGTCTCCCATAAGTGACTACCAAGCGCACAAGAAAGAGAACGCTAATAATATTTAAAGCGAACAGCTAAATCTACAAAACTAATACTGGATCACTATAAATATATTTCATTTACTAATTCACAGAAACACTTGTAAATAACACAATTCTACTGAAAGTCATAAAAAAATCATTCGTGTAACAACAACAGAAGATAAAAAAAGGAAAAAAAGGAAGGTCATTAAGTAATAAATGAAATATGTTCATAGTGCTCCAGTATTCCAGTATTAGTGTTGTAGATTTGGCTGTTCGATTGAAATATGATTAGCGTTCTCTTTCTTGTGCGCTGACCCCATCACACAGGTGGAACCTAGAGAGGGCTAGTCACTTTTGGTTCCTTGCTATACATCAGTTTTCTCTCCCATAATACAAGTGGGACCACCCGTGAACAGAAAATAGGGAGTACCCTTTTTCGTTTTACCCGTTATTTGTCCTGGCCTTTCCCGGCTCACGTAGGTTCCAGGTCACACGTTAGCCTTCTAGGTCAGAGTAACCCTGGAATAAAGAGTCGGGGCTGTCCTGCTGTACAGATAGAGCGAGCAGGACCATGCCTTGCTGACAATGCCTGAGCACCTTAACGCAAGAGAAGGGCCAGTGGCTCTGGGGGGCCAGAGTTCTTCTGTGCAATGTGTGGCAGTGATCTGGCAGCAGTGCTGTTTGCTCCCATGTGCATAATAGTGTAGTTTTAGACGCCAACGTGGGTAGTCCGCAGCTTCTTTGTGTGTGCTCGGGTGGGTAGCCTGCATGTTTAAATATATTTTGATAATTATAATGATATGCACGTCGAATACAGCTATTTATTTATATGGACACGCAAGTACACATAAACTCCCCTGTGTATTTGTAGACATCTCCCTGTGTGTGTTACATAGTGAAGCCGCAGTTGTCTAACTTTAACTGCCAATTTAAATTTCTTTCAAAAGGCACAATTGTGTTTAATTCACAATTTCTACAGGAAAAAGAAAATAAAGCACATCAACGATCAGAAACCAATTTGCTGTTTGTCAGGAAACGCTAAAAGGCAAGAATCTCTGTGATGAGTGTCTCAGAGAGAGAGCGTGGGAATGCGCCTGCTGTGTGGGTGGGCTTGCCGGATGACATCTTGAGTCTCGGGCAGAGGCCACCGTCGTCCCCACTCCAGGGGTAGCACGGCTTTGCTGTGCTAAGTATCCCAGCAGTTACTGTAGTGCCAGCCAGTCAAATAAGAGAGGATGCAGGTGCCCTGCCAGGCCTGAGGAGGGCATGCTGACTCCTCTCGAAGGATGGTTTGGGGGGCAGGCACCCTATTAGCTCTGCCCCACTCCATCCCAGTCGCACGCTCCGGCCCCTGGAGGCAAAGCAGGAATGCCTTATCTATCCTGGCCTTTCCCGGCTCACGTAAGTTCCAGGTCACAAGTTCGCCTTCCAGGTCAGAGAAACCTTGAAATAAAGAGTCAGGGCTGTCCTGCTGGCATTCTCTGTGGATTTCTTTAGTATCTCGACCTGATCCATAGAATATTAGGCATTCAGTTTAACATCCCAACACCGATAGATTGGGAAGGCTATGCATGTTTTTGCATCTTAGTGTTATCCAGTCCAACATGGAGACACTTTGTTTTGCCTTGCCCGCAATCCCATGGCAAAAGCTGGCCTTTCCTGTCACCCCTTACAATGCAACAGCCACGTGTATTTTCTTTCCATTGCATGCCGTCATTTGGCCTTGGACATCTGCTTACATTCACAGTAATTTGGTATTATGGGCATATAAACACTGATATAACTGCTACATATGGTGATCTATTCTTGTATGACATGTACATCATATTAGTTTACAATGATATCGTTACCATATGTTTCTTAATGTACTGAGGAAGAATGCTATGTGATGCCACTTCCTGTTTTGTCAAGGGGTGAAAGGTCATGTGCCATCACATTCTGTGATGCCACTTGGGGCGGGGTCAAATGACATTGCTTCTTGTGATGTCATCAGAGGTCAACGGTCATGTGATGTCACTCCACTACCTGTGGGATGTTTTTACCCATGCATCCGAGCCCTACCTCAAAAATTGTGCAGTACTGGCATTGAAAACATCATGATGGCCAGAGCTTCCCAGAAAATGCCCAGGGAAGTGCATGAAGAATAGGCTGCCACCCATTTTTGCCGATGTTATGGGCACAGAAGGGCACTGCCTAAAAACACCATTGGACTACCCACACAGTAGCCTGAAACCATTGGGAATGGCAATGCTGATTGCCAAAAGCAACCTAGAATTGTGGGGGATTCATGTTCTTAAATCCCAAAAATGGGTGCATTACCAGTACTCACCACTATCCAAAAGCCGGCGTTTTAAAACAACACCAGATTTTACTTTTTTGTAGAAAACTGAATAAATGAACCCAAAGCAGGCCAAAGAAAGACTTACTGAGAGGTGGATCCAATGTAAAGTTATATTCTGAAGTGACTTGAAGTTTTATAACAAGACTGGCTGAGCTGTGGATTTCAGCAGTTTAAGTAACTTTGGACTGAAAGACACTAAAAATCTAAATGTTTAAAAGAAATGAGTGACCTACTTTTGAGTGTCACATAGGTTGCAATTGTTTAAATGTCATAGTTTTAAACTTAGAATCAGCATTCTAGCTGCATATGTAAAAAATTGTTAGTTATTTGAATGCAGAAAACTGGGGAACAGAAATGACATTTAGCTAAAAACTGGCTTAAAGAGATTCCAATTTTGCCTGGCAACTACCCCCATCAGGAGTGAAACTTGATTCACAAGTAACTTCCCAGGCCTGGCTGTTTCCTGCTGGCCACACTAAGGATATGCCATCTCTCTGATAATTGAATTAAGGGGAGCCCCCACAGAATACAGGAGCTCTGAACAATGCAACCCCCTTCACCCAGGCAGATGGTTTATTGCAGATGTCGTAAAACAGCTTCCTCTTGGCAGAAGCTGGGAGGGGCATGGTCTCTGAGCTTGGCAGAAACTGGAAAGACTGGTTTCTGTACCATGTGACCTGAAAAGACACACCCCTGTAGCCAGAATATGGTTTTAGAAAAAGATGGATCATTCATAGAGCGGACTTGTGAAAATTATTTAAATGATACCATAATTCTTGTGATTTTTCTGCCCACATTTTAAGACGTGTTAGGACCCGGTGGTATGTTCAGAGGGGTTTTAGCGGAAAAGAGGATATTACTCAAAATGTGTGCATGTGAAAAATCTGACACTTCATCAACTAATGTCCATACTCCTTGCGCACATGTGTGTAAATTTGGGTTAATGTCCGAAATTGCAAAATCAGTTAAAAAGTGCAAATGTTGCCATTTCTGAATGCAAGCCCCCAGGAAGAGCAGATTTGGACAGGGTATACCTCCTGTGATATGTGATGGGTGCGTGTAATTTTAAACAAATGTGTACCTGTGCAAATATGTTTTTTTTAATCAAATATAGATTGTGTGCAATTTGACAGGGGAGGATCCTCTGACCCATAAAACCTACAGCATCACTCTGACTCACAGTTCCTTCCCCAATCATGGGAGAGGGGAGAATTGGGCCAATGGCAAGTGTAGAGGGGTAGGGTCTAGTGATGCTGCACACACACCCATTTTAAAAACAGATAAAACCAGACAGACAGGACAGATAGGGACATTCATTTCCATCCGCTGCGGGACGCTCTGCCGGAAAATCCATACTTTACCTCCATCAACCTCCAGAGAGCTAACATAGAGACTTCAATCTATCCACCTTCAGAGACCCAGACCAGACCAGCAGAGTAGAGCTGACGCAGACCGCTGTCAGCAGAACCAGAGAGCTGAACCGGAGTCCAGTCCAAAACCTGACCAGATCCGTGGCGAGGCCCATTCTATTTCTAAATATATTGTGAGTACATAGCAGAACTGTGCAGAACCAATCTCTTAGTTGAAATAATATAATTCAATCTATTTTAATCTAACCAGAACTGTCTCCTAGAAGTTGTACCTTGTCATTTTGCAAAACTGTCACTTGTCACTTTGAACTTTAAAATTTCAAATCCGAAAAACAACCTTCACAAAATCGCTCATATCTCCGCGACCGTTTGTCTTAGAGACTTGCAGTAACTTTCATCTGGAAGCTGAGATCCTAGGCTGTCCTAGGACCCCAAAACGATATTGTCCTTGTAGTTCCTCTGTAATCGCGCCCGGCGCACTCGGAAAAATCTGCCGCGGTTTGACATTTTGCCGCGATTTGCAAGTTTCTCCACGTGTAAAAATCTGCTGCTGCTTGCCTTCCGTTAAAGAAAAAATTTGTTTAACCTGCCAATCATTCCTGAATCATGGCAAGAGTGAGCCTGGACTAATATTAACTAGATACCACTCACCCTGAACCTCTAGAGGGAATTAAAAGCATTTTAGCATATTTTTCACTTCATTGCCAGCACATATAAAAGCATTTTGGGCCTGTGTTTCAAACTTCTGTAGTCTAAGCTTGCTGGGGTGAACTGAATCACATTTGATTGTGTGCCTTCCTTCCATTTCCTTGCATTGCATAAAAGGGGGGGGTGAATTGTCCAAGAAAGTGATTACATTGTCTTTTGCTGAAATCCTATCAAGTTATTTTCTGTACGGCATTTCATTCACATTGCATCCATTTGAAACCATAAAAGTATTGTTGCTATCTTATCCATCCTATAACCACTCATCATTGATTATAAAGAAGTGTGCTAGTGCCAGACCATCCATTATTGATTACTGATCAGATTAAGTGTGATATCCAATTATTAATTTATTATAAAGTGTGATATATACATATATTGTTTAAATTATCAAATAAACCTTTTAAACTTGCAAAACAGAACTACTTCTTGGCTCAGTGGGGTCAGGAGGATTCCAAGAGAGGGGTGTTATATAGGGGTAGTCATCCAGAACGCATGAACTGGACATAAAGATATATCAATAAGGGTTTTCATTCAGTAATATAGACTAGGCGTTGACTTAGCTGTAGTGTTGAATTGAATCCTCTTACAAATTGGGGGCTCGTCCGGGATGTTTGGGTTAGATCTATCACTTGTGCAGATTAATACAGTGTGCCAGCTGATCAGATACACATATCCGGTCGGATCACCACGCTGTGTTACGCTGTAAAGCACTCCTCAAAGGAACGCTCTAAGGAAAAGGTCTGTTTTGCAAAAATAAAATACAAACTTATGTAAGTCAGGACAGAGACCAATCTCTAGAATGACGACCTTAGTAGACATGAAAATAGCCAGAGAGCACTTCTTACATAAGTTATTTGTGAGAGGTGAGTGGACTCACCAGGACCAAACAGTCTGGTTGCAGGCCATCACGCAACAGGTCACGGAAACAGGGTCAGATATATGGAGAGATCAGGGTCCCTTACATGTGGCCCTGAGTGAACTATATATGTCCTCTAAGGCCAAGGATGAGCACAACAAGATTGCCAGGGTAGCGGCATATTTATATTTACATATGGGAGCCATGCAGGACAAATGTGCTGAAGGCCAAGATTTGGCGAGTAGGCAACTGCTGGCATTACAGAAGGCCCAATCTGATCTGGACTCTTCTGAGCAGAGGCTGCAGAGGAGCCAGGAGTCAGAAAATGATAGTAGGCAGTATATCATTAAAAGAAAAGAGGACATGGATATACTGCAACAGGAAAAGGCTGACCAGGATACTAGATTTCTGGCCCTGCAGAAGGAGCACCAAGACAGTTTGGACTCCTTACTGCAGAGCCAGAAAAAGCTGGAGCAACAATTAGACTTTAACAGGGCATGCACGGAGCAGGTAGCCACCCTGCAAAGTCATCTAGATAGAGTGAAGGTAGAGAGCAACAAGCTGATTTTGAAAGACCTGGATACCCAGGCAGAGTTTGACGAAGGATGCCAGAAAGCTGGTGCCTTTCAAAGGCAGAGGGACGACCTGGCGGCACAAATGCAGGCTCTTAGTCAGGAAAGAGACGCCTTAGGCCAGGAAGTCTGCCATTTAAAAAGAAAAATGGAAGAAAATCACCTGGCCCACCAGGGACTGGGTGACCTCCAAAAAGACCACCAGAACTTGTTAGAGCACACCAGGAGGGTGGAGGATGCTCTAGCAAGAAAGGAGCAGGCCAATAGGGACACAGCTCAGGAGGTAACCCTCCTGCAGAAAAGACTGGCCCAGTGCTCCAGGACCAATCAGGAAACACAGAGAGAGAATGAGGCTGTCTGCCAGCACAATGATAGACTCCAACAACAGGTAGCGATGCAGGAGCGATTGATAGAGTCTAGTAAGGCCTTAACTGAGGAACTGAAAGCGCAGGCTCTTGCATTGCAACAGGGAGCAGGGGCGGATAGAGATGAGGTTCGCTGGGAAAGGGAAACTCCTGAGCATAACCTCAGGAGCCCTAGTACCAGAGGCTTTTATCTCTCTCAGTCCCTGGACTCTGCCACCCCCATGTCCCCTGGCGCACATGAGCACAGGGCCACAAGGATGGCAGATTACTATCCAGCCAGAAGCATGGGCCTCATAGGCCAGTACCACCCAGGAATGGAGGGGCGGGCATCCGGGTATGGGCACCCAAGCACAGTGCAATTTAATGGGGAACCCCAGGAGAGTAGGCCCATTAAGGGCATCCTGAAAACCTCTGCCCAGTTAGGTCAGTGGAGGGGGTACCCATCAAATCCTGGCAGCAAGGAGGGATCTGAAGACTCCTCTGAGTGGTACAGGACACAGGAGACCAGGTCCCCACATTCTGCCAGCCATTCCCAGGCTCGCAGAATCCGGGAAAACCTGGAAGAACAGACGGGAACCTCTGGGAGCAGTGCCTCTGAGTCAGAAGATGAATGGACCAGGGTTACCCGGACCAAAAGGGCCAATAAGGCAAAAAGGGCCTTGCTTAAGGACCCATTGAAGCAAATAAAGGCAATCAGGAATGTCATCACGCCTTATCATAAGAACGCCAAGTACTCTGTTTGGGAACACTTGGAGCTCTATGAGCAAATGATGGAGACTTTTCATTTGAAGGACAGCCAAAGCTGTATTCAATATGTAAAGTGGACCTTCTCCCCGGAATACTCCAGTTTCTTTGCGGGGCTGGAGGACCAAAATCATTTAAGATGGTCCACTTATAAGGCGGCCATCTTGAAACATTTTTCTACTCATAGAAATCCTCAAGAGGCTCGCAAGGCAGCCTACAATTTACAATGTGGGGAGGATGAGGCCCCACAAGAATTTGTGCAAGAACTGAAACGTGCCTTTGCGCAGACCACCAGAAGGGTGCGCACAGACAGCAGAGAATTTGTCAATACATTTTTCCATGCCTTGCCCAAATACATAATGACCCAGCTCGTGAGGGATTTTCACGAGAAAAGATCTTTAGACTGGGTCATTGAACAGGCTACCCGGATCTATGAGGTGCAGAAACCGGTAGATAGCAAAAGTAATGCCCAGAAAAACCCCAAAGCCAACAGCACCCCTGCTGCTGCCAAGGTGGCAGAGGTAAAGGTCACCCCCGTTTTGGATTTGGAGATGGGGGGGCCTAAAAACCTACCTGCACCTAATAATCCTAAGACAGAAATCCCTCGGGACAGTCACAGGCAGGGAGTGAAAGAGGTAGTCCCCCCAATGGGGTCCCTTGCTCTCCTGACTATGTAAGTCCTCGCTACAAAGGTAACAGTCCAATCCTGGGTTATGTGTGGACTCCCCCAGCCCAAGGGGGGGGATCCAACCGAGCACCGAACCCAGGGAACTTCCCTCCAAACTTCCCACAGGAGGGCAGAAATTTTCCAAATACTGGGCAGAACTTTTTCCCCAGGTATCCACCCAACTTCCAACCCCAAAATCATCCATCCTTCTTTCCCCAATTCCCTGAGCCCAGACAACCTAATCCGGGAGAGGGGAGGCCAAGGGTGGAGGGGTACCCAAATCTTCCCAACCAGGGGTACTACCAAAGAAGGTATAGCTACCCTTCCCGGGATCAGCCCAGGGGAGAAAACAGGGCCCCGTATCAGCCTGAGCGGGTTTCCCAGTTAGAGCGCCAGGTTCAAAACATGGCGCTGGATCTGGGTCACATACTGAGGGCTCAGCAGAACCCTCAGATCGGCATGCCAGCGCAGAACGCACCCAACTCTGGACCTGGTGCTCCAGAACAATGACGGGGGCAGCACCCCGATAACACACCAGTTCCCAGGGAGGAGGCACAAAGGGAAGGGGGGTGTAAAGCCTTGGAGGAAGCTTCCTTCCTCACTTGTAAACAGCCCCTGGAAACCCAGGAACCGGAAACAAAATCTCCTGCCCCTGAAAGTCTGCCTCCTAAGGAGCAGAGGGGTGGTAGGAGAAACAAAATACCCAAACAGACTCAGTTTGAGGAGGAGGTACAGATCTTCCAATTTGAGTGAGAGGGATCCTCAGAGGATCCTGGGAAAAGGATCTTCTCCTTCAGAGATGGGGCAGCTCCTCCCAAAGAAAAATGGGTCCCTAGGGATGCAAATCCAGACTGGGGAGATGTGGAGACTGAGCTACCGCCGCCCACCATCTCATCCCAGAATCAACAGCAAGAAAATCCCCTGGTTCAAACCCATCCTGGGGACTGCCTCCTAAAAGGGGGGGGGCGGCCCAGAACTGGAACCAGGGGAACCCACAATGGCTCTGATCTCCAGTTGCCAACTTTTTCTTTCATATTCGCAAGACTCTCCACAGAATTGTGCCCAAATCTCTTCTCTCGCCATGTCCAAAACCAGAAAATTAGCCCACCAGTTGTCCAAAAATGTACATTATCTGTGCCCCCTTGAGGAGAAGGAGGGAAGATATTATGCCCCGGTACAAGTACAGGGGCAGGGTACAATCTCAGCGCTGTTGGACACTGGATCTCAAGCTACCCTTCTGTCCAGAAGGGCCTTTGATGAACTGAATGCAGGAAGGGGGGAGAATTATCGTATTCCTCTCACCTCTCTTCCTGGACAACTCCAGAACTTCGACAGGAAGGAAATTCCCGTTGAGGGGACTGCAGATTTGGACATTAAATTGGGCGACATAAGTTGAAACACCCGGTCATAGTTGTGACCCCAGAGGGCACCCCTTGTTTACTAGGGAATGACCTCCGGAGAAGGTTGTCACCCCTAATAGATTGCGTAAACAAGGTCCTCTGGACCCAGACTAGCCGACCAATAAAATTAAAACAGAGTGTCAACCATGTTAGTTTAAACGGCACATGCCACATGGTTGAACAAAAATCTGACCAAGTAGAATTCCACTTCCAGAATAACCAAATTCCAGACGTGACAGTAATAGCAGTAGGACAACAGACTGGTGATGGGGGGTCCTCTCTATTTCTGAAAATCAACCTTCCTTCCAGTTTAAAGTGGTATTCCACACTGGAAGGAAACACCCTGAAATTCTTTACTAACCCACAATCAGAAACTCCCACTCCGATAGTCCAGAAAGATGTGAAATCAGCTCAGAGCCTGGCTGAGATTCAGCAAATTGGAGAGCAGTTGTTCATCCCTGTTCAGTTAAATGATGGGAAGGACTCTGTTCTCGCTCGAGTGTGCGTGAACAATGGTAAGAGCTTCATCAGCGAAGCCATGTTGCGCCAACTCCCAAAAGATCCAGCCATTCCCACCTTCAAACTGATAGACAAATGGGAAATGGACCTGGAAGCACCTAATTCCAAACACCTCCTGCCAAGCAGGTGTATGCTCAAAATCTCCATTGGCAACAAGAGCATAGTCCACAATTGTTGGGTCGTGCGAGACGTCACTGCCGCCTTTTACTTCGGCAGTGACATTCTCAATCGCTTTGCCATTAGTTTGGACCTAATAAACTTCAAAGCTTGGTCCCGATTAGCGGATAATCCCATGGGCTTTGATGATCCAGAAAAAGCATTTAGGTCAGCTCAATTGCTACCTTATGCGGTTGAAATTCAGATTAAAGAGGAAGTCACCATCCCAGAAAGGACCCGACAATTCTCCCTGGAAGTGAAAGTTAAAAGGGGACAAGAGTTGAAAAACCCTGATGCTTTCATACATCTAAATGCTTCTCTCCAACAGCAAGGGTTGGGGGTAAACCCAACTCCATTAGTCAACATAGAACATGACACCATTCCAATAGAGGTGGATAACAGCGACTTAAAGAGTATTACTCTAGCCGCAGGCACCATTATTGGAATGGCGGTTGATGACCGACATTTCTCCATTGATCTTGGAAATGAACTGTTAGGACCAATCCCCAAGGACTGTTTTGGCAGTGACAGTGATGACAATACAACACCAGACAGGATTTTTACCCGGCATGGGGGGAACTTCCTGGTGTACACTTCCTGCCCCTATGGTAAGGAAGATGTGACTTGTGACTTTAGGCGGGATGAGGTGATTTTCCAGGTCCATGAGGGCTGCCTTTCCCACCTGAAGCCTCCGGTCCAAATCAGCACTCTGACCAGGGACTTCTCCACCCAGCTGGAGGAGGCAGCGGAGATAGCCAAACCAGAAGTCTTTCCAGGCTTCAGGCAGATGGTGGAAGAGAGAGTCAACCTAGCTGATTCCTGTGTGACTCTGGAACAAAAGCAAAAGTTGAAACAAGTTTTCTTGGATTTCCAAGATCTCTTTGCGGTAGACTCATATGACTGTGGTCGCACCGACATCCACACAACAACAATCCCCACGGACCCTGGCATGACTCCTGTGTTTGTGAAGCAATATCGCTTGCCTCTCGCATCAATGGAGTTCCTTACTGAAATAATTAAGAACCTTGAGTCCCAGGGAATAATCCGTCCAGTCCACAGCACCTTCAATAATCCGGTGCTGGGAATATTGAAGCCAAACGGCCAGAGGAGACTCTGCGCCGACCTCAGGGAGCTCAACAAACGGGTCCATACTTCCCGATGGCCTCTGCCCTACATTGACCAAGGGCTGGCCCAGATTCAGGGGTCACAGGTATTCACTGCAATAGACCTGACCAATGGATACTGGACCGTGCCTGTCAGCAGGGAGGACCAATACAAACTGGCTTTTACCTTTGGGGGCCAGCAGTATACATGGACCCGGACTCCCTTCGGATACCTCAATTCCGGTAATGAGTTCAATATTTTCCTACATAAGGCCATGCCCGACCTGGGTGCGAGGGGTAACCTGGCTTATGTAGATGATGTCCTCATCAAAAGTTCATCTGTGGAGGCCACCAGGGGGCGCGCAGGCAATGGCTGCCTGAGCGTGCTGCTCTCCCCGAAGCCAGGCGTCCAGCGGGATTCGAGCCCCCCCGAGACCCCCCCGGCGGGACCAACACGGCGGACGGAGCGGGTGAACCCCCAGGGCCCCCCGTGGGAAAAAGAACGGAGCCCGCAGACCCCGGGGTTCCCGAGGAAGGCACAGCGGAGGAGGACGCGGCCCGGACGCGTGAACGCGTCCGAGCGAGCACCGCGTCTGAGGCCCCCTCGCCGCGACGAGTAGCCGCAGGCCCGGAGGCCCGGCGGCGGCTTGGGAGACGGGCTCCCCCCTCGCCCCACCACCCGGAACAGAGGAAAGGAGGCACAGCGACCGGCCAGGAGCCCCCGTGGCTGGCCCCGCTCGAGCGGAGAGGTCCGGCGCTCGGCCTTCCCCGCCCCCATCGGGCTGCCGTGGACCGCGGGGTCCCGGAGGAGGGGGGCGAGGGGAGTGAGCGACAACGACGCGGAGGGGCCCAGACCTGCCCCCCCCCCCCCGCTGGCGCGAGTGGGGACAACCACCCGCGCCTCAAGAACACCGCGGGGAGGACCCCCGTGGTGCATCGATTCCGCCCTGCCCCCCCCCCCTGCGGAAGGAAGAACTCAGGGCGGACGGGGTGAGAGGCCCCCGCCCGCCGTTGGTGGGGCGTGTGCCCGCCCCCACCTCCCCACACACCACAAGATCCCTCGGGCGCAACGCCGAGGCGGAGGAGCCCTCTGCGCCTGCGGAAGGAAGAATTCAGGGCGGACGGGGTGAGAGGCCCCCGCCCGCCGTTGGTGGGGCGTGTGCCCGCCCCCACCTCCCCACACACCACAAGATCCCTCGGGCGCAACGCCGAGGCGGAGGAGCCCTCTGCGCCTGCGGAAGGAAGAACTCAGGGCGGACGGGGTGAGAGGCCCCCGCCCGCCGTTGGTGGGGCGTGTGCCCGCCCCCACCTCCCCACACACCACAAGATCCCTCGGTCGCAACGCCGAGGCGGAGGAGCCCTCCGCGCCCACGGGCCCAGGCCGCACGGGCCAGAAGAAGCGTACCGCGGGGTCCCGGTGCAGGGGGGCGAGAAGAGTGAGCAGCAGCAACGCGGAGGGGTCCGCCCCCCCCCCCCCCCGGAACGCCGCGGGGAGGACCCCCGGGACATACCGATTCCACCCGCACGGGCCAGAAGAAGCCCCGGAGCACGGGGAACGACATCGAGAGGGGTGTGAGGCCCCCACCCAGGAACGGGTGGGGCGTGTGCCCGCCCCCCCTAGGCAAAGGCTAACCCCCAGGAATGAGCCTAGCCCCCATCTGAACCGCGGAGGGAGTTCGGATACTGACCCGGAGCGGGTGGGGCTCGACACTGCTAAGTGCAGGTGAACATCAGATGAACTGGCGGGAAGCCCTACAGGGATACCGTTTCCAGGAGACCCCCAGAGGCAACATGAGCGCGGACCCCAAGGAAACCATGGCCCGACAGGAAGATGCGGCCCCCTCGTCGGCAGCAATGGAAAGAGGCTTTGCCTCGATCTTGCAGGAAATCAGGGACATGCGTTCAGATATAGCCCAGAAATTTGAAAAAATGGACCAGAGGGTGGACAAGGTCGAAGATAGACTATTACAAGTGGAGGCCAACCAATCATCGACAGCAGCCCAGGACATACAACTATGTATGAGGCTGGAAGCCCTGGAGAAGAGGGACGAGGAAAGGGCTCGACAGATGGACGACTTTGAAAACAGAGAGAGGCGGAACAACCTCAGAATTTTCGGGGTGCCTGAAGCGGAGGGGGAGACGGAGAGGGACGTCATTCGAATAGTGAAGGATATCATCACCCTCCTATTCGCAGAGGCAATGACAACCGAGCCAACATTCGACAGGGTGCATAGGGCAGGGGGCAGAGCGGGGGCCCCCCGGTCTATTTTGGTCCGCTTCCACTATTACTCCGAGAAGACAAAGGTGCTGGAGGAGGCCCGAAAGGCCAGAGAAATCACCTACAACAACGCCCAGGTCTCAATATATCAGGATCTTTCCTCCTACACGCTGGCCAAGCGCAGATCATGCCGACCCCTCACACTACTATTCAAGGAGCAGGGCGTGCGCTATAGATGGGGCTACCCCTTCTCCTTGAGCTTTGAATACAAGGGCCGACGCTCAACCCTGATCACGGAAGACGACATCCGGAACGCTATTCAAGAATATACAGCAGAACCGCACCCCCGGAGAGGCCCAGTGGGTCCAGAAAACCTCAGAACGAACAGTCCCGGTCCATCCGGGGAGAGGAGAAGGCGCACCGGCGCAAGGAAATTTCGGAAAATGAACACTCCATCTCCAGCAAAAGAGGGAGAACGGCACGACTCCGAGGACTGAGAACGGGGGTGACCTACTGAATCCGGGACGGACATGCGCAGATTCGGAGAGTGTACCACTACCACCGTCTCCACGAACAGCAAGTACAGGGGTCACATGGTCGAGATACGACCGGGGGGGACCGTTAGGGGCTCGAGGGGATGAGCTTTGTGGGTGAAATGCCTGGCCGAGGTGGGCAGGCTGGTGGTTCGGCCAAAAGCCAGCAATGGCAGAACTAATTGGCTGGACGCCGGGGAGGGGGGTGGGGGCATATTCGGGAGTAGGGGTTGTTCAGACACTGTTGGGACACGGTGGGCAGTTGGGGAGTTTCAGGCCCACCGGGGGGGGAGGGGGTGAGATCCGTAAAGTAGAACCAAGGGAGCATGCGAAGGAGAGAGACACGTGGGTAATGACTGAGAGGGAGGGAACCTGGGACTATGGCTGACAGTCTACCTGCCCTGGGAGTGGGATCCCTCAATGTACGAGGCTTGAATACGCCCACAAAGAGATCCCTGGTCTGTAGAGAGTTCAGAAGGGCCAACCTCGACATCCTCTTCTTGCAGGAAACCCACTGGCCACGGGGGAAGGAACCCAAAATCCGGGGAGGAGGTATCGGGGAGGTCTTCAGTGCCTCCCATAAAAACAAAAAGAGAGGGGTGGCCATCCTGGTTGCGAGGAACGTGGGGCTTGAGAAAGAGGCAGTGCTGAAGGACCCTGAGGGGCGCTACCTGATGGTGCGGGGAACCCTACAGGGAGACCCACTCACCCTAGCCGTCGTCTACGGCCCAAACGAGGGCCAAATCCAGTTTTGGGAAGAGGTGGGGGATAAACTTAAAGGCTTTGTCCATGGGACGGTGGTGGTGGGGGGGGATTTCAACATGGTCCTGGACCCAATACGGGACAGGAAACGAGTCGGTCCCCAGGCCCCCAGGGCACTCGATGAGATCATGGCACGGGGCTTCCAGAGGGTCAACTCGGAGCTGGGCCTGGTGGACACGGTCCCGTCCCCTAGAACGGACACCCCCATATTCACTTACTACTCATCCGTACACACATCATTTTCCCGGATAGACTATGTCCTGGTGGATGAAACCTTGTACCCATTTATCTCTGGCCATAGGGTGGACCCAGTCCCCTGGTCCGACCACGACCTGGTTCGAGTCACCATAGCGAGAGGGGGCTTTAATGAACACAGGGGAAGATGGAAGTGTAACGACGCCCTCCTGAAGGACGAGGTCCTAGCCCAGGAAGTCCTTGACGCCATTACAGAATTTTTTGAATTCAATGACAACGGCGAGGTGCGTACACACACCCTGTGGGACGCGTTTAAAGCAACCCTGCGGGGAGTCCTGATCCGACTGGGAACCCGGAGGAAAAGAGAGAGGGAAGCCCAGGAGAGGCATCTGAGGGGAAAAATTGCCCAACTTCAACCGGGAGGCTCCCCCACGGAGCCCTTAGACCGGGACCGGGTGGCAGCCCTGGACGACTATAGGCTCCGACTAAAAGACCTTCTCCTCCACAAAACAGAGAGAAGCCTCCACCTGATTAAACAAAAGTACTATGAAAAGGGGGACAGGGCGGACAGGATTCTAGCTTGGAGGCTGAGGGAAGTACAGAAGAGTAGAATGGTGAAGGCAGTAAAGAACGAGGTGGGGGAGCTGGGGCATGACACTCCTCACATTGGAGAGGCCTTCCGCCGATACTACGAAAGGCTATACTCATCTGAGTACAGAGGGGACGGGGGGGAGATTGAGGAATTCCTAAACTCCATACAGGTCCCGTCTCTGACGAGGGAGTTGGCGGAGGGGTTGGAGGGTCCGGTGACTGAGGAGGAGGTGGAACATGCGATCAGCGGCATGAAGGTGGGCACTTCCCCGGGCGAAGATGGATACTCAGTGTACTTTTATAAAAGGTTTCGGTCGGCCCTCGCCCCCCACCTGGTCAGGGTGTTCAATGCGGTCCTGGAGGGTGGTCCACTCCCGGACTCCATGATGGAGGCAATCATTGTAGTGCTCCCCAAGGACGGTAGAGACCCCACGGAGTGTTCCTCCTACCGCCCGATCTCCCTGCTGAATATTGATGTTAAGATCCTGGCCAAGGTCATCGGGAGCCGGGTGGAGGGGGTCCTACCGAAGCTGGTCCATGGGGACCAGGTGGGGTTTGTTAGGGGGAGACAGGGCTCGGACAACATTCGCAAGTCCATAGACCTGTTTCATTACGCCCAGGTGTCGGACCTAGATGCGAGCGTCCTCTCCCTGGACTCAGAAAAGGCATTCGACAGGGTCGAGTGGAGGTTTATGGAGCTCACTCTCCGGAAGATGGGCTTCGGGACCCACATTAGGGACTGGGTGGCCGCACTGTACAGGGCCCCTAGGGCCAGAGTACAAGTGAATGGTAGACTGACGGCCCCACTCCCTCTATCGCGAGGAACAAGACAGGGATGCCCACTATCCCCATTGATTTATGTCCTAACTATGGAACCTCTGGCAATAGCAATCAGATCACACCCAGACATCAGGGGGATCAGGAGAGGCGATGTAGAATTCAAGCTCTCCCTGTTTGCAGATGACATTCTGGCCTATCTGGTGGACCCAAGATCCTCACTCCCACCTCTCCTGTCCCTGTTGTCCGCATTTGGGAGATTCTCAGGCCTAAAGATCAATACATCTAAATCAGTCCTCCTCCCTATGAGAACTCAGGACCCAGGACTAGACTCCCGGGACAGTCTGGGGGGAATAGCGGTGGGGAAGACCTCAATTCGATACCTGGGGATCCTCCTGACCAGGGACCTGCACAAACTCGCCCCTGCCAACTATGACCCTGTTATGTCACAGATCACCGCCGATTTAAGGAGATGGGGCTCCACGATCCTGTCCTGGTATGGCCGCATGACGGCAGTGAAGATGAATATACTCCCGCGCCTACTATACCTTTTCACCGCCCTCCCCGCCATCGTCCCCGACCAAACATTCAGGGTCCTCCAGAACGCGGTGCGCGAGTTTGTATGGCAGGGTAGGACCCCGAGAATCGCGAAGGCCGTTCTCACCCTACCTAGAGAGGAGGGGGGGTTCGGGCTCCCTGATTTTCACCTCTATTTCCGCGCCGCTCAATTGCGCGTCCTCTTGGAACACATGAGGGAAGGGATGGGCACATACTGGTCGTATCTGGAGGATATGGATGCGCACCCACTTAAGGTACGCGACCTCTTATGGGCCCCACCTAAATTCATCCCGAACAGACTCAAATCCCACCCAACACTGGGAGTTCTCTGGGCAATATGGAGGGAGGGCCCCCAAACGGCACACCTGACATCATGGCCGTCCCCGATGTCCTCCCTTTGGGGCCATCCACTTAGACTGGGAAACAAGGGGTTCCGTAATGCACAGTCCTGGTCGGACTCAGGGTTGGAATGGGCAGGACAATTGTTCAAAGAGGGAGACTTCCTACCATACGAGGACTTGCAGACCGCCCTCGGCCCGGAGACAATCTCCATATTCGAGTATCTCCGATTGAAGGGTATCCTGTGCGATCAAGCATGGGGCCAGCGGCTAAAGAGGCAGATGACCCCCTTCGAGAAACTACTCGATACTGCAACCTCCAGGAAGGGGGCGGTATCTGCAATGTACAGAATCCTCAACACGGTTGACCTGGAGAAGAGGAGGGGGTTCCGCACTTTCTGGAACGAGCTGGCCGGGGAAGAAATATCTGAGGATTCCTGGTCGAGGATATTCAAAATAGCATTTCACGGGAACCTGTTCACTGCAGACATGGAGCACAATTTTAAAATTCTACAGGGGTGGCACAGAGATCCCGTCAAACTGTCAAAAATGTTCACGGGAATTTCCCCCGCCTGCCCGAGGGGATGTGACCAACCAGGCACGAGGGGCCACATGTGGTGGCACTGTCCGAAAGCGCAGACATACTGGGAGAGGGTAAGGGGCTGGATCGCCGAAGTCACGGAGGAATCGCTTCCCCACAATCCCCTAACAATACTGCTGGGCCTCCCCCCAGAGGATACGGAGGTACACAGATACCCGAGGATGTGGGAAACAATGCTGAGGGCCGGGAGGGTGGCATTGGCCCAGAAATGGAAGAGCAGGGGGATGCCCACAAAGGAGGATTGGACACACAAGGTTAAAAACAGGTTCTTGATGGACAAATTAACAGCGATGATGAACAATGACATGAACTCCTTTCAGGCTAACTGGTACGGAGTACAGCAGATCTGGGGATGGGAGGTCCACTGAAGCTCGAGGAGGGAATGTGGAGGGAAATGAGGACCCACGTCCCGGGGGAGAATGGACGACATACAGCCTATCACGCAGTTGGAATTTTCTTGCTTTTTTTCCCGAACTCCGGTCATACAAAGTTTGCAACGCATCTCCCTGCAAAGGGGGTTCTACTGGATCCAAGTTAATGGGGGGGAGGGTTTGTTTTTTCCTTTTTTCTTCCTTTTTCTTCTCTGGGGGGGTGGGGGGGGGGCTCTTCCTCTTTGAGGGCTGATGACATGTTGAATCTATGGTAATGCTTCCAGCCTGTTTGTTATATTATGAAAATGTTAATAAAATTAAGTTTAAAAAAAAAAAAAAAAGTTCATCTGTGGAGGAACACATAGCAGAGATCCGTTATGTTCTGACGCAGTTGAGGGCCGCCGGAGCAAAACTTTCCTTTCAGAAAGCACAGTGGTGTAGAACCCGTGTTAATTTTTTGGGGCATGGGATTACTCCTCAGGGTCTCTGTCCCCAGGAAAAGAAAGTAGAAGCACTTCAGAAACTGAAAGACCCCACAACTCTGCGGGAACTAAGGAGCCTCCTTGGACTGACTAATTACAGCAGAAAGTTCATTGAGGGCTACGCAGAGATCACCAGACCCTTGATTCATCTCCTGAAGGGGGGGGTCAAGTGGGAATGGGGTCCAGAACAAGCCGAGGCGGTAAAACAACTCAAAAGAAGCCTCTCACAAGCGCCTTGCCTAGCTTACCCTGTCAGAAACAAGGAGTTCTTCCTGGAGACGGGGTTCTCTAATACGTGCTTGACGGCAGTATTATACCAAAAGCATGACAAGGTCAATAAAGTAATCTCCTATGCGAGCAAAACTTTATCCTCAGTGGAGGAAAAATTCAACGATTGTGAGAAGGCACTCCTGGCAACGGTGTGGGCATTGAAGAATTACCGCCCGTTTATCCAGGGGGAACACATCATAGTGGAGACTCCACACCAGCCTCTGCAATATCTCCAAAGTGACAGAATCCGGGCCGGAAATGTGAGTAATTCCCGAATTACTTCCTGGATTCTGTCAATGCAAGGCTTTCCTGTAGAGGTCAGATATGGCAAAAACAAGAAGAGTCCCCTCACGCAAGGTCTGGCTGACTTGCATGATTGTGCCAGAGAAAACTGTCTCGAGGACGAAAGTCTAAAAATCAAGGACAACATGGAGGCGTACCTTAATTCCCCACACAAAGTCTTTGAAGAAGACAAGTGTGAGGGAATGCCCACTGTGTATGTGGATGGATGCTCTTACCATGTTGACAACAATGGGGAGAAAGAACTGGTGGCCGGCGTAGGGAATGCATGGGTGAATGAGTCCCCAGAACCCTCCGCTGGGTACAAAATTGTTCCCCGAAGTAGTCAGGTGGCAGAATTGATGGCTGTGCATCAGGCCATCCTCACTGCTGTCCAGCATCAACTCCACGAACTGGTCATAATCACAGATTCGGATTATGTACGGAACGGGTTAGTGGAGCATCTGGTTAATTGGAAAACCAGAGGCATGTTATGTGCTAACAACAAACCCTTGAAACATGGGAAGTTGATCCAAAACATTGATGATCTGGTCACCTCGAAGGGAATGACCATCTATTGGAAGAAGATCAAGGGTCATTCCAAAGTAGAGGGACCAGACAAAACTGGAAATGACTTAGCTGATCAGCTGGCCAAAACCGGGGCCATCCAAGCGGATCTAATTGAGATTGAGTCCCTGTTGGGGGAAATCCAGGTCACTGCTATCACTATGTCCCAGACAAATGCTCACAACGACCTTTCAATTGCACAATAGAGTAGGGAGACCCCTGATGCTGATTTGATTACCGCTCAGAAGGGGGATCCAATAATTGGTAAATTTTACCAGCACCTTGAGGACCCTGAGAACTTTCCCCTGACGGATACCGATTACCCCGGGAAAGAGGACCTAAGAGTGTTGATGAAATGTCCAAAAATGTTCCGGATCCAAGACGGTTTGTTGGTAAGGAAATCCAAAGCTGGCCACGATCAGTGGGTGGTTCCTACCTCATTCCGAAGCCTGATGTTAAGTCACGCCCATGATGCGGCCACTGCCGGTCACAGGGGGTTTCACACAACATTGGAAATCTTAAGAGAGGTTGCATACTGGCCACACATGGGGCAGGACCTCGACCAATACTTGAAGGGGTGTCTTGTGTGTGCACAATTTCAGCCATCATCCCTCACGCACCGTGCGCCGCTCCAAAAGAGGGGGATGACACTGCCATGGTCAGATTTACAAATCGACTTTGTAGGCCCTGTGATTCGCTCTGCTAGGGGGAATAAGTACATGTTGACTGTGACATGCTTGTTTACCAAGTGGGTGGAATGTCTCCCAGCCCCAAACTGCAAGGCAGAAACGGCAGCTGCCTTGATGATTAACCACATCTTTTCCCGTTTTGGTCCACCTCAAAGGATTGAGTCAGACAGAGGTAGCCACTTCACCAGTGAAGTAATGACAAAGATGTGGGAGATACTGGGGGTCAAGAGAAAGCTGCATATTGCTTATAGACCAGCTTCTTCTGGAGCAGTAGAACGCTACAACCTGACAATTGTGAGCATCTTAAAAAAGTTTGTGGCAGATTCTGGGCCAAGTTGGGATATCCGATTACCTCTGGTCCTAATGGCCATCAGATCTACCCCTTCATCTGCAACCAAAATGTCACCATTTGAGTTGATGACTGGGCGCAAGATGGTGCTTCCGCAGCATTTGCTCTATAGGACCCAAGAGCAGACACTGATAAATGCCTCCCCTACTCATGAGTATGTGGAGAATTTAAGGAAACACCTCCAACATGCTTTTGCTTACGCTCAGCGGAATCTAGAAAGATCGGCTGATAGCATGAAGACCCATTATGACCTGAAAACTTCCAGGAAGGAATATCAGGTGGGAGACCGGGTCTATCTATAAAACTTCCAAAGGAAACATGCCAAGCAGCGCAAATTTTTGCCTACATGGAAGGGACCCTTTGAGATTATAGACAAGATCTCCCCTGTGGCCTACAAGATCCGCATCCCCAAAGGCGGTTTGGCAGAGGGGGAAGACAAGTGGGTCCACATTAACCAGTTGAAGTGTTGCCATCCCAGGCACACTCTGCAACAACTGGAGGAATCCTCTGGAATCCTAGAGGGTACTGTCTCAGATTAATTCAGTTCTAACTTATAAGATCCTACATATCGCCTATCAAATTCTGAGTTTCTCATTGTGGGTGTTTTGGTTTTTGAATGCAAAAAGAAATGTACATGTTCATATGTTTTGACTATAAATTCATATGCCACCCCACTATATCAATGGTGGGGGAAAAATGTCTATGAATAGGTATTGCCGCTCTTCCTTTGTCGTCCTAGGAGAAAGAAAACCTGGAGGCTGGCCAAGGAGGACGATCTGGAGACCGGGAGCAGAGACGCAAGGGGCCCAGTGGACCGCCCAATACTCCCATCAGGACCGGCGAGGAGAACCGATCGATCTGACCGGATGGAGGAAAAAATGCTGAACTGTGCCATCTATTGGAAGAAGATGAGGAAACATCCCAGGTCTTGCGAGTCCCATCAGTGAAACAGAATGGCCATCGCAAGAGGGGGGCTTGTGGGATGTTTTTACCCATGCATCCGAGCCCTACCTCAAAAACTGTGCAGTACTGGCATTGAAAACATCATGATGGCCAGAGCTTCCCAGAAAATGCCCAGGGAAGTGCATGAAGAATAGGCTGCCACCCATTTTTGCCGATGTTATGGGCACAGAAGGGCACTGCCTAAAAACACCATTGGACTACCCACACAGTAGCCTGAAACCATTGGGAATGGCAATGCTGATTGCCAAAAGCAACCTAGAATTGTGGGGGATTCATGTTCTTAAATCCCAAAAATGGGTGCATTACCAGTACTCACCACTATCCAAAAGCCGGCGTTTTAAAACAACACCAGATTTTACTTTTTTGTAGAAAACTGAATAAATGAACCCAAAGCAGGCCAAAGAAAGACTTACTGAGAGGTGGATCCAATGTAAAGTTATATTCTGAAGTGACTTGAAGGTTTATAACAAGACTGGCTGAGCTGTGGATTTCAGCAGTTTAAGTAAATTTGGACTGAAAGACACTAAAAATCTAAATGTTTAAAAGAAATGAGTGACCTACTTTTGAGTGTCACATAGGTTGCAATTGTTTAAATGTCATAGTTTTAAACTTAGAATCAGCATTCTAGCTGCATATGTAAAAAATTGTTAGTTATTCGAATGCAGAAAACTGGGGAACAGAAATGACATGTAGCTAAAAACTGGCTTAAAGAGATTCCAATTTTGCCTGGCAACTACCCCCATCAGGAGTGAAACTTGATTCACAAGTAACTTCCCAGGCCTGGCTGTTTCCTGCTGGCCACACTAAGGATATGCCATCTCTCTGATAATTGAATTAAGGGGAGCCCCCACATAATGCAGGAGCTCTGAACAATGCAACCCCCTTCACCCAGGCAGATGGTTTATTGCAGATGTCGTAAAACAGCTTCCTCTTGGCAGAAGCTGGGAGGGGCAGGGTCTCTGAGCTTGGCAGAAACTGGAAAGACTGGTTTCTGTACCATGTGACCTGAAAAGACACACCCCTGTAGCCAGAATATGGTTTTAGAAAAAGATGGATCATTCATAGAGCGGACTTGTGAAAATTATTTAAATGATACCATAATTCTTGTGATTTTTCTGCCCACATTTTAAGACGTGTTAGGACCCGGTGGTATGTTCAGGGGGGTTTTAGCGGAAAAGAGGATATTACTCAAAATGTGTGCATGTGAAAAATCTGACACTTCATCAACTAATGTCCATACTCCTTGCGCACATGTGTGTAAATTTGGGTTAATGTCCGAAATTGCAAAATCAGTTAAAAAGTGCAAATGTTGCCATTTCTGAATGCAAGCCCCCAGGAAGAGCAGATTTGGACAGGGTATACCTCCTGTGATATGTGATGGGTGCGTGTAATTTTAAACAAATGTGTACCTGTGCAAATATGTTTTTTTTTATCAAATATAGATTGTGTGCAATTTGACAGGGGAGGATCCTCTGACCCATAAAACCTACAGCATCACTCTGACTCACAGTTCCTTCCCAATCATGGGAGAGTTTAGAATTGGGCCAATGGCAAGTGTAGAGGGGTAGGGTCTAGTGATGCTGCACACACACCCATTTTAAAAACAGATAAAAGCAGACAGACAGGACAGATAGGGACATTCATTTCCATCTGCTGCGGGACGCTCTGCCGGAAAATCCATACTTTACCTCCATCAACCTCCAGAGAGCTAACATAGAGACTTCAATCTATCCACCTTCAGAGACCCAGACCTGACCAGCAGAGTAGAGCTGACCCAGACCGCTGTCAGCAGAACTAGAGAGCTGAACCGGAGTCCAGTCCAAAACCTGACCAGATCCGTGGCGAGGCCCATTCTATTTCTAAATATATTGTGAGTACATAGCAGAACTTTGCAGAACCAATCTCTTAGTTAAAATAATATAATTCAATCTATTTTAATCTAACCAGAACTGTCTACAAGAAGTTGTACCTTGTCATTTTGCAAAACTGTCACTTGTCACTTTGAACTTTAAAATTTCAAATCCGAAAAACAACCTTCACAAAATCGCTCATATCTCCGCGACCGTTTGTCTTAGAGACTTGCAGTAACTTTCATCTGGAAGCTGAGAACCTAGGCTGTCCTAGGACCCCAAAACGATATTGCTAGTCCTTGTAGTTCCTCTGTAATCGCGCCCGGTGCACTCGGAAAAATCTGCCGCGATTTGACATTTTGCCGCGATTTGCAAGTTTCTCCACGTGTAAAAATCTGCTGCTGCTTGCCTTCCGTTAAAGAAAAAATTTGTTTAACCTGCCAATCATTCCTGAATCATGGCAAGAGTGAGCCTGGACTAATATTAACTAGATACCACTCACCCTGAACCTCTAGAGGGAATTAAAAGCATTTTAGCATATTTTTCACTTCATTGCCAGCACATATAAAAGCATTTTGGGCCTGTGTTTCAAACTTCTGTAGTCTAAGCTTGCTGGGGTGAACTGAATCACATTTGATTGCATTTCTGAGAACTGTGTGCCTTCCTTCCATTTCCTTGCATTGCATAAAAGGGGGTGGTGAATTGTCCAAGAAAGTGATTACATTGTCTTTTGCTGAAATCCTATCAAGTTATTTTCTGTACGGCATTTCATTCCACATTGCATCCATTTGAAACCATAAAAGTATTGTTGCTATCTTATCCATCCTATAACCACTCATCATTGATTATAAAGAAGTGTGCTAGTGCCAGACTATCCATTATTGATTACTGATCAGATTAAGTGTGATATCCAATTATTAATTTATTATAAAGTGTGATATATACCTATATTGTTTAAATTATCAAATAAACCTTTTAAACTTGCAAAACAGAACTACTTCTTGGCTCAGTGGGGTCAGGAGGATTCCAAGAGAGGGGTGTTATATAGGGGTAGTCATCCAGAATGCATGAACTGGACATAAAGATATATCAATAAGGGTTTTCATTCAGTATTATAGACTAGGCATTGACTTAGCTGTAGTGTTGAATTGAATCCTCTTACATACCCCAGGCATTTTGGTGAAATGACATCCCTGCATGAAGCTCCTCGCCCACTCATTGTTTTTTCCCACCTTAATTACTGTTCTGTACTTCTTCTTGGTCTTTCCTCCCCTCATCTTGCCCTCTTGCATTCTGTTCTTTACTCTGCTCCCGACCCGTTCCCATGTCACCCCTTCTCTTATCTCCACCTCTCTTCTCTCATGTAACCTTTATCTTCTCTTCCAATGTCTCTTCTTTGTCTTCACATCTCTCCACCGGCTTGCCCCCCCCCCCGCCGCCTCCTCTCTTTGGTCTCTTTACACATCGCTGCATGGTCTCTCCACTTCTTTCTGTCCCTAAACCACCCTGTGCTTCCTTTCCGTTCCGCTCTTTCGCGCTCCATGCTCCCAAACACTGGGACTCCCTTCACCTACCTATCCGCTTCTCCCCGTCCTGCCATGTCTTTTGGAACCAGCTCAAAACCTATCTGCGTCAGTCGTTATCCCAAGCTTGCTTTTTTGTTTGTTTGTTTATTTTATTTATATCGCGCACCTGACCCGGAGGTAATTGATTCTGTCTCCCTGTTTTTGCACTTCCATTGGTTTTATATTTACCGCTGTTACTTTTAATAACTGTTAAAGTGCTTCAGAGAGGTCACTCTATTAATAAAATTAAATACAGATGCAGTTTGAACATTTGACCATATACAGGAAACATTGGAAGACGCCAAGACGATCTTGGTTCTTCGAATTGGTCTGCTAAGAGCCATTTCTGAGCTCCCCAGTAGGAATTCACTTTCTATATGTGACGAGGGGGCTTCAATTTCTCTATATGTGTATGTACACATATAGTAGCATATCTCAGTGGCAAGGGTAGTATCGCTCAATGGCAACGCACTCGTCTTGGAAGCAAGACGACGTAGAGCAACACAGGTTTGAATCCCATGCTTAGAAACCTCTTCGGTATTAAGCGCGTTATAAATAACCAATTATAATTATGAGGTCAGTGTTTCAAGGGGCTAGAGGACTTAACCACATATACACAACAGACATAGCCCTATGGCACAAACACAATTAAGGATAACGTCCTTAGAGGAGCAACTTCTTGTGCGTAAGGTGTGGAGGAGGGTGGACACCAGCAGAGGTGGCATGCGCTCGCTTCGGTGCAAGCAAACCACGCCCTTCCTTGTCATCCTCTAAACATGTTGTCGGATTTCGCACGAGACTTAGGAGTTAGCAAGGTAGCTCACGAGTTAAGCGCTCACTGCTGACATCCCTCCTTACCAAGTTGTTGAAAGGAATAGCTTCACACCTATTATGAGACCTCTTCGACATGAGAGGCACGCTGCTGGAATCACTATATACAAATATGTTAGTCTTTTTATTAATATTATTGTAATACTCTTTCCTGTCCATTGGAGCACCCAAGGAAACACATCATGCGGAGGCAGCACATTTAAAGGAGTAGTTTACTAGGCATGCCAGTTAAATAAGTCTCATATTCTGGATCGCTAAAGCAGGCTCACTAAGAAGATTATGTGAACACTTCTTATTGAAGTTTACATCAGGGAAAATAACACCTGCCCACGAAGACACAATGACATCATTTTTTTAAAAAGTGACCTAAAATATTCAAGGAGTTACTGGCCGGACAGGTGTAATTCCTGGCCTTGAGTTGCTGCAAGTGGCAGCCCAGCGACCGTCCAAATAACTGCTTTCAGGAAGCTCTGTTGAGATGACTTTGTTTTCTGGGAGGTGGAGTTGGAGGTGTTGGATTTGGGTAGTCAGCATGGCGGGGTATCACCCCATATTTTTGCTGCAAAAAATGCTGAATCCCAAAATGGCGAATTCCAGAATTCCAGATGCCACATTTAACTACATATATATGTGGTGGTTGACGGAGGGCCGGGGTTTAAAAAAAATGTGGGGGATACGGGAGACTCCACATTTATATGTGGTGAAATGGGGGTATTTTGGGATTCAGTATTTTATTCTGGAAAATATCACAAAGGTCCAGGGGTGAACTTGCCTGTAGGAAACTCTGGAGATTTGCCGCTTGGGCTCTGCACCCTGGGCCTCTTTTGTGTGGTAGTTCCACATTTTCTCATAGGAAAAGGGTTGGGCTTGCTCAAAATGTATAAGTTGGGGCCACTTTGAACATTATTTCCAGGGCCTCTTTTGGCTCCCAGTCCACCCCTGCATAAGTCCCATGGCAGACAGCCTTCCTCCTAGATGTTTTGACAGGAGTATTAGCATAAGCTCCCATGTGGAGGAGGGATGTGATCACACAGAGGTTGATTTGATTTGAGAGGTTATTTATAACGCGCTTAATACCCAGAGGTTTCTAAGCGCGGACCCGGGGATCGTACTTCTGTTGCGGCGTGTCGTCTTGCTTCCAAGGCGAGCACGTTGCCCCTAAGCTATCATCCCGAGACTTGCAGAGAATGTCAAGACAAATCGAGGCGGGGCCACTAGCGATGCTTCATCATGGCTACCTTCGGCCTGGTGGGCAAAGCCAGGAGTAGTTTGGGGAATGAAACATACGGTGGTGATTTGGATTTGGGGTGAACTATTATCAGTAGCATGAAAGGGCTGAGCAGGAAAGGAGGGTGCTGAAGTGAGAACGAGGCTCGGTCAGGAGGCGGACCATCCATGTGCAAATGCCGGGAGGAGCACCCTGTGCTCACGTGGGTGCATGTAGGCAGCACTAGTAGCGCAGGGAGGTACTGGATGAGGCAGAAGGTCAGTGGTGCTGCTGGACATTACCTGCTGTGCCCGGCGACCGCTGTGGATCCGTCCATGCCGCGACCGATGCAGGCCTTCGGATTGACATTAGGGCCCCACAGCACACCAGGAACCAGCAGGCATGGGAACAGTCCTCTATCAACTCTATGTCTGGCACATTTTGTACAGAATGCAAAGGGCCTGCAGCTCTCGCGTGAATGAGAATGAGCAAGGTGTGTCATCTGCTGTAGGGCATGTCTCCGCTAGAATCCTCCTAGCCCAGGGCATGAACTCCGAGTGTCTGTGCTAAGTGCTGTAATCTAGGAGCCAGACCTCACCATTGCTCCTCCAACCAGCATGCTTGCATTCAAGTATTCAGTGCATCCAAAAATCTGCAGCACTTTTGCAGTTTCATGAATCGAGGTACAGTACATCAACTGGTTCCCCATTCCTCCATCTTAAATTGAAGCTGACTGTTCTGCCATTTTCTGTACAATCTGCACCCCCAGAATAATAATTCTACTTTTTAAAGTGGCACACCAAGGAGGCAGAGCCTTTTCTGCACCGGTTGCTCAATTGTGGAACTAGGTCTCTTAATTCATCAGTTATCAAATATCTATTGCCAATTTCTCCCCTTAAGAGTCTGTGGACTGCTTTTTGAATTCTAGTTCAAAGGTAGCACTTTAGACGCACCCCTTATGCTTTAAAAATTCTCATTTTGAAACAAAAAAGCCGTCACACTTGAACAAATATTTATTATATTCCCAAGTGCCAGTCCAGCGTGTACTTGCCTGCATTCAGAACCATTCAGAACCTTTTCATATGCTCAATTGTTGTACCCAATCTTCTGCCGAGGCTGGGTTTTTAATGGAACAACAAAATAATAACTTACACGCAAATTAGGGATGAATGGAGACTATTAAAGGGACATGCGGATGCTTTGGTTCTTCCACTTTGCAGTAGGAGCAAGTCAAAGAGACTCTATAGGGCCTCATTACAAGGTGGCCGGTAAGCCGCCTCGGCAACATCGGCTTACCGTTTCCGTTGTCCGATATCCTGGTATTACCGGGATATTATGGGCAGAGGAGTACCAGTAAGTTCACATTCCCATGGCGTCCCATAGGACACGAAGGGATGGGAACCACTGGAACACCAGCACTGTTATACAGATATAATAAAAATGTGTTGTAGAAGGCTTGGAGTACTAATGGTCAACTGTCATCTATTGTACTTTTTCATAGGCTACCCTTCAGAACCAGTTATAATGTCATGGCTTTTTAACACATTTTTCTCAATCATTTTGCTGTAAAAATGCCACATTTCAATGCATTATTTTAAAATATGTCTCAAGGTGAGAACCCCTCGATTCTTCACTACACTCTCGCTTACACTTATTCTGGAGAAATATGAACACAACTTCACTGAAAAAATCACAGCATATGACTTCCCAGGAATAATTTGTAATGTAGGCACCCCTTCAGTCGCCCCTGACCCCCACGGCACCAAAAGCTGCTTCCGCCACTAGCTGCTCCCAACAACGAAGGCTGCACCCCTATGCCAGTCATACTCCATTGCTGCATGCTCTCCCGCACTGACAATTGGAGGTCATTCTGCCTACACCAAGTGCTGTTCTCTGTCTTTTCTTCTTTGCACTGCTGCAGAGACCTATCTGTGGTGAGAAAGGACTGCCCACACAAAGGATGCATTGCCCTCTGGTCCTCAACTTCCCATCTGGCTAGATCTTTGTCACTATGCGCCATGACACATATTTGTGGCTTCACTTGGAGGAGTGGCTCATCTCATACTTGACATTTCTCTTAAGTGGAATGGGACTTGCTGCAGTTCCTCTGGCCCTACCTCCACTTGATGATGCCCAGCAGCTCACCACTCATTTGGAGGTCCTGAACATGTCTCATGGTCTGCATTGGACAGATGCCTGATCTATTCAGCTCGCTGATCTTGCCTCCAATGGGACCCTTGCTATCTCTCTTTGGTAATGCTCCCTCCATCACTCAGGTCTGGAATGGGAATACACCTATAAATGGGAAGGAGGAACCACCGTCCAGCCAGAGTAATGTAATGAGCAATTCCATGGCAAGGTTTTTCTGGAAGTATTCAGATTCCAAACATATGAAATTCTCTACTCGTGTAACTTTGTCCATCAATTGGCCATTTCACAAGAGATGCTAGTGATGCCTAGTCATTGTCAGAGAACTTAAATGGGAGGTGATGATAACAATGTAACTTCAGCTACACCGCTCTTAACCTCCGACTAGCACCAAAACGTTTGTGCCTGTTGCCTCATCCATCTTGTGCAGTGAACCCTCTGATGGTCTTAGACGCTTATATATACTTTTAAATAAGGTTGCAATTTCCGATTTGTGTACAAAGTTCACAATTGTTCTAGTTTAGTACACATTTTAAGGCAGTAATCTCCAATTCATGATTCTCTTTGCAGAGCCATGAGGCAACAACAAAGAATGGAGAGCGGGAATGAAACGAAGGTCACAGAATTCATCATCGTGGGATTCCCAAACTTAGAGCACATCCAAAGCTTCCTTTTCATACTTTTGCTTCTCACATACCTGTTTATCATCACTGGAAACACAGTTGTGTTCTTTGTCATACGCCTTAGTCAAAGTCTTCATCTACCCATGTATTTTTTCATCAGTATTTTATCCTTTTTGGAAATCTGGTACACGGCTGTGACAATCCCGAAAATGTTGGCCAACCTCATAATCAACAAGAAGAGCATTTCCTTGGTTGGTTGCCTGCTACAGATATATTTCTTTCAGTCACTGGGCATCACAGAAACGTTGCTCCTTACCGTGATGGCGTACGACCGCTATCTGGCTATCTGCAATCCTTTGCTCTACCCAGCCATCATGACTTCTGCATTCTCCGTGAAGCTAGCAGCCAGTTGTTGGCTCTGTGGATTTCTGTACCCTGTGGCTGAGATTATTTTGATTTCAAAGTTGCCCTTTTGTGGCCCTAATCGTATTGAACACATCTTTTGTGATCTTCATCCGTTGATGAGCTTGGCTTGCACAGATACGTCCGTCAGTATATCCATAGAGTTTGCTCTTAACACTTCCATGGTGATAGCTACAATCGTTTTCATTCTATTTTCCTACATTAAGATTATCAGAGTGATTTTGAAAATCCAGTCCGCTGAGGGGCGTCAGAAAGCATTTTCCACGTGTGCAGCTCACCTCATAGTTGTCTTTATATTTTTTGGGAGTGTAAGTTTCATGTACATCAGACTTACACAGAGCTACGGTGTTCACTACGATAAGTCACTGGCAGTGGTGTATTCTGTATTTACACCCCTTGTTAATCCCATTATCTACAGCCTCAGGAACAAGGAGATTAGAGACACATTGCAAAAGATCCTTCGCAGACAGCTAGCCTTCTCCCAAGCTGGTACAGGATTTCGAGTCACCTTATTTGTGAGATAATGCAAGGAATCGCACGGATTAACAAAACAAGACACTTCTCTCAGTCTTAAATTCTCAAATTATTCTCTCTGAGAGAGTTAGAATTTTAATCATATCCTCCATTCTCTCGATTTACCTCCCACCCTCAACACCTAAAAAAGCACCTCCTTAGCCGGCACCTGAAAATAATTATTTTGTGCAAAGAAATACACGACCACCATCTGAAGATCAGTCTTGGGACTTCCATAGCTAATGCATTGTCTCATTTTAGCATAATAATTTCCGTTAATTTAATAAACGTTTTGCAAACTTGGATTTTGTGTGGGTATAATTTGTAACATGTCTATTGAACACTGCAAAATAAATAACCTCAGTTGTTTTACTGTATGCCAACATCAGATTAAAAACATTCAAATAGATGAAATACTATATTGTAATCGCCATTATTCGTAAGTTTCATTAATTCGTTTTTGTCATTTGTATAGCGCCTTTCACCATAATATGGTCCCAACGCGATGGTGGTTGAACACCCTCGGAGGGACCAAATTTGGGAGAATTGGGAGGCGCTATTATGCATGTGTGCATTTCGGCCATTAAAGTTATGCGAGGATGGCCAAGACCACGCTAGTCACACATGTATGAATGGCGTGTGTATGGGCTCATCAGAGGTGAACTATGAATTAAAGAGGGGTGGTTTGTGGTGAAGGAGATAGAGAATTATGTGAGAAGCTACAGATCATATTTGTGTGGTTAAAGGTAGCTTTATTCTTATGGCAGTGGTGTTGTGCATTGTGTTTGTGGTATGTGTGAGTACAGGATGTGTGGAATGAGCCCAAGCCTTCTGCTAAGTTACGAAGGTGCAGTGGGCCAGGGGAGGAATTGTGCTAGCTGTGCAAACAACAATGTTTACATCCTGCGTTCCGTCTATGTATAAGGAGCAGTGCTACGTATCACAGATGAGCTGCTAAATGAATACATAATACTCACCCTCTGAGAGGATCGTAGAGTGATAAAGCTTTCCCTAGTTCCTTCTAGTGCAAACAAGACCCCCTTTCATGTTTTCTTACAGCGGCATGGCCCACCCTCATGTGCTCTAGAGTAACACCCTGTTCTCCCAACCATGCCCCCGCACTTGTGCCCTCTCTTGCCCATTCTCTCCTTCCAAAGCAAAACGAGTCTGCTGATTTGCTCACAGCAAACTATTTGCATCTGAATCCAACGTATTAAATAACTTTAAATGATACACATATTGGTTCTTTGCTTCACTGTTCTTACAGTTTAACAATGATCATCGCCATCTGATGCAAGCCTTGGCCAAGACAACGGGTTTGTCATTCCTAAGGTAACATTCCTGTTTATGAGTGTAAAGCCTGCTTGTAGGCCATATCAGTGGAGCATAGCATCCCCTGCACCCCATTCTCCCCACTGTTAGGATTGGTTTTCACACATTTTCGTAGCACAGGCTTTGCCTTCTTCCCCTAACCCAATGCTTATGACAACAAGCAAACTAAGGAGCCGGGCAAGCAGGAGATCGTGGTGGCAGACGGGGGGCATTTAAGGCATTCCTGCAGTCGCCTTCCTTTACTCCCGGGTGATTTTGCCAGTGGAACAAGAGAGGCTGGTGGGACATGGAGCTGGCAGTTGTGTGTCTGCCATTGTCAGGTCTCTAAGACTGTCCGGCCCATAATAGAGATGGGAGAGGATATACCTCACTGACCTTGAGGCACACATTCCGTGAGGCACTTGTCGGGACGGTTATCCTGGTTTCGGCTGAGCCATCCGCGGACCTCCGGGCTGGGAGGCCTCAACTCCTCCCGTTTTCCCAAAAATGAGTATGAGACACACACAAGAAGCAAGGCGGTTCTGCTGTTTATTAAAACATTGGCAGGGATGGGTCTAGGATTGTATGCGTCCATCCAGACTCTCAAAATCTGTGGGGCTCGCAGGCCCTTTTTGCCGTAGTATGACACGCTACTTGCGTCACCTGGGAAAGTTAGCGAAAAACCTATTGCCACTCCGGATTGGTTCCTCGAGTGGTAGGGTTAGAATAGTATACATATAGAGAGCAATATTAGTGGTTGAGGATGAGTCAGGTGGTATACTTGGGGTTGTCCCTTCTATTAGATAGTTGAAAATTGTTACACGAAGACCCCTGATGATTGGCTAATGTTAGTGGCGTCAGTGATCAGTGCCCCCATGTCCTGATTGGTCCTCCCGCGAGCCCCCCAGTCTGGGACCATCGTTGTTCCCAGCTCGTGGTGTACCTGTCACTAGCAACAATGTGTTACTATGTGTTCGTGCAGACAATGTGCGGGTTTGCTCATAGGCCTGAGAGCAGACCATTCCCACCGCTGTAGGTGTCCATCTAGTCATTTCACTGTTGCAACCTGTGTCCCAGACGTGGGACCCAGGCGACTTCTTCCTCGTGGGTCTGGCACCTTGTCAGGTCGGCTTGGTCACGTGTGGCGAGACTGTAGCTGAGGTGGAATTCTGCACATTTAAAGTTGTATTTTGCTTCTGTGTGCTTGGCTTTTCTTACAGGTGTGACCTTGGCACCGGCTGGTAGCATACGAGTTGCAACATTGCCCCCTTGGCTGTGAGATCTCGCCGGGCTCGTTCTGCGTGATCAGCACGTGTACTCTCGCTCATACAGTGTTCATGGTGGTTCTTGCTTGCGGCCTACTTGGGCCTGGTTCATGGGTGGGGATGTGTAATGCACGGCACCTGTGTTGTGGTTTGACATGGCTTCATAGGCAGTATTGCGTCTTCTTTATATTCTCATCACGATGCGAGGGGTGGGAGAAGCGTCAGCAAGCGTATACGCGGGTGCTTTTTGCGTCTTGCATTTCTGCATTACTAAAAAAAAACCTATGTGAAAAATAATAAAGATGCGCGTCAGTGGGTGTATCCGTCACCTACGTCATAGCACTGAATATATTCTTCGTGTAGGTTGGTGCGTGAGTGACCAGTGTGCATGGTGGCACGTGTGTTCTTGGCAGTTGGCTAGGTCGTTATGGCATCTCTAACGATGCTGGTGCTTGTTGTTGAGGTCTTAGTCGAGTTCATCTATGCCGCAGGTATCGGCTTGAGTAGGGCAGACTGGTGGGCATATCCTTATGTTCTTGAACCAGGGTATTTGGTCGTCTGGTAGATAGACAAATTCATCTCGCGGTGGGTGTCTGGGCCGCGATCCTCTAGGCCATGGTCGTGAGGAGATTGGGGGGAGCTTTTTCTCCCATTCTCCCACTTCACCCTCCCTGCTCTGGCTGGCCACACCCTATTCTAAAGTGGTCGTTGGTAGACATGTTTGTGCACGGCATATGGGATATAGCGTGAAGACGAAAGGTACACAAAATAACAGTGCAGACTGTCTATTGCAATCTACAACCAAGACATTTATAAGACATTAGCTTAAGCTCTCTCCAGTGGTGCCTGCAGTGTGGGGGCAAACGGATGCTGCCCAACTTTATTTTGTTTAAAATATGACAGTTTAGATTTCCATTAAATACTTACAATGGTATACAATGAAAATGTATCATTTGGAATCTAAACTTATATCTTTACCATCTGGTATTCAACCCATTGACAGTGGCGTGTTGTCGCTGTGCACATTCTTAATCCTTTCTAATAACACAGAGCCAGAGGCGCCATGCAGAAAGAGAAGCGAAAACTGTTGAGAGGCCCTTGGGGCATAAAACGTGAGGCCCCACCACCTCTCATCTGGTGGTGATCACATACTCCTTGTTGTCCTGCACTTGCTTGACAGGAAACGTGGGACCGCAATCGGGTGCCGCGTGGTCTTGTGAAGATGAGGCGCAGAGAATATGTAAGCATCTATGTATGGGTATGTTTTTGTATGCAGACATGTATGCATGAATGGCGAGGATGTATATGTATTTATGTATGTGTGTGCTAAGGTGGGGGGGTTCCAAATGTGTGCAGTTAAGAAGGACATGGTTTATTTACTGTGGTATGTCATATTTTCTGGCATTACTGACTAAGCCAACATGGTTTCTGTTCTTACATGTGGAGTCAATGGTGCAGCCATCAATGCATTGTTTTTCTGCTGTGGCATGGTAGTGTATTGCTCGTATTAAGGGCAAAGCCAATATGATGAATGTTCGTACATGGATGGGTGCATTTGTGCAGCTAGAAAGGATACTTTTTCCTTACTCTGTGTGACATTTATTTTACTGGCATTAAGGGCAAAGCCAAATGGACTATGTTCTTACATGGTGCTGCTGGCATATTTATTGGCAGAACCTGCATGGGCACGTGTTCTGATAGTATCATTACTGGCATTCTGGACAAAGCAAACATGAGTATGTTCTCATGGGAATACTGCCATATTTTTCAAGCCAGCATGGACATGTATGGGCACAATCAGCATGATTATTATTATTTTTAAATGGCAGAATACTGACATAGAGGGGGCAAAGAAATAATTAAAATTAATTAGATAATGCTCCTATGCAATGCTGGTGATTTGACATCTAATGGATTTTTTCATGTCTTCCCAACAAAACCGATTGTAAACTGTGTGCGCTAAAATGTACCATTTTAGCCCATTATTAAAAAAGAAATTCTCGGGTAAGGACATCTCATGCTCCCCTTTACTGCTACTACCAGATCTGACATATTACCTGAAAGTATATAAGCTGGAGGTGAAGAACCTGTGGGGGTATCTCTTACCACCAATCTTGTATTGCATAGGTCAGAACACAGACCAACAATGGTTGCCAAGACACAAAGTCCAATGAACAAAGTTTGCAAGGCACCTGACCCGGGCGGCACAGGACACAAAACAAAGGGAGATCAAATCCTTAAGATGAATTTAAGAAGAAGGAAATACAACAATCTAGGCTCAAAGTATCTTACACCAGTCACCAAAAACAAATAAAGGAAGAGTCCAGAATCCAATTCCAAATCCAATTCCAAAGGAAAAATATGAAAGCCGAGTGGTAAAACAACCAAAGCCAGAAGTGATCAAAGAGGAGTCCCTGAGGAAAAGCCAAGGGGTCCAAAATACCAGTATTATCCAATAAACCAGGCACAAGTAGCAACTCACCAGCTGGAAAAGGTTCCATGTGATAATGTCCCTACAAAAATGTCTTCTGACAAAAATGTTGCCAGAAAATGGGCGTAGTTTGCAGGGACATTATCACATTGATCATGCGGGGGCCACCCTGCAAACCCCAAAACCTTTTCTTTTTCAAGGGGAGCGGGGAACACCCCCTTGAGCCCTGCTCTCCTTGGCTCCATATAAACATGGTCACCAAATATAAAGTCGCCACAGCCTTTACCCGGAAACCATATGGATGATGACCATATTTATGTGGATAATATTAACCGATACCCTACAAAACAGGATCGTTTAGAAGAAGCTAGCCCCACCTCCCCTGCCATATGAGTAGCTAATTCTGGTCACTTACCAATGACATAATCTTGGAAATATTACAGGACACAGTACCCTGCCAACGCAACACAGCCATCAAGGAAGGCACAAGCCCTCTCGCTGCACCTGCCTTCCCGCAGCACGAACGCAGACCGTAAGAACATAGATTGATATGCTGCCCTGTAGTTATCCAAACATGTGTTGGTACTCTCTTCCAGTCCCCCTACGCTCTTCAGACTTGCTGGAATCAGAATAATAATCCAATGATATTTCAAGGGCAACAATAGCTGTCCACGACGAAGGTAAAGGATACATTTGACACATTTTTACAAGCATTGGGAAAGTTAACCATTTTGGTTTTTGTGAAGGTATGAGATAGGCATTTGCCACACAATTCAAAATGGTACTACTTAGGTATAACATGGCAACAGCTGGAAATGGTGTAAGTACCTAGACCTATTATAGCAGTGCCTGGTAAATGCCCATCAAATAACTATATAGAAGTTAAAACTGTTCAAGTGCTCAAGCATGCAGACAGACTGGAAGCAATGGGAAACACATACCATTGCATAGAAGAGCTTGCAGATATAAATTAGAGGCTACCAGAAAGGAGCATGTATGCTAACATGGGCTGAGATTAGAAGAAAGCTATGGTTTTCAAATCTGTATTGATATTATCCAGTGACGAAAGGAATTATTTTATGGTGTGCAATATATCAAGGCCACTTTTATTATACATGAAGCAACAATACAGCTAGCTATACCATGAGTGAGACTATTTTGAAGAGCATGCCCTGAGAACTAAATCTCTTTCAGGGGCTGACAACATTAAATATTTAGTGAATGTCAATTTTAACAGGCACACACATTGGTTATGAGGTGAAACTGGTATTCGAGCCAGTGAGTAATTTCTGCACTTGAGACATTGTTTCCCAGTTTTCATCCCAGAGCAAGGTAAACATTATATGTGAATGTTTGACTTTGAAATAAAATAATACTGTTTGTAGAACTGACTTGAAAAGTACACAAATCACATAATCTGACTTAATATTTAAAAACAAAGCTTTATGGAGGCATGTTATGCAAAAGGAGAATGATTCCAGCTTAATGTTCTCCATCATCAAGGTAAGTAAAGAAGTACCATAATATCAATTGCTGTGAGCTTTAAAGATTTAATCTGAGGGTTTCAATTGTATTTTTGTATTTTAAAGCTTTAAATCCACTCAACACTTAGACTGTTCACTGTTATTTATGATGCGCAGAAGTACCTTTGAAATTGTATAAGAAAGTAACCCATTTATTGTGCTAAATGAGCATACCTGAAAAATTCTCACCAGAGGCCGGTGATATTTGCTCTCTTCTGTATATGACACATCACTCAAATGGCTTACATTAAAAGAAAGATTGGGGTGGGTGCTCAAGTGCCCAATCAAGATGGTGGCTCTATTGTGAGCTCCAGAGACTGAGCGCCACATACTATTAAAATCCTGTATTTATCCTTGTCACAAAACCGCACAGAGCCTGGGGTGCAGTCAGCACTGTGACGCCTTCTGCGCCCAGGCTGGTGGAGAGACGTGCTCTGGCCGATGAACACCTCCACGACCCTGGAGAGACGATCTGTGCACGATAATCAGAGGGGCATGTGTGGCACCGCAGAGGTGGCCAGGTGCAGGAGGAGTGTCCAGCATGCCAGCTCAGAGGCTGTGAGTGATCAGTGGTGAAGGGTTTGCGGAGGAGCTTTGTGTGGCCGAGGAGTGGGCCCCGGAATCATGGTTTACAGTGGTTTTGCCTGGCACTTTCTCTGAATTTAGAGCGGGCCCTCACACCCGGGTGGCATGCCAATGGAGGATCTGTCTCTGGGCAAAGTGCCACTCAGGTGGCTTGGCGGCACATGTGATCCATGCGCCCGAGACATCAACGATATAAGCCGCTGTGCGGGCCAGTCGCAGGCGCTCTAAGGAAGACAGTATGCTTGTAAAACATAATGCCTGTGGCCACCCAGGCGGGCGGCACAACAACGGTGCATAGCAGCTTCTTGAGGAGGGGGGAGGCCTGCTGGGATCCAGGGTGTCCCTACTGTGGGGAAACACAAGCGACAACAGTCTAAACTTTACATTACGCAAGGCCAATCCTCACGGTCTAGTAAAGGTAATGTAGTGCCCAGTTGTGAAGCGGAACAGCTCTATGGATCACAACAGAAGTAACATTCAGCAGATCGGGAGATCAAAACATCATTCTCCAGATGCAATCAAGTATACACAAACTGAATACCAAACTGGACTCCCTAAAATGCAAAGTTGACCACCTAAAAGGCTAGTTTAGATAAGGAGTGGGCCAGACTGGAAGAGGCTGAAGACCGTATCTCCACTGTTGAGGATGCCACAACATGAATGTTGTTATACCCTGTCTCCCTTCCTGCATGGATGGTGTGATATCATGAGAGAATGTTCTGTGAGCCGTGGAATGTTTGCAGTTGAGTGAGCGTTCCAGCTCAGGCAGTTAAAGCCATGTAGCCTGAGTGGTGGGAGCCAGTGGGCTCTGCTCTAGCTCCTTATCTGCTTCTATTCTGAATTGATGTAACCCTAGGTAGCTTAATGAAGGAACTTACATAAAGCTTATCTGCTTCCTCAAGATACCTGCTTTACAATAAATGTCCTCTAAACGCCTTGCCCTAGAGACCACCCTGAGGGCTGCCAATGCTAAAAATGAGGACCTCGAAGACTGCTCGATGTGGAATAATAGCCGCATTCTGGGTGCGAGGGAATCCTCCTATGGAGCCCCCATAGCGACATTTGTTGAATCGTTGCTGCAGGACAATTTCAGGGCAAATAGCTTCTCGGAACTGTTTGTGGTATAAAGAGCCCACAGAATGCCTGGGCAGAGATGGCCTGTGCCCGGAGTGCCACCATGCTTCATTATAGCTACGTTCTTGAACTACAGGGACCACAATGCAGTATTGCTGCTGGAAAGAGATAAAGGGCAACTCCATCATAAAGGTGATACAATCCATTTTTATCCAGATTTCTCACCATCTGTACAAACAGCATGAACATCCTTTCTAGAGGTGAAACAAGAGCTGATGGGCAGCAACATTCCCAACTCTATGATTTCTCCGGTGACGCTACGTATAGCCTAAGAGGGGAAGACCCACTTCTTTGGAACACTGGAGGTAGCTCAAGCCTTACTAACTACTCTCCCCAGACTGCGACGCGACAACAAGAATAAAGATATGCCCGGGGGGGGGGGGGGAGGTGCTGGAAGAATCCTGAGGAAAGCGTTGGCCCCCATGGGCAGACATGTTCATACAACAAAGGCTGCTTGGTACTCCTTTCCTCAGACACTATTGAGGCAGAGGACATAAAACCGAGATTATCTGCTCTGGTGCAGAATGTGCCCTATTGCCATCTAAAGGACCGTCCAAGAGCAAGTAAAATGTATGGATCCACTGCGTGCTTCGCTCTACAAGCTCTAAAATCCTGCACATGTTTCGACACGGAGTATTGGCATAGACAAATCATCCACAGGTGGCTATTTACCGCCTCAGAGGGTATAACTGTTGAATCCTTGTCAGACATATGCAGACAGGCAAGTCCTTCACGGGGCGGGTGTCTGAGGGGTTGGGCTCCTGCACGCCTACCAGGTGTGATACACAGTTGGAGTTCTAGTTCTGTTTAATTTGGGGGAGACATTGACATATTTTGTTTTCAGTGAAGGTGGAGAGTGGGGGGATAGTTGGGATGGCAGAGAACGCATTAGCAAAATATTTGGCTGTTATTATTTTTCAGTCAGGTGGGAGGGACAGGGGAGCGAGTTAAATGTTTACTGTTTTAGTAGATAGCACACATGGTGTAGCACTGGAAAAGCCACAAGGTTTTCCTACATAGATAAGTTTGACCTCAGAGATGAAAGCAAGAGGTAGCATGTAGAGGTTCACCATACACGACTGTAGTGTGGGGTTGTTCGTTTAATATACCTGCCAGTGTATGGTATAACAGGGACTCCTTGAGTAGGTCCTATACTGTTTTAGTTTGAAACATGACACGCAAGATATTCGTCAAATCGGATGACACTGTATGACACAATGGTTCCTATTGGCCGCCAATGGTATTGGATATGGGGGAATCAAAGGATGCCCTCTCCCAGACCTTAAGTGCACTGACTAGCACACACCACTAAATGGTCCGGGAAAATGGGTAGCTCAACAGGGGATGTGACTTCGGTCTGCGTATACTGACATGGAATGTTCGAGGGCTAAATCCCCTTGTTAAGGCGAGAGAGACCCTATTATATATGGAACGCCATGGGATCAATTTGGCCGTTATACAATAAACACATCTAAGTTAGGGTGACCAGATTTAAAAAGTAAAAAACCAGGACAGGGCAACTAACATAAAAGTAGGACAGACTCTTGTAAGTGGCTGTCAGGGCACTATACTTCAGTAGCGGTTGGAGGAGAAGGAAGGAGGATTAAGTTTTACTGATGGAATAAACACATATTATAATTAATTTATCACAAACTACCATTCTCTCAATTTGTAAAATGCAGCATTTCTTCTGTATGAGATTGTGCATTCCGTCAGCCCAGCTATGAAGACCTACTACCAAAAACTGGGACCACTGCAGTGTCCAATGGAAAAATAAGCTTGAGAAAGAGGGACGGAGCACTCAATTCCGGTACAGACCCGGCAAAACCAGGACGTCTGGTCAACCTAATCTAAGTGCTCAAGATAAGTCCAATTAAGCAAGAGGTGGGTATGCCACAGGTATTTTGCTTCTTACTCTACGTTCTCCCGAGGAGTGGCAACCCAACTTCGTAGGGAGGGTGGATTCCGACTTAGAGAAACGATAACAGATGGAGAAGCTAGAACGCGATGGCACTTGAGCCACTTGCAAGGTTGCTCAAGGAAAATCATCAGCGTAGAGACCTGCACATGTTTTACGCATAAGCTGCTCTTGTCCATGTATGCTGACGATATGATGCATTCTATGCAGCATCCTCATGTCAGTCTCTCTCCTGTGATGCAGGCCATAAAACGTATTGGTGACTTTTCAGGGCTGTTGCTCAATGCTCCTAAGTCAATCCTATTCCCCATTACAGATGTGAGTGAGACATACTACGAAATCTCTGGCCTACAGTGGCAGTATGATCACACCCGTTATTTGGGAGTAGAACTCGCAAGGAGAAACAGCAAGTAATGGAGTTACGTTTTGGAACACGATACAGAGAAATGGCGCACTATTCCTCTGCCACTGATTGTTAGAATTGCCCTTGTGAAAATGGTGGTGCTACCAAGGTTCCTATACCTATTCACCAACATTCCTATGGCACTTCCAAAGGCGTTCTTTCGTCGATGGAGGAGCCGAACACTGCTTTGATTTGTCTGGGCGGGTAAGACTGCGAGACTCGCATGGAGCAAACTTACCTTGCTATTGGAAAAGGGTGGGTTGGCAATGCCGGACTTTGAGCACTACTTATTTGTAGATGAGGACCAGTACCTGCCGTACTGGTACGATCTATCCCCGGATATGCCCCATGTACAGGTGGAGTGGGCACTGGCCATTCCAGCTTTACTGCGCTCATATATCTTTACAAATGGCGACCAGAAATGTTTGTGGTCAATATAGTTCAGTTCACCTTAAGAACCTGGGATAACCTTGGGAAAATATGGTGGGGGGGTTGATATGTTATATTCACCACTCATTCCGGTAAAGCACCCCCCCTCCTGCTTCCCCATCACGACAGAGGAGGGTTTTATCAGGACTATGCAGAAAGTGGGCCTCGACTGATGGGGGGATTCTCTGCACCCCCACCCACCTTCCAATTGTTGCATGAAGTAACAGCTCTAAAGGGCAAGGCGAAACTAGTAGCCCAAGTGTAGCGCAGAATAATTGACTGTAACAGAAATGCCACCGCCTCATACCGAACAAAGTCGGACAGGGATTTGCAAATTGAACTGACAGGCAAACAGTAGGGATCCTACTGCTAGCAAGCTAGGACAATCTCATTCAACGCCAGATACAAGCTCATACACATACCCTAAATTTATAAAATGTATTACTCCCCAGTTTAGCTTCCCAAACACTCAAGAATGCTCAAGATGTCTCGCTGAATGGGCAGATTTCTTTCACCTGGCATCGGAATGAAGTGACATACCATGCTTCTGGGAGGGATTTTTGGGATAATTGGTCAGTAACTTGGAGAGCGCATGAACCCGTCCCCTATGGTGGCACTCCTGAACTATACCAAAGACATTCCAGCCCGTGGGCGTAGGCTCGCAGAGCTGCTATTAGTTCTGCAAAGAGGAGTATGGCCAGGAGATGAGGTGGACAGAGGTGCTGCCCCCACAGTAGTGTCTTGGCTAAACAATGTTATATTTGCATATGACATTGAAGACATTTATAGAAAAGTGGCACCAGAGTCGCGCATGCCTGAAGACATCTGCACATCACACAGGAACTACTTAGCAAAGAGGGCGGATCAAGGCACTGGGACTCAGATCCATACCCCTCAGTAAGGTGCAGGATGTTGGATGGCCTAGTTGGGGTTACACAAACACCAGAGACGAATTGCAATAGAGGCTGGACAGCTAGGACAAACAATTTTAACAACTGGACCAAGGGATAATATCTACAATCACAGGTCAACATATAAGGATAGCATGACCCAGAAATGTATTGTCAGATTAGGCTGGAAAATACATTTATGACAAAATGGCTCTTTACGAGTTGGGTAGTATTCTGGCAGTAAATCTGCTGGAACACCGCCCCAATGGAATTACCGTTACCACCACATGGTCCGGCGAAATTACTGCCACAAGTGGTGGTGGCAGAGTTAATCCCCATTTTTTGCGAGTCTATTGGACTCTATGGGGTATTTTTGCCAATATTCAGAGGAAAGTGGGAGGATTTACCTCCAGAATGAGGCTGGAGGTAAATCCCCCACTCCACGACCATGCTTGTAATATGGCGGAGCAGGAAAGGTGGCGGTGATTTGCACTTTTCAAGGGTAGCTGAACAGTAGCTCAAAGATGTGCTGCCTAGCCCCTTAAATACATTAGTGTTGGGAGCGTTAAATTAGTGTGTTATAGGCTCCCAGCTCTCACGTGAGTGCTCAGAGAATATGTGAGAGTGGCAAGCCCACCTTGAAAAAATACAAATGCATGTCTATCAGTGTTTGAAGGATAGAAATGCAAGTGGGAGAGCAGCGGTTAGTACTGCTGATCTCCCACTTCAAAGAAAATGCATGAAAGGGTAAACATTAGCCTTTTGTGCACTTGCCCTGGCCTTGCACCTAGTTCAAATAGGCTCACCCGAAGATCTTTAATTTGTGCGCATTTGAAAACGCATCCTATTTGTGGATTCGGGATACGCATTGAAATTATCAAACACCCCCCCTTTGTTGCGCAATTGACGAAAGGGAGTGACAAATGACACCTGAACGTGAGCATATAAGATGCAAACGTTCAGAGGCCCTTTGTGGATTTTGATGCACTTCATCACTGGCGCCAACAAACAAAAAAGATTTGAGAATATGGCCCACTGTGTGTTCTACAGGGAGCGCAGTAAACTTTACTGGATTAAATGATCAGAACAGAATGTAGTTGTGAAGAACATTCAGGCAGCAGGTTTAGAGCTTAAGCAGATCACCGTAAAACATCCTGGCATGTTTTGGAAAGGATGGGCACACACTACTTTGGGTCCGGAAGCCTTATGCCCCTCCAACCCACAAGGTGGGGGCCCTGGACACGAGCCCCTTTTGCCCTCCCATAAATATGTCTTTCTGGTGATCCCTCATAATAGTAGTGAATGATGCTTATTGGTGACTCTTGCAAGAATCTCATTTGAAGCTTCTTAAAATCTTGTATAAAGCAGGGTTCTACTGTGCTTATTTAGATTTCGTAAAGTGCCTGCAGCAGATAGGGGGTGTGGCTCGGAGTCACAATCTATATCACTGCGACACCGCCTTTCTATTCTGGGGCTTTCCTTCACAGTAAGGATCAAAAGTCATATCCATCTTGACTTGATCACTGAGATTGAGAAGACCCAGGGCTGGAAATATGGTATCACGGTGACTGGGCATTGGCCAGCAAACTGTTCAAGTACAGCGTTGGTGCAAGTGTTAACATCATGGAATCAATGGCACCCCTGCAGCCACCACAAGTTTACAACTTGGAAAGCTCTACATATCCCAAGTTGAACGGTGTGCTGGCCTCCAAAGTGTGACCTGCAAGCAGCACTTAGAGATGGCTAAACCCATAGGGTGTGTTATACATTTATTTATTCACATTTATCAGTATCTGTAGCACGTGGTTTACCGACTCAGCTATATTTTCAAGTCAGAAATAGTCTATTGCCTCTAACGGCAGAACTATATATAAGCAAAAGAACACTTTACATACATTGATAACACGCCAGACCACCATCTAAAAAAAATATCACCATAAAATGAAAGCAGCAATACTCAACTGCAGGGCTTCAGCGTGTAGTATATAAAACTCTCATAGCAAATCGTACACTATTAACACGGAAGCAAGATTAAAAAAGTTGCAGAACTTCTGTATTTGGTAATCATTGTATCAAAAGTTAAGTCTAGGTAGGAGAAATAGGACCTGCTTCATAAAAGTGTTTTTTCAATGGGAAAACTCCACTGGAATACGCTTTGTAAATTAGACCCAGAGGGCCTGATTCATGGAATTGTGCGCATTGACTCTGCAAAGCCTGCACAGTGAGAATGACTCTGTGTGAGCACGCAGAAGGAAATCTGCACACTTAGTGTATTCATGGATTGAAATGTGAATTTCAACCTGACCCGCAAAGGGAATCGAGCTGCGTGAGGAACGCCCACAACACAAACCAAAAACAAAGCCGTAAACCAACCTTTCTGCAAAGCTCAGTGCCCACCTCTTGCACAACAACCAGCACCGCAGCTATTCTGTGTGAGGTTTCACGTAACAGCTGCTCCCCAGCTGCTCTGCACGAGGTCCCATGTAAGTAATGGCTGCCCCCCAGCTACTCTGCGGGAGGCCCCACTTAAGTAACGGAGGCACCCAGCTGCTCTGTGCAAGGTCCCACATAAGCAATGGCTGCACATCAGCTACTCTGCGCCAGTTCCCACATAAGTAATGGCGGCACCCCAGCTACTCTGTGCAAGGTCCCATGTAAATAACGGATGCACCCCAGCTACTCTGCATGAAGTCCCACATAAGTATCGACTGCACCCCAGCTACTCTGCACGAGGTCCCACGTACTTAATGGCTGCACCCCAGCTACACTGTCCAAGGTCCCACGTAAGTAGTGGCTGCACCCCAGCTACTCTGTGTGAGGTCCAACGTAATTAACAGCTGCACCTCAGCTACTCTGCACGAGGTCCCCTCCAAACTGTCCCCCCTACTCCAACCACACACAAACTGCTGGCACATACTTCGACTGCATAGCAGCCCTCTCAGGTCCAGACACCAGCCACCAGCCCCCCTCACCTCTGCCACCACCCCGCGGCATCCACCTCAAATCCTGACACCACCCACCAGCCCCCTCACCTCCAACACCACCCGCAGGCATCAACCTTAGGTCCTGACACCACCCACCAGCCCCCCTCACCTCTGGCACTACCCCATGCATCCACCTCAGGTCCACACACCACAAACCAGCTCCCCTCACCTCTGACACCACCCCAGGCATCCCCCTCAACACCTGACACCATCCACCAGCCCCCAACACCTCTGACACTACTCCAGGCATCACCCTCAGATCCAGAAACCACCCACCAGCCCCCCTCACCTCTGACACTACCCCAGGCATCCCCCTCAGGTCTAGACACCGCCTCTGCCACCAACCCAGCCTGGCCCTACCACATAACCCCTCCTACCAGTGCAATGTTGACCAACAACACACTTCAACTCCACTGACCTGCCACCAACATGAAGCACTCTGGTCACACACCTACCCATATACCCAACATCTAGGGGCACTGATGCAAAATCCATGTCTTTAGCTCATCACAGGACTCCCTGGTACATCATAACCAGTGGAATAGACCCAGGTCAGCAAAATCGAACAGCAACTACAAAGTGAAAGCACCATATACATGTCACACATTAAAGCAATGTGATGCAATGTGACATATTATTGTGCCCATGTGTCATTGCAATTGCCTCAAACTGCTGTAGGTGAATGACCTAGGAGGACACTAGTCCAAGACATCACTGATAGGAAGGAGTCACGTGTAATTTCAGTGAATATAGTAGCAAACAACAATCAATGAATGAAGGGACTCAGACAGTAAAGTATTGAATTCAATTGCATTCAACTCCTGCCAGGTGTCCGAACATCGCTGTGGTGCTTGCTTCCCCGATGTTGTAGGGCCCTACAACGATTGCCTCTGCCCACTCCTATACTGCTGCTGCCTGGCCAAGCATAACCCGCCATGTGGATGTTGCACAATGGGGGGGGGGTACAATACCAGCACTGTCCTGATGTGTCAGCTGCCCCACTGATGTCTGTTCCTGAGGAGGTGCCTGGGCAGGCAAAGCAACCACCTCTTTTGTACTTGACGGGACTTCCACCTGAGGCAAGGACGTGCTGACCACCAGACTGGGTGGTGTGGGTCAGATTAGAGTAGAGTGGGCCGTGATGGAAAATGGCAAGAAAGTGCCCCCTGAGGACGGCTGGGGCATAGAGGAGGAAGTGGAGGAGGGGGCAGCTGAATGTGCCAGTACAAAGAGGCCACCCAAGAGCAGCGCACGTGTCAGCTTGCCCAGGTAGAGGCACAGCGATTCGTGATGATGTCAGAGCACTGCAGGAATCTCACATCATCACGAATCAAGGGCGTACGCCTTGCAATCCCAGCCAGCAGGGCGTGCAATATCTCAGGGGTGATCTCCCTGGCTCCAAAGGGGAACCAAACTGGGTGGAGGCATCCACGACAGTGGTCATAGCTGAATCAGATGGAGCAGGGACAGGAGGTTGGGCAGCTCCCTCTATGGTGCACTGCACATCTTCCTATCCCTGGCCCATGGGTGCAGCCTGAACACCCTCTTGGATGCCCCCATCCGACCCCATGCGCTGGCTTTCATCTGCCTCCTCCACCACCACCTTCATCTTCCTGGATGACACCAGAGAGCCTTCCTCTCGGTTGGCCCTTCCATATCTGCAATCTGGCCCACAGTCATTGAGGAGTCCCTCACCACAACAACCTCCAGGCACGTACCCCCAGCAGCTCCACCAGATGGAACTTGCGCTCCCCCAGCCAACTCACCATAGGATGATGTAGACTCAAGTTTCACTGGCTGGGGTGGGCGCTTTGGTCTGGTGGATTTGACCCTGCCCTTCTGCTCCAGAGCAATGCCTTCGCCCTCTTCACGAGCTGCAGCAACTGCAGAAAATCTGTAAAAAACAACATTGGCATCAGTAATCATCATCAATGGATGTGTGGCATACGCAAAATGAACATGACAAATCATGCATCATGTTTCAACCATGAACTGACACACACACAATGCACTCACAAATGTATGTGGCCTGGAAAACTGCATCGCAAAGGTTGCATGAGTGTAGTGTGAAGGCTCAATTACATTCACGACACATGCACATGCGAACAAAGCACATTGTACATTGTCCAACAACGCATCACCTAAAACAGGCAACGCCACCATGCCAATGACCAACCAACACAAGAATGACATGCAGCCATGTTCATGGAGACAGCACTAGGGCACATGCCCACACAAACATAGTCACCACATGTGACAGCATGACCTGCAAGCAAGCAACATGTACCACCACACATATAAGGGAACACATTGAACTTGTCAGTTGAACAAGTATACAAATATTGAATGTACACACATACACTTGTGTCACAAATGCAGTGGGATGATAGGTTACATCCCAGTCCCGGAGGCGTCGATGCATGAACTCCAAATACGCAGGTATCAATGCACATGTGTCACTATCAGAAGATGTGTCTGCATGAATGCACTGTCAGGTGTGCCACACATGGACTCGGACATCATGCGCGTCACTCACATGACCACAACATAGCATGTCCACATCTGTCATATCCAAGCACTTGCTCCATGCTCACAGACTGCACGTTCCCAAGTGCAACTAGCCATGAATGTGCAATCTGCAATTACTCACGCAAATGCCAGTATACAATGTCTGATGCCACAAATGGCTTGCATTGGCATGAGGCAACAATCAGCTGTGTCTCACAACACAAACAAGCTACAAACAGGATGTGGCATCTGCAAACATGCATGCCACACATCTGCATACATGCATGCCGCACATATGCCGTAGAGCATTGTCCCACATGGGTACTCACCAGTGGCAGCAGCATGGTACACCTCGATGGTGGGTTCTGTATCGAGGGCTTCCACCACCTTGGTTTGGCTACAGGTCTTGAGGTCATACCAATGTTTCCGGATCGTGTTCCTGTGGTGGACTGCCACCTGCTCTGTGTTGATGACAGCCGTGCTCTTGTCCCAGATCCTCAGCCTTGCATCGGTGCCCAGCTGCATAGCTGGGTTTGTAGAGGGCATCATAGGCACCCAAGATTGCATCCACCAGAATGTCAACTTTGCTGTTAGTGAAATTGGCAGCCCTCTGCCTCAACATGGGGGTGCTGCACTCCCCAGATGACGTGGATCGGGCAGACATGGCACCCCGGGGCAGGTATGGGCTTCCTGGGTCCTGGGTAGGTGCTGTGGAGCTTTGGTGGTGTTGGCAGAGGCGGAGGTCCCGGCAAGTAGAGAAGAGGTGGTTGCAGGCCCAACACAGGAGTCCAGGCAAAAGTGGGGCAGCTGGCACACCAAGACAGTTCTGGTTACAGGCAGACACTCACTCTCAAGCATGCAGCAGCAGTATAGTTGTGAGTGAGGCAAAGCAGGGCCCTAGGAGGCAAATTCAGCAGTAGGTAGTCAGGAGGAACAGTGGTGTGCGTCTTGCATCCACAGCAGTTGATATGAGAGTAAAATCCTTTAACGCGTAAGTTACGTCCTGCGTGCAGTGATGCTACGCACCTTCACGGCACGCCTACGTGCCTCATGGCAATGACGGGTGATATAAGGGATGCAATGTGCATCACTGGTTGTGTGCTTGAAGGTTATAATCTTGATGAGTTTCGCAGATGTATTTTGTTGTGCTATGAAATCCTTCCCTTCTGGTACCGCGTACCACATTTTTCTTCAAGGGGGCCGCCCCTGCGCATACGGGCATGTTTTTGTGAATGTTTTGATGCCTAAGGTGTGTCACGTATGCAATTTCTGTACCTCTGGGTGTCACTCGGTATCATGTACCACTTTTTTGACTCGATGGAAGCTTTCCGAGTATCGCATACACAATTTCTGAGTTTGGGGGTGCCACTGCATATCGCGTACCACTGTTTTCCTTTTCTGAAGCTTTCAGGGTACCGTGTGCACAATCATTGAGTCCCTGGGTGGCACTGTATATAGCATACCATATTTTTTTCCATCTGGCATACCTTTGAGCCTTGCTGAACAAAACATCTACGTGTGATTTTGCCTGTTTTTAGTCTTTAACTAGCACTCCACTTTGCAAAATGTTTAAATTGCATGCAAGGGACCCATCCACATATTAATGCTAATGGTGGCAGACCACTGCACACAAATTACAATTATTATGAAATGACCCCCATCTCTCTGTTTGATGGTCTTGAAAAAATTGAAGACTTTAACAACTCCATTTAAAGGGACTTGCATTTAGTTGGTATTATTCTAATGCATGTTTGTTTCAGTTAAAATATTCAGGCATTGGCAGCTGAATAATGACAAGAATTCAGGTACAATGCTACTGCAAGAAGTGTGGATTTACTTTAATCCCTAAAAATATATATATGAACAAGAATAAAGTGTCACGTGGAGTCGTGATTGAGGAAGCAAGATGGCTGCTGTTTCCTAGATCTCCTCAGCCAAATACTTAGTTTTTATTTATTTCAATAATGCTTACCAGCGCCCAAACATGAGGGTGTATGGCAGAGACCCAGTGACGATGTTGTAGTGAACTACGAGTCACTTGAGAGCCCAGGGTGCTCAAGGAGCCTGGAGAATGTGCGGCCTGTGCCACCACAGTGAGCCTGCAGGACTGCTGATCACCCCACAGAGGAGCGGGAACGCAGTTTTTCAGGCGCTAATCAGCTGGCTCATACAGACTAGGCTGCGGAGGCAAAAGAGGGATGACGCCAGGGGATTGGGATGCCACCACTGATACATTGAAGTGAGAGAATAGAGTTATGTGGTGGGCTCCTACCTGGCCAGACCTCCCAGCATGAACCTGCCTATTGGTCACTCCTGGAAGGATATAGTAGCTTGGCCCACCCGGAAATGAGTGAGTTTGGCCCACCCGAAGACAAGTGAGCTTGGGGAGTTGGTGGGAAGCTGTCTACCCCAGTCTTGAGAGAGAGAGAGGAACTGTCCCTCATCAATATATATACCGTCCTTACAGCCATGGCAGACATCTTTGAGTGTTGCTGATTGCTGGATGTAGGCTAGGTTGAAACAGATGGGAAGGTCTACCAAATCAAGGGAAATTTCTTATATATTATGGGCTTTCAGATCTGAATCTACACATGATACAAGGTGGATATTCATTTGTGGATAGCTCTCTATATATTTGCACATGGCATCCAGAAGCACTACAATATCCAGGGGAGAAAGCTATGCCTGCCTCCCTACCCATGATGTTGTCTCCCTCACCAAATGAAACCGAGGATCTTGCAGCATATATTGCTCCTATACTGTCTCAGCTTGCTAAAATCCAGCTTACCATGGGACAGGGGAAAGACCCACGCAAGCGATACAAGGATAAAGGAAGTCTATATGGGCTGAGATGAGCCAGCTACTGGGTTTTCTCAAAGATGTGGAGGAGCGGGCCTCCGCCTTAGAAGAAAGAGTGGTAAGGTTGCAGCATTTACAGGACAGGATGTTAGAGCTGGGAGCTGCCATCACTAAATTGCAGGACAAAAACAGAAGAAACAACATTTAGGTGTTCGGAATCCCTGAGGGGACAGGAGGCCCTAACCCGATGACAAAGTTTGAGAACTGACTGCCCTCATTCCTACCGATATACAGGGTAATTCATAGAATTCAGCGCACAAGTGGCGCACGCGGCTGGCGCACAGTGTGCGCGTGTGACTTTCTGCACCAGCTGCGTGCGCTAAAATCCATTTCCGTGCACAGCGTATTCATGGATTTTAGCTACCAAAACCATCCGTGGCGCACAGTGGCGCAGCGACCCTGCAGCAGCGCCAGTTGCGCCCCCAAGAACGCCCCTCGCGCAAGGAAAAGCCATCAAAATCCCCAATCCAGCGCAAAGGACTGCGCTAACCCTGGACACGGCAAGCGGGGAACGTGTATTACTGGGTTTGCGGGAAGTTTCACACACGATCGGAGCGGGGTACGTGTAATTCGGGGGTGCTTGGGAAGTTTCACACGCGATTGGCCCTGTGCGAGTGGGGGACGTATATAACTGGGGTGCGCGGGAAGTTTCACACGTGATTGGAGAGGCGAACGTGTATTTCGGGGGTTCGTGGGAAGTTTCACACGTGATAGGCCCTGTGCGAGTAGGGTACATGTATTCCTGGGGTGCGCGGGAAGTTTCACACGCAATTTTGCTGTCAGAACGGGGTATGTGATTTTCGGGGGTGTGCGGGGAGTCCTACATGTGAATTGGCAGTGTGGGTTCTCCCAGGTGTTCCCTCTACACCCTCCACGGCCCCTGCAATCAGCCCACACCACAGGGGACTACCCTGCACCCCTGGTCATGTCCCGCAGGCAGCCCATCCACCATGGGCATGCCCCCCAGCCAAGCCACATGTCAACTTGCACTACTGATCACTAACTCATGTCCCCCGGCACCCCCACCCCCCAGCAGTCAGGGGCACCTGCCAGCAGGCCCCCACTCATGTCCCCCAGGACCCCCACCCCCAAGCAGTCAGGGGCACCTGCCAGCAGGCCCCGACTCATGTTCCACTCATGTCCCCCAGCACCCCCACCCCTCAGCAGTCAGGGGCACCTGCCAGCAGGCCCCCACTCATGTCCCACACATGTCCCCCAGCACCCCCACCCCCCAGCAGTCAGGGGCACCTGCCAGCAGGCCCCCACTCATGTCCCCCAGCACCCCCACCCCCCAGCAGTCAGGGGCACCTGCCAGCAGGCCCCCACTCATGTCCCCCAGCACCCCCACCCCCCAGCAGTCAGGGGCACCTGCCAGCAGGCCCTCACTCAAGTCCACCAGCAACCCCACCCCCCAGCAGTCAGGGGCACCTGCCAGCAGGCCCCCACTCATGTCCCCCAGCATCCCCACACCCCAGCAGTCAGGGGCACCTGCCAGCAGGCCCCCTCTCATGTCCCACACATGTCCCCCAACACCCCCACGCCCCAGCAGTCAGGGGCACCTGCCAGCAGGCCCCCACTCATGTCCCCCAGCAACCCCACACCCCAGCAGTCAGGGGAAACTGCCAGCAGGCCCCCACTCATGTCCCACACAAGTCCCCCAACACCCCCACCCCCCAGCAGTCAGGGGCACCTGCCAGCAGGCACCCACTCATGTCCCACACATGTCCCCCAGCATCCCCCCCCCCAGCAGTCAGGGGCACCTGCCAGCAGGCCCCCACTCATGTCCCCCAGCACCCCCACCCCCCAGCAGTCAGGGGCACCTGCCAGCAGGCCTCAACACATGTCCCCCTGCCCCCACGTCATGACGATCCTCAATCATGGGCCTAATGGCCAGCCACATCACACCCCATGCCACCCCAGCCCAAAGACCCAACCAAGTATTGCATCCATCCACATAGAAATGCCCATTACATGATACAACCCGAATGGCAAGTATGTAAATGAACACATGTCCGTCACACACACACAATGGGTGCAAGTGAATGTGAAAATCGAAGTATGAAACAAAAATGTATTGAACCCAAAATGAATGTAATGAAAAGAAAACACACAATAATGTGAAGAAGAAATAAAACGCAGCATGTCCAGAAAATAATCAAAAATATGAAATCAGAATTCAAAGAAATCCAAATGAAAATGTGTCCAAAGTCTCAGTCCAACGAAGCAAATCCAAGGGAAATGAAAAAAAATAATAAGAAATCAACTGTTCAACTATATACAAATCACCAATCCAGGGTCCATGAGCCCAACAAATGAAATGAAACCTACAAAAAAGACTACCTAATAAAGAACTATATACAAAAACGTGGTGCATTGTCCAATCGCCCCAAAATACACAAAAACAGAAAGGAAACCTAACACTATCTAACTATCTAACTATATACAAGGGTGGCAGGCAAGTACTGCGGCTCACTCTGTGCTGTCCCGGGGCAGGGCATCATCGAACTCCATGTCGATGTCCCGGAGGCGGGCCTCTGCCCTGGCCACGAGGTCTCGCAGGGAGGCACTCATGGCCTGTTCCAACCCCCTGCGAGTTGCCTCGAGGCACTCTGCCCGCCTCAACGCCTGACGCATGGAGAGCTCCGCCCTGTCCATGGTGAGCCGTGCCTTTTCCGCCCGCCACCGCTCTGCATCTATCCGCTTGCCCAACCGCTGCCACACGGAAAACACTCCCATTCCTGGGTCCTCCTGCCCTCTGGCCGATGCATGCCCCTCCGATGTTGATGGCCCTCGAGCCATCATTGCTCCCACCTACAGCCTGCTCCTGCTGATGCTGCTGCTGCTGTCCATGTGCCCTGTCCGATGGTGCCTGCACATCCTCCATCAGCTGGTCTCAGTTGTGGTGTCCACCCCTGCTGGACCGCCGACTCCCGACTGTGGCAGGGATGTGAGCTCCACCAAGCTGGCTGTGTTGGTCGGGCCAGGTCCATAGGGGGCCCTGGTGGAATCTGGGCCGGAGGACGGCAGGGAGAATGACTGGCGCATAGTCTCCACAGAGGAGGAGAGGTCCACCAGAGTGTGCAACACATGTAGGAACCCACCGACCAGGGCCCCTCCCAACAGTGCCACGTCATGATGCTGCTGTTCGTGATGGCATGCGTTCTCCGCCCAGGACGAACGCACGTCATCACGAAGGTCACGCGTGCGCAACGCAACACCAATCAGGACCGAGCCCATACGGTCATGGGACCCCTCGTCCGCAGGTAGTGGAGAGGCAGATGACATGGCACTCTCCCCAACCTGCGGACTGGCCTGGGACGGGGCATCCCTGCTGGTGCATGGTGGTGCAGTTACAGGGTCAAGGACAGGGACATGCACAGGCCCTTTCGCGGTGACCTGTGCTGCCTCCTGAGCCTGGCCCTGGACTGCACCACTTGCACCAGTGGTACTAGCCCCACCGGGCCCCATGTGCGGCTCAGCAGCGGGCTCCTCCTCCTCTGTGGAGACCACCAACCTGGATGTCTCCGTACCATCTTCCGCCATTGCAAGCCCCTGTGGGGGCTCACCCGGCCCTTCCACCACAACCGTTGTGGCAGACGCGGCACCAGCCCCCTTGCTCCCGGATGATGGCAAGTCCTTGGAGGGTGGCTGGGCCTTGCGTTGCCGCCCGGTGGAGGCATTCCCACCGCTTGGCTCCACAGCGCCGTCTCCGCCCTCTTCTTCACTTGATGCTGCGTAGAGGGAGACATAGAACACAAGCATCAGGGTACAGTACAACCTTCCCCTAGACAGGAAGCAATAACACATGAGTTGCAGTGTCTAACGTCACTTCCATCCTGTCCCTCCACAAAACATGGGTGAAGGCACGCAACACACATGCATGAACAGGCACGGTGCCTGCAATCAACACCAGCATCCATGTACAAGGGCCTCTATTAACCAAAATCTTGCCTTCAAACTCACATGCATCATGGCTCACACTGATCCCGCACACACATCACTGGAGGGTCATGCATCATGCCTTGTACACCACAGACACAGTGGATAGACACAGTGCATACAACGGTGACCGCACTGCATGAGTGAACGTACACATCATCACATACATGTGTCATGAATACATGGCGTACCTAAGTCACACACACACTTCTCAGACACACACACATGTGCACCATACATGTACATGACAGCAGCACCCATCCCTCACACCCCCACCATGTGCAAGAACAGACACTGGCATGCTTTCATGTGTGCATTTGCCATACAGATACCCATGTTGCATTGTAACTCATGCACCAACCATGTGGTTCACACATTACTGGTCTCACATGCATGACCATGATGTCCCTGCACACACACATCCATACATGGCCTATGTCACACATACAGGCAAGTATCAGACTACCAGCACACTGCAACATGCCCTGTCCCACACACCAATGCTTGGCCACTTACCGCTCAACTCCAAACGGGTCTTCCTCTGCAGGATCTGGGAGTGGAGCGCTGGGCCTATGCGTTCCAGGACCCTCATCTGGATGTCACTCATGCTGACCCGGCCCCCCTCCGCAAGGCGCCGGGCCTTGTAGAGGGTCCTGGACCTCAAGTCCTCCCAGTGCTTCTTGACGTGCTTGATGTTGCGGGTTGCCACCCCCTCTGCATTGATGGCAACCACTACATCATCCCAGATCCTCTCCCGTCCTTCCTTGTTGGCGCGTGATGTTCCGAAGAGGGCCTCAAAATGCCCCAGGACATGCTCCACCAGGACACCAACTTCCTTCACACTGAAGCTGGTGGCCCTCTGCCTCTCTGGCTGGGGGTCGCCAGTGGTCTCAGATGGTGTTTTCCCCGACGTGGCGACCCGCGAGGCAGGGGTGGGTGGGCAACTGGGTCCTGGGGCTGGGCTGTGGAGCTATGGTATCCCAGTCGGGAGTCTTGTGTTCCAGCAGGGGTGGACACAGCAACTGGAACCCTGGCTGACGTGCAGGCACCAAATAGCAGGGCACGTGGGCAGCAGGCAGGCAGGCAGGCAGCAGCAGATGGTAGCATGCTCGGGGCTCTGGGGGGCAGTAATTCGGCCTTCTGGGCAGGAGCGTGGTCTTCCGTGTGTTGTTGCGTGGCCAGCTTGATACAGAGTGATTTGGCATGTGAAAATCTTGCACGTCAGCGTGTAATTCGAGGAAAGGCACTAAGCTCGTAAGCGCGTCAGCACATGTACGCGGTTTCATTGGACCAAAGGCCCTTAGCACGTAAGTGCTTCTGTGATGTGACTCGCGCAGGCGTTTCCCTCGTGACGTGGGCATAGTGGTTCAGCATGCGTGAAAAAACTGCACGTCCGCGTGTGGATGCGTGTAATCCGAGGAAAGGGCCTACGCGTGTAAGTGACATGATGCGCGCGGGAGTTTCCATCAACACGGGTGCATGTTCATTGTACATGTTCAAAAACTGCACGTCCGAGTGTCAGCTCGTGTAATTGGAGGAAAGGGCCTTAGCGCGTACATGCGTAATTGACCCTGTACGTGTGGGCTGCTTTAAAAGGTACGTGTAGGACCCCATTCCCTTGGACGTGCTTTTTGTGGAGAGCGAGTGGGTGAATTCTGTACTTCTTGTCGGTTCACACGCAATTACTTCACAGCATTTCAAGTTCGTACTACCTGTTACCTCTGACAGCGTTCTTTATTCTTTTTGGGCATGTTTCCTCAAACAGCATTCACTTCTTCTTTTGTCCTGTCTCCTCAGACAGCGTACAATTCTTCTTTTGGCGGGGGTGTTGCCAACGCGCACACGCGTGTCTTTTTCACGTTCTTTTTCCAGGCAGAGGGTGAGTCACGCACGTATTTACCAACTGTGCTTGCCCCGTGTGTCGCGTACCCCTTCAGAGGTCATTGTAGGCTGCGTGTATTACGCGTACGCTTATTTTTGTGTTTCTGGGTGCCACAGCGTAGTGCAGGTTCATTTTTTCACGCATGTGGTCTACGAGGGGTTGCGTGCACATTATTTTTTGATTTTGGGCTGCTTGTGCGTTGCGTGACCCGTCATCTTCCCCCAGGGGTCACAGACAGCCTTGTTAGAGCACTAGGGTACAAATTCCATCTAGTACCCTACCCCTTTCACCCCCAATTGCCCAGGACAATAATTTACTGCCTCTCCCATATGCGCAACAACATCAGTGCCATGGTTGGGAGGCAACCAAGTGGTAAGGGAGGCAAAGGTGGCCGACCTTCAAAAGGTGGGGGTGGTTGGTGCGGTAGGGGACGTGGCCAGGATTTGCAGGGTGCCCCTAGACCCCCATGTGTGGAGGACCAATCAGGGACATCCATGCTCCCCCCCCATGGTTGAGGGAGACGTGGCTGACACCATCCCAGCTCAGCCCTTGTTGGACCAGCCCATTATGGCACCTGTCCTGGCACAAGATGACTACCAGGCTGACTTCCAGGTCAGCAAGTCTAGGCCACGTGTGGCGGTGCAAGTTGGTGTCACCAAGCCACGTAGATCTGGGGCAGCTATGTCATCTGCTGCCCCAAGTAGACAGGGTGGGGAGGCTGCAGGGGCAGCTGCAGCTCCATCCACCCCAGCTCTGAGTCTCCCAGCCAGGACAGTGTCGGTCCAGGTACATCAAACTGACGTTCCCCCTGCCAACATCACACTTCTGCCAATGCCTGCACCGAGGCCTATGGTCATTGTGCATTCACACACTCCTACTACCCAGTCCACCGGTGCTTCTGCCCCCACTGACCAGAGCGGCGTAAGCCACTCAGGCTCCGCTCCACCTTTGAAAAAGAGGAAGAAGGGTGCTCTGGCACAACAGGCTGAGACCCCAGACACGGCTACACAGTCCGGCACGTCAAAAAAGCCTAGCTTTAAAGACCCGGAACTTGATGCACTTGTGACCTATGTGTCGGCACATAGCCACAAAATGTTGGTGAATGCAGGGTGCAAGACCACACCTGGTCAACGTAGGGCACACTGGCAGACCATCGCGGACCGCATAAGTGCCCTTGGATTTGTGAGGCACATAGCTGATGATTGCTGCAAGCAGTGGAATGACCTGAAACGCAGAGCAAAGAACAAGCTGGCCTCAAATCATGCCGTACTCTGGTGACTGGCGGTGGGTCTTTACAAGAGGACAACGAACTCACTGAACATGAGTCTGTTGCTGGGACCTTCATTACAGAGGAACAGATCCAAGGTGTGGGAGAACTACCTGATTATGAGGCATTTTCCGGTGAGTGCCCATGCGTGTGTGTGTAATCCATGTGTATGTTGTTTGGGTGACGGGTTCTGATTGAGTGCCAGGTGAGGGTGTGTACTCCTGAGTGTTATGGGTCACCCATTTGCTTCCTCCCATACATTCACGTGCCTTGGATTTGGGTATGACTGTATCCCTTCTGCCCACAGTTGCCAATTACGACCAGATTAGTGCACTTTACCTTGAACTGTCATCTTGCAACTACATTGGTCAGATTTTGTAAGTGTTCATTCAGGCTGATTGTTTCCACTCTCCCATTTTTAGTACACATTATTCTGCCCTATTGCAACATATGTGAGATGCTTCGGTCATTGTTTACAGCCCACACTGGGCCACTACTTTTACCTGGTTATGTTAATGATTACACCATTCAGGGCAATGGAGTATTGGGCTGCAGAAATGTTTTATTACGGCCTGTTTGCATGTGGAAGATGACAGGTGTTTCCTGTAATGTTAAAGTGACCAACCATTGATCGGCCCACAGTGACTGTGTTATTGGACACTGGATGTGTTTCAGTGTATGGCACATGCACTTTTTCGCTGGTGCCCAAGACAATTGTATGCCCGAGTCGGACCCTGCCTAATACTAAATGTGTGTAAAGTATCAATACCCTCAGGCATTGCAGTGATCCTGAGTGAAAGTGTCTATCCACACTTTGAATGAGGTAAGATACAAGGTAGACTCTTCGCCACGTGTATTGCAGCAGCTCTTAAAAGGATTACTTCCCACTAGAAGACTTCGAGAATCTATCAAAAAGGAAATGTTGCGTTGGAACAAAACAAAAAAGTTGCGGAACTGTGACTCCAGCGAGGGACCGAGTAGGATGGGACGGAGCACAACGTGTAACACATTCTTCACAGGTTGCAGTCATGCTGGTTGACAGCAAATTCAGTTGAAACAGATTTCAGTTTAGCTGTAACAGATATCTGGTCGTAAATAGAGAGGTGTGCTTTAACTTCACAAAGAATAGTTCCTGAATGGTGAAAATGAATGCAAAAAGTAGTGGAGCTGTTAACAGTGAAAAATAAGAGTAGTAGAACACAGCTCCCAACCGTTCCCTCTCACTTTGAGCTGCATGTGCACATCACATGGAACGGCACCTGGCCAAGCAGAAAAGCTGCCATCATCTGAGTGCACACACATGGCAGCTCTATGAAGACTACCTGAATGCGACTTCTGGCTAATGGCTACCTGATTACATGAAAAGGTCTGATGTCACATAATAACAGGGATAATACTATAGCTACATGAAGGGGCTGTTCTGTCAGTTCCGATGTACAATTAGTTTTATGCCTTATCCTGCATCAGAGGTAATAAGGTAGTGAAGACATGATCCTTGTTCATGCCTGCCTTCTCTCCTGCAGCTATTCTCCTATCTCTATTCTATCACTCTTTCCTTCTGCCCTCTCTCTTCACTATGTATACATGTAAATAATTGAAAGGGACAGTGAGCTAAATACTTGGTTGAGACTCTCCCAGGGGCAATCCACCCAAGAACAGGTCAATGGGCTGTGTTTGTGCTGGTAGAGAGACTCCCAGAACGCCATTTGTTTTACATGTAGATAATAGCCGTGTAGTGCAATTACACGAAACCTCAAATGTTCCATAGTCATTGAGTTGAATATAAACTGTCAGTTGTTAACAAAGCTAAGCCATATGTGCACGTGTGCAAAGGCGAGCTATGTGAAGGAGATTCCTAATGTAATTCTGGTACACGCATAGCACCACAATAACATATGCTAAATCTGAAAAGAATACCGTTTCATGAAACAGACAACAAAGTACATACATGTACAACTCACCATCATGGGTTGTTCACAAAAACACAAACAATGCATTGTCATTTAATACCAACTGAGTCCACATGACTACCAGGAAACTGTGCCCAAGAACCGTTTAGCCCTCCTCGGCCCCATGGGTTTCCACATCTGCCTAGCCAGAGTAATATAAATCAGAGCGTGACGAATCCGATCACCTGCCCCCCGGTGCTCCGATCCCATTCCAATATGGCGCCTCTCTGTACATAACGCTTCCCAAAGACCCCAGAACATCCTACCTCCAAAGCCCCAGAGATGCCACAACAGGATTGGTTTTATACTGCTCTTGTCTTGATGATGAGCACCTTCAAATTCAGGTGAAGCATGATAGACACTTAAAGGGGGTTCAAACAAAAAACAAAGCCTCTTTGCTTTGTTGAGCCGCCTTAGCCTCTGCACACCTCACCAGCCACAAAGAGAACGATGTCCGACAATGTCCCCAGCACAGGAAATAATAGGGTCAGATTCTCAAAACTGCTGCACACAAATAATGTGCAGAGGATGCCATTTTTTACTTTTTTACTTGCGGTAGTTTGAGAAATGAGGAGGGTCAACATTATCTGAGCAGCAGAGCAAAAGATGTGTTGTCCAGCCCCTTGGATCTTATTAATGTATGACTGGCTCCCAACGCAGAGGTGGGAGTTGGGGGTGCATTTCAGAGAGACAGGCTAAGGCCTGTCATTACGAAAATGCGTCACAAAGAAAAACAAGTCTATTCTTGCTTGAAAGGTAGAAATGCAAGTGATAAATAAACATAAAAAGGGGGTGAAAGATCAGAAAGGACACTATCATGCTTTGTGGCGCCCTCGGCACCGGTTCCATAAGGGGAATGTTTTTATTCTTTACACATTCTAAAAGCGCATCTCATTTGTGAATTCGATGCATTTTAGAATGTTCAGAAATGCCGCCTAAATTGCACAAATGCGCAAAGGGGTGAGAACGTGCATTTGAATGTGCGCATCTTTGATTTCCTCCTATCCATATATGTATGGTTGCAAACAAATGATATGACAATACAGAAAGTACGATCACCATTAACCAAGGGAGTAACCCAGATAAGTAAATCCTCTTCAAATGGCTCAACGTGGGGCCCCTACTCTTTGCCCGCAGATGTGGTAAACAGTCTAGGAATCACCTTTGACACAAAACACTCATTCAAGCAGCAAACTAACGCTCTCTCCAAAAACGTGGGCCACCAACTTCATACTCTTAAAATGTCATGGCATGCTTTGAGTAGATTGGATTACTGTAACACCCTGTACACATGTCTACCCAGCGCCAGATAATAGAAAAAAGCAACTCATACACAGCTCAGTGGCTAGACTGACCTTTTGGCCTCAGGAAACACGATCGTGCTACCCCAGCTTTGAAAACCCTGCATGTTCTCCCCAGTGAAAAGAGAATCAATGAGAACATTCTCAGCACCAGACCCAAAAGCGAATGGAGAAATATAAAACCTTGTCCTGCTCGCAATGTTTGGCCCCAAAACAGAGCATTGAGATCATTGATTTCTAAAGGGTTGAAAACACAATGATTGAGGACAAAAAAATGAGTAGCGGTCCTGAGCTATTTCACAAACTAGCCCCCGAACTCCAAGAAGAATGTTTCCTAGACTGGAAAGATCTCAGAGAAGAGAACCCTCCTCCTAACATACCACACACACCCACTTTTTGTTCTTCTTCTTACTATGGATGTAATCTGCTTACTGCATGACATAGTATGCTTCTTGACTTGTACCAACAACAGCACTTCAAAGCCTCTGGGTTGTTTGTGCACTTTATAAATGAAATAAATAAATAAACCACACCCAAGACATTTAGCCCTGAATTCCCAGCAAGGTGATCCTCTCTTCTGTCGATGAAATTGATTTCCCTGTTACTGTTGGTCCCTGGCCTACACTGAGTATTTTGTCATCACTGCCCTTGTGTTTTGCTTCTGATATGTAATGGATGCCCATTACAACAGATAGATAATGTCCTGTATAAACCCCAATACATGAATATATTGAGAAATTCTCAGAGCTGTGACATGATCGAGCAAAGTAAACCGTCTGTCCAACGTTTGCAGCCGACTAGCTTCCAACAATTCATTTGAATGCGAAAAAGAGCAAGATAACAGTGTTTGAAACCTTCAAAAGATGAATAATTCTACCACAGAGGCTAACATAGCTCTTTTTATCCGTGTCATAGCAACACCAAACAAAAACAGTTGCCACACACAACTAGTAACAGATTACGATACTAGGGATTTTCAAACACACAAATACTGCAATAAAGCCAAAAATGCAGCGCTGTGGTCTGTTGGGTACAGCTCATTATCCAACAATAATGACCAATTTCATTGTCTATAAGGCTATAAAACTACACGACTTCTCTGTTTACTATTAATATGTGCTAAAAATAATGAACAGTGAATGTTGCAAGAGGAAGATAACATCTCACTGGAGATAAAGACTTCAACCCGGCGCAAACCTAAAAACCTTCCTGTTACAATGCTTGTGATGCATTGTAAAGGCACGCCATGGATGAACTGGTTGTTGACTCTTTGTTTCTTGGTCACCATTTTTCATAAATCATTCTATACATCTGAGATCTTTATGAGGGATCGCATAGAAGAGATCACCAGACTTGGAAACAAATTGATAAAGGAGCGAGTAGAACCAACCTGTCCCAGCGATGTGGCATTTCATCTCTTTCAAGGAAAATTGGCTCCCACCATTCTTGGAGGAGCCTTTACTGGAAGAGAAACAACCTCACTGACACTTACAATACTAGACTTGACCTTTCCATTATTTGCTATAATTCCACCCCAGAATCCAGGCTCTAGCTGTGCATTTCTTTTATAACTTAACTGCTGGAGTGGGGAGCCTACAATGATTCCTTATGGGAATCAGGACGAACATTAACACCCTTAGCACTTAAGGGGTTAATGATGCCTCATAGTTTATATTCACCGATTTAAAGCAAGAGTACACAAATGTGCCAAAATCTAAAAAAGCATGGCTACTTTTATATGTTGTCAGCCAAAGACCGACATCTTCAAAAGATGTCAAAAAATTACACATGTCTCGCCTGTTTTGAGATCTTTAGTGTGGGGAGCAGGGCATGCTTAGGGAGGATAAAGCATGAAGTCTGGATAACCCTACCAGCCTTAATGATGAGGCTGCATACAAGAAATAGCCCTGGATTATGAGGTAAGGAACCTAAATGAGAGCAGCCACCCACTCTCCAAGATGTTCAAGAAAGTTTATTAAACCTAGATAGTGTATGTCAATGAGTTGTGATGGTGTGGTGTGAAATGAACGCTATATGATATGGATAAGTGTTAACCATGTCATCATCCTCAGGCAACTATTTACCATTTTTCGCCACAATTGGGAGGAGGGGTTTAGAGAGGAAGTCACTCTGCAGGAAATTATGGCGGTGGTTACAGAAATCTGTGATTTTGCCAGTAGCTTGGTGGTGAGACCCACAAAGGAGGGCTCTTGGGTTAGCCCCCACGCCCCTGAATAATAGCTATGTCATACACTTTTGCTTTTATGGCCCCTGTTAAAAGGTACACATAATAAGTTATGGGGGCTTTTAGAAGAAGCATTGAAAGGCATATAGTAAATGCGGGTGAGGTGATGACCATGCAGAGAGCATAAATCAGGGGGAAAGTCACAGGGACCACCCAGCATAAGGAAGCCCATTCTGTTTGGGCACTGATTACCTAGGGCTCTACGCATGGGGCACCGATAATACCCTACAACGCTCATGAATCATCCAGAAGATTACATGTCCATGGGCTCTGCAGAGAAGAGGAATATTGAGATAAGGGTCCAGAATCTAAACTTAACTTCCTCAATTGACGAACATCAAGATAATTAGCCTTTTACACAGTCAAAGGTCGAGTGCGCTCTTTCCTCAGAGAACTCAAGAGAAATATCAGGTAATGGCCTTACTCCAGTCAATTCATTTAATGCAAATGAGGGGATATGGGTGCCGCTTGGAAGACTGACAAGAGTGTTCTTGATTATAAAAAGGAGGATAGATCTGACCCAGCCAACTGTCAACTGGTCACACTGCTCGATGCTAGCCTTAAAATCTCTGAGTAAGTGCTAACTTTAAGGCTGTAGGCAGAGGAATACTGTGCTGGTGGTTAATCTGGATGATATTTAGGGGTGGGAGGGAAGCAAACTCAGGCTGGGTCTCCGTCTTGCTCTTTTGCATGTGTAATATGTCAAATTGCTGAAGGGGCACTGTATGCAGGCTTTGTGGAATTATGGGTGACCTTTGATTTAGTGGGTGGATCTGCTCTGAACAGCACTAGGAAAGGAGGGTTGTAAGCGCTCTCTATTATGTTTGGTAATGTCTCCTCACAGAGGGACTATACGCAGGGTTCTGTTTGGTCCAGAGGTCAGGTCACTCTGGATGGATTTTAGTAACTGCAATGGGTTCAGTAAGGTTGTGCTGGCCGGTGAACATCTGCAGAAGTAGGAGTTTAATATGATATGAAAAGTAATTTATGAAGTGCCTGTGCACGTGTTTCTATGCACGACAAGACAAGGAAGGGAAGAAAGAAGGAGGACAAAACAACAATCTTACTAGACCTTGTGTCATACCCCCCACTCGCTGCCTGGAGAAGCGTCTGACCCTCAGAGATTTGGAGGTGGATGAACAGAGGACTAAAGAAGGAAGGTATTTAGGAAGAGAAAGTTGGATCTAATGTGGCCCCTTACCCCAGAAAGCCTTGTGGACAATGCAGAGGGTCTTAAACTTGATCCTTGCAGCCACAGGGAGCCAGTGAAGAGATTTCAGGGCTGGAGAGATATGTTCCCTGGGATTGAGGACAAGGACAAGTCTCACAGTCCTCTTCTGGATTAGTTGTAAAGGGCAAAGAGTAGAGGCAGGCAGAATACAAAGAGGCTGTTGCAGTAGCCCTCATAGAGAGGACCAGGGCTCTGGAGACAGTGAGCTTCTAGGGGAAAGTGAGAAAAGGAGGAATACCTCTGAGCAGGTGCAGCTGATAGTGTGACTTCTTAGAGACATCAGAGATGTGAGGAGAGGAGAGGGTAGAGTTGAAGATGACACCAAGGTTCTTAGCCTCACATGAAGGTGCAAGTAGAGGGACACTGGGTGGGTGGCCAGAGTGAGAGAGGGAAGGCGGGAGCAGGTGTCCCAATGAGGAGGATCTCAGTCTTACTAGCATTATGTCATGATTCGCCGTTTACGCCCCTTTTGGACTTCATGGTCCATGTTGCACCGCAACATTGGAGCCGCTATCCTCCCAACACGGCTGCCGGCTCAGAAACGTAGTGGTTCAGCGTTTACACAGGAACTCTGGCTTCCTAGAAAACATGCACGCCCCGGCGGCAGTGCGCATCTCAACGCACCCTTTCGAGTTTGCGGCTGGTGTGCTCGCTGTTTCCTTCCTTCTCTGAGAACCAACCATCTAATATTCTTTCCCTTCCTCTTCCTTCCTCAAGTGCTAGTGTAGCCTTGGCCCCGCCTGAGGCCGCTCATTCCATCCTTCCTGGAAACCAACCTGTTTCTTCCACACTCGCTGCAATCCCGCCGGGCATTATCCCGGACATAGACTACCTGATTCTTACCTTCCTGGAATCCTGAACTCCTGTCTCTTTCCGAGACTGCCTACGGTCCCCACACTGGATACGGAAGATCACCGCCCTTACCTGTATAAATCCCGGATGTCCTGGAACGCTGACAGACCTCCAAAGAAGACGATGACCAAGGGCAAACAGGTGAGAACAGGAGCTGAGTGTGACAGTTTGAGACGACTAAGACCTGATACGGAGTTCAATATGGAGGCTGCTGTCCAGGACCTCATGAGAGTTTGCAAGAACTGACCACAGATGTGCAAAACCTCAAAGCCGAAAATGCTGCGCTAAAACAACTTGTGCTACCCAGAGATTCGGCGCTCCAGGAAAGTGCCCTGGTAGGGGGCATAGTGGACAAATATGATGGTTCCTCTAAAACACTGCGATCCTTCCTTGATTCTTGTTTGGTGCATTTCACATTTAAACCCTGCTATTTTTCTACACCCTGGGCCAAGGTGGGATTCATAATATCACATCTCGCCGGTAATGCTTTGGCCTGGGCAACTCCCCTGGTGAACGCGGGAGACCCACTCCTGGACAATTATGATGGATTTGTAGAAGCCTTTAAAACCATGTTTGACCGCCCTGAATAAGTCTACAGTGCTCAGGAAAAGCTCCTGGAGTTTCAACAAGGGAACCAAGACATGTCGTTTTATGTAACTCGCTTCAAGCAATTGGCTAAAGAGGCCGATTGGTCCCAAGAGGCGAGTTTTACCTTGTTTCGAAGAGGGCTAAATGACGAAATCAAGGATGAACTAGCCAGAGTAGCCCATCCAAGTTCTTTCCAGGCTTTAACAGATTTATCCCTCCAAATTGACTTTCGTATCCAGGAAAGGAAGGCAGAGAAAAGAAAAACAAAGACTGCTTCTCCAAAACTTTCCATGGGTATGCCTTTCCCAAAGGAAACGGCTGCACAGCACTCTCCTGTTCCAGAACCCATGCAATTGGGCTCCTTGCGGGGTCCGATATCTTCACAGGAAAGGATGCGTAGGATTAATACTGGACTCTGTATGTATTTTGCCTCAGACAAACATCTCGTAAGGAACTGTCCTATAGCTCCACCCAGGTGTTCGGGAAATGCCAGCTCCCGATCTTGAGCGGAGCCCAGCTTCGGGAGATACATACTTGCTCCTCTACTGTTCCTTCCTTGAATTCTCCTCGATTGAACACTTTGGTGGTCCTGCAAACTACCAACAATACTCAGATGTGTTTTCAACACCATTGTCCAATCTTTACCACCTCATCGACCAGAAGATTATGCAATCAATACAGAAGATTCTGCAGTGATATCTTTTGGAAGAATGTTTATCCTTTCCGAACCTGAGAAAAAGGCATTACGGGAATACTTGGATACCAATCTCGCCAATGGAACCATTCGACCTTCTAAATCTCCAGCCGGAGCCTCCTTGTTCTTCGTGCCCAAGAAGGACACCAAGGAACTTCGACCCTGCCTGGACTATCGGGCCTTAACCAATGCACCCTTAAAGATCGTTACCCCCTGCTGCTGATTTCCGACATACTGGAAGCTGTCCGGGGTGCTGTAATCTTTACTAATCTCGATTTACGGGGCGCCTGCCAACTCATCCAAATAAAGGAAGGCGATGAGTGGAAGACTGCCTTCAGGACACCCTTTGGGCATTTTGAATACCTGGTAATGCCAATTGGTCTTGCCAACGCCCCGCCGTGTTTCAACACTTTATGGACAGAGTTTTTTTCGGATATGCTGTTTCTCTTTGTCATGGTATAACTGGATGACATATTGATCTATTCCAATGATTCCCAGTTACATCAGGAACACATGACATCAGTCTTACAACGCCTACGACAGAACAAACTCCTGGTCAAACCAGAAAAATGCATATTCCATGCCCAAACTGTTCATTATTTAGGTTTCATTCTGAGTTCCCAGGGAATAGAAATGGATCCCGCCAAGGTTGACTCCATTCTCTCATGACCAGCCCCATCAACAGTGAAACAGATCCAATCCTTCCTGGGACTTGCCAATTTTTACCGGAAATTCATTCCAACCTTCTCAGATATTATACACCCGATAGTAGCATTATTAAAGAAAAACATTCTCTTCATTTGGTCAGATGCTCAAGAGACAGCCTTCCAGGAGTTAAAACGAAGATTTACTCAAGGTTCCATCCTGGCACAACCGGATATCAATAAACCCTTCCTGGTAGAAACTGATGCCTCAGAACATGCAATTGGGGCTGTACTAAAACAAGAATCTGAGGATAATACGGAACATCCCATTGCTTACCTGTCCCGAACACTGACTCCCAGCGAGACCCACTATTCAGTCCTGGAGAAGGAATTGCTCGCCATCCGGTAGGCTTTTACTGAGTGGCGCCATTTACTTCTGGGTGCCAAATTTCCAAGCCAACTCCTTATTGGAATATATCCGTGCGGCAACACCACCTTCTGATCTCTCGAAGGATTACCTCAAGGCAAACCGATGGACTTTAGTCGCTAAAGACGGCGACCACTTCAAAGATAAGAGACTGGCGGTACCCACGCAAGAATTGAGAACCAAGGTTATAAACCTCTGTCATGATACCTACCATTCCGGGCATCGAGGCGTTACTGCCACTCTTCGCCTCGTTCAGAGACAGTTCTGGTGGCCTAACATGATCCACACTGTAAGGGCATATGTCCAAATGTGCCCTATCTGCAGCCAGAATAAGTGTGATAATAGAAAGCCAGCAGGTCCTACTCCATCAACCTACATTGCCAGAATGTCCTTGAGAAGTAATCGCTACATGGTCTTCCTTCCAAGATCATTTCAGACCGTGGTCCTCCATACATTTCCCAATTCCGGAAACACCTATGTCACATGTTAGGTATTCAACGTGCCTTGTCCTCTGGATACCACCCCCAGACTAATGGAATAACAGAGCGAGTGAATCAGACCCTAGAACAATATTTGCTGTGTTTTTCAGCCAAGGTCCAGGATGATTGGTCCGTTTTGATTCCAGTTGCCGAATTTGCCTATAACAATTCTGATCACTCTACCTCAAGACTAGCCCCTTCTTCTGCAGTCAAAGTTTCCATCCATCTGTCCTGCCAACAATCCTACCTCATTTCACCCCAGTTCCATCGGTTTGTTACTGGATTAACAGACTGGTCACTATACATAAGGATGTAAAAGAACATTTAAAAAAGGCCAGGATGGATGTCAAAAGACATGCTGATGCCAAACGGAGATCTGGCCCCATGTATGGAATTGGTGACAAGGTTCTGCCTGAAAATACAGGAGGACTGTGTTCAAGACTGACCGACCGGGGTAAGTATCCTCCCTCCACCCCGTATGATTTCAGCCCCTCTAGGCCCTCTCCTCACCTGGTGGTAGAATTAGGCGTGCTCTCCATCCTGCCTTTTTTGCAGGGGCGCGTTGTCTTTCTTGGGCGTGTGCGGTCCAGTTACTTCACTGACGCCGGCCCGTTTGATATTGTTCAGGTAGGTCTTATTAGTGTTCTTTAGTTTTGTTGCTATCTGCATGCCTTTCTTTGTTTATAATGTCTCTTTTTCCTCCCTTAGGTATGTGGAGCTTCAGCTCGGCAAACTGGCTTGGTTGAGACCCGCTGGTAAATGATGGCACATTAAGAGCGCTATGATGCGGTAAGTAAGCACTGTGCGCAGCGCTGCACAGTCTTGCCTTTGCTAACCTGTGTTTTCCTTCCTTGTAGGTCGCGGTGTTCTTCAGCATGAGTAGAATGTCTGGAATGGTGCCAGCCGTGAAGCGACCAGCCAGGTAAGTCTTTTGAGCAGTTCGTAATTTTCAAATGTCTCTACTGCTTTCTTTAATGTTGCCTCTATCTTCCTTTTTCAGGTCGTACTGTCCGGGAGGCGTGCTGATTCAAGGAAGCTGTTCTCAGAAGCTGCGACTGGTGAAAGATGAAGACTGCAGGTAAGATGCTGCTGCTAATGATGTTCCTTTTGTCTCCTTGCAGGTTTTGCTTCTCCGAGGTTCGAGGGAATAGCTGGACACGGTGAGCGTCACTCTGCAAGTTGCAAAGTAACGCGAAGCGTGTTGTCTTGCTCGGGTGTGGTTTAAATAGCCCCAACAAAATAGTCCAGGTAAAGTAGTCCCTAGGCTACCACACCCAAAACACTAGACCGCATAGCTTGGTTCCTCGGAACCAAGCTATGTGGATGCCTCCATGTTGGCTGGCAACACAATAAGTAGTTCCCAAGCACATGTTTCTCACGGTGTTCGAGCCTGGCGCCATAGGCGTCAGGAGTGGCCCCAAGAGGGCTTTGGAAAAGGATGCCTGGCTCTAGAGGCCCGAGTCCTGACTCCACCTGGTCAATGGGTTTGCCAGAGGGGGTTTTGGGCAAGGGTCGTGACAGTGGCATATCGACCTCAGTTACCGGACTCTTGGAAGAAGATTCATCCCATTTTTCATACTTCCTTGCTCAAACCCTATATTCAATCCACCAGATTAGCTCATCGCCCTAACCCTGTGATTGTCGACAACCAGATTCAATTTGAAGTTTCCAGTATCTGTGACTCTAGATATAGAAGAGGTCGGCTACAGTACTTAGTAGAATGGAAGGGATATCCTCCCAGCGAATAAACATGGGAACCTGTCTCCCACATGAATGCCCCTCATTTAGTGCAGAGATTCCCTCTAACTCATCCAGGCGAACCCAGTGGGACAAGGTTCAGGAGGGGGCATGCTGTCATGATTCACCGTTTACGCCCCTTTTGGAATTCCTGGTCCATGGTGCACCGCAACATTGGAGCCGCTATAATCCCAACATGGCCTCTGGCTCAGACACGTAGTGGTTCAGCGTTTACGCAGGAACTCTGTCTTCCTAGAAAACAGGCACCCACCCGCGGCGCTGCACATCTCAACATTCCCTTTCGAGTTCACGGCTAGTGTGCTCGCTGTTTCCTTCCTTCTCTGAGAACCAACCATCCAATATTCTTTCCCTTCCCGAAGTGCTAGTGCGGCCTTTGCCCCCGCCTGAAGCCGCTTATTCCATCCTTCGTGGAAACCAACCCGTTTCTTCCATGCTCGCTGCAATCCCCCTGTCCTCTGCGAGCTGTGCTGTTCCCTTCCTGGTTCTGCGCATCATCCAGGACATAGACTACCTGATTCTTACCTTCCTGGAATCCTGAGCTCCTGTCTCCTTCCGAGACTGCCTACGGTCCCCACACTGGATACGGAAGATCACCGTCGTTACCTGTATAAATCCTGGACATCCTGGAACGCTGACAGACCTCCAAAGAAGAAGACGACCAAGGGCAAACAGGTGAGAACAAGGGCTGAGTGTGACACATTAATGCAGGGATCATTGGAGGTACACCATTCCTGAATTGAAGACAGTCAGGTATCAGAGAAGGAGCAGAAGAGGCTGGGGGGAGCCTGCAGGAGAGCTGGATGTCATCCGCATAACACTGAAAGATAGAACTGAAGGTCGAGATGCTGTGGGGCAGAGGTGCCAGGTACTGGTTAAAGCGCCAGGGAGAGAGGTTAAGCCCCTGGGGAACACCACATGTAATGAGAGAGAGATAGAAGAGAGAAAAGACTCAAGTTGGACCTGGCAGGGTCGATCTGAGAGAAAGGGTTTCAACCAGTCCAGGGCCTGACCAGAGATACCCAGGTTGTCACAGAGACGATTGAGCAGAATGGCGTGGTTGACCTTGTCATAAACAGAGGATAGATCAAGGAGAATGAGGACAGAAGGAAGGTTAGAATCTAGATTAGAGAGCAAGTCTGCACAGGTGTTCAGGAGAGCAGTTTCTGTGCTTCTGGCTGCTCTGAAGCGAGACTGGTGGTCATGGAGACAACCAACAGATTCAGTATGCAGATTAAGCTGGGAGATGGCAAGCTTGTACAGGAGTTTGACCAGCAAAGGAGTGATGGAGATCGGGCGATAGTATGCCAGAGAGGAAAGATCGGCAGAGGGCTTCTTACGGAGGGGGTGCACAAGGGAGTGCTTAAGGGGGAGGGGAAGGTTCCAGTGGCATAAAAATGATAGCAGAAATTGGCCAGGTCTGGAGCATGGGTGTCAATGTGGCCCTTAATGGTTCTGGAGGTGCACGGGAGCACCTGCTTTGATGAGACTTTCATAGATCGGACTTGCTAGAAACATAGTCAGGAGTGAACAGGGAGAAGGAGGAAAAAGGAAGAGGAGATACGTACAGAGAGAGGCCAGGAATGGTAGAGAGAGAGGAAGAGGAGGTAGAGGAAGAGGAACGAGTGGACTGGACGTTCTGAGGTTTAGTGGTGGAATGAGAGGCCAGAGCCATGCAAAGGGCCTAGGAGGGAACAGGAGAGGTGGAGACTGCAGCAGGATTGGCTAGCTCCTTGCAGATTTTGAAAGGTTTGTCCGAGTTGTAAGAGGCCGCCGAGATGTGGGCTTGGATGTAGGCTCTCTTCTTAGAAAGGACAGAGAGGCTGTATTGCCTTTAGAGCAGGCGGCAGGCCGGTTTGTCAGAGGATGCGCCTGATGCCCTCCACTTCCTCTCAGCCACCCTACACTTGCGCTTATTTATTTTTATTTATTTCATTTAGTTTATACAAACTTTTTGAAAAGAACATTTATGATCCCATCATACTATGCAACAAGGGAGCAGAAGAACAGAATAAAAGAGAACAAAACAAAACACAACATCACCAAATCCCACTAGCCACCGTGGAAGACCACGTCACACGTAGCCCCCAGAGTTCAGTCATATAGTTCTTTTCGATCCCTCGACATACAGGTTTCTTCCGTAGTGATTTCCATTTGGTGTGTTTCACAGTTGGTTTATTCAGACTCCTCTGCCTCCCCGGCACATCCCACTTCCTGACTTATCCCCAACCAACTAAATTCAGCTTGTTAGCATAGGTTCTAATTTTTGCAGGAAATTTGTTAAACCATAAACATCTTTTTCTCTTGTATTGGCAAATTTCAGCCACAGCTCTTCTCGACATAGGGTTGGATATTGTTTAACTACTTGTGCCATATGCAAGGTTCTCATGTCTTTCCACCTGACGCAATATAGCACAAGATGTTTTAAGGTCTCATGCTGATTCTCTCAGAAACAACATCCCAGTATCGCTGTGGTCTTTCGAAATCTCAGTGCCTGTCTTACTCTTGTGTCAGATAAATTGAGTCTGAATTTCATGAGGGTCTTTCGATATTTAGCATTAGGCGCTTTCACCAAATATTGCAGGAGATTTTTCTGATTTTTCCCTTCTTTCGCTGCATCTTCCATGAACTTATAGCGGTTTCTGTCATCTATTGTTGCACACCAGTCTCGTTCCCATATTTTTTTTTTCACATAGTTCGGATTGGTTTTCAGTGTCTCACAGTCAGTTCCCAACTCATTGAGATGGTTTTCACAATCGGTTGCCCATTTTACCAATAACGTTTCTAGGTTCCCTTTCTTTAACTCCTATAATATTTCGAACTAGGGTGTACAGTTGTTGGTGCTGGTTTTTCTGTACACAGACAGCATGTTCCACAGCACACATGCGTTCATAGATGTCAGGTTTAGTTCATACCGCAAACATGCACTTTACATTCCCTTTTGTAACTGCAGAACATGCCTCCAGTACTGGTTTTCTAGTTGAGACCACAAATTTGCAGATACTCCTAGCGCACTTTCTACACCATAGATTAATGTTGGCAAAGCTTTTTGATTATAATGGGCCAGAACCGGCAACAAGGAGAACTTCCCGTATTTGTTATTTATAATAGCTCCCTGACAAGCTAATTGTTAAAATTTCTGCTTGCCATTCTCCGCCCAGGGAGCAGCATTTATGTTGCTATTGATCCACATTCCAAGGTATTTAGCCTTTTTTACACAGTTCAGACCTTCGTTGCTCAGTCTCCATTTCGGCTCATGTTTTTTGGCCCGTTTATTAGTTCGGGTAAGATCCTGCAGGATTAACACTTCTGACTTTGCCGGGTTAATTCGTAGTTTGTTTTTTGAGATATAGCTTTCAAGTGCCACTAGCTTCCGTTTCAATCCAATTGGCGTAAGATCCAACAGTGCAATGTCGTCCGCATATAGTATCCAGTTTACATTCTTGCCATTAATTTTGTGTGGGTGGAAAATTACCGCTCCTAAAGATTCTCCAATATCCGACAAGAACAGACAAAACAGGGTAGCTGCAAGCGGGCAGCTTTGTTTTACACCCTGATTTATCAAGATTGGATCACTGAGGGTTCCTCCAGCATCCAATCTGATCTTTGGGTGTCAGTGTGGAGCTCTTTAATAGGTTGTAGTAGGTTCTCGGGGCATTTCCATTTCCTTATTTTTTCCTAGAGCATTTCTTGATCAATGGTGTCGAATGCGCTAGACAGATCGACAAAAGATATATGAGTGGCGAGGTCGAAATTTCACCAAGAGTTGCACTTAGATGCAGGCTTCAAACGGATCTTCATGACAGGGCCAAGGACATCCAGAGTGTTAGAGATTGAGAGATGAAGGTTGGAAAGGGCTGTGTCAGAGTGTGAGTCAGCCAGAGGTGTAGGAGGAGGAGAGAAAGTAGCGGCAAAAGCCTTCACTGACACACGCTTCATGGGCCGGATGACCGAGAAGGTGGGTGGCAGTGCTGGGGGCGGCTTAACCCTAGGGGCAAAGAGCAACAGGTGAGAGGAGAGAAGAAAGTGGCCAGTCCAAGAGAGAGGAGTGGCGAGAGGGTTGGAGAGGGGGGTGGTCTGACGAGATCAGAACATCCAGTGTGTGCCCTGCAGAGTGAGTCAGGCCAGAGGAAAGAATATAGAGAGAGTCACAGAGGTTGTGAAAGAGCCCCGAGGAGGGGCTAGAAGCATTCAAGTGGATATTGAGGTCTTCAAGGAGGAGAAGTCGAGAGGTCGGAGCAAGAAGGGAGGAGGAGAGGTCAGCTCACTCAGAGAGGAAGAGGGTGACCTGGCCAGGTGGACTGTAGATGGTGGCCACAGTGAGAGAGATGCCAGGAGAGATAGAGAGCTTGCAGAATAGGCATTCAAAGGAGGAGTAGGCCTGCGTAGGAATGACAGAAGCATGGATCCACTCAGGGAAGAGCAGGGCTACACCCCCTACAGGGCGGCTGGTTCTGGGTTTCAGAGCGGATTATGTAGCCATCAGGGAGGAGAGTGCCAAAACCTGTGACAGAGCTGGCTGTGAAACATGTCTCAGTGAGACTGAATACATCCAAATCAAGCTCTTGTAGGAGACGGCAGATGTCTGAGGAGTGTTTGACAGCAGAGGGAGAGTCAAGAGTAGCAACGTGGAGCGGATTTCCACCTTTGCAAGACTTCTGTGGAGGGGTAAAGCTTGAGATATGCCCTGTGGAAGTGTTAGAGGTGCCGGAGAATGGGCAGAGGTGGAAGAAGTAAATGTCAGGGTAGTTAGATAGGAAGAAGAGGGTGCCAGAGAGGGAGGAAGGAGAAGGCAGAGTGGGCAGAGAAGTAGAGAAGGGTGCCTAAAGAGGTGGCAGAGGAAGGAGGCGGCAGAGCGGCCAAAGTAGCAGAGGAAGGTGCCAGAGAGGTGGCAGAGGAAGGAGGCGGCAGAGGAAGGAGGTGGCAGAGGAGCCAAAGAAGGGTAGGAAAGGGTATCAGGAGAAGGAAGGAAGTTGATAAGATGCGGGAAGCGTCTATCGAAAAGAATGAGATTGGCCTGAGGGCCCTGTACTAAGACGGTGCCTTTTAAGTAGACATTAATGATGCTCTTGGAGGAGTGGAAGGGGGCCTGGAGGGCCTCCAACCGTGTGCCACCATTAATGGGAGAGGAGGAAAAAGGAGAGAGAACAGAGACCATATGGGTGTCCATTAGCCTGGAGAGGGAACGACAAAGAGATGTCACTGAGGGTCTCTCTGGAGGAGGCACTGGTGTAGGTATCAGTGATAGGGAGGCCTGGGTTGGAGACCAGGCTGTCCCTTTTGAGTTTCTTCCTACCACACTTACTGAGAAGAATATGATAATCGATAGAATAGCACTTAGAGAAGATAGGGGAGACAGAGAGCACCATAGAGGGTGCGGGAGGAGAGTAAGGAGACAGGGGGGAGCCCAAGCTGGAGGGGAAGGTGGGGCGTCACACAATATGGGCAAACAGGAGGGAGGAACACTGGAGTCACACACAATAGAGGGAGAAACAAGTAAGTACACCACAGAACAAGAACACTGGAACCTTGCGTGGCCCCAGCATGAGTGGAGAAAACAGTGCAAGCAACACTGTGGTACTCAAGGGTGTGAGAATGCAAGTACAATACAGACTACACAGCAGGTAGTCCTAGGGGACCTAGAGGGGAAGAAAAGAAATACACACAATGCAGCACGTAAACAATACAATGGTAATACTACAAAATAAAATATGCAAATGCTGGTAATCCAAGGAGACCTTGAAAAGAGATGACATGCAAGTGATGCAGTGGAATGACAATACAATAGTCACCGTACAAAAGGGCGTGGAATGCAGAGACACAAGCAGGGAAAAAGTACACTGGTCGCAGCTCAGGGGAGCCTGAAGAGGAAGGAGAGGAGGGAAGAGGGCCTCGGTTGCCTGGGGAGCAACGCTGAGAAAGATGCACAAGGCCGGGGGAGCGGGGACAAGTTACATGGGGAGCAACGCAGAGAGGGATGCTCTAGGGTAGGAGAGTGGGGGCCGTTGCTTGGACAGCAACGCTGAGAAGGATGCGCAAGTCTGGGGGAGCGGGGATAAATTGCGTTGGGATGCACGTGTTGTGAAGACAGGGGAATTTTGGCCTAGGTTGTGATTGAACACATGTGGCTTGAAGAACGGGGGAGCTGGGCCTATGTTGTAAGGGAACGCATGTGGCGTGAAGAATGGGGGCAGCTGGGCCTAAGCTGCGAGGGAGAGCATGTGTCATGCAAGACAGCGGGAGCAGGGCCTAAGTTGCGAGAGAATGCATGTGGCGTGAAAACGGGGGAGCTGGGCCTAAGTTGCGAGGGAGAGCATGTGGCGTGAAGAATGGGGTAGCTGGGCCGAAGTTGCGAAGGAACTCAAGTAAGGAAAGGAAGAGGGGACAGGTGCACAGGTGGGGGAAGCAGACCTAAGTTGCGAAGGGAGCAAGCATGGGGAAGGGAGAAGGGCAGACGCGCAGGCGGGGCAGGCGGGGAACAGTTGCAAGGGGGACATGCATATGGCAGGAGCGATAATGGGACAAGCACAAGGTCAGGGAGTTGCGTGAAGTGCAGCAATGCTACTCTCCCTCCCAGCACCTTCTTACCTTGTGGCCACGGATGGAGGGTGAAATCATCCGTGCCCACAATCTGCACCACTACACCATCGCCACCAAACACCTGCATCGTGCAACACAGTGGCCTTGTCCTGCGAGGGCTTTGCCACAGAGGGTCCAATCCTCGGTTCTTAAAGGCTCGGGAGCGTGGAAAGTTGTGTTGCATGCTATGTGTCATCGAGCAACGTTTCCTGAGTACCTACATTGCACAACACTGTGGCCTTGTCCTGCAAGGGCTTTGCCACAGAGGGTACGATCCTTGGTTCTTAAAGGCTTGATAGCGTGGAAAGTTGCGTTGCATGCTACTTGTTGTCGGGCAGCGTCGCCTGCGTGCCTGCGTCGCACAACAACACAGCCCTGTTCAGCGAGTGCTGTGGATGTGGTTGTCCTAGTCCTCTGTTGTTGTCATTCAGTCATGCGGGGGATTGTGCTGGCAAGGCCCTTAATGCTTCAATGCCAGTACTTTGGTGCCATCCTCTTGAAGTTAGGATTATGCATGCACTAAGAGCAGTGAAACAGTTACTGGGGCGAAAATGTAAATCTTTGTATAGGCCATGGGGAGGCTCCGAAAGGCATGAACATTAGCACACGGGGTGGAACTCCAAACCATCCCCTGGTATAAAAAGAAAAGAGAAAAGGGATAGAAAGAAGGAAAGATATGTGGAAAGAGCGTCCAAATATAATTGCAAAATCGCATTACACTTGTACTACTTGTGGTTCTGTCAATTTCAGAATTGTATCATTGCACTTCGGAGTTGAACAATGTTTCCTACAGTCAAGTCTATTTTTGCTGCCTTGAAACAGCAGCTATTGGCTCTCGATGTTGAAGAAAGTTTCCTGCAGAGACCAGTTGAGTCAATTTGAAACACTTGTGTACGAGCGCCATAGAAATAAAATATCAATATCAATTATTGATGCTTTCTCAAAGCAGCCATTAAACCATGCAATACAGGGGGAAGGGTGGCAGCGTCCAGGAACCAATTGGAGGGCTTATTTGTGTGGCAGATAGGGCACACCATGGTGCTACTGGTATTTACTTTGATGTTTTAATACAAACATTTATGAAATGTCCTCTTTAAGGGCGCAGCTTCCCAGACACGAGGATTCAATGTCCAGCTTGATCTTCAGTGACTTAATTGCTACAAATGGAATCTGGATACTAATCAATATCGCAGTGAAGCAACATTTTTATGCACGAGTTAAGGTATAATAGGTTTGGCCTCTTCCCCAGTATGCTATGCTCTTCTGCAGTGAGATGTGTCTCTTGCAGGGGGAGGACATCAGTCTTTCCTACGCAAATAGGACAGGATTGGTGTACGTTTACTTAGGATTGTGTCCACATTGACATTCCAGCGTACCCCTTTCACAATATGAATCAACATGGAAGAGGAGAGGAGGCCTGAATCATGTTGGTTTGCTAAATATTACTGAAAAAATAGGAGCCACGTTCCAATGAGCCTGTATACTGCCCAACATTGGAGAGTAGAGGAAGCCTGAATCCTGACAACTGTTCCTGAAAAGATTGTGAACCAAGTTTCAATAAGTTCCAATGAGCCTATATGTAGGTCAACATGTGAGGTGTGAATGGCTTGAATCCTTTTTTTAAAGAAATGTTATTGAAATGATTGTGAGCTAAGTTCAAATAAGCCTAAAATGTTTACGATTTGTTGACATCACAGTGTAAAAGTCAGGTGCACAACACGTGCGAATGCTGCTCCTAATTCAGAGTCCTACAGCCATCTCATAAAGAGAATGGAGAGAGCTAGAAGTGTCACCATACTCTCCATTCATTCCACTTACCTCTCATACTCAATCCCTACAAATATACCTCCTTAAATATACCTCAGGCTATAAGAACTCTTTATGATTTTGTGGAAAAGAGAGGTGCGACCACTATTTGATGAAGAGGTCAGTGGGACTTCAACAGCTAATGCATCATACCATCTTGGCATAATATTTTCAGTTAGTCCGACAAAAGGTATAAAAACTTGGATTTCGATCTTCCTTATTTTGTAACCTATTGAACGGTGTAAAATGAATCACCTCCAGTCTCTTACTTTATGCCAAGACCAGTTTGTAAACATTCAAATAGATACGAGTACTGTCATTGTACTAAATGTTCTTCATGCCACCCTCCCAACTCATGCTCCTGGCACTCCTGCCGTCCCACCCCATGCCCCCTGCACTCCTGTCCTCCCAACCCATACCCCCTGCCCCCATGCCACCTGCACTGGGAATTCCAGAATGCTGGAGCTTGGCTTCCCTGCACTGCCCGTGCCTTTCCTGCCCGCTGCCCCCGCCTAATGAAATGATTTTGAGAGTAGAACTCAGGAGGCTAGCAAGTGGGGTACCATTTAAGGCATCCCTGAGGTTGCCCTTCTCCACCCACTTCTTTCATCCCGAAGGATAGGGCAGTGGAACTAGGGATGTCTATGGGGCATGGCTTAGCAGGGACATTGTGCGTTGCGGCGATTGCCAGGCCTATCAGATAGCGCTGCCCACAAGACATTTGTAGGCACTCGTTCTTGGAGCCCAAGCGATCTCTGGCTGCCCACGCCCTATTCTGAAGTGGGCAATGGTAGAAATGATTTTGCACTGGATGGGGAGCAGGACATGAGGCTGAAAATCACATTGTGCATTTTGTACTAAATATACAAACAATAATTCTAATACATTAGCTTGAGCTCTCTGCAGCATGAAAGCTCCACCTGACAGCCAAAACTAAAAATCAACATGAATACAGAGGAGTGTGGAGGATACTCTACTGAAAACTAAAATGGGTCAAATACACTGTTCTATGGAATTTATTCCACTCAGGAGGGTATACAACCACGTTTTAGCTCACTACACCCTTCACAGAGGGAGATATCAATTTGCATATCAGTCGAATCCCACCCACAAGGGCAGTCCAGCACCGAAATGCTAGGCAAGTTTCCTCTGAACGAGAGTAACATCAGCAACCCTAGACACGTGTTTTGGCCTCATTGGGCCTTCTCAAAGAGGTGAAGCTCAACGTGCCCATTTCGAAATACATTGGAAGTAGAATCACACTCTCTGTTGCCTATCACAAATGAATGGTGCCCCTGTTAAATACCATCCAGGTACAACTGAGATTCAACACACACAAGGACATGCGCAGGTCTCAAGAAGGTGGCCTCTTTAAAGAGGGCATCCTCTTTGCTCCAGGGTCGGCAGGGTTGACTGATATGCCCCTGCAGGCACTCAGTCTACACCCTCAGGCTGTAGAACAACCTACTAAATGGACACAAGAATCCTCCCAATTCTTATCCCTTTCAGGAAGTCCCATTTGCCAAATCAAAGGGATAGTTAAGTAACAATTAAAGACAGAGAAGTGGCATGAACATGTTTGAGACCAATGTTTAAGTGGCGATTTCGAGACAATATTCACGCTCAGTACATATGTATTGTGGTAAAAAAATGTCAATACAAAATAAGAGCTTGTTTCACAATTAGTAGTATAAGTAAACAAGCAAAATCTTGAGATATGCAATGTCTTGGATTGCAATATTGGTATTTTATTTCTTAATGTGCACAGAGCAGCCAACACGTGTTTCGACCTGTTTGGTCGTTATCAAGGCAGTATATTATCATTATTCCCAATTTCAAGAAAACAAGATAATCAAAAAAAGAAAGGAAAAGAAGCATTAACAATATAAATTGAAATTAAAGTCACACGTACCATACATGTTGTTGGCATTGAGGAATGCAGTACGTCATGGCCAAAATACAGAGAAAAGAAAAATTGCAATTTAAGGTCAGAATTAATCATTGTCTCATCATGAATCAATTTTATACCATGTTTGATGACTATTGTAGGTCTAAGTACAATTAAAAAATAATAAAACAAATGTGGATCACCAAGGAAATGAAAGTGACCAGTGCAAGTTCCAGTGTCCAGAAACATTGATCATAGCCCATTGTAGTATATATTTATCTAATTAGCGATAGGTATGAGGACAGGGCTGCACTATTTGCCCCCAGAGGGAGCACCGCTAATCCTTTTAAAAACAACTACACTTCAGTGGAAACTCTCAAGCAGAAATGTATTAAATTAGAGAGACTCTGAAAGAGAGAAATTAATACATATTGGGAGCATGCCGCATTAGCTAACTACTTAGAGAATGATATTATCCCTCGAGGTTTAAGGATTTTAATTTTTCCAAATTTTGGTAAGGGTGAGGATGTCGACTTGGCAGAAAAATGGGAACATAATTTAAGTACTAGTTCAAAGACAGCCTGATTACAACCTGGCAGTAGGGGTTTAACAGGGCCGGTAGAGCTGCCGCCCCCATTGAACCCCTACCACCTCATTACGAGGTCCGCTCGCAGAACCCGCTCTGGACGCCTGGTTTTACCAGACATCCTTAGCGGGTCCCGCGAGCGGCCCAGTATGCCAACAACTGGCCTGTCATTAACAAGCCCGTTGTTAGCATGCTCTCCATTCCCATTGAGCCCTATGGGGGCTCAAATGGGAATGGGGATGGTCTGGGTTCCCTGAATGGGGAAATACCGGGCCCTCCTACGTCAAAATGGCACAGTATTTCCCCATTCAGGGAACCTGGACCCGAGTTTGGGGGTAGCCATGCCCAAGCCACACTTGTAATAAGGCCCAATGTTAGAACTGCTCATTTTGCATGCAACCAGGGAACATAAGAGAGTGATTGAACAAATTAATACTGTTAAAGAGGAAAATAAAAATATGACAAATGCGGAAATAACCAAACAAAAGAATTCAGAAAAAAATAATGAGATCCTCAGAGAATACCAAGATGATATTAAGATGAGGACATTTAGAAAATTCTTCCCTGATGACAAAGATTATCGATTAGATAAAATGTACACATTTCAATCCAAATACGATAACATGGGCCCTAGATCCAAACCTGGCTCATCACACACCACACCTGCTAGTTCAGATCCGGATTCTGAGGAAGATACCCATGAAGGGGACATTAACAGTGAGAGCATGACATAACCACAAAATTGTTGTGGACTTAGATTTTAGAAGAAATCCGCAGACACAAAAAGGGAGATCAGAGATCACTCAATTACAAATAGGTCAGGTTCCGAACTTCACCAACTGTCCCTAAATCAGCAACCAACACCACACAAGGGGCAGGCACGAGGGGGGGAACAGCAAGCGGAAGTGGCAGTTCCGATGAGAACACAGGACGCCCAGGGATTTTAACCAGATCGAACACAAGGCAGAGACTAGCCCAACAACACAATCCGATTTAGTTGTGAACCTATCCAACCAAAATGTAACAAGATCTGAGATTTCTGTGCTCAATAAGGGTCTTTCATTTGCTCCTGACATTGGTACTAATTATGTTGATTTTCAAATCGATTTGTTTAAATTTGTGCGTAAACTGAAATTAAAAAAAATGTTTGCAACTGAAGTTTGTTCTTTTACAGCTAAACCCATATTAGAACCCTTGAGTAGCTTGACTTTATCAGACCTTAGGAATATTGAGACATTGACTTCACTTAATCACGAAGGCAACTCAGTCTTAGATACCATCTGCTCGGACTTAGGGGTTAAACCCAAAATCAAGGAATTTAAACCTTCTTCCAAATGTACGCCTCAAACAACATCTGAGAATGTCATAGATATTTTTCATTTAGCAATGATTAAAGATATACATGCTTGCATGGACAGAACAAACAACAAAAAGACTAAAACAAGATTCAACCTGAGTAGTGAAGAATTTCAGGCTTTGAATTCTTTGGCACAAGATCACTCGATTGCCATAAATGAAGCTGATAAAGGTGCTAACGTAGTTATACTTAATACATCAGACTACATACAAATGGGCAGGACACCTCTAACCACTCCAATTTGTTACAAATTACTCAAATATAATTCCACTAAGAGGATAGTAACACTATTACAGGATCTAATATCCAAATGGTATAGTATGGGTTTTTTAACCGATGAAGAAAATAAGTTCTTATTTATCACCAATCCTACAATGCCTACGGTATATTTTTTACCAAAAATACACAAAGCGTACCAACAGCTACCTGAGGTGAGACCTATAATGAGTGGTATTGTCTGGGCCACTGAGGGCCTTTCACAGTACCTAGATGAAGCTTTGAAACCATTTGTTGTTAAAAATTAAATGATATATTAGGGACAGTACCCATGTACTACAGTTCCTGAAATCTGTTGAATGGAAGTATGACTACCTTTTGGCAACTTTAGACGTTACTGCTTTGTACACTAGCATTGGACATGACCTTGCAGTTGGTGCTTTGGAATTTACCTTTCAAGATTGTTCAGCATCATATTGGAAATATGCTGAGATGCTAAAGGAATTTCTGATATTTACTTTGCAAAACAATGTTTGTCTGGTCAATGATCATTATTTCTTACAAGAAAGGGGAGTAGCCATGGGAGTTAAATTTGCACCTTCCCTAGTCAATTTGTTTATGTCTCAATATGAGGAGGACCATATTTACCTTCACAATACGTTTTCAGATAACATCATAAAACGGAAAAGATTTATAGATGATATTATTATTGTTTGGAAGGGAACTCTTGAATATTTTAACAAGTTTATAGACCATGCCAATTGCAAAAACTTTGGGATTACTCTAACTGGACATGCTAGCACTTCACAGATTGATTTTTTGGACCTGCATATTTTCATTCAAAATGATTCTATACACACTAGAACGTATTGCAAACCTACTGAAGTTAGTTCAGTGTTACATGCCAAAAACAATCATCAAAGTGGCACGATTAACAATATTCCTGGAGGGGAATTTTACAGAGCCAAAAGGAACTTTAATCTGGATATGGATTACAAACTAGAGTGCAATTTACTCACACATCGTTTTTCAAATAGAGGCTACGATCACAACATTATCAAGAAGGCAGCAGATATATTTGCTCACACAAAACAATTAGATTTGCTGAAAGGTAGCCGAATTGATAAAGCTAAGCCACAACAAATTGCTATTATTACACAGTTCTCAAGGGACAGTGGCACACTTTATAAATTGGCAGCCAAACATTGGCACATTCTTAAATTGGATAAAGATTTGGCACCTTTTTTGACCAATCATCCCAATTTGACTTTCACCAGAGCACTTACAATTAAGCAAAAACTTTGCCCACCCTTTCTAGACCCAGAACAATCCACGCAAAGGACTAATTGGCTTCAAACAGGTCATGGTTTCTACAAATGTGGCAACTGTAAACAGTGTAAATATGCATTAGCCAAGTGCCTTACATACAATGTTGGCTTTGGGAATGAAATTGAGATTGCAGATTTTATTAATTGTAAAACCTGTTTTGTGGTATATGCAATCTTATGTGTATGTGGCAAGCACTATATAGGCAGCACAATCAAACAGCTGCGGGTAGGCATACGGGAGCATTTATCGAATTTAAGGAATCCAGATCCTAAATTGCCTTTGGCCTTGCACTGGCAACAGGAACACCAGATGGCTAACCTAGATGATTTGCGTTTCATTGGTCTGATGAAATCTAAAAAGGGAAAAAGGGGAGGCAATTTACAGTTAAAAAAGCGTAAAATGGAATCAAAACGTATTTGTTTTTTGAGATCTACAGAATGCGGTTTAAACACAGATCATGAAATGTATGTATTTTTGTAATTTGTTACTGTCATTACTCTATAGATGTTACCAAAGAATAGAAAAACAACTAAGAATATATTCTAATTTTTAACCAATGACAGGGTATCCAGTGTCCATGCCTCATTGGTCCCCCGTCTTAACTTTAAGGACTGTACTTGCCCATACCCTTTGATTTAGATTCATTCTGATGTCATTGTTATCGTAATAACTTGATTGTCTTGCCAATTAGAATTGGCACAATATTAGAATACCCTAATAGATATAGAATCCTAAATATAACATCACAACATGTTGCTAAACTTTTAATTTCTAGTAAACAATTTTCAATCAACACTTAACTCCCAATCAAACAAGTTTCTATTGAACACACTATGGGCCTTATTACGACCCAGGCGGTAACCATGTTGCTATTTGCGCCATGATTGCCTCCAAAACCTTACCGGTTCCGCCATGGTGAATGGAGCAATTACCGCCATATTCCAAGGTTGGCGGGGCGGTAATTCCTCATTCACCATGGCCCTTCCCCATTTGAGCCCCTATAGGGCTGAATGGGAATGGGGAAGGCGCTAATAACGGTACCACTAATTGCAGTACCGTTATTAGCTCCAAAGTCCCTTTGCGGGTCCTGTCCTTAACGCCTGGTAAAACCAGGCATTAAGGGAGGACCCGCAAAGGAACCTCGGAATAGGGCGGTAAGGATTTACCGGCACCAGTGCCCTTACTGGTACCGGTATTCCCTTACCGCCCGGGTCGTAATGAGGCCCTATGCCTTTTGCGGTCAATTGACTTTTTTTGTTGACATCATGACGTCACACGCATGGTACGTGTGATGTCATCACGCCACCGCAGCATTTCCGGGCTAGTGCTTTTCCTACTATAGTAACGTGAAGAACAATACTGTTGTATTTGCCATAAGGCATGGACTTTGCCTTTGGGGATTGAACCCTGATTACATATTTTAGCACACTTCAATAACCGTATTCAGCAGGTGAGCAGCACTTTATCCTTTTTTGACTACATTTTAACATGACGGCATTATATCTATATACATCGTACAAATATATTTGCGCTTTCCAAGTGCAATTTAACAAACGAAGATTAGTGGCTTCTTGGTGCCATTTAGGTTACATATAATTTGTTGATTGTTTAACACATAGAGCTAATGATATTAGTAGGAGGATATTGCCCAATTGCACTTATTGCATGCCTCCATTTTCTTTCCCATTTAAGATAAAACGTGATTCAAATGGAGATATTAACTCCGTGAAGTTTACTCGACTATATACCTACCGGGATACATTACCTGCTACTAATATTCTTTCAAGAAGAGGTTTTCTCATTGGAATATTGGATTATACAGCGACAACATAATAATACAGAAGGGGATGGATTGATCCCTGAGGTAGGTCTTTTTCTGATATATACCTAATTAGATAAATATATATTTCGGTTCAACAATCATATACATTATCCTTTACACAACAACTAGGGAAGTATACCCAATGTATCTCTTATTGATATTGTAGATTTGAGATAAGACTATCCAGTTTTTTCAGTAAGCCGTGGTTATTTGGTTTTCACTTGAAAAATGTTTTATCATGCATTTGGGTGGAGAACCCACAAAAGGATTGATATTATCCACTAACACTAAAACGTTCATAGAATAGCAATCACATTTGACACTCATCATTACAATGGGGCATGATCAATGTTTCTGGACACTGGAACTTGCACTGGTCACTTTAATATCCTTGGTGATCCACATTTCTTTTATTATTTTTTATTTGTACTTAGACCTACAATAATCATCAAACATGGTGTACAAATGATTCATGATGAAACAATGATGATTAATGCTGACCTTAAATTGCAATTTTACTTTTCTCTGTATTTTGGCCATGACGTACTGCGTTCCTCAATGCCAACAACCTGTGTGGTATGTGTGACTTTAATTTCAACTTATATGGTTAATGCATCTTGTCCTTTCTTTTTTTGATTATCTTGTTTTTTTTAAATTGGGAATAATGATAATATACAGCCTTGAAAATGACCAAACAGGTCGAAACATGTGTCGGCTGCTCTCTGAACATTAAGAAATAAAATACCAATATTGCAATCCAAGACATTGCATATCTCAATATTTTGCTTGATTACTTATACTACTAATTGTGAAACAACCTCTTATTTTGTATTGACATTTTTCGAACACAATACATATGTACTGAGCGTGAATATTGTCTCGAAATCACCACTTAAACATTATATTAATTTGGATCCTCAGTGGGTGGCTCTCAATTTTCAAGGTTTTCGCAGCTGGTTTTCGTCCAGTGATACCATAATTTGGAGAATAGCGCACAGTATTACATATCTAACCCACTAAGCATGAATCTCTCATGTATGGGACCAATATGTATGTGGTCTGAGGATTGCTGCTAAAATACATTGGAGCTCATTTTGCTCCATTGTGGAATATAGCGGCAGTGAGCCTTTACTTATAAACATGCATGCATGTATGCTACCTTTTGCCCTGCAAATTTGCACTCTGCCATGGAAATGAGTAAATGCTCCCTGCTATGAGTGCATGGCAGGCAGCGTTTATGTGTATTTGTAAGCACTGCCTGCCATGCAAACATGGTAGGCAGCATTTACAATGGATACCTATGAAGTCCACCAGGTTTATGCTGGTGCATAGAGCCGGCAAGCTCCATAGGGATCTCTAGCATTTGTGCCGGCATGAAAATTCAGGCCGGTGAGTGCAAATGCTGGGTCATTTGTATGGGGAAGAGGAAGGGAGGCAGGGGAAGAGCAAGTTGTGTTCCAACCACCTTCTCTGCCATACAAATGAATGACAATGGTGTGTGACATTAATAGAAGACATAGAAGCCTTGCATTAGCATTATGCCCCCTTAGAAATTGAGCTCCACGCTCTCTTGTTTGCATTTTCTGTTTCCAGGGACCGATTTATTGAGTCTGCCATTCAAACTACTAAAAAGAAATATTGAATGAAATTAACCTTCATGAAACACCCTGAAAGCTTCCACGTTGCCTACCTAACTCCCACATGTCAAGTTCTTAAACTCACCAAAGAGATATCCAAAATTATAAGGAAGTCATTTTAAAAAAGATGGTGACTACATGCAGGGACCACCAATGCTTAGGCTCTCCACTTTGGGGGAAATAAAACACCACCTGCAAATACGCTTTGCAGACAGTGATTTATAACGGATTGCAATGGAATCTGCCTGCTCATTAGCAGTAGCCATTGTGATGCGTATTCCGTTGGAATCGATTAATTTTACACCCGCATTAAAATTTGACGCAGGGGTAAAACAAAATGCTCTCTGGAGATGGAGCAGGAATGCAAAGATCTCGGCTTTGCTGCCGTCCTATGTCTCAGGACTGCGGTAAAATAAAGTGGAGTGTAAAAGAGAAGCCTAAAGTGCTGTTTCTGTTTTAGCACACCTTCAGAATAAAATGTTTCCCTAAGCGTGTTTTTCCTCCAATGAGGTTTTTATGTTTGTTTTGTAAATATTTTATTCGTTTCATAACAAACAAACAAACAAACAAACAAACAGTGCACCTTAACATGGTGCATAAACTACTCAAACGCCAAAGCCCTGCTTTTTCTTCCCCTCCCCATCTTTAGAGGCACTATAAAAGGCCAACACGGTCCACTAGCCCACAACTGTCTCTTCTTCTCCATAATCCAGGGAGCTATCCGTGTCCAATTCTTCGGGTCCCAGGCCAGTCAGAGATGCAATCAGATGCTGCCACGCCATCAATGTTTCTGCTTCCTCTTCACCCCCTCTACATGATGCCTCCCTCCAGACCACCATTTCAACCTCAGCCCACTGCAGGTGCTCCCTCCACCAGGTATCTACATTGGGTCTTGCTTGAGTTTTCCATCCCATGGCTATCCTTCGTTTTGCTAGAATATAGGCCAGGTCTTTGAGCTTGCACACATGCTTGAGTTTACGCGGTCTAGGAAAGCCCCCTACCATACATGCCCACAGGTAGTCTACCACTAGTACAATCCCGTTGGAAGCCAGTCGGTCTGCTATTTCCCTCCGATATCTCGCAATTTTGTGACAAGCCCAAAACATGTGTAACATCCCGGCATTTTCTGCCTCACATTTCGTGCATTGCTGTATAGCCGCATTTCTGAACTTAGCAATTCTCTTGGGGGTCATGTATTCATGTATGCTCTATGAGTAATATACAGTTGAACCTGTTGTAATTAGGCATTCCTTGACACTTTTTTGTGGTACCCTTGCACCCTTTCCCATAGCCATCACTTATTGTCTCCCCACTTTCCTCTTCCCAGTCCCGCCTCGTCTGAACCACCTCCTTTCCCACTTTGGACATCAGTATTTCGTAAATTCTGGAGACCTCATGACCACGATCTGTCACTGCTTGGAACATTTCTATGCTGGGCCAGTTTTTCTTCTGACCACGCCTTTTTTAGTGTTGTCATCAGCCTCACATACGTGATATATTGCTCGCTATGCAGGCCTGTGTCCTCTCTCAAGCTGTCAAACTCTATTCTGCCATCTCCTTGCCACACATCCCCTACTGTTGCCACCCCTACTGGCTCCCAGTGTTCTCTTATGGTGCATCTCAGCTGATCGTCTATCCCCTTCAATGTCACCAAAGGGACCTGCAGGGAGCAGGGTGTCCGCCATCCCAGGATTACACAGGTCCTATGCCATATCTTCCTTCCCAGGGTCAGTAATGCTGCTCTCCTACTTTTCAGGGGCTCAGTTACCCACATCCATTCATTCAAAAAATATGGTGTACATTCCGCCCTCAATAGTCTGGATTCTGATGTGGTGTCTTCGGAGAGCCATCTAGCTACATATTGCAGTTGGGTAGTACACATCAAAATTGGGTAGTTTAATACCGGCCGATCGTGTGGGTTTTGTAGTTTCCACAGGGCTACTCGATTTCTAGTATTATGCCAGATGAACCCTCTACACATGTTGTGGAGTTTATTAAAGAAGCGTTTTGGTATCAAACACGGGACATTTGCAAAATTGTGTAGCAGCCTAGGCAATACTATCATTTTAAGCAATGCCGTCGTCCCCATCATGGTTAGGGGCAACCTTGTCCAGAATGTCATACTGCGTTGAATCCCCTCTACTGATTTCTCTGTATTATTCTTGTGTTCTTCTTCAACCTTGTGATACACATTTATCCCCAGGTATCTAAAGGTGTCCACCGCCCATTCAATCTGTAACACTGGCAACGTACCTTGAGGCATTCCAATATATCTCCCTAGCGGGAATATCACAGACTTCCTTTAGTTTACCATTACACCCGATAATAGTGCATATCGATCCAATACCTCTAGTATATATTGTAGGTTTCCTTCAGGGTAACTTAGATACAATAGCATGTCATCCGCGTACAGTGATATCAAGTGCTGTCCACCTTTCGTTGTACTACCCGCCTCTCCATATTGATATCTGAGGTATGCTGCTAGTGTCTCCAGCGCTAGAATAAACAGCATCAGGGACCAGGGGCAGCCCTGTCTAGTTCCTCTGCCTAGCATCCACTTTTCTGAGACCACCGACCCCGTCCAGACCCTGGCAATCGGCGCGCTATACAATAATTTCACCCACTGCAGATACACCAGTCCTATCCCAAACTTTTTTAGGACCGCTAGTAATCAGGACCATTTAACGGAGTCAAAAGCCTTGACTGCGTCTAGTGAGACTATCGCCAATTCTTGGGAGCTTCCAGTGATCTGGTCTATAACATGGTGCAATCTCCTGAGATTATCAGAGATGCTACGCCGAGGGACATATCCTGTCTGGTCATGGTGTATCAGGGCACTTATCAGTGGGTTCAATCTGTTTGCCATTACCGCGGTAAGGATCTCACTGTCCTGATTTAACATTGACAACGGTCTATTAGATCCGCAGTCAGTGTCTATTTTACCCGGCTTGAGGAGCGGGATGATGACCGCTTCCCTCAAAGTCTCTGGCAGCCTAATCTGTCAAAACTCCTTGTTTAGCATAGCCAACAGTGGTGGGAGCAGGTCTGCCATATATGTCTTATAAATTTCACTTGGGAGGCCATCCGCCCCGGGCGTCTTATTGGTGGGTAGGTTACGGATTACATATTCCAGTACCTCCAATTCCAGTGGTGCCTCAAGCATTTCTCTATCGACTTCCTCGAGCCTGGGTAGGTTGATGTCATCCAGCACATCGTTTATGACAATTTCTTCTTCCTCTGTTTTATCAGTGTACAATTTACGATAGTATCTCTGAAAGCACTCATTTATCCCTTCTTGTATGTCCTAGAGTATGCCATCCTCTCGGTGCATCTCTCGAATCACCTGTCTCGAGGTTTCGCTCTTACATAACCTGGCTAGTAATCTGCCTGGTTTAGCACCTTCCGCATGTTGTCTCTCTATATATTTCCTATAGTTGAGGTTACATAATCTCTCCCAGTGGGATTTACATTTTTCAGTTAACTGTTTTATCGCCTTAGTCTTTTCTGGGGAGTCCGGCCTCTCTTGCATTTTATCCTCAATCTCCCTTTCTGTGGTTTGCAGGTCTGCCGTTATGCCCCCCTATTACTACCTTAAATGCTTCCCAGAGTGTGCCAGCTGATGCGACACTTCCGTTATTTAGTTCAAAGTACTCTTGTACTGCTTTTCTCAGGTCTTCCCTGAACATGGTATCCTTGTTTACCTCTGCTCGAAGTTTCCATGTCAGTATCCTAGGCCTAGGCGGCGATTTCTGCCATGTCACCAACAGTGGCGTGTGGTCTGATAGTACTGCTGCTTTGTATTCCAGATCCCTAACCTCCTCCACCATGGAACTAGACACTAGTATGTAGTCTAACCTGGTGTATAACTCTTGTTGGTCTGCATAATGTGAGTACCCCCTACATTCGGGATGAAGCTTCCTACATATCTCAGTGAGCTGGAAATCTTGGGGTCTAGTATGCAGTTAAAGTCCCCTCGAATTATGACCACTCCTTCCATGTATGGGCTAACAATGGCATACAGATTGCTGAAATAAGATGCAGTATCATTGTTCGGGGCATAGATATTAATCAGGTTGACTACTTTACTGCCCACTATCCCCTTTACCAGTACCATTCTCCCATCTTCTCTCACTTCCTGTTGCAACAGTTTGAACGGGATGTGGGGCGCAATCCATGTAAGGACCCCCCTAGCATATACTGAATATGTGTCCCTATTGTGGTCCTCCAATGAGTTTTTATCAGTAAGTGAATAACACCAAGATAACAAAAATAATGTAATTGCAAAGTGTAAACTGCGCTGAACTCACTGACTTGCCTTCAAATCGTTGTCCCCAATTACCATTCGAGAGTTGGAGCAATCTTCAAAAACCTATGAACATAACTTCTCCTCACTTCTTACCGTGCTACGCCAAAGGATTTCTCCTGCATTATTGTGCCGCTGATTAAGTACGCACGGTACAATTTAGAGTTCAATGTAACAAAATTAAAACAAGAGGGGTTAAAATAGTAATTGCAAAAGAACAGTTTGAATATGTTAAAATAACGAACTCCCTGAAATGTTTTTAAGAGGATGGAAAAAGAAAGGGTAGTCTGGTAGCAGGGAGCCTGCCCCTATAAAAATGCCTCGTGAGATTCTACTTCTGAGAAACTAGTGGGATTTGAGAACAATAATAAGAATTTTTTAAGAACTTGTAGACAATGAAATACTTCTAAAATCTTATACAGTTGAAGTATGCTTTCATGAAAGATCTTATAAGATTCTGATAAGATCTTTATAAAAAAAACAAGAAGAAATGGCATGGGTGAGCAGCAGCTACATCAGAGCTGGGCAGATCTGTAGAATGAGTCTGCGTTGCTCCTGAATGCAGGGCACATTAGCTGTATGGTCCCATGCTGAAGTGTGCTGGTCATATTGCAGTACCATGAGGAGCACCCTCCTTTTGTGGATTACAGAAAGGTTGGAGTATGTTTAGAATGTGAAGTGAGAACGTGTTGCAGCCAGAAAGGGATCAGGTGAGCAATGGGTTATTTGTTTTTCCTTTGGCCCAATTAGACAGATCAGGTGGCGTGTTATTTCCATGCAGTGTAGGGTTCTGCTATAAACAGTGGGTGAAGAAGCCCAAGGCTTGGGGGGAGGATCCTCATAGAAGAAGGTGATAAAAACTCGGCCACGCTGGAGGCTGAGAATAAAGGGATGGAGTGGATGGAAGAGGGGGGCAAATAATGGACCAAGGAGTGTCACAAGTGGCAATCACAGAAGCACACGTCACAGAAGTGGGGATGTATTCATTCTCCTCAGCCCAGGACATGGGTAAATCAAGAGGAGAAATGTCTAATCAAAACAGTGGAAGGTACTGTGATCAATGCAATGCGATCACAGCACAATCTGTGAAGGTTTCTCAATATAAAGGATGCCTGGAGAGGGCGGGCGTTTGCCTCTGGCCTTCTTTTTGTAGTGTGAGCTGTTCTCCTGATTAGGAGAAGTGGATTTGGCATACTAGTTCTCGGACAGGGTTGCTGTGTGCGGAGCAGTGCATTCCGAGAATCATTATCCCCAAATCCCGTAACCAAAATTCTCCCCAAATCCCGTAACCAACATTACATCACGCCTGTTCCTTGTGTTTAGATGCCGCATTTTCATTACTGTAAGATCTTGCAAGCCATCGAATCAAACTTACAGAATTAATGACATCAGCTGTGGCAAAGCTGAGCATTGCCGACAATGCCAACACCTAACCTTTATTTTCTTCATTCTGAGGGCAGCTTCACAATGGCTGCACCCAGGAAATCTGTTTCCACGTGTTCCATGCCATGCATCACAGGGGACTGCAGCATGCATGCAGTAACCCTGAATCTGTGAAGTTGCACTCCATGTGCGAGGCATGCACATTTTGAGTCCCACAGATTCAGGTGATGTTCCTTAATTATGCCTGGTTATTTTAGGTCACAAAAACCATGTGCATTCCGGAAAATGGAAAGTGGCGGCACAAAGGTTGCAAAGGCAGCCACCGTTGCAACGAAGACAGCCACCATCACAAGTACACACATCGCAGCGGTCTTGCTGGATTCATCACATGCATCCGACAAAGGACCTGGTAATCTCGGAGTGTCTGCATGCATGCTTCTACACTCTGACACATCTGTGTCGAGCGCAGAGACGGATCACAACGGCCTGAGAATAGCCTGAACGCGGAACCATGTATCAGATGTAGCTCTTCACCACAAGCCTATTGTGGGGCACAGAATGATCCGCTAATTGACTGGCTCTACTCCAGTCTTTAAAACTAAAAAACACCTGTGTAATGAAAGCACACTCTGCAGTACATAGAAAATGAATTTAATCGGACATGGCTCAGCGATTTAAGACCACTATGCTGGTGATGTGTGCAGTATAAAGACACATCCCATGATATAGCAGTCACCCTTTATATTCCAATGGCACTTCTTGAACATGATAACCTAGCTAATTCCCAGGCTAGAATGTGTGCAGGAAGAAAAAAAGAAACAAAGCAATTGACATATCAATTTCCATCACATTGCATTAAATAGGGCGGAGACTGTATTTCTCATATTATTTAGGTAGTAATGCAGTAAGAGAGCTTACTTCTACTCTAAGATTAGACTGGACCACCCCTTAGGACTGACAGGTTGTCCATGAAATAACCAAAAATAAAAACACAAAAGGAGAAATGATCACATTTTTGAAGTCGAAAAACAAACATTTCTTTTCGCTTTTTGCACTTTATTTTTGTTGATAATGCCCCCCTTACCTTAATAAATACCCTTACCCCACCCCCCACCTAAAATTATTTTAAAAATCCCTACCAAATGCAATCAAAATAACTCGGTCATATGAACCTCGGTCATCTCTAAGGATACCGGACTGACGCCTGTGCGTTTGTAGTTGCAATAACAGACATCATCCATCTATATCCATTGGGCCCTTTAATCCATCTTGATTTGAGTAAAGGCTCAAGTAATTGGAAGTCTTACCTGAACCTTACACAGCTCAGTCCCTTTAGAGATGACGTCCCTTGGGCTCCTTACCAGATAAAATCCAGTGTCAGATCTAATTGGCATCCAGAAGAGAAGACCAGAGTCCCTTGGAGCCAGAGACAGTGCAGGTTCACAGGGAAGAAGTCTAAAACTGCAGGTGGTTACAGTGGATCTCCGTTGTCAGCACTTTGATAGAATTTATTTTCCTATATTGTCTGTTACAGCTCAGATGATTTCTAGACAAGTGAATCTGCTGTTGGACGTGTAATCAACAAGTATGGCAGCCCAACAGCCTGACACAGAGTAGTAGCACGTGATAAAACAAATATTTTCTTTCAGTAGCTGACAAGGTGAGATAATAATAATTTACTAATAATAATTTAGCATGTATATAGCGCTAGGAACCCTCAGGTATCTGAGCACTGGTTATTATTACCCACGGTGTGTGGTGCTCATTTGTCGACCGCGGAAGGATGAAAGGCTGAGTATTCGAATCCTGCGTCAGCAGGCTCTGCACAGATGTTAAAGAGAGCGCTCTACTCACTGTGCTATCGGACTGGCCAATAATAATTCTCCTATGTTCCTGGCTCGTTTAACTTTCAGGATCCGACATATGCATTTATTCTTACATTAGAGGGGACTTGTGTGCCCATATGACTTTTTGTATTTTTTAAAATTGTATTTGTTGTTTATATAGCACTTTACACCAAAGCTCTGCACAGATCAACCTTAAAGTACAATAGAATCAGAATAAAAGGAAGTATTACATGAAGCTGATTTTACTTCAGGGCTGGAGGAGATGGTTCTTTAGTGTACAACGAAATTAGGAATAAGAAGTGATAGAACAAAGAGAAAGAGGGAAAGAATTCCAATGAAAAGGTGCCAACAGTGAAAAGGAACAAAATCGTGATTGGGCACAAAGGGGGACGAGGAACTGATAATAAGAATTGAGATTGAGAAAGGAGAGAACGAGAATGTGCATACAAAGAAATACGAGATGAAAGAACAAGGGGAGTAAGACCATACAGGGATTTAAAAACCATACAGGGACATTTAAGATGAGAGTTAAATGAAAGCCATGTGGTCTGTGGGGAAGCACAACTATTTCAGTAAAATGTCAAGATTTGCTGGGTATAATTGGTAATTCTGGTGCGTCAAGTAAGTGTCCTTGGTGTCTCGGGAAGATAGCTCAGCAGCAACGTGCTCGCCTTGAAAGCAAGACGACACGGAGTGACACAAGTTCGATCCCCGGGTCCGCACTTAGAAACCGTGGGTATTAAGCGCGTTATAAACCTATCATATCATAAGTAGACACTGATACCAACAGGATAGGTTCATTCTGAGAGCTGACCTTGAGAAATACCTGAGCACTCCTAGGGATAAATCCCACAAACAATTTGAGAAACTTTTCTTCCATACGAATTAAGGTCAATGTCCTTAATTTACACGTAAATAGTTCATTGAACTATAATGTCTACATGAATTGTTTACAAAAAACTCATGATTATTGTGTACAGAAAATGTATGGAAACATGTTAACTTTTATAAGATGAATTTTGACAGAATGTAATCTCTGCAGCAATCCCTCTTGGCAAATAAGTGGGGTGTGTGATGATTGGAATTTCTGCTATCACTATGCGTTACAGGATTTAACTTCTCCCTTCATCAGGTGGGTACATCCTGTTTTCCTAAAAAGATAACATGAATTCAGTTGTGTGGTTCTTATTGTTTTAGTACTCTTAGTCTACAAATACTGGTATGGACTCATTAAGGCCCACTGACCTGTTTGGAATATGAACTCATGCAACCAATTGTGGGTTTATTTGAGAAAAGCTGCTGCCCGTTAGCCGTTCAGCTTTATTTTTATTTTTTTAAACTGGGGACAAAAGAAAGAGATACAGCTGTTGTCTAAAGTCCATTTAATTTGTTATTGGACATTATAGAATTAAAGACATGGATGTAGATTCTAGAAATACACGTATTTTGTGAGGTAAAGTTGTGGTCACTCACATGTAGAGCCTGTTAGCCTAAGGATAAAACTATACATGCTTAATATGGTTATTTAAGTTTTAACAAATAATCTTAAAAGTAACTGAAAGGGACTTACAGGTGTCGACATTTCCATGAGGATGTTAATGAATGCTAATTCAAACCGTACGCTCTGGCCTTCTCCGGTGGAGAGACAGGGGGAACACTGTTACTGTCAGACACAGCGTGGTAATGCTTCAATATAATGTATATCAAGTCATGTAACTGGGATGCATAGCGTCTATGTATAGTATCTCTTTTGCTTACCTTTGCAATGAACGTTCAACAGCTGGATGCGGGCGGAGAACTTAATACTAAACAGATGACTTGCGTGTGTCAGAGAGATCAGTCACAGCACGTGTGAAGGGAATTTGGTCCACCAAAGCTTCTGCTGGTTGCTTGAGGTAGGAAATATTTTGCTTGCCTGTCAGGGGGTGTTATGAGTGCCAAGGGGTGTTCAATTTCTTTAGTGACTCCCTCAGTATGGTATGCGTCCCTGTGGTCTGCGTTTTGGGTCCTCTTAAGGAAAAAGTAGTTCATACGGTCAGTTGGTGTTGGCTGGTTGGTTTGGTGTTGTCATCAATCCCTGTCATGTTTACAAGGAACCTCTGTGTCTTCTAGTTGAGTTGTGGGCTGGATAAGTCTTAGAGAGCTTTGACGACATGACATTGGTTCCATGTACAAGGAAAGCAAGTCCTGATGTAAGTTCCACCATTTGAGTTGGGCTGAAGGATGGCTTCTTATGACAAGCAGGATCCCAGGTTTTCCTAGGGGTTTGCAAGATCTTATGCATTTGGTTTCAATTTCCACATTTAGGGTCTCAAGTGTATGAATGTACTTCCTCTATGACGTATATTTGGTGGCACTATCAGAAAGACAGCATTGCAAAATATGTTAATCTGATTAGCTTTGGATGTCATGCTATATTTTTGGATGAATTCCAGCCTACTGACGTGCAAGTTGTGGTGGGTGGTGTAGCGGGCCTGAATATTAATCCTGCACCCTGTGCTCCAGTTAAGCCCATTGTGGACGTGTTTAAGTCCAGAAATAAACCTGCTGGGAGCTCAGACCCCTACCGGCAAACAAATGCCTGAATCACCGGCACCGTTACTAACGGTGCCGGTGATTCAGTAAATCCCATCCCATGGTGTCCCATGGGACATAAAGTGAACTGACCAGCATTCCACCGCGCGTAATACCGGGATATCGGGCAAGGAGACAGTATGTGCAGGTTGCCGGTACCCCACCGGTAATACCGATGGGATTGCAGGGTCATTGAGCCACAGAATTATCCTTAAACATGCTGAAAGTATTTTTATTTTCAATGAACGCTCTCATCTAATCTATGTGGTCATATTGGGCTCCACAAACATTCATTTGCTACTTCGTCTGCTGTTTTATTCTGAGTCTTTGAAAACAGGCAGCCAAATTCGAATTGTCTTCTACTCTGAAGATTTCCATTGTATGTTTCAAGTACGTCATTAACTACCTACATTTTAAGCATTGAAATATTTTGAACTCAAAACAAGTGGACTGACTTTTAAATATTTAGGGAAGGCGTTGCAACCATTCCTGTCTCAAAAAGAGAATTAAAGTGCTGCCTGGCCACTCACTGGTAAGTGATTTCATGGTCGGGGAGTATCCATAAGGATTCCAAGGCTCTTTATGACTGTCTTCATCTGTAGACTGGTTTCCAGCTCGCCGTTGGTGGGCACAGCGCTATTATCCTGGCTGCTTTGGTTAAGCTTCTGTTTGATCCTGGATATCCAAGAGTCCTCTTGAGTGAGCGCCTAGTAAGATCTGCCTGAGCTTTGCCATTTTCTATGTACAGTTTGAAGCCAATTCTTTGGTTGTTGGCATAGTTGTAGAAAGTGAAGATGTGTTTTCTGATGAGTCTCACAAGCAGTGCCATGTAAATGTTGAACAGGAGTGGCGAGAGCCTGGATCTCTAGGGTTCACCAGAAGCAATGCTGCATGGGTTCCTATGAAATGTTGGTAGAAAGGCGGTCTCTGTGCTGGTGGTGAGGAAAAGACATCACACAGCATGGCGCTGCTTACATCTGGCCAGATTCTAGTGATCTTTCAATGAGGATGCTGTGGCTGATTTTATAGAACACTGCTCACATCATTCTAGGGGTAGAGGAACAGGGGAAGGTTCGGGGCACATATTCCGCTCCCACATGCCTGATTGGACTGGATAAAGAACCATGTATTCCCCCACATGTCCGAGCCACTGGACTCTCGTGTGGGTCTAATCAGGGGCAAATAAATGAATCACTGTCCTGCTAAAATGCTCAGGGATCAGGGCTGGAAGTCGCCACGAACATCAAGGCCATTTAGTCCTGTCATTTGAAACATGCCATACATCTGGCACTTGCTGATGATGCCGTAATCATGCCATCAGCCCTTGATCAATCGGCTGAGGTGAAGAAGCCCAGTCCAGCTGCACCGCAGCAATTGCAGCAGGAAGAGCTGACGTTAACAAACTACAGTTTACTTCGAAGCTGCACTGCAATGAAATACATGAGTTAGATTATGAAATTCAATAAGCTAAGCAATTGTTGGTTGCTTGCAAGGCCAGCCTGACTCACTCCCATTCTCCCCCGTGTGTCCCTCGCAATCTATTTTTAATGTAACACTATTCCACGTCCAGCTGGCACAGAGCGCTGCACCTTCGTAGATGACCAAACAGTCGTCCTGGTCCACATCCGAGTCTTACTTGGCCCGCCTGCCTCCCGCATGCCTTTTCTGTTGCTGGTCCCGGGGGTCATCACCATGTGACCACTCCTCCATTTTGGTAAATAAAATAGATTATTTACAGGGTGGACTGTCTGAGTCATTTTATGTGGGGTGTGCGTTGTACATATTATGCCTTGCCCTTCACCAGTAATAAAGTGTTAATGTCATATTTGCCCATTAGACTTCCGGTCTGCTTTTCTCTTCTCGCTGTCCATCTCACCCTGCATTCACTTAATGAGGCCTTTATCCTTAACATTTGTCCAAAATGTTATGTCATTACCTCCTCGTCCTGTGTTAGGATTATTCATGATCTTGAACCCCGTCCTGACTTTAGGGAGGTCAGTAAAGCCTTCTGCTTTACTTCCCTTGACTGTTTTGTTCATACTTTTTGCTATTGTAACAATTTATGAAGTTGTGTAGAGTCAATTTCACAATCAACAATACAGATCGGACCAGAGATTAACAATACCCCCAACCTCCATGGATCAACACAATTGTTACCCTATTCCTCCCACCACTACCCCCTACATTCCCTTCTCTTCTTCTTGTTACTCCACCCATTCTGTAGCCTTCAGGGCTCTCCCCACACAGTCCATGCTCTTTTCCCCTGTTACTCTCCTCCTGCCTGTCTAAGATTCACCCCTCTCCTCATCCCCATCCTCCCCAAATCGGCTCGTGTTTATGTGGGCACCCCCTATTCCTGTACAGCAGCTGATCCTATCTCTTTATGGTGTCCATTCCCGTTCGCCATGCCGCTATAGTCGGGTCCTCCGTTACCATTCATCTTTCCACTAGTGCTCTTTTGGCTTCTATGACCGCTATGTTAAGGAACATCTCAGCATATCTGTCCACCTCCATGTCCCTCCATATTCCCAGCGGCGCACTTCTACGTTCCAGCTGCTCTGGTCTCTTCAGTACCCCTCACACCTCCCTTTGCACTTTCCCCAAGTAACTCCTTATCTCTGGGCAATCCCAGACCATTTGGAGGAAACTTCCTCTGTAATTATTTGCATTTGGGGCAGGTATCATCCTCACCTCTACCATCTTTCTCAATCACTCCTTAGAGTAGTAGACTATGTGTAGAGATTTGAATTGTATCAGTCTCAACCTGGTCGCTATTGGCACCTCTGGGGTGTTGCAGTGCTTCCCTCCACTCCTCCTCATCCATGTCCCTCAACTCCCTCTCCATACTTTGTTTCAAACACTGAAGCTGTCTTGTGGAGTGCAGAGCTAGTTCTGGGTAAAACATCAATACCTGCTTCACTTAAATCTCCCCCGCTAATACGTTGCATTCAAGGGGGAGGCTTGCTGGACTGTGTCCACCCACCTAGTGTATGGTGCCAGGGCGTGTCTAAGTTGTAGGTATCTGTAACGGTCCTGTCTGCTCAGCCCCCATTCCTATCTAATTTTTCTTGAAAGGTTCTGATATTCGGCGTCCTAACCACATCCCCAACCAATTTAATTCCCTTACTTTTCCACTCGCCTTCCCATTTGAGGTAGTTTATCCCTTTGACAAGCCTGTTCCCCCAAAGCCTAGTAACAAACATAAGCCGTTTTTCCCAATCCAGATGTCTGTGGGCCTGCTTCCATGCAATCCCCACCACTATTACGGTAAATCAAACCAGTAGCTACTGAGCTTTCCCGTATAGAGGTTTCTCCCATATGTACCTACCCAACAATGTAACTTCTGTGTCCTCTATTATGTCCTTGCCCTCCTAGTGTACCCAACCATTCGCTATGACAAGGTGAGATCCTCAGTAGTACAGCCTTAGGCTCAGGAGACACAACTCCCTCTCCCAATGAGAGTTATACAGTGTCTCCAGTTTTACTCTATGCGTCTTCGACTCACATAGGAACTCCTTCAAAGTTTTATTAATCCTATCAAAACCTCTGGCCTATATTGTCCTTGTGGCATGCTGGATAATGTACAGTAGTCAGGGGAGGGGCACCATTTTGTACAGCGCTAGTCTTCCCATTAGTGAAAACGGAAGAGTGACCCGCTGCTTATTGTCCTGTTAAATGCTTTCAGAGGCTCTCCTTTTGGACACGTACCTGAATCCTCTTTCATCAATTTTCAGAGATGTGTTTTGTCTCTGGTTTCCCTCCCCCGACTCCACCGTGTAATGGATGGATTTTTCCCAGTTTATTTTCAGGCCGGATTACAGGCCAAATTCGTTTAGTATGGCCATAGCCCTTGGTAGTAAGCTTGTGGCTTTCATCAAATACAACAGGATGTAATTTGTATACAACAATATACGTTCCTCCTTCCCCCTGTTCATAAAAACACTGTCATTTCTGGGTCTCTCCTGACCCATTCTGCCAACAGACCCAGCGCCCAAGCAAATAGCATGGGCCACAGCGGACATCCCTACCTGGTTCCCCGGTCGAGAGTGAATTTCCCCAACACCATGTTGTTTACTTTTACCCAGGCTGCTAGGTTGTTGTACATCATTTTCACCCACCCAATGTACCCTTCCCTGAATTCCATTCCCCTCATTACCGCAAACAAATACACCCATTCTGTTTTGGTAATTCTTATGGGGAAACAGACTAGTCCCTAAGACAAAAGGACTAAGGAGGGGTTGAGCCTGCATTTCTGCTAGCCTATAATGGGGTCCAGCTAGAACACCACTGCAGGAGTTACACATCTTGTCAGTTATGTGGCAAACCTGGAACAAAAATTCAGGCTTCATTGGTACCACTTCTTAAAGAGGGTGTATCCTTTTAGAGGATAGGGATTGACATGGTTGGTCCACTTGATCCTCCTACATTCTCTGGCAGCACGTGTATCCTGGTGATTGATGATCATGACGCCAGATATCCCGAAGTAATCCCACTGAAAACAGTGACTGCCAAGTCAATTAATGAAGCATTGTTAGGCATTTTACTAGGGTTGGCTTCTATAAATTGAGTCAGACAGAGATACACACATCTTGTCTAATTATATGCGGGCCATTTGGAAGGAATGTGGGGTATCAAATAGATTTTGTCTACCTATCATCCACGGACCAATGGTCTTTGATAGATTTAATGGAACTCTTAAAAGTATGATTGGAGCTCTTGAAGAGCCCCAGAGAAGGAAGTGGGACCTTCTTTTTCCATGCTTACTTTTTGCCTACAGAGAGGTGCCTCAATTAGGGGTTGGCTTTAGACCCCTTGAGCTTCTTTTTGGTCACCCTGTCATAGTACTCTTGGCTATAGTCAAGGAAGGATGGGAGTTCCCCACTCCTTCTGTTACTACAAATGTAGTAGACTAGGTGTTGGGCTTAAGAAAGAATATGGCCCTTTTAATGGCTCAGGCCAATGCCAAGCTGAAGGCTGGACAAGTACTGGTGAAACATTGGTATGACCAGAAAGCTTCACTTGTTCATTTTCCCCAGGCTATGAAATCCTGATCATGAATACTATGAGGCCTAGAGCTTTACAAGACAAATGGTCTGGTCCTTACTGGACAGTTGAAAGACTACGTGAGGGGAACTAGTTAGTGGACCTGGGAAGACCTAACTAATCTCCAAAGAGTTCCATTTTATTTATTTTTTTAAACTTTATTTTTGGTTTTTTCAATATGATCGCCATACATAAGCACCTCCAGGGTGCGCAACCAGATTAAAACAAACAGAGAAAAATTAAAAAGAAAAAACAAGACCCCAACTTCAATCAACCCCACCGAGCCAATCCCCCTCCCCCCAAGTTCACCCTTGCAGGATTCCGTGGGTTCCTTCCTCATTTTCAGTTCGCCATTATCCAGCGCCTCCTTACGGATCCAAGCTCCACTGCACATCCTCTAGCTCGCAGATGCATCAGAGTCTGAGGGATCTGCATTTTTTAACAGATCATATATGTATGGACCCCAGATGTCCGGGGGCGAGCATGCAGCGGTAGGAGTCTTATAAATTCGCATTCAGTGTTTTGACAATAAATAATGTCTTTTTTCCAGTCTTCAATCTTGGGGGGCGGGCCACGACCCCACGACATCGCGATTCTCCTGCGAGCCAGCACCAGGAGCAGGCCTGCAAGTTTTCGAGACGCTGGCTGCAAGTATTTCGTAAGGCTAAGCAGGGCTCTAAGGGTTGTTGGGGTCACTTGTTCACCTATGATGTCTTCGGTTATTTGTAGAACAGAGGACCAGAAATTGTGAATTCCCGGACAGTTCCAAGCTAGGTGGAGGAAGTCAGCGTTAGCTGCCGCACATCTGTCGCATCGGGCTTACAATTCAGGGTGGTGTTTGTTCCTCTTAACTGGGGTGTAGTACGTCTGATGTATGAAGTTAAAGTGAATTAATTTATGCCGAGTGTTTATTGCAACTTTTTGCGTTTGGCGGAGGATATAGGACCAGTCTTCATCAGATATCGATTCCTGAATGGCTGATTCCCATTTTTGCTGCGCCTTGGGTTTGGGAGTCACACTGCCTGCTATGAGGGATTTATATAATAACGACACTAATCTTCCCTCCCCCTGCGCTTGAATCGTATTGTGTAATAAATCCCATATGGTGGGTTGATTGGGAAAGGACGGAAACAGCTTTTGAAGGGTGCGACGTAGTCTAAAGTAGATGAACACATCTAACGAGGAGTTTGTGGAGTCAGAAAGGTCCCCCCGGGGAAGAGGTCGCCAAAGGAGTGAATATTAACCTTGTCTGTCCATATAAGGAACACTTTCTCATTAGTAATGGGAATTTCCGGGAACGAATCTAATGGGTAATAATGGGGAAAATCTTATTGTCACCCCGTATTTATTAGCTATTTTTTTCCAAATTGCGTAGGTGGATAGGACCGTGTTTAGCGTGTTGTATGGGACCGAAACATGGCTGATAATGACGGCCCTCAGGAGGTTGGGGGAGGCTAAGGCACGTTCCACCTGCACGTGGGTCCGAACAAAGTGGACCGTATACCAGTGACTGAGAAATTGGGCCTGGGCTGCCCAATAGTACTTTACAATATCTGGGAGCGCAAGTCCCCCATTTGACACTGGCAACGTTAATGTGTTGTACGTTACGCGTGTTGGTTTCCCAGGCCACAACAATTCTAGGATTAGACTCCTAACTTTTCGGAAGAAGGATTTGGGGATAAGTAGCCGAATGTTTGTGAACAAATAGAGAAGTTTGGGTAAGACGACCATTTTCGTTAAGGAGGTTCTTCCCCATATCGTTAGAGGTAGTGTTTTCCACCTATGAATTAGTTCCTGCAAGGAATTTAGTGCACAGACATAGTTATCTCTATATATCTCATGATGATTACGTGACATATAAATACCCAGATAGCGAACCTTTGAGGTTTCCCATTTAAGACCGTAATCGTCTGCGAATTCAGTTGTGGTCGGGGTCAGGGGAAGATTACGGATTTTGAATGGTTGGTTTTGAGACCTGACATTCGCCCAAATTTTATGACTTCTCGCATTACCGGGTTAAGATTGGCCTGGGGGTCACTGACAAATAACATGACGTTGTCAGCGTAGAGGGAGACAATTAATCTATGGGGACCCAGTTTAAGACCTTGTGTCAGATGGTTGGCGCGAAGCCTCGATGCCATGGGTTCCATAATGAGGGCAAAAATCAGGGCAGAGAGCGGGCAACCCTGTCTTGTTCCGCGTTCTAGTGTTATGCCTGAGGACCTGGAGTTTCCGAGAGTAATGTATGAGCGGGGGGCACTATATAGCAAGGACACTAATTTGATGAAGAATTTACCTAGGCCCATTTGTGTAAGTGTTGTGAACATAAATGGCCATTCAACAGAATCAAACGCCTTCTCGGCGTCGAGAAGTACTGCTATAGCCCGTTGTGTTGGATTTAGGGCCTCTGTGACACCAAACAGTCTTCTGATCCCGTAGGTTGTGCTTCGCCCCGGGATAAACCCAGCTTGATCTCCGATTACAAGTGCGAGCATAAGAGGAAGCAACCTTGCAGCGAGGATTTTAGCTATAATTTTATTGTCCAGATTAATCAAGAAGATTGGCCTGTAGGATGCACATTCATCTGGGGGTTTGCCGGCTTTGTGCAGAACCATTACGTTGGCTTCACGTGATGTGGGGGGGAGTAAATCATGCTGCGAAGATTCTTCAAACACTTGGAGCAGAAGAGGGGCTAGGATGGTTGCATGGGCCTCGTAAAACTCTCCGATGAGCCCATCGGGCCCAGGCGCCTTGGCGTTTGGGAAGGATTTTATTGCCTCCAGAATTTCTTCTACTGTTATCGGAGCGTTTAAGGGTTCACGTAACTCTGATTCAACCCCGTACAACTCCGTGTCATCGAGGAACTTTTCTATAGTTTCTGGATCGGAAACCCCTTTGGAACTATAAAGATCTTGATAGAAGTCCTGAAATACGTTGGCAATTTTTTCCTCTGAATATACTAGTTGACCTTGGACATCTTTAATACACTCCACTTGGGTCGGGGATTTGTCTATTGATAGAAGACGGGCTAACAAGGCGCCTGGTTTCTGTCCTTCCCCATATTGGCGGACCTGGTGTTTGCGGCTCATAGGCCCTCATTCCGAGTTAGGACTACACCATGGAGTAAATAGCTCCATGGTTGGCAACCATGGAGCTATTTACTCCATGGAATACCGGCATGGTGAATGGAGTAATTTCCGGTCCATTCCAAGGTTGGATGGACCGGTAATTCCCCATTCACCATAGCCCTTCCCCATCCCCATTTCTGCCCCCATAGGGCTCAATGGGAATGGGGAAGGAGGTAATTACGGCACCGTAAATTACGGTGCCGTAATTTACTCCAAGGTCACTTTGCGGGTCCCGTAATTTACTCCTGCTAAAAGCAGGAGGTAAAGAGGGACCCGCAAAGGGAACTCGGAATACGGAGGTAAGGGATTACCGCCATCGGTGCCCTTACAGGCGCCGGTAATCCCTTACCTCCAACCTCGGAATGACCCCCATAAACTTTATTTCTCGTTCAGCTATTTCCTTGAACTTCAGCAGTTCTTTCTTTATTTCGGCCTGAACATGTAGGTCTTGGGTAGTGGAGGCTCTCATCTCTAGTTCTTTCAAGCGTTGTTCACTGCTGGCCAAGTCTTTCCGGATCAGTTTTAGTATGCCATTTTCTTTGGCCAGGCAAACTCCTCATACGTAACATTTTAGTGTTTCCCACATGGTGCTGGCCGAGGCGACAGAGTCTTGATTTATTTCTATAAAGTATGTTATTTCCTTGCGAAGTTCATCCGCGAAGACGGTGTCGTTGAGTGCTCCGGGCTTGAATCTCCATCGGAGCCCAGGGTTTGTGGTGCCTGAAAGGGTGGCTTCCAGTGTGACCATTGAATGATCAGAGAAGGAACGCGGTAAGATTTGACTTTCCCCCCAGTTAAAAGGGCAGTGAGTGGATGTCAGAATGTAATCGATTCAGGAACTAGTATTGTGAACAGCAGAATGAAAGGTGTACTCTCTTGCTTCTCGATTGTGGCGCCTCCATGTGTCAGACAACTCAAACGTGTGGCAAATCTCACGAACTTGGGCGCTGGCTTGGAGGGATGTCCTGTTGTATTATGGGACTTGTCGAGAATGGGGTCAATTGGTGTGTTAAGGTCCGCTCCCCAAATAATGGTTGCTGCGTTGATCTTCCCCATCTGAGTCATGACCAGGTTAAAGTTGTTGGGTCCATCGGTATTTGGTGCGTATGAGTTTACTATTGCTACCTCTTTCCCTGAGATCAACCCTCTCACCAGTAGGGCTCTTCCCTCTGAGTCCTTTACTGAGTTAATAAGACTAAAGTTCGATTTCCTGTCTATTAAAATTGCAACACCTCTAGCATACGACGAATATGATGAGAAATCCTGTGACAGCCCCATGATTTAGCCCAAAGTTGTTCTGATGAAGGCAGGAGATGAGTTTCTTGTAAAATAGCAATGTTGATCTTGTGACGTCAGAGATAATGGAGTTTTCTCCTAGTCTTCGCTGGATGGTTACCCCCTCGGATATTCCAGGTGGCGATTTTAAGTGTTAATCCTGCCATCTGGGAGGTTAATTAAGTTCCAACCCATCAGGACCAGAGGAATTGACTGGATTCTTGTAATCTGGAGGTGGCCGAAAGAGCCTGACTTGTGTTGGAGTGATGAGGAACCAGGTGATTGTTGTGGAATAAGGGTGAGGGGTAGGTAGTGGCTCGGCTGAACTGGAATCCCACCCTTGTGTGGGCAACCCCCACCCAACTGGCCTACAAAGAACAGTCCCTTACAAACAAAACAGGCGACATTGCAGTGCTAGGGGCGCCGGTGGCCCTCCAAGAGGGGGCTGGCTCCCAACTTTCGTTACGAATTTCGGTCCGTGGTGATAAAGCTGCTATATGAGTGTTTTTTGCAACAATTACGAAGTGGATTTTTATGGTGGATCCCTCCTCGGTCTATTTCCCCTCTGGGGGTTACGGTTGTTTGGGGCGGGTCGGCAGCCGGCGCGGCCTAGATAATCACTGATCTCGTCTGGAGTGTTGAAGAACTGCGTTTTGCCTTCGTGCTGGAGGCGAAGTTTCGCCGGGAAAAGCATGGAATATTGGATCTGGTTTTCTTGTAATCTTCGTTTCGCGGCTGTTAAAGTTCGTCTTTGCGCCTGGACGGCTTGGGAGAAATCTGGGAAAAACTGAATCTTACCACCTTCGTATTGGAGCTCTCCTTTGACTCTGGCTGCTCTGAGAATGGCGTCTCGGTCCTTATAATTGAGTAGCTTCGCAATGATGGGTCGGGGGTTTGCTCCGGAAATGGGTTTCACATTAGGAACCCTATGGGCTCTTTCGACAACAAAGCACTTAGAAAGGATCTCTGAGCCAAACAGGTCCGTGCAAATTTTCTCCACGTATTCCTCCATTTTTAGGGTCGGTTAGTGCTCTCTGATTTCGACAATCCTTATGTTATTACGCCATGAACGGCCCTCCAAGTCCTCATTTTTGGTGCTCACGGCCTTCATGTGCGCCTCCAGTAGGGATACCCTGGAGGTTAAAGCAGATGTCCCATCATCAAGGTCAGAGACCCTCTGTTCGACAGTGTCGAGCCTGTCAGCATGCTTATCCGACTGATGTTGGAGCTGCTCTTCTTTGGAGGAAAGCGATTCTAGTTTGCTCCCCAGGCTCCCTATCCCTGCCTTGAGGTCTAAGAGAATTTCTCTGATGTCGAAGTCTTACATCTCCTCTTCTTCGTTGGGCGGACTTGGGTTGGGTGATTGTGATCTACTGTTGGAGGAGGACGCTTTGATGGAGGAGCAGCCCTCAAAGTTAAATTTTCTTTGCGATCTGTCAGTTTTCCCCATGATCTCGATGAAAGTGAGCGCTGAAGCACCGAGAATGCGACACAGGGCGGTCTCGGGAGAACCAGCCAAGAATCTGCTGGGTGTGTTTGTGGCAGGCTTGCCGTGATCCCTTACCGCGCGATTAGGCGCACAAACTGCAAATTTTGGTTTCACCTCTGCCTCCTCTATTGTATCTGAGAGGAGTTGGTGAGGAATTCCGTGTCACGTCTATGGATGTATCGACGACGTCCCTCGAGTACACAAACCTCTTGATGAACACCTGAGCAATTCACGGGGATAGCCGCAGTGATTGGCGCAGTTTATGGCCCAGAACTAATGCTATGGCCTCGCCGGGGCTCCGGGGCGATTTCACTGTCAGCAGTTGGAGGTGGGGTGTTTCTGCTGCGAATCAGAGTACCTTTTAGTTGACTAGTTGCCCCACCGTGGAGTGTCGCTTATATCTGTGTGGGCCTGTAGAAACCTTTTCACTTGCGAGGCTCCCGGTGCATGCTCCGTACCGCCCAGTAAATGGACCGCAGTTGGCCTCCTTCACAGTTGATGGTAGTGCAGGACTGATCTATGTTCGTTTTATATATGTGGCCACTAGGCCCCACATAGCCGGGAGACCAATCCAACTTATCGAGGGTGCTGGCAGTTAGGGGGGCGCATCACGCGCTCTTACCTGGCTTTCCGCTGGCGTATGGTCTGCGGCCTCGTCGCCGTCTCCGGCGTTCTGACTTGTTCGCGCCGGTCCTCTGGGCCCACTCTGGATTTTCAGCAATCGGTTCCTCTCTGCTTCTCAGGAGCTCCGGCGTAGCGCGGCCGGCGCTCGGGGGCGCCGCCGCTGTACACCACTACCGTGCGGCTTCTCCGCTCCGTCCAAAGCCCCTGTGGCTCCGGCGCCGCACGGCCGGCGCCTTCTGATATCACAGCCGGGCACTGCTACCTCCCGTAGGACCGCCCCGCCACAGCTCTGCCGAGGCCGCGCCACCACCAAGATGGTGGAAGGGGGGGGTGGGACCTTTCTCTGGCCGTCGCTCGTGAGCAAAACCTTATGCGACGGGTGAAATAGTTCCAGAGTTGTGCACAAAAACGCCTTAGCTCTCGCTGGGTGTTCAAAGCAGCTCGACTAGTCACCACGGAAGAATGCTATTTTCAGGATCTTTGGGGAGCTACACAGAGATCACAGGGAAGCCACCATCTTGGACGGCTCTCTAGCGCCCTCTCCCAAAGTGTTCCATGTACATATACCGAAGGCATGCATCCCCAGAGTTCAAATGGGAGCCCTTTTTCCTGGCTTCCGATAGGGAGGAAGATGAACATGAGCCTCTCCCTGCTCTGTTCCAAAGTAGTTGTTCAGATAACTCCATTCAGGGTGTCAGATTGTCCCCTCAGCTGACTCTGCAACAACAGAGTGTGGTGAAAACTTTGCTTAGGCAATGTTCCCCCTAGTTCTCTCTAACTCCATGCCTGACACCTTGGTATCATCATAACATGGACACTGGAGATTGTGTGCCTTCCAAAAGTAGAAGTTACAGTATGTCAGACCAAATTACTCATCAAGTCTGAGGTCAACAGGTATTGGCATCAAAGGAAGGAACCACAGATTTGAGATTCTCCGTGGACTATAGAGCTGGGTGGTGCAAAGTACCTCAGCACTTTTTACCCTACTTCAGGGTATTGCCAAATATCCCTGACAGAAAATGCCATGGAGAAGACAGCACTCTCAACACCTGAGGGTCTTTTTTACCAGTTCTGGGTACTGCCCTTTGGCGTAGAGAATTTACCTTTTCAAAGATTGTTTAACCATGTCCTGAATGGGTTAGATGAAGTGTGCATGGCATTTCCGGATGATATTGCTGTCTTCAGCCCTATTTGGGACGAACATGTTAAACACTTGGTAACTGTATTGCAGGCTCTTTAGCAGGCCCACTTGACCATAAAAGCTACCAAATTCCAGATAGGTCAAGGTTCAGTGACCTCCCCTGGGCATGAGGTTGGTGAGGGCAAAATTCAGCCTCCACCCAGGAAAGTGCAAGCAGTTCAAGACTGGGTAACTCCTACAACCCAAAAAAAGCTGAGAGGTTTTCTAGACCTCACTGGGTACTACAGGAATTTCATGGCAGAACTATGATGTTACCAGTAGACATAGAGACATCCTTGTCAAGAATGCTAATAGGCTAACTAATAAAAGCCCCCGCTAAAGAACTGGATGATAAAACCAAAAATATTTGCATGAATTAATGTAAATACTAGAATACATGTGGCAGGATGCCCCCCTTGTTGTATGAAGACTACAGAACCAATGCTGCCACTTTGACTGCACTCACCACTCCAAAAAAGCCTAAGAAGGTTTCTTGGTTGGTGGGAGCGAGAAGACCTTTTAGGGCATGAAGGATTCTCTTTGCCACGGACCAGTTCTCAGGGCACCTGACTACAAGAGAGCTTTCACAGTACAAACAGATGCCTCTTACACTGGAATATGAGCAGTCCTCACTCAGCTATGTGACAAAGGCATGGAGTACACAATGGGGCTCATTATGAGTTCTCTGGAAGTACCGGTGGGATACTGGGGAAATACTGTACCGTCTCTGCTGCCCAATATCCCGTTATAACTGGGATATTATAGGTGGCAGAGACACCAGTAATTCCCCATTCCATGGAGTCCCATAGCACTCCATGGGATGGGGTTGCCTGAATCAGCGGCACCGTTAGTAACAGTGACGGTGATTCAAGCATTTATCTGCCAGCAGCGGCCTGATCTTCCAGCAGCCCCTATCAGCAGACTTGGAGTTGGCCAGTCTGGAAAAGTGCCGGTATACATTTTTACCAGCAACTTATTTCTGGGCCGGCCAACTTGTAATGAGGGTTTATGCTTCATCAGTTGTCAGCTTAGGGACAGAGAGTTAAGGTGGACCACAGTGGAAAAGAGTATTTGTTCCATAATGTGGGCCCTTAGGAAGCTGAGACCCTACCTCTCTGGGACTCACTTCATTGTGCAGACTAACCATAAGCCTTTAAAATGGCTCATGAACATGAAGGGGGAGAATCCTAAAATGCTTAGGTGATCCATAAGCCTTCAAGACCTTGACTTCACCATTGAGCATAGAAAAGGAACTCAATATAGCAACACGGATGGGCTGTCCAGGATGTATAACTGACTAGAACAGGAAATGTATTCATGGGTGGATTGGATACCCCTGTCAGTAGTCTGGGGTTGGGGAGTGTTAGGAAAGATTTTCTTTTTTGCACATTTTTCTCGATCGATTCCTACGGAAACCTCATTATTTGTGCTTGATTTTAACAATTTCCTGTTTTTTGGAGGTCAGAAAAGCCTTCTAGTTAGCTTTCCTTGCCTGTTTTGTTGCTTCTTATGGGGAAACTGGCTAGTCCCTAAGAGTGTCAGTAATGGGAGATTATGGGCCTCATTATGACTTCAACGGTGCTACTGGCGGGTTACTGACAGATTCACCTTACTGTTACCAGCGCCCGATATCCTGGTGTTACCGGATAAGGGTGCCGACAACAGCAGTAAGTTCCCATTCCATGGAGTGCCACAGGACTCCATGGGATGGGAACTACTGAAGCATCTGTACCATTGTTAACAGTGCCAGCGCTTCAGAGATTTTCTGCCGGTAGCGGCCTGAACTCCCGGCAGGTCGGGCCTGCCGGTAGTTTACTGCCCCTACCGGCAGACTCGGGGTAAGCCGGTACACAAAAAATGGCAGAGCCGGTAGTACTGGCCAATTAACTGGCATTTTTCCCGACCGGCTTACTCATAATGTCCCCCTAAGTCTCGCTTTTTGGATTCTTGTATTTTTACAATTGCACACAGCACATGGCAGTGATGTCTAGTGAGGATATTTTGTATCCTTATACATTTTTATGTGATAGCTTTTTGGTTTCTTTAACAAAGTGGCTAAGACAAGCTGGTGGCAGACGTGATATTTTTAGCATTTTTGGCATTTTACTTGTGCACTTTTGCTTTGAATGGTGGGTAGCAACCTAAAATTGTCTTGCCATGAGATATTCACTTGTTCTTTGGCCATTTTGTTCTTTGAACTTCTTCCTGCCTTTTCAGGTCAGGAAATGCATTGTACAGAGACACCTTTCACTGGAAAACCGCTGCTGCTTACTAGGGCAAGGGGGCTTTGTGTGTGTGAGCCACAGGATGTGACTGGTACTGTCTGGTACCAATCCACATACTCTGGTGGCCAAAAAAGTGTTCTGCTGGAGGGATGTGATAAACAGTGGTTGTCCATGAATGGGTGGATTGGATCCACCTGTCCTTAATCTAGGTGTGGGGAGTGTTAGGAAATATTTTCTTTTTGCACATTTCCCTCCATAGATTCCTATGGAAACCTCATTGTTAGTGCTTGTCTTTAACCAGGCCCTGCCTTTTTGGATGGAGGTTAGCAAAGCCTTCTACTTTGCTTTCCTTGCCTGTTTTGTTCATTTTTATGGGGAAACTGACAAGTCCCTACGAGCGTCAGTAATGTGGGCCTCATTAAGAGTCTGCTGGTAAACCACTGCTGCTACTGGCGGGTTACTGACAGACTCAACATACTTTTACCGGTGCCTGATATCCCGGTGTTACCAGAGTATTACGGGTGCCGGCAATGGCCATAAGTTCCCATTCCTTGGAATCCTTTAGGACTGGTGCTTCAGTGATTTCACTGCAGGTAGCGGCCTGCACTCCTGGTAATTCTGGCCTACCAGTAGTTCACTGTCCCTACAGCCTGACCCGGAGTAAGCCAGTCCAGGAATGAAGCCGGAGACCGGTAGTACCGGCCATTATACTGGCATTCTTCCCAGACCAGCTTACTCATAATGACCAACTATGTCTCTCTTTATGGATTATTTTATTTTTACAATTGCACACATCACCTGGCAGTGAAGTCCAGGGAGGATACTTTGTATCTTATACATTTTTATATAATGGAATTTTGGTTTCTTTGACAATGTGGCCAGGACAAGCTGGTGGCAGCCATGATTTTTTTACTATTTCTGTGACATTTTACTTGTGCACTTTTGTATTTACCACAAATGGCTACTAATGGTGGCTATCAACCTAAAATGGTCTTGCTATGAGATTTACACTTGTTCTTTGGCCATATTGTTCTTTGAACTTCTTCCTACCTTCTTAGGTCAGAAAATACCTTATACAGAAACGTCTTTCCCAGGAATCCCACTGCTGCTTTTTAGGGCAAGGGGGCTTTGTGTGTGTGTCTGTGTGAGCCACATGAGGTGGCTGGTACTGTCTTCTGCTGGTCCACATCCTCTGGTCGCCGAATGTCTGTTGCTGCATAGATTTGATGACCATTGGTTGTCCATGTATTGACAACCCTGGGCTGTTTGAATGTTGCAGATCCTTAACATTGGTGGGCTTGGACTTTCTACCAGCCTGAATCTTGGATAAAAGAAGGGCTCCTGTAACTGTTTATCAGATCATCAGATCATCGTTGCAACCAAGACTTCTGCACAGAAGAGCAGCTTGTTGATGATCCCAGGATGACCTATGCAGCTGATAAGCATCGACTCCAGTGATTGGCCTAGTGAAGCCCTGCTCTCAGAAGGCCCTCACTGGTGCTTTGACCCCTGGACCAGTGGGAAAAAATAGGCTCAACACCTACTCAAGGAGCTGTATCTTCTGAGCATTCGGAAGTGTCCCTGGACCCAGTATTGTACTGACCAGCTCTCTCCTGAGCTACCTCGCTGTAGCGGTCGTAATTCTGAGTAGAGCTTTGGAACTTGGCAGATCTTCATTGCATGCTCCTGAATTTTCAGGCATCTCACATCAAGGGAAGCTGTGCTGAGCTGCTTCTTTGTTTGCTGTTGTACAATCGACTGTCATCGCCTGACACTGGTGACCTTTGTTGGAACACCCTTTCTTCAATCCCATGCGTTGTCCCGAGGGGGTCTGCACCACAGAACTCGAAATATTTCTTCAATTTGGGTCTTCCTCTGGAAGCTGACTGGAAACATTTGTTGTGCAACGCGACCAACTCCTGACACAGAAAGTGACATCTGCACCTGCTGCCACTGGGCCTTCCCCGCCCAAGCCAATTGCAGAAGAGAGTGTCCCCAACAGATTCTGGAAGAACTGTAGTGGTATCTGGAAGAACCTGAGTCAGGGGGTAATTTAACATACCTGTTTCTGTCCCCCCTGTGCTCCAGAGGGTAACATTGAGTGTAAAGTCCTGATCCTAACTCACTCTGTTCTGACCTCTGCTGGAGGGAGCCGGGTTAAGGATCCTTTCCTAGGACTTCTGTAGTGATTAGGATTGAGTTGAGTACTTACATGAATTTGACTAAATACTTAATTAATTTTGAACACTTTCTAAAAGTACCACCACAGACCACTGCATCATTTTTAAATATGCTCACCTGAAGTATCTATACTTTGTAACTTGAGACATTTGGGCACAAGGCCCTATATCATCTTAGGGTTGGACTTATTTAAGATTGAGTGAAGTGTTCTTGTGTTTGTTCTGGCTACTCATCTGCATTGCTCTGGTAATTGATTCATATGCAATTCTAGTCTCCAAATGGTGAATGTGTACATATATATTTATTATGTTTTGTATGGCACTTTTTTTGACCATTGATCATATTCGTTATTTTCAAGTGGCACTGCATGATGTCATTTACGAGATAACGTTATGGTGCCTATTATGTCATCACATTTCTGATGCTATTTTGGTTGTTTACTCCTGTTGAGAAATAACTCCACCAGAATAAGGTATCTACCCATTTAGATAATATAATATTTTGTTTATTTGCGAGTGCTTTCCCCTATTCTCTACTGGAATTGTCTTTGCTTTCTTCCTCTTGGACATCTTACTCCACTGATTTTGAATATGCTTCAAAACATCTATCCAAACACTGAAGATACCCCCTTCCTTTTTTTCTTTTATCGTAAGGATTCACTCTATCTGTATAGAATGTATTTATTTTCTTTTATCATTTTTGTCCATAGCTCCTGATTTGTCTCTTGGAGATTATTACTCCCCATACTATTCTGCATGTTCTCAGGTGCATTAATGCACTTGCAAATTAAAAACTGAACAACTTCTATGATATTTGTACCGTGCATTATCACCACCGGAGTGGTCCCCTATGCGCTCTGGCGGCTCTGAAAAAGGGAAGGAGGGGTGAGTTAGTGGGAATAAGCTGGAAAAGTGCAAGGGAGCAGGGGTGTGCTGTTGGGCGCCTCAGCCCGGTGGGTCCGTTGACTGGGCTTGGGGTGTTTTACGGTCAGTAGTCGTCGTGTGCTGTTGTGCAAGTCTATGTGTGGTTTGTTTTATTGTTGCAGTGTAGTGAGGTTTGTGCAGATTGTTGTGTTGTAGGCTTGTGGTTGTGTTTGGTTAGAGTTTGAGAGGTGTATGCAGAAGGGTGAAATTGTTAGTGGATCAGTTCATTGGCATTGCTGTCCTTGCAGTTATGTCTAGGTGTGATGCTTGCTATCATTCACTATTCAATCTCAGTCTGGCACTTACTAATCTTCAATATCCTATCTAGATGACAGGCAGGCTAGTGATCACGAATCCCTCTAAGTGTGGCACTTGGTAACATTCACAGTTTCATGTAAGTGTAGCGTTAAGAATTCCATCTAAGTGTGGCACATGCAAACATTCACAATCCTATCTAGGTGTGACGCAGGCTAAAGTTAAGCATTCCATCTAAAGTGTGGCGCATGCTAACATTAATATTTATATCTAGATGAGAAATGTATTATCAGATTTTCTGATTGTTCCTAGGTGGTAGATTTATCCTGGTTCATTTTTAACAATTATTCTAATTATATATGCTACCTCCATATTTATCTACATCTCTTTGTAGTGACTAGAATTGTATAATTGAGGAATGTCTTTGGTGCTAATACTGAGTGGATTTTAATTTACTGAATTTCTTGACTATTGACACAATTATGTATTACCGCAACAATGATCAGTATTATGACCTTATATCGTCTTTTATTTATATTGTGGATAGAATTTTTTTTCCTCCAGATGAAGGGAATGCATTCCCGAAATGTGTTGAGCCCTTTTTGAATAAACCCAAACATTGTTTTAATTACCTTGGGATCTGGATGAGCATCTGTATCACTGAATCTGTACGTTTTCAATAATTGAAGTACAATTATATCGATGGATATTACATTTTGACTCACTATTTCAGTACTAAGGTGTCCAAGGGCCAGGGATATCCCTAATCTGGGATTCCATTGTGTCTATGTTGTGTACAACCTATGTGCCAAGCCTGTTTTACACTCCCACCCCCCCACCCAAATTCATATGAACTTTATCAAATGATTATAAACATACCTTTTGGTGTGCATTTGAATATTTGTTTATGTTCACTAATACTTGCTCAGCTACCTTACATTGATTGGGTTTTGGTTATCCTCTCAGTTTCTTCCCTGTTTACCATACGTAGGGTAGCCTCTAAAAATCTTCCCACCAAGAGCTTATTTTGGAAATCCATCTTAACATCCTGACTGCCTCATTGCATTCCATCACTGATGAGGGCCACTGGACCTTGGACAGACTCTTTTAACATCAAACATGTTTGTCCAATCTGTCTTGTATGTCCTGCTCCATCTGGGGCAGGACCATATAATCCCTGCTCTGTCACGCTTGGGCACTCCCTGTTTGTTTTTGTCTGTTCTTGGGCAGACCCATTGTAACTCACTCTTGTAAGAAATGTGTGCAGTGATCTCAGGGGGTTGGGTTGGGATAGGTTGGCCTGCAGTGCAGATGCAGCAACCTGTACCAATTGTGGAGTGGGTGCATTTCCAGGGCGTCGCCCATGTCTGTAGCAGCTGATCAGTGCAGAGGATGCAGCAGGCATGCAGTAGATGCATGGGTGTGCAGAGTGAGGGCCTGTTGCCTGACAACCTATATTTGCTGTGCTGCTTTTAAGAGATCAGTATAGTAGGTTGCAATGTGCGCCGAAGAACTGGAGGGGTTTTTGTTTTATTGATTGTGATTGATCAAAGTGTGCTTGCAATATGCCTGTTACTCCTGAAAGGGAGTACACAAAATCCCCAGACTGACACAGAACACATAATCACAAGTGCATGTATTCCTCCCTGCCTGCGCCAGCACTAGCCCCTGAGATCCCATGTGATATGAATTGATATGCTAAGTCATTTATAATGCGCCTGTTCACAAGTGTTTCTAGGCGCGTCAAGACAGGGGATGGAAGATAGATGGTGGACAATATAAACGATCTTACTAGGTCTTGTGACATTCAGATTGTGCAAGTGCAACAGAACCAAAGCGCAGGGGGAAGTGAGAGGATAAAGTGCCAGGGAGAGGGAGGAGAAGTGCGATCAGGGCAGAAATGCTCTGAGCAAGTGCAACCAGGGCAGCGCGGCTCTTGTTACATGCAGGGAGGCAGTGTAACGCTCACCTGGTATCCACGGGGACGTCACTCAGCCTGTTCTGACCTCTAACGACCTCGAACCTTTCCCTGGAGTCTACACGACTGGAGACAGGGCCTTGTTTTCTTGGAAGGTGTGCTCTCCGTCCTGCTTTCAGCATTGGGGCGCGTTGATTGATGCAGGCTCGTTCCTGCCTATTTACTTCACTGGCAAGAGTCCGACAGGTAAGAATAATGAGTCTTTTGAACAGTTCTCTAACTTCGTTCCTTTCCTTCCTTAGATGATGGCCGGCGTCCGTGGATGGCGACGTGCTGCTGAGATGAGTAGCGCTGAAGGTGAGTGAGAGCGTGTTGCGCAATGCGAGCCTTTCGTATTTGTATTGAACTTAGTTCTTTTTCTATGTCTTTTAGGTGCCGCAATGTTTTCAGCGTGGATGCCGGTTATGAATAAGAAATGTGGTGAGTAAGCGCGGTATGCGGCACCTCTAGATGTTTCCACGCTAACCTGGAGTGTCTTTTCCCTCTTGCAGATGGATGAGAAGTTCCGGAGACAGAGTTCCCCCAGAGCGGCTGGGATTCAGGTAAGGGTTTGAAGCTCGTACAGTCTTTAAAAATAAGCAAAGATTTGCTGAATGCTTACTAATACCTTTTTTCTTTTCTTTTTTCCCTTTTCCTTAGGCAGCGGCGTGCCGGGATAGGAATGACACCGCCGAAGATGGCCGCAAAACAGAAGGAGCGATGAATGATGGGTAGAAACGCTGTAAGGTAAGGCTGTTCCTAACAGTGTTCTTGTTCTTGCAGGAGCTGAGCGCAGAAGAAAGATGCAGGGCTACTGGAGACCTATCCGAACACGGTGAGTATCACGCTGCAGGTGCAGAAAACACAAAGCATGTTTCTCAGCCTGGGCGTGGCTTAAATAGTCTCTGAGTATCCCAGGTGTCTCTGGGCTGAACCACACCCAAAAGACTAGACTGCACATGCAGTTCTGGGAACCGAAATATGTGGGAGCATCCATCTTGTCCCCATCAATGCACTACAAGTCCAATCCCCAATGTTATCCTATGGGAGTGAGTGAGTCTGGTGCCACAAGCGCCAAGTCTGACTCCAAGTGGGTCTTTGGAGGGATGGAGAGGCCCTTGAGGGCCATGTAGGTGATCGTGGCCTGGCTCCAGCCTGACATCTTGGAGTGCCTGCCATACATGGCATACAAGGGTGTTTGCGTAGTGCTGTTGTGTAGGGAATTATTATAAGCATATTCAGCTATCCATAATAGGTCGAACCAGATTCCTTCAGCTTGGTGTATCATGCAACGCAGATACTACTCGAGCGTCTGATTTGTCCTCTCAGTTTGACCATCTGTTTGGGGATGGTGACTGGTGGATAGCCAGATGTCGATCTGGGCCATAGAGCAGCCTTTTCTTCAGAAGTTAGGTACAAATTGAGTACCTCGTTCTGAGACCAAAACTGAAGGAAACCCACGGAGCCGTACGATGCCTTCAAGAAATACCTTTGCCAGAGTGAAAGCATTTGGGATCCCCTTAAAAGGAATGAAATGTGCCATTTTTGAAAATAGGTCCACGACTACAAGAATAGTGTTAAACCCTTGACTGGGTGGTAAGTCAGTAATAAAATCGAGGGTCAACGTGTGCCAGGGTGCTGGTGGGATTTCCAATGGTTGTAATAGCCCAGCCGGTTTCTGCTTGGATGACTTGTTTTGTGCACACACTCCACAAGATAGGATGAATTTGATGATGTCTTTACGCCACGTGGGCCACCAATAATTTCGTTTTACCTTAGCTAGGGTTTTAGCGATTCCGGCGTGGCCCTCGATCAAGGAATCATGATAACTGGACATGACTTGTTCTCGTAGTTCTTGGTTTGGTAAGAATAAACAATTCCTGAAGTAGGGCAACTGATCTTTTATCATGTAATGTTCTCCTTGTGCACTCCACACTTGTAATTGCTCCGCACTCATCAGGTTTTGGATTTCTTCATGTAATTCTTTCTGAGTTATGGTTGCTGTGATTCCTAGGAGCTTGTCACTCGGGATGATTGCTGTTGGGTCAGGGGTCTGATACCCTTGCTCTTCCACCCCCATATGGGAAAGGGCATCGGCCTTCCCGTTTTTCACCCCTGGTCGAAATGTAATCATGTAGTCATATTCAGCAAAAAAAAGAGCCCAACGTAGTTGTCGTGAGGATTGGGACTTTGCCGTTTTTAGGTACTGGAGGTTTCGGTGGTCAGTTATTACGGTGATTGTGTGTCTGGCGCCCAAGAGGTAGTGCCGCCATGCCTTAAAGGCTGACTTAATGGCCAGGAGTTCTTTGTCTGTGATAGCGTAATTGAGTTCAGGGGGTGTGAATTTACGTGACCAGAAGGCAACAGGGTGTAACTGGCCCGTTTCGGGGTCCTTTTGTGAGGGGACGGCTCCTATAGCCATGCTTGAGGCGTCCGTTTCCACCAGGTATGGGAGATCAGGGCGAGGGTGGCGTAAGATTGGGGCAGATGTGACTCTTTCTTTGAGTTCCTGGAAAGCTTCCTCGGCTTCTGTTGTCCAATGGAACTTTTTGTTGCTTTTCCTTAGCAATGACGTGATGGTATGCACGATTTGCGAAAATCCTGGGATGAACCGGTGGTAGAAGTTTGCAAAACCCAGCATACTTTGAACCCCCTTGAATGAATTTGGGGATGACCAGTTCAGGATAGCATCTACCTTGTGTACATCCATTCGGATTCCATTCGGGCTGAGAATAAAGCTCAGGAATTCCACCTCAGAGACGTGGAATGAGCACTTTTCGAGCTTGGTGTAGTGCTGGTGTTGACGGAGTTTCTCCAATACGGATCGGATGTGTTTAACATGGTCCTGCTTCGATGCAGAATATACTAGAATATCGTTGATGTACACTAGAGCACAGACATCAATAAATTCCTGTAGGACATCGTTCATGAAGTATTGAAATGTTGCAGGTGTGTTGCAAAGGCCAAAGGGCATTACTTGATATTCGTACAAGCCGTATTTGGTGCGAAAAGCAGTTTTCCATTCGTCCCCCTGTTTTACGCGAACAAGGTGATATGCCCCCCTCAGGTCTAGTTTTGTGTAGATTTGGGCATCTTTGACTTGATCAAGCAATTCAGGGATCAGTGGCAGGGGGTAGCGGTTTTTTATGGTAATATGGTTCAGTGCACGATAGTCAATGCACGTTCTCAAGTCCCCCTCCTTTTTCGGTACAAAGAATAGAGGACTGGCTGCTGGAGACTTCGAGGGATGGATGAACCCATTGGCCAGGTATTGGTCAAGATAGGCCTTCGGGTGCTGGTTTTCTGGTTCCATGAGTGCGTAAATTTGCCCACAAGGGATTTGTGCGCCGGGTATCAGGTCGATTTGGCAATCGTACGGTCTATGCGGTGGCAGGGTATTAGCCTGTTCTTTCTGAAAGACATCTTGAACGTTCTGGCATTCACTTGGTAGGGTGCCGATTGCCACAGTCGCAAGCGTGGAGGTTTTGGTGTCTATTGGTTGTTTCTCTTGGCGATAACATGTGTGGGCGCAAGTCTCGGGAAAGGCCAATTCTTTTGCTCGGCAATCGATTCGAGGATTGTGAGCTACCAACCATGGCATTCCCAAAATCAACCGGAACTGTGGTGCCTTAATGAGGTCGAAAACAATAGATTCTTGGTGTCCATCCTGGCACAGAAGGGTTAAAGCTGCAGTGCATTGGGATACTGAACCAGAAGCTATTTCCGTGCCATCGACAGTGGTAACGGTGTCGGTGGTTGATTTAGAGCATGACAGAAGCCCCATCTTTGCCGCAAGATCCTGGTCGATGTAATTCCCAATGGCTCCGCTGACAATGTACGCTCTTACTGTGTGCATCCGAGATGGTTGTTGGTGATTGATCAAGACCACAGTGCAAAATGGGAGGTCTGTAGTTCACTTTCTTCGCTCGACAAGTGGACCCCTACACTTGCCGGGCTGGGGAGTTTTCTGATTCCTTGATGGTATCTTCCTTGTCCGTGGCCCCTACCATCCTCCTCGGTGGCTTCACAGGGCACCCTTCAAGGAAATGACCTGACCTTCCACAGTACAGACATAACTGCTGCTGTCTCCTTTTATCCCTTTCCACTTTAGTCAAGGGGGTCTGACCCCCCTGATTTGCATTGGTTCTCCTGAACCTTCCGTTGTGCGGGCAATATTGTCCTTTGAACGCACATACATAGGACGAGGGTCCGGTCTGGTTCGATCTGCTCTTCGGTCCTGCAACCTATGATCCAGTTGAACAACAAGGTCAATGAATTCTGAGCAGTCTTTCGGGGGGTTCACTACTTGTGCGAGAACATCCTTGAGCTCCCCCTGCAACCCCCGATGAAATAACGTGGTTCTCTACTCCACTGGCCATTCTGCTTCCATTCTACGAGTCTATTGAACGTGGCTATGTATGTTAATAGGTCTTGATTCCCTTGGCGTAGGGAGAGAAGTTCATTGTCTAATGCCTGCCCATGAGTACGACGGGCGAACAGCTTTTCCATCTCCTGCTGAAAGCCCCTGAAGTCATGCAGCAAAGGATCGTCTTGGGCCACAAAGGGTACAGAACAGTCTGCGGCGCTACCACTCACGTAGGATAGCACAAAAGCGACCCGTGATTGGTCATTCGGAAAGGCCCCTGGTCTACGAAGGAAGTGCAGGCGGCACTGGTTCATGAACGTTGCAAACCTCTTGGGATCCCCCGTAAATCGTTCGAGCGGGGCCAAGGGAACTGCCCCAGGAAGGGTTATCTGAACGGGTTTGGCTGATGGTGCTGGCATCGAGGGCACGCTTCCTGGCAATGGTGCATGCCCTGCTTGTGACTGGAGAAGTTGCCGGCTTAAATCATCAGTGCGTTCTTTAGCTACTATCATCTCTCTCCTCAGGGTGTTGGTCTCCTGCCTGGCTGCATGTACTTCGGAACGTAGCTGCCCCAACATGTGGGCTAACTGGTTGGTTTCTGATGTTTCCATGACGCCCAGGTGGATTTTGATGTGAGGCTTTGTGTTCTGTAACGCTCACCTGCTATCCACAGGGACGTCACTCAGCCTGTTCTGACCTCTTACGACCTCAAACCCTTCCCTGGAGTCTACTCAACTGGAGACTGGGCCTTGTTTTCTTGGAAAGTGTGCTCTCCGTCCTGCTTCCAGCGCAGGGGCGTGTTGATTGATGCGGGCTCGTTGCTCCCTAGTTACTTCACTGGCAAGAGTCTGACAGGTAAGTACAATGAGTCTTTTGAACAGTTCTCTAACTTCGTTCCTTTCCTTCCTTAGATGATGGCCGGCGTCCGTGGATGGCGGCGTGCTGCTGAGATGAGTAGCGCTGAAGGTGAGTGAGAGCGCGTTGCGCAATGCGACCCTTTCGTATTTGTATTGAACTGAGTTCTTTTTCTATGTCTTTTAGGTGCCACAACGTTTTCAGCGTGGATGCCGGTTATGAATAAGAAATGCGGTGAGTAAGCGCGGCATGCAGCGCCTCTAGATGTTTCCACGCTAACCGGGAGTGTCTTTTCCCTCTTGCAGATGAATGAGAAGTTCCGGAGACAGAGTTCCCCCAGAGCGGCTGGGATTCAGGTAAGCGTTTGAAGCTCGTACAGTCTTTAAAAATAAGCGAAGATTTGCTGAATGCTTACTAATGCCTTTTTTCTGTTCTTTTCCCTTTTCCTTAGGAAGCGGCGTGCCGGGATAGGAATGACACCACCGAAGATGCCCGCAGAACAGAAGGAGCCATGACTGATGGGCAGAAGCGCTGCAAGGTGAGGCTGTTCCTAACGGTGTTCTTGTTCTTGCAGGATCTGAGCGCAGAAGAAAGATGCAGGCCTACTGGAGACCGATCCGAACACAGTGAGTGTCACTCTGCAGGTGCAGAAAACACAAAGCATGTTTCTATGCCTTGGCGTGGCTTAAATAGTCTCTGGGTATCCCAGGTGTCTCTGGGCTGAACCACACCCAAAAGACTAGACTGCATATGCAGTTCTGGGAACCGAAATATGTGGGGGCATCCATCTTGTCCCCATCAATGCACTACAAGTCCATTCCCCAATGTTATCCTATGGGAGTGAGTGAGTCTGGTGCCACAAGCGCCAAGTCTGACTCCAAGTGGGTCTTTGGAGGGATGGAGAGGCCCTTGAGGGACATGTAGGTGATCGTGGCCTGGCTCCAGCCTGACATCTTGGAGGGCTGGGGAAAATGGGGGCAGTAATCATGACAGGCAGGGGACTGAAGAGGTTACAGTTAGAGCCCCTAAGTGTGTGGTGGCCTGGAGGCAGTGCAGGGGAGACTTATCATGGAGTTGCCTGGTACCTGTTATGTTCAGAGTATAGCCAGGCAACCAGTCGGTGCGGTAGACAGTTAGGTCAGCAGGGGAGGGAGAGAGTGAAAGCAGAGGATAATAGGAAGGTCTTGAGCTGCTTCCGGAACTTCAGGTGGGCCGGCTCAAGATTGAGAGGAGCAGGGAGGCCATTCCAGAGGGAGGCACCTGCAGAAGAGAGAGATCTATCACCACCCCCCCCCCCACCCTCAGCCAAGCAAAGCATCTGACCCTCAGGGAGTTGGAGGTAGTAGAGTGAAAGGCTCCAGAAGGAAGGTATTTTGGAAGAAAGAGTTGAATGTAATGCGGGCCCTAGCCCCAGAAAGCCTTGTGGACGATACAGAGGGTCTTGAACCTGATCCTTGCAGCTACAGGCAACCAGTGGAGAGATGTCAGTGTTGGGGAGATACAGTACCTGGGCTTGAGGAGAAGGATAAGTCTTGCAGTCCTGTTCTGGATTAGTTGCAGAGGGTGGAGAGTAGAGGAAGGCACATTGAGAAAGAGACTGTTGCACTAGACCAGCCTAGAGAGAACCAGGGCTCTGGAGACAGTGAGCTTCTGGGGGAAAGTAATAAAAGGAAGTATACATCTGAGGAGGTGCAGCTGGTAGTGGGACTTCTTGGCGAGGTCCGAGATGCGAGGAGCGAAGGAGAAAATGGAGTAGAAGATGGAGGTTCACCACTCCTGAATCGTGGATAGATAGTCAGAGACGGCTGAGGGGAGCCTGAAAGAGAGCTGCGTGTCATCTGCAAAACACTGAAAGTTAGAGGAGAAAGTAGAGATCAGATGGGCCAAAGGGGCCAAGTAGACATTAAAGAGCCAGGGAGAGAGGTTAGAGCCCTTGGAGACACCCCATGTGGAGAGGGAAGTGGTGGAGAAATTGGACCCAAGTTGGACCTGGGAGGGCCGGTCTAACAGGAATTCGGTCAACCACTTAAAGGCCTGATCCGTGATGCCCAGGTTCTCAAAGAGTCGATTGATCAGGATGGCGTGGTTGACAGTGTCAAAGGTAGAGGACATTTTGTAAAGGAGGATGAGGACAGAAGGAAAGCTGGGGTCAAGATTAGAGAGCAGATCTTCACAGGTGTTCAGGAGAGCCTTTTCCATGCCTCTGGCTGCTCTGAAGCCAGACTGATGGTCATGCAGACAACCAACAGATTCAGTATGGAGAGTACGCTGCGAGATGGCAAGCCTTTACAGGAGTTTGCCAGGAAAGGAGTGATAGAAATCGGCGATAGTTTGCCGGGCAGGTAGGATCGGCAGAAGGCTTTTTAAGGGTGTGGTGCACAAGGAAGTACTTGAGGAGAGAGGGGAAAGATCCAGTGGCAAAATAGTGATTGCAGAAATCGCCCAAGACTGGAGCAAGGGTGTCAATGTGGTCCTTGATGGTTCTAGAGGAGCAGGGGAGCACCTGTTTGGACGACACTTTAATAGATCGGACTTGTCTAGAAACTTCGTCAGGTGTTGTCAGGGAAAAAGAGGAGAGTGGAGGAGGAGAAGGAGAGACGGCCGGAAAGGGGCCAAGAGAGGTAGAATGAGAGGAAGAGGAGAGCGAGTACAGGATATCCTGAGTTTTAGTGGTGAAGTGAGCAGCCAGAGCAATACAGAGAGACTGGGAGGGAACAGGAGAGGTGGAGACTGCAGCAGCATAGGCCAGGTCCTTGCAGAATTTAAAGAGTTTGGCCATGTGTTAGAGGCTGCAGAGATGCGTGCTTGCATGTGGACTCTCTTCTAGGACAGAAAGTCTGTATTGCCTTTGGAGCAGGTGGCAGGCCAGCCCTCCACTTCTTCTCTGCCACCATGCACTTGCATTTCAGAGTGGCGAGGTCAGAGTCATACCAACAGTTGCACTTGGAAGTAGGCTTCAGATGGATTCTCATGACAGGGGCAAGGATGTTCATAGTGTTGGAGATAGAACGATGCAGGTTAGAGAGGGCTGTGTCAGAGTGTGAGTCAGCTGCAGGAGTAGGGGGAGCAGAGAAGGTAACGGCAAAGGCATCCACTGACACATGCTTCATGCAACAAATGGCTGAGAAGGTAGGTGGCAGTGCTGGGGTGGGCTTTCTCTGAGGGACAGAGGGTTGCAAGTGTGAGGAAAGCAGAAAGTGGTCAGTGAAAGAGAGAGGAGTGGTGATAGGGTTAGAGAGGGGGAGGTCTGAGGTGATGGGAACATCCAAGTTGTGTCCGGCAGAGTGTGTCAGACCAGAGTGTAGAATGGAGAGAGAGAGTGTTGCAGAGGTTGCAGAAGAGCCCAGAGGAGGGATTACAATCATACAGGTGAATGTAGAGGTCTCCGAGGAGGTGAAGTAAAGAGGTAGAGGCAAGGATGGAAGAGGAGAGGTCAGCCCAATCTTAGAGAAATGGGGCAACCTGACTAAGTGGCCTGTAGATGGTGGCCACACTTAGAGAGAGGCCGGGAGAGAAATAGAGCCTGCAGACCAGGCATTCAAAGAAGGAGTGGGTCTGTGTAGGAATGACAGGGATCCACTCCAGAAAGATTAGAGCTACTCCACCTATGGGTCAGTTGGTTCTGGGCTTGGTGAGGATCTTGTAGTCATCAGGGAGGAGAGTGTCCAAATTATTGACGGAACTGCCGTGAACCATGTCTCTTTGAGAGCGAGGACATCCAGGTCAAGTTCTTTAAGGAGGTGGCATATGCCAGAGGAGTGTTTGTCAGCAGAGCAAGAGTTAAGAGTGGCGATGTGGAACAGGTTGCCACATTTGAAAGAATTCCTGGGTGGGATACAGTCTTGAGGTACACCCAGCGAAGGAGATGGAGGGGCACGAGAGTGTGCAGAGGAGGTAGCAGGAGGTGGCATAGTGGCCAGAGAGGAGGAGGAAGGTGCAAGAGAGGTGGCGGAGGAAGGAGGTGGCAGAGAAGCCCGAGAGGTGCTAGGATGAGCAGCAGGAGAAGGAAGGAAATTGATAAGACGATGGAGACACCTATCAAAAAGGAGGAGATTGGGCTGAGGGCCCAAGACCAAGATGGTGCTTTTCAAATGGACATTAATGATGATCATGGAGGATTGGAAGGAGCCCAATATGTCCTCCCACCAAGTGTCACTATTAATGTGAGAGGAGGAGTAAGGAGAGAGAGCCGATACCATATGAGGGGCCCATAGGTCACATCAGGGAACGACAAAGAGGATGTCAGTGAGAGTCTGTCTGGAGGAAGCACTGATATAGCTTTCAGCGATAGGGAGGCCTGCGCTGCATACATGGATGTCCCTCTTAGACTTCTAACTTCCTGACTTAGTGAGAGGGATAGGATAAGAGGTAGAGGAGCAGTTTGAGTAGATGGGGGAGATGGAAAGCACCTTAGAGGGTATTAGGATGAAGGAGCGAGGAGTAAGGTGGAACATCCAAGCGCTGCCCTGCACAGACAACGCAGTGTGTGGGGGTAAGGGAGTTCACACAGTAGGGAACATGCAGAAGGATGTTATGTTACGTTATGTTAGTTGGCATTTATATAGCGCGCTACATATCATTGCTATGACCTCAATGCGCTGGTAGGTTGACCGCCCTCGGGAACTGTAGTTCTTGTCAGTAGAGAGAGATAGTGTTGTAGGGTGCGTGGGTGCACCAGATATGTGTGCAGCTAATATAATTGCCTGGTGGTAGCTGCATCCTAGCGTTAGGTGTGGTGTTGGAGATATCAGTTGAATGTGTGCAGTCTGGTGGGTCGACACTCAGACTGGACTGTGGCTGCATTAGGCCTGAAGGGCGCATATGTGAGCAACTAGGCCGGAATGTGCTTGGCAAGCTGCATTTTATTAAGGTGATGAGATGTTAATGGGGTCATATTCGTAGGTGGACAGCTAGGCCGAATTAATCAGGTGTATAGCTGTGTTCTAGCTGAGTGATGGTGTATAGAAGAGAGTTAGTGTAATGATGTGATATGACGGTTGTCTTTAAAGCGCCCGAGACCAGGCACATGAACAGGATGGCAGGGATTAGAGCGACAAACGGACACATAGAGACGGGGGCTGGGCTTACGGTGGGTACAGATATATAGATACAGCATGGGGAACAGGAAGGCAGGGTACACAGTGATACACGTGTGGAGCATGTTAAAATTTACATACGTATTTCTATCCTGATGCGATTCATTCTAATGCTCACAGCTCTGACTGGGTACTCCATTAATTCCCTCCATTTCCATCCATTTCATCCACTCCGTCCTTTTCATTTATTCCATCCATTCCACCCACTTCATCTATTCTATCCATTTCACCCACTCCACCTAATCAATCCGTTCCATCCACTCCACCCATTCCATCCATTCGATATATTCCATCCCTCCACACCATCATCCATCGATTCCATACACACATTCCATCCATTTGAATCATTCCATCCATCCCATCTACCCCACCCACTCCATCCACTGCGTCCACTCCATCCATTTTGTTGATTCCATCCATTCCATCTGCCCCATTCATTCCGTCCACTCCGTCCTTTCCATTGGCTTCGTCCACTCGATCTATTCCATCAACTCTATCCATTTTATCCACTCCATCCATTTTATCCATCACACCAATTCCATCCATTCCATCTGTCTCATCCATTCCATCTGTCTCATCCATTCCATCATCCACTTCATCCACTCAGTCTGTTTCATCCATTCTATTGACTCTATCCATTTTATCAATTCCATTCACTACATCAGTTCCATCCATTACATCAATTCCATCCACTCAATCTACTCCATCCACTGCGTCTATTCCATCCACTCCGTCCATTCCATCCACTCCGTCCATTCCATCCACTCCAACCATTTGATCGACTCTTTCATGCATTACATCAATTCCATCTGTTCCATCTACTTGGTCTACTCCATCCACTCAATCTACTCGTCCACTAGATCAACTCCATACATTCAATCCACTCCATCCATTCTATCTAATTCACCCGTTCCAACCAATTCTATGCACCACATTCACCCCATCCGCCCATCTACTCCTTCCACCCCTTCCTCCCTTTCACCCTATCCACCCCATCAACCCCGTTCACCCCATACGTTCCATCCACCCCATCCACTCCGTCCACACTGTGCACCCCGTCCACTCCATCCACTCCATCGACGCATCCATTTCATTGATTCCATCCAGTCATCTGCCCCATTCATTCCATCCACTACGACCGTTCAATTCACTTCGTCCACTTTATCTATTCCATACACTCTGTCCATTTCATCCACTCCATCTAGTTTATCAATTACACTAATTTCATCCATTCCATCGGTCTCATCTATTCCATCCATTCCATCCACTCACTTCATCCACTCTATTTATTTCATCCACTCTATCCATTCCAACCATTCTTTCCACTCTATCCTTTCTAGCCACTCTAGCCACCCTATCCATTTCATCCATTCCAACCATTCTTTCCATTACACCAATAACATCCATTTCGTCCATTACATCCATTTCATCCATTCCAACCATTCCATCCATTACACCAATTCCATCCATTTCACCCATTCCGTCCATTCCCTCCATTCCATCGTTTCCACACACCTCATCCACTCCATCGGCTCCATCCACTAGATCTACTCCATCCACTCAATTTACTCCATCCACTTGATCTATTCCATCCATTCAGTCTACTCCAACCATTCAATCCATTCCATTCATTCGAATCCACTGCATTCATTTGATCCACTCCAATCATTCAGGGGTGCTGAGCATTACAAGTGACTCCCATAGGGTGGGGAACCAGATAGGGGGAGAGAGCCTAATGAGACACAGTTAACAATACCACAGTTGACATAATGCAGAACCAGATTCAATGTTTATAGAAGAGGGGAAAATGGCCTAATTTATTAACAGAGCAGCAATGCAAAATACCCAGATTTAACCTTCCTAGAAGAGGGGGAAAAGGCATAGTTTTATAAACACATCAGCAATGCAAAACACCCAGATTGAACCTTCCAAGAAGAGGGGAAAAGGCCTGGTTTTATAAACACAGCAGCAATGCAAAATACCCAGATTCAGCCTTCCTAGAAGAGGGGAAAAGGCCTAGTTTTATAAACAAAGCAGCAATGCAAAATACCCAGATTCAACCTTCCACGAAGAGGGGAAAAGGCATAGTTTTATGAACACAGTAGCAATGCAAAACACCCAGATTCAACCTTGCTAGAGGCCTAGTTTTATAAACACAGCAGCAATGCAAAACACCCAGATTCAACCTTCCTAGAAGAGGGGAAAAGGAATAGGGCCTCATTACGAGGTTGGAGGTAGCCATGGTGCTATTAGCGCCATGGCTGCCTCCAAAATCGTTCTGACTCCGGTCTGGTGGATGGAGCAATTACCGGTCCATTCCGAGGGGCGCGGGACCGGTAATTCCCCATTCACCAGAGCCATTCCCCATTCCCATTTGAGCCCCCATAGGTCCCCCATAGGGCTCAATGGGAAGGGGGAAGGCGGCAATAACGGTACTGCAAATTGCGGTACCGTTATTGACCCCGGTATCCCTTTGCGGGTCCCGTCCTTAAGGACCCGCAAAGGGAACTCGTAGTAGGGCGGTAAGGGATTACCGGCACCGGTGCCCTTACCGGTGCCGGTAATCCCTTACCGCCCCCACGTAATGAGGCCCATAATTTTATAAACACAGTAGCAATGCAAAACACCCAGATTAAACTTTCCTTGAAGAGGGGAAAAGAAAGCAAGACCAGTTGGAGACTACAGTGTATTTGGCTTTATCAAAACCTTTTCCCCAGCCTTTGGAGGCCGGTACCCTTACCCTAAAAATTCCAATCCTGGAGGAAGGATTGTAGATGCCTGTATGGGATCAGTAAGATGATTTGGTGGAAGAAGGACATAACTATATTTCTATAACATTGGTGGCAGAGATTATGGACTGTGTTTTCCACAATCTGGACATTAAAGAGGAGGATGCCATAACCAAGCAATTGAAGTCACCAACCAAAACAGGCCTCAGAATCCTCCCTGAAAATTCTGGAGGCTCTAACTAGTGATTGGAGCAAGATTAAACAGAGGCACACAGCTTCCTGCTATACCGCTTAAATACTTTGAGAATGACTATCTAGCTGCTATCAAAATCGATTCACTTCTGCCTACATTTGCAGGTCAAACTGCAGTATCCTCAGAAGATGCAGCTCGAGCTGACCTGTTAGACAAAACGGTGGAATCAGCATTAAAACAGGCCTACGCTGCCATAACCCTATGCAATAAGAGTATCAACGAATGCCGCTTATGTTAGTCAGAGCCTCTTATTAGATTTCTCAGCTTTCTGGCAAGCTGCAGAGTATGGCATGGATTGCTCCAAAGAACTGGGCACGATGAAGAGACAGGTTCAACTGTTATCAGATATCACCTGTGATTTACTTAGATCGGCTGCTTTGTCATCATCGCCAACAGTAGGAGCAAGTCATCAGTTTTGGCTGAGATTCATCAAGGTGGATGCAGCCCAAGAAAATGTTCTTTTTGAGGATATGTCTGGGTCAGAGGTTGTTTGGACAAACATAGGCGAGTTGTTAAAGCAGGCTCAGGACAATAGCAAGTTGTCTCTTCCAGTCTGTCCTTGACAACAATCTGGTTGAAGACTCCATCAAGGTAGGGGCAGAGCGGCATTGTGGCTTCAGGCCAAAATAACACCCAATGCTCTGAAGATGCAGCGGCCAGTCTGACTATGGGACCTGCCCCAGCTAGGTCCAGATTGGAGAAAGGATAAAGGGGTTTTACCGCCAATGGATGTCATCCATCTTCGATCAGTGGGTCCTCAACATCATTCAGGAAGGCTACAGGATGGACTTTTGCAGGAAACCACTGTCACCAATGCTAAAGTGTACTCCAGTCCTAAGATTACTGGCCAAGAAGGTTGCGTTGATTCAAGGATAGAGTAATTGTTGAGGAAAGGTGCAGTGGTGAAAGTTCCTCTGGATGAGAGGAACAACGGTTTCCACTTGATATTATTCTTGGTAACAAAACCTTCTGGTGAGTTCCGTCCCATCTTGAACCTGAAAGACTTCAACGGTTACGTCCAGCATACTACCTTTCGAGTGGAGTCAATACGGTTAATTTGCACAGTCCTTGACCAGTGGAGTTCATGGTCACTATCGATTTTAGAGATGCATACTTTCACATCCCCATCGCCAACAGTTTCTGTGATTCAGGCTGGGGGAAGATCAATACCAGTTTGTAGTACTTCACTTTGGGCTAAACAACGTGCTACGGGTATTCAGAAGAGTGATTGCCCCCTGGTTCGACTTTTCACAAAAAGGGGATATCAGTCCATCCATTCATCGACGATTGGCTAATTCACTCATCTTCAGTGTCCCAGACGGTGACCGATGTCAGAATAGTATGCACCCTGCTGGAGGCTCATGGGTGGGTGATACATTACAAGAAATCACAACTCATGCCAACCCTGTGCTTGGAGTTCGTCTGAGCCATTTGTTGATACAGTAGAGAACAAAGTTTTTCTTCCCATCAGCAAGTTCAAAAGATGAAAAGTTGCGGAGCGGCGATTCTTAGGGCAACCCAAGATTTGACAGCTCATAGATTGTTGCAGGTCCAAGATAAGTTTGCAGTGTGCATATCTGCGGTGCCCCGGCCAGGTTTCATCTCAAACCATTGATTCGCCATCTGCTGCTTCATCGGAAACCTCAGGAAGGGTGATGCAAAGCCCATGTCGCTATATCAGTAGTGACCTGTTCACTGCAGTGGTGGTTTACGGACCAGATGTTATCGAAGGGGTATGTTATTTGTCCCCTAGATCCTATGATAGTAACTAACGATGCCAGCATGCTGGGTTAGGGGTTGGCCCTGGCATTGGCAGCTCTGCAGGGTTGGTGGTCAACTCGGGAGGCCTCCCACTCGTTGAATTGATGGAATTTGGGAGCCATCATACAAGCCCTTCTGAAACAGAGGTTTCATGTTCGTACAGACGATATGGTGACAAAGTGCTATATCAGCCGACAACAAGGGACATGTGTCACTCTCTGGCGGGCCTGGCCCATTCAATCTGCACATAGGGGCAAAGGCATACTGGTCTTCCCTGATGGCCTCTTAAATCTGGGGCTGGAAAATGCACAAGCAGGCTCCCTGAGCAGGGCATTCCCATCGTTGCAGGAATTCAGGCTGCACCCTGAGTTGTTTCTCCAGATTTGAAGTCAATGTGATCTCCATGATGGCGCCAAGGGACAACTCACAGATGACCATATTTTGATCCAGGGACATTTCGGTGCTGGACTGCCCCAGGGCAGGACAAAGACTGATATGTTTGGAATATTTCTTCTCTGTGAAAGATAGTGAGCTAAAGACTCTGGGCAAGTCTCTCGTAACCAGGACTAATGTCTGGCAGAGAGACTCCCAGGACCCCCCTTGTCAATTTGCATATTTAAGTAACTTTGGGTCTCACCCTAAGTTACTAGGGGAATCCAGACGTGGACCCCTTGCTCACTATTCTTAGAGAGGAACAGCTCCTCCCTACTGATGAGGTCCAACCAGACCGAAACATGTGTCTAAGGATGCTGTTGGTACTCTTGTTCAGAGGAGAATTGCCTAGCATTTCGGTGCTGGACTGCCCCAGGGCAGGACAAAGACTGATATGTTTGGGATATTTCTTCTCTGTGAAAGATAGTGAGCTAAAGACTCTGGGTAAGTCTCTCGTAACCAGGACTAATGTCTGGCAAAGAGACTCCCAGGACCCCCCTTGTCAATTTACATATTTAAGTAACTTTGGGTCTCACCCTAAGTTACTAGGGGAATCCAGACGTGGACCCCTTGCTCACTATTCTTAGAGAGGCACAGCTCCTCCCTACTGATGAGGTCCAACCAGACCGAAACATGTGTCAGGGGATGCTGTTGGTACTCTTGTTCAGAGGAGAATTGCCTAGCATTTCGGTGCTGGACTGCCCCAGGGCAGGACAAAGACTGATATGTTTGGGATATTTCTTCTCTGTGAAAGATAGTGAGCTAAAGACTCTGGGTAAGTCTCTAGTAACCAGGACTAATGTCTGGCAGAGAGACCCCCAGGACCCCCCTTGTCAATTTGCATATTTAAGTAACTTTGGGTCTCACCCTAAATTACTAGGGGAATCCAGACGTGGACCCCTTGCTCACTATTCTTAGAGAGGCACAGCTCCTCCCTACTGATGAGGTCCAACCAGACCGAAACATGTGTCTGGGGATGCTGTTGGTACTCTTGTTCAGAGGAGAATTGCCTAGCATTTTGGTGCTGGACTGCCCCAGGGCAGGACAAAGACTGATATGTTTGGGATATTTCTTCTCTGTGAAAGATAGTGAGCTAAAGACTCTGGGTAAGTCTCTCGTAACCAGGACTAATGTCTGGCAGAGAGACTCCCAGGACCCCCCCTTGTCAATTTCCAGAGACAATGGTCCATTGGCTTTTCGGGGGGGGGTGCCCTGTTGATTGCAAGGATGAATTAATGATTGTCCTGGTCAAGATAAAAAGGGAACAACTGCAGGTTCTAGTGGTCCTTCCAATATGGAAGTGGAAATTGAGGTTCCCTCTGAGAGTTCAGGTGGCGTCTTGCCCTCCTTGGGTCCTGTCAATTGTTCCATCCCTTCTGCAGTCGGTCAGTCTGGAGACTGAATGGGAATGGTTGATTGCCAAGGGAATTCCTCCACAGGAGGCGAAGTTTCTTCAAGGTGTCCGCAAGTTGTTTACCATTAAAGTCTATGATAGGCACTGGGGTTCCTTTTCAAGCTTCATCTGGCCCCATTGTCCTGTGACTCCCTGAGGATGCTGGATTTATTGCAGGATGGTTTGTGTTTGGGGGTATCAGCTCATGCAGCCCAGCTTGCCGCTATTAGAATGGTCAGGGAACCTTGGCGTGGCATTGGTCTGGTTGAGCGTTATCTTACAAGGTTGTTTAGTCTCTCCTGAAGAAGCGCTTGCCAGTGGAACCAGGGTTGCCAGCATGGGATCTGCCTACAGTGGTGTGAGGTTATATGAAGGTCCTGTTCGAATCCCTTGTGGTTGCTTCTCAAAATTGGCTGGCTTTGAAGCTGTTTTTTCTGTTAGCAGTAACTTCGGCACAACGGTTGATGGAATTGTGCATTCTATCCCAAGGTATCCTTACATTAGGTTTGATGCATCTGGGTTAGACCTAAGGCTGTGCGTTCATTTTGACCTAATGTAGAATCAGTGTTTAATATCTCCCATGAACTGATTTCCCTTCCCTGTTTGAGGCGGACTGGCCACTCTACACCTGTTGGATGTTGGTCGAGCAGTTCAGGTTTATTTGGAATGGTTGACTGGTTTCCGCTCCTGCGACTCCTTATTGGCAAACTTTGGCCCTGGTCATGTAGGGGTTGAGCCATCGGCAGCCACCATTAGCCAGTGGGTCCAGGAAGCTATTGCAGTGGCATATGATGGTCAATGGGTTCCATTGCTTCAGCTGTCAGAGGCCAGGCCCACTAGAGGGATATCTACTTCGTGGGGTGAGTTTAAAGGGGTACCCTTGAATGAGATCTCCAGGGCAGCGTCTTTGGTATCTCCTACTTGTGCACAGCACTACAGTTTGTGCCTCAGAGATGAGTCTATGGGTCTTTTCTACTGCTATCTTACGGTGTGCTAACTGATGAGGTCAATGAGTTATGTCTTTTCTTATAATAAAGTGTGTCTGCATGCAGCTGGCGTTGTGGTCAACTGAAGTTCAGTCATTGGCTGGGTACATCCTCCTCAGAGATGGACTGGTACGTGTAAGGCAGGACAAGGGGGTGATGCCCCGATTACTTACTGGTAATCTTCATTATTCCAAGTCCAGGTCTTCCTTGTCCCAGTCGCCTTCCCTCCCGTTCTCGCGTCCTCCCTGGTGTCCAGACTGAAGTACATGTTAGGCTTGGTATGTTCATGAAGCCAAATGAAGTTTATTGTTGAAAGCGCCTGCCTGGGCCCAGCACTCCCCCACCCCCCCATCAGTGATGGAGTGGGGCGAGGAAGGTCTGAACTTGGAACAATTAAGATTACTGGTATATAAATGGGACATTTTTATTTTGGGCGATTAGGTCTTGCTTCTGGCACCTATATGCCAAATCTATTATTTACCCACCCATTTACTGCCTATGGCCATGCACATCCCTAAATCTATTCCCACCAAAATGTTTGCCCCATAGGGCATAATGGGAATGGGGAAAGGCGATAATTACGGCACCGTAAATTACGGTGCCGTAATAATCGCCAAGGTCCCTTTGCGGCATGGCTTTTAACGCCTGCAAAAAGCAGGCGTTAAACAGCCATCTCGCAAAGGGAACCTTGTAATCAGGCGTTAAGGGTCGGCGCCGTTTACAGCGCCGTAAACCCCTTAACGCCTGAGTCGGAATGAGGCCCTATGTGTCATTCACTGAAGTCCTGTTAAAAACAAGCCTGGGCAAAACCCAGCAGTTTTGACTTGTGCTTATGAATTAGTCATTTGCCAGACACTGCTATTAGATGCCCAGGTACTTTCACAATTTTGCAAGTGCCTTTCCAATGCCTGCACAAAGCCCAAACTGTTTGCAATCCCAATTCTCGCTTAATGTTGGTGCAGGTAGACCTAGGAAGTCACTGGGTAGGAAAGGCACGTGGTGTCGTAGGCCTCTTTCATGCCAGGAAGACGAACTAGTGGACAGAACTGCATTTTGCTTAGTCACGATTGCTCAAAGTGTTGCTTATTTTAAAAGGAATCCATACAACGTACATCAAACGTCATCAGTGGGATTTTAAAAGTAGGTAGTCACCGTTTCAAAGATGTATGCAGAGATTCATGCGGAACCCGCATGTCCCATCTTCAAATTTAAGTAACATTGGCCCTCATTACAAGTCAGGCGTTAAGGGTTTGCCTGCTTCACACTTTAACGCCTGCTTTTTGCAGGCGTTAAAGTCCAAGGCGCTAAGCGACCTTGGTGCTAATTAGGCACCGTAATCTACGGTGCCGTAATTAGCGCCTTCCCCATCCCCATTATGCCCTATGGGGCAAAAATGGGAATGGGGAAGGGCAAATGGTGAATGGGGAATTACCACCCCACTCACCTTGGAATGGGGCGGTAATTCCGCCATCCACCATGGCGGAATCCGGCATGGACCATGGTGCTAATAGCACCATGGTCCACCGCCTGACTTGTGTAAATTGCGTCAAAACAAGTTACAATTTCCAATCCCGGTAGTATACAACAGCGGGTTAAAGTCCCTGGGCCTCATTACAACCCTGGCGTCAAGGGGTTAACGGCACCGTAAAAGGCTGCGGCGCCGTTAAACCCTTAACGCCCGATTCACACTTTAACGCCTGCTTTTTGCAGGCGTTAAAGTCCAACCCGCTAAGGGACCTTGGTGCTAATTACGGCACCGTAATTTACGGTGCCGTAATTAGCGCTTTCCCCATTCCCATTGAGCCCTATGGGCCAAAAATGGGAATGGGGAAGGGGCCATGGTGAATGGGGATTTACCGCCCTGCCAACCTTGGAATGGGGCGGTAAATCCGCCACCCACCATGGCGGAATCCGCCATGGACCATGGTGCTAATAGCATCATGGTCCAACGCCAGGGATGTAATGAGGCCCTGGGGCCTCATTACGACTTTGAAGGCAGCCATGGCGCTGTTAGCACCATGGCTGCCTCCAAAATCGTGTCCGGTCCGGTCTGGTGGAGAGGGGACTTAAAGGGACATTCCGCCCTAGGCGGACTCGGTAAGTCCCCATTCCAAATGCCATTCCCCATTCCCATTTGAGCCCCCAGAGGGCTCAATGGGAAGGGGAAGGTGCTAATAACAGACCCGCTAATTGCCCGCTAATTGTGGTCAGACCACAAGTCCTTTACGGTTCCCGCTAAGGGACCTCGGAATTGGGCGGTAAGGGATTACCGGCACCGGTCTCCTTAACGGTGCCCGGTATCCCTTCCCGCCCACCTCGTAATGAGGCCCTATGTCCTGGGGGCAGGGGGCCATGAAGGGCAATAAATAATGCATTTCTGAAGTCCGCGGGATTGAGGCACTCTGGCGCCAATGCGCATGACAGGAACCAGGAATCTCGCACGGCTTTCTTTGTCCAGTTGGCATGTAGCACAGGAACCAGAGGCCTGCTGAGAGAGGAGTCTGTCGCTGCCGGTAAACAGCAGGTAGGAACAAAATGTTTTGTAAGTGTGTGTGAGTCCATGCCTGCGAGAGTGTTGCATGTTCATGATGTATGTTGCTATGTATGCGGGCATGCATGAAAGGGTGCGTCATGCATTATGCAAAGCATAAGAGTATATAATGTATGGGTGGCTGGGTGCGTGCATGAATGAGTGAGTGTATGGTGTATGGGTGTGCATGTTAATGAGCAATTGAATGTGAGGGAGCAAGTACATTGTGTGAATGTGTGTGTGTGCGCATGTATGTATGTGCTGGGCTGACTGGCTGGGAAGGAGCTGATTTTAGTGTGTCGGGGTGTGCTACTATAGGGTTTTTAATGGGCATCCATCCATGATAATACAAGCATGACATATATTGTTATTATGTGGCTATACTGGCATTTTCTTGCATCCACTAAAGCAAGTCATTACTGTGGCATGACATTATTACTGGGCATGTATAATAAAGAAGTATTATGTGACTATAATGGCATTTGGGCGAAGCCAGTCTAGCCATTTCTTACTGTGGCATGGCATTTTCGACTGGGAATCTATTATAAAGCAAGCATGAAATGTGTTACTACGTCGCTGGGCTGCAATCCTTATTGGATATTTGCATTGGAGTTACCCTACAAAACCGATTGCAAACTGTCTACTTCTTACCCAATTTTTCACTTTTATTATTTATTTTTTATTGAGGGGAAATCCCCCAGAAACCACTTTATTGGTTCAGGTTCCCTCGCCCCTTGCTATGCTCAGTCATTCTGCCATATGTGTGGGAAATATTTATGCCCCTACAGCAAGCTGTGACTAGGTGGGTGGCTGGTGGGTGAATGGGTATAAATGGGTGTGTACAAGGCTGGGGCCCAGGTAAGGGGCATTGGAGCATGACATTTCCCTACAAACAAGGACATGGATACTTACTGTAGCATTGCATGTTTTACTTGCGCTGTGGGCAAGTCAACATGAAGAGTATTCTTACATGGTGGTGCGTGGGATAGGCACACACTTGTGCAGCAGAAATAACATGTTTTCTTCCTGTGACAGGAGATTTGTACTTCTATTAAGGGAAAAGCCAACAAGAGAATGTTCGTACATGGGGATACAGGCAGAGTCAGCATGAACATGCTTTCTTATGGCATCATTACTTTGCGTAATATTACTGGCCACGTGCATAGTTGGCTGGTATATTTGCATGTCAGGACTCAGGAGCCAGGCATATCCCCTTTGTGTCTAGGCAGCAGCTTCACCATCATGCGCATTGCGCATGCATTGTGGTTCAGGCCAGCATGGAGTGTGGTGCGGCCTGTACTTTGTTGCTGAGTTTAGGGAGGGACCCCACAGCATGGCTCACAAGGAGGCCTCCACATTTTGTGTTACGCCACTGCACTTTTTCCTGTCAGTTTCATTCGTGCCACCCTCAAGACGTTGAAATGGGGTTGAGTCAGTGCCAGTCCATCAGGTTATCAATCTACAAGTGACACAAGCTACAGACGGACAGAAGTGGTGTTACTCAGTCTGCCTTATTGCTGTACATACCAGAGATCGCTACCCCTCGTTCTTTTAGGTGAATTCAATTTTTTATAGGGTGGACTGCACTAGTCCTTTTTCTTCAGTGTGTGCTCTGTGTGAGACACATTACAAGGAGGTGGGCGGCACCAATAGTGTAATGACACCTACCTCGCATGGTGCAGTACAGCTGATGACACCTGTCTATAAATCTCTGCAGATCAGTATGGGTCTGAGCAGCGGGCATTTTCACTGTGAGCGCTGCTTGTGGTGCTCACAATTACAAATAAACCCCATGTCGGGGAGGGTTTAATATCAATTGTGAATATTGCTAACTATGTGCTCATGGTAAGTAGTGTTCACAAATATAGTGGACCTCATTCCGACTTTGGAGGTAACCACACCGCTATTTGCAGCATGGCTGCCTCCAAAATCGTTCCGACTCCGCCCTGGTGAATGGAGTTGGAACCAAGATTACCGGTCCAAGGTTGGAGGGACCGGTAATTCCCCATTCACCAGGGCCCTTCCCCATTCCCATTTGAGCCCCCATAGGGCTCAATGGGAATGGGGAAGGCGCTAATAACGGTACCGGTGACCGTTAACCCTTACCGCCCTACTCGGAATGAGGCCCAGTGAAACCCTCTCTGACATAGTTGTACATGCTCGGAGGTTGTAGAACGAATCCCTATGGGTGGTGCATTAAGAAGGGATCTACATCAATTCGGCCAACCTATAAACCCATGCCAGCACAGATGCTGGACCATTTGTATGGCTGACAGGAAGGGAGCGGTGGAAATGCAGGTTGCATGCCACCCCTCATCTCTGCCACACAAATGCTTGAAAATGAGCAGTGGTGTGAATGGAGGTGTCCCCTATTCAGACTACGGCTCTCATAAACATGGATAAATGTGGGGGACATTTCTTAGAAGAATCTGACTCGTAAGTCTCGTTAAAGCCATGTAATTCCAGAATCTACTCAGCAGGGCTTCACACTAAGCTGGCCATATTTTTATTGTGCTGGTCTTTTTAAATAGAAATATGTAAGGTTGAGTTAGAATTTCTAAGATTTAAATGGAAAATAAAATAAACATAGCCCATTTCTCAGCTCAGTGGGATAATCAACTTGCATGTGTGGACCGAGCTGTCTGTTGTATTTCGTTCTGCAGACTCCCTTCCTAGCAAAGATTTCTAGTAATGTTATTCAATTTTTTTAATGCGCCCATCACCACCATAGTGGTTTTACCGTACCTGATCATGTCTGATATGCATTTATCCACAAATTGAAAATATCTTGGCTGCCACTAGTTCTTAAATGAAAAAAAGTGTTTAAATAAATTGCACTTGTATTGTCAATTATACGTACTGATTACTAGAAGCTCTAGCTAACAACCATTAAAATGTTAATTAAATGCAACAATCAAGTGTCAATGAAGCTAGTCTAATGAAAATTGATCTCCCAGCTCAACTGCTTCGTAGAATCCAACAAACTACTAGACCCCACACAATCAGGCTTTAGACCGCGCCATTGGAAACGAAACCACTCTGATCTCGATCTGGGATGATCTCAAGGCCACTGCAGGCTCTGAAGGTTGCGTAGCGCTGATTCTCCTTGATCTGTCAGCAGTCTTTGACGACGTTAACCACTCAGTCCTCCTTGACCGTCTCCACTCCCTAGGAATCCGTGGTTTTGCACTCAAATTAATTGGCTCCTTCCTCAGCAACAGGAAACAAATCGCCTTCCTCTCCCCTTTTGTCTCAACTGCGTGCCTGGTAAATACTGGCGTACCCAAGGGCACCTGCGTCTCTGCTTTCCTTTTCAACCTCTCTACCAGGAATCATCCATGTGCACAACCTCTCCTGTTACAACTATGCCGACGACACCCAAATTATCCTAAAAATTCCCAAAACAACCACCAATCCATGTCCCGACCTTTAATCTTGCCTCAATGACATTGACCAATGGATGACAAAAAACCACCTCTTTCTGAACCCAGACTAATCTGAAATTATGTTGTGCAGCAATACTGTCCTCCTCCCGCAACCACTCCCATAGCCCCCCTCCCTTGGCGCCCCCCTCCAAAATAGTCAAAAACCTTGGCTGAACTATGTACTCTGGCCTAACCCTCTCCTCTCAAATCAATAATGTAATCGTTAACAAGGGGGCCTGTATATGAACCGGTTCTTCAGGCCAAATACAAATATAGATCAGAGCAATTGAACAGTGATATTGAGGCTGGATAACCTCTCAACTCATGTTCTTATTATCAAGAAATATATTTATTCCATACACTGATTATTCAAAGTCACAAAAAATACATCATATCCTGTAGGCAATTGAAGTTCATTACCCAAGAAACCAAAGAAACACAACAAAACAATGTTTCCATCAATCATACACAGTCACACCACTGAATGTCCACTTTCACACTCACAGGAGGTAGTGACAGGGATGGTCAGATCTCATAAAGACCTCCTCATCGCTCAACACAAAGTACTTACACAATTGGTGGTATAACCCAGATGAATCTACAGTTTATACGCAAGTCTGCATATAGTTCATGTAGGCTTATCACGTCTACATATGTTTCGGTCACTCTCAGGCCAATGATGGTGGCCACACAGTTCAAAAGGACCTTCTTCAGGACACATATTGGGGGTGGTTCCCTCCACACTTCTGTCTTTCATGTGTCGATGGAAAGTGAAAACACTGTTCTTATGGTTTCTGGCGCCCTCACCTGACAATGTAGTGAGGGTACTATAGGTTCGGATGGAATCAATCCCAAACCTTTGAGAATACTGGGTTCCTCAGTCTACTCGGACTGTTCCTGGTATTGAATTGCCATCTCTGAGATCCAAAAGATTTTTCTCTGAATGAGTGAATGCTCCAGGGGTAGTTATCGAGTATGTCCTGCCGGGTTATTCCATCAGAGATTCCATCTATTTCTAGACTGGGGATGCAGTTAGTAGTTTTTTTCCATACATGCCCCACTGTATCCCAGCCTGCAAGATCCTAGGACTCGTATCAGTGCAGTTCACATCACGCATAGGTCGCCGTTGTCATTTCAGTCCATACAGGGGTCTCACTATCACGGTTCAATTGTTCTGATCTATAAATCAATAATGTATACAAATCCTGTCACTACCACCTCAAACTCCTTAGACACATTTTCCCTTACCTCACCTATCCCAACAGGCTCACTGCTGTAATGTCTATTGTTAGGTCAAGACTGGACTATGTCAACACCTTTTAACTGGGAGCACCAGCATACCAGCTTAACAAACTCCAAAGAGGCCAAAACTGTCAGGGGCATCAGGGGCCAGGCGGGTAAGGTTAGGCTTAGAACTAGGATTCATTGTGCTGGTTGTACACATACGTATGTGGGTGATGACTTTGGGAGCAAAGGGAAATGGCTGTCACTTTTCCTTAATGTTTTCTCTCAGAGATCTGCTGAGTTCAGTGCTCAAAATGGAGGATTGGGCTTGAACCCGGGCCAAGATGGTGGATATTTGCATCTGGGTTCCAATCTAGAATATCAAGGGAAGATAGTCTTGACTGCCCATTCTAAAGTGCGTTTCATCACTTTCCCTTTGAATGAGCAGTCAAGTTTCTTATAGCTCCCTGAAGGACTACCTTTTTGAACATTTCAAGTCAGAAGCAGCAAGCAAGCGATGGTGTGACTTTCAATCAACTATCTCTGGTGGGAGCACAGCATTTTGATAAGCATTGCGAAGTTTAAAGCGCAGCTAAGACGAGAACTGTATTTTGGATTGCGTTAGTTGCACAGCTGGTAATGCGGAACAGTTTGTGAAAAGGAATATTATTTATCAATCTCTCAAAGTCTGAACAGTTCAAGATTGGGTTGGAAAAGCAAGCGTTGTAAACGTGACACTTGTGATTTGTAAATACTTTGTTTGGCGCTGTTTGGATGCGCGTGAGGCAGCGAGTAGAAAGAGAGTGTGGCGGGGTCATAGGAAAGTTAAACATTACACAGAAACAGTGTATGAGGTAAAGCCTAGTTCAGTCTGTTCAGCTGGTAATTCATTTGGATATTTATTCACTGTTGCGCACGAGTTTGTTTTAGTGAGCGCGATCGAGTGAAAGAACGTGATCCGCGCTACGCAATTCCACAGTCAGACTGCAGGCATCGGAGAACGAACAAAAGTTGGGTCATTACGACCCAGGCGCTAATTGCACCAACTTTACCACCATGGTGTAAACTACGTTTACACCTACGTTTACACCATGGTGGATGGTGGATTTACCGCCCCATTCCAAGGTGAGTGGGGCGGTAAATCCCCATTTCCCATTTTCCCTTCCCCATTCCCATTTTTGCCCCATAGGGCATAATGGGAGTGGGGAAGGCGCTAATTACGCCACCGTAAATTACGGTGGCGTAATTAGCATCATGGCAGGTTAGCGCCATGGATTTTAACGGCTGCTAAGAGCAGCCGTTAAAATCAGAATAGGCGTTAAGGGTTAAGGACGGCGTTAACCCTTAATGCCTGGGTCGTAATGAGGCCCCTTCTGTACAAACAACAGTTTTCAGATTTTGAACTAAGGATTTGCACGTACCCTGATATGCCGAACTTTTGAACTTCGCTTTGTAAAATCAAGCCGCGCCAGGCTTGAATTCTTACACTGGTCTTTTCAACTTTGGAGAATGCACATGTGTGCAACGACGAGCAGCAGTCCTTTTAGCCTCTTGGGAGATGTAGTCTGAAAAGGAGTCTAGGGGCATTTAGGTATTTAGGTTTCCTGTAGTGAACAGAGAAGTTTTGTTGTAAATTACAAGCAACGTTTAAGCACATTTAATCCTGTCAGAAGGTGGAAGCAGGAAATTGAATTCAGGAACTATCAAAGTCATATTAAAAAGGCAGATTATGAAAACTTTATTTGGCAATTGAATGTTGAAAAGTCCTGGGAAAGAGAAAAACTTAACTGAGAAGGAATTAGTTGAAAAGGTTGGTAAAGACTGTTTACTGAAAATACTGGAGATTATTTATAACTGCAAGTGCTGCACTAGCATAAAGGTTACATTTCCTCCAGGCAATTTGCAGAGGTGCCACAGGTACATAGAGTTCTGGATTAGATGTTAGAATTTCAATTGTCATTTAAATGTTATGGTGTACTAACCCTTTAACTCGTATGCTGGGTGCAAGTAAGAAGCAAGAAGTGCTCCTGTGTCATTTGTTGGTATGTCCCATTTCCCTTTTCCCCCTCTAGCTGAGCTGATCTCCACTGTGATTTAGAAGGTGGGGCACTGAGCAGCTAATAAGGGACTGTGGGGTCCGGCAGCTCCTACGAAAGGCTAAAAGAGAACCTAATACACTGCTGACAAACTCATTCTCGCCCTGGGACACAGATACCACATCCCTCCTATTCTACCGCACCCTCCACTGGCTCCCTGTCAGTTGAAGGGCCTCCTTCAAAACACTGTGCATTACCCACCGAGCAGTGCACAAGACCAGCCCATCGTACCTACAAGAGAAGATAAAACCCTACCTCACATCAAGCACTGCCCTCTTACTAGTGAGTCCAACCTCCAACTCAGCCAGGATGGGAAGATCCGCCTTCTCAACCTTGGGTCCGAATCTGTGGAACTCGGTCCCCACACACTTTCGACACATCCAAGACTACATAGCCTTCCGCAAAGCTCTAAAAACCTGTCTCTTTCCATAAACCTGATTAAGACCACCTAGGGCCGTTGGCACCCTGCAACCTGCAGACTAATGTTCGAGGAGATACCAAGCTATTACACCACTAAAAGCAACTAATAAGTCACCAAGACAGAATCAGGAACTGGTTACCAAAGATGATGACCTTAGTATCCTGCAAGCGCTACATATATGTGACTGCTGACTATCCGCTTCCTGAGTCTACTACACATGCCTAGCTGCCTCCTGGGCCATCTCCTCTGAGCACAGCTATTGTGAAACGTGTAAATGTAATCCAGAACGGTGGGCTTGTTACTATATAAAATTCACTCAAGACAATCACCATGCTCACTCTCTACTCTACACCCCATAGAGCGCAGCTACATCCCTCGATCAATTCGGCCTAGCTGCTCACAAACTATCAATACTCCATGAACACCTCAACATCCTGCTAGAATGCAGCTATACACCACAATAAATTGGCCTAGCTGCACACATAAGTCTCCTACACAGGCCTAATGACGCGAGAACCCAGTCTCAGAGACCAACCTCTAGACTGCACACATTCAACTGATCTCGCAACACCACCACACCTAATGGTAGGATGCTGCTACTATCAGGCAATCACATCAGCTGCTCACATATTGAGTGCACCCAAGCACCCCATGATTCCCTATTCTCTCGACTGACCGGGACTATGGTCCCCGAGGGCGTTGAACCCACAAGCGCTTTGAGGTCATACAAATGATGTATAGAGCACAATATAAATGCCAAATAACATAACATAACATTATGTAGCGCAACTGCTGCCATTTTGGTGGCCACTTGGTGCATTACTAACAGTGGAAAACTAATTGAATCTTTGATGCAAGCAAGGCACGTTCCTTGGTACCCATCACTGCACCCATGCCCTACATCACAAAAGATGAGGTGCTTTGTAATGGCATTCACTGATAAAATGCAATTGTTTCTCATCTGGACATACGTTTTGTTTTTGACATTCTAACCCATTTGATTAGCTCCATCAATCCAGACAAAATGATACTTCCTAAAGCAGGTAGCAAGTGAAGCCCATGCATGACCCAATGATCTAGCAGTATGTTGTTGTGTAGCTAGCCTGATTATGTTTACATTCTTAGATTACACATATGTTGTTTTTGTACAGGTTTTTTCCGTGGAATGCTTCATAAAAGCTAACAACTTTCATAAAATATGATCAAACATACTATGATAAATAAAATAACAAACAGTCAGTACCTTATATTTCATGCAGGTTCTTCCACAATGTTGTTAGCAAATAATTTGTGAAACAGTAACGCAGTCTATGAACTTTCAATCGTAATACATATACAGGCTAATTCATAGAATCCAGCGCACAAGTAGCGCACGCGGCTGGCGCACAGCGTGCGCCTGCGATAGTCTGCGCCAGGCACGTGCGCTAAAACAGATTTCCGCGCACAGCGTATTCATGGATTTCAAGCTCCCAAAACAGCCGTGGCGCAGAGAATCGCAGCGAGCCTGCAGCAGCGCCAGTAACGCCCCCAAGAACGCCCTCGCGCACGGAAAAGCCATCAAAAGCGCTAAATCATCGCTAAGGGCTGCGCTAACCCCGGACCACTTCACAGGGCAGGCAAACAAGGAAAGCAAAGCGGGCAATCTCCAAATCAGGAGTACGCGGGAAGTACTACACGCGACTAGGCAGGGAACGTGAATCACAGGGGTACGCGGGAATCATCACACGCGAACAGCCAGGGTGCGTGTATTACAGGGGTAGCGGGAAGTTCAACACGCGATGGGCCAGGGAACGTGTATTACAGGGGGACGCGTGAAGTAGAACACGCGATAGGCCAGGGAACGTGCATCACAGGGGTACGCGGGAATTATCACACGCGAACAGCCAGGGTGCGTGTATTACAGGGGTAGCGGGAAGTTCAACACGCGATGGGCCAGGGAACGTGTATTACAGGAGGACGCGTGAAGTAGAACACGCGATAGGCCAGGGAACGTGTATTACAGGGGTCCGCGGGAATCATCACACGCGAACAGGCAGGGTGCGTGTATTACAGGGGTAGCGGGAAGTCCAACACGCGATTGGCCAGGGTACGTGTATCACAGGGGTGCGTGGGAATTATCACATGCGAATAGGCTGGGTGGGCCCCCACAGGTGTACCCTGTACACCCTCCCCGGCCCCTGCAGGCAGCCCACAAAACAGTGGACTACCCTGCACACCTGATCATGTCCCCCTGCACCCCCATCCACCAGGGGCACCCTCCACCAGGCCCCCACCCATGTCTCCCACCACCCCCACCCCCCAGCAGTGCAGGGGCACCTGCCATCAGGCCCCCATCCATGTCTCCCACCACCCCCAACCCCCATCCACCAGGGGCACCCTCCACCAGGCCCCCACCACCCCCACCCACCAGCACTGTGGGGCACGTGGCCAGCAGGCAGTCAGGCAGCAGCCGATGGCAGGTGGGAGCGTGCTCAGGGTTCTTGGGGACTTAAATTTGGCCTCCTGGCCAGGAGCGTGGTCTTTCGTGTTAGAACGCGTGGACAGCCTGATAGGGAGTGAATGTGCACCTGAAAACCCCCCACTCATCGCGCGAAAACCCGTCACCAGCATATGTGCGTCAATAGTTACCTGCACGTGCAGTGTCAAAGCGTGTGATTGGTGAAAAGTGAGGGACACGCAGGAGTGTCGAAGCGCGTGATTGGTGAAAAAGGATCCACATGCAGGATTGACAAAGCGTGTGATTGGTGAAAAGTGAGCTACACGCTGGAGTGTCGAAGCGCGTGATTGGTGAAAAAGGATCCACATGCAGGAGTGACAAAGCGTGTGATTGGTGAAAAGATACCTACACGCAGGAGTGCCAAAGCGTGTGATTGGTGAAAATGGGCCAAGCACGTACACGCCGTAAGTGACGATGTACGTGTGGGCCTGTATAAAAGGTAGTGTTGAACACTATTTCCTTGTACGTGCTTTTCGTGGAGAGCGAGTGGGTGAATTCGGTACTTCTTGTCGTTTCACACGCGATTTACTTCACGGCGTTTCCAGTTCGTACTCCCTGTTACCTCTGACAGCTCTTTTCTCTTTTTCCTCTTGTACTGGTTTTCCTGGGCCTGTTCCCTCAAACAGTGTCCCCTTCTACAGTTGTCCTGTCTCCTCAGACAGCGTACACCTCTTCTTTTGGCGGGGGTGTTGCCAACCAAAAGTGCTATTTTTTCACGCTCTTTTACCTGGCAGACGGTGAGTCACGCACGTATCTAACATCTGTGCTTGCCCCGTGTGTAGCCTACCCCTTCAGAGGTCAATCTAGGCCGCGTGTGACACGCATACGTTCATTGTGTTACTGGATGCCACAGCGTAGTGCAGGGTTTTCCATCAGCACACGTGGTCTAGGAGGGGTATTGTGCACTTTCCTTAACTTTTCTGGGGTGCCTGTGCGTTGCGTGACCCGTCATCTTTCCCCAGGGGTGTCATATAGCCTTGCCACTGCACTAGGGTACGAATACCATCTGGTACCCAACCCCTTTGACACCCAATTGCCCAGGACAATTGTGCACACCCACTCCCATACGCACAATACCATCAGTGCCATGGTTGGGAGGCGTGCAAGCCGTAAGGGTGGCAAAGGTGGCCGAGCCACACGTGGTGGCCGTGGAGGATCCAACAGGGGACGTGGTTGTGACTTGCAGGGCGCCCCTGTTCCCCCCAGTCTGGAGGAACAGTCAGGGACACCCATGCCCCCCCCCCCCCCCCCCGTTGAGAGTCATGTGGCTGATACCAACCCTGATCAGCCCATGTCGGACCAGGCCATTGTGGCACCAGACCTGTCCGAGGGTGATTCCATCGCTGACATCCAGGTCAGCAGGTCCACTGTACGTGCACCGGTGCACATTGGTGTCATCAGGGCACGCGCATCTATGCCAGATAGGTCATCTGCTGGCCCCCGTAGCCAGGGTGTGGCTCAATCCACCCCACCTCTCATACACCCTGCCAAGACTGTGTCGGTCCTAGTTCATGCACCTCAGATCAGGCCTGACCACATCCCACTACCCCCAATGCCTGCACCTACTCCCATGCTGAGTGGGCAATCACACACACCCAGTACAGAGTCCACCACGGCTCCTGCCCCTAGTGTCCACAGCGGCGTAGGACACTCTGGATCCCCACCCCCTTCCAAGCGCAAGAGGAAGAGTGCACGTCCGGCACAGGCTGATGCCCCAGACACGGCTGCACAGTCCGGCCCATCAAGGAAGCCAAGCTTCACAGACGCCGAACTTAATGCACTTGTTCAGTATGTGTCAGATCATGATAGGGAAATGGTCATCGTTGCAGGGTCCAAGACCACACATGCCAGACGCCAGGCACACTGGCAGACCATTGCTGACAGAATAAGTGCCCTTGGAGTAGTGAGGCGCACAGCTAGTGATTGCCAGAAGCGCTGGAATGACCTTAAGCGCAGGGCAAAGGATAAGCTGGCCTCAAGTCATGCCGCAACCTTGGTGACTGGAGGTGGGTCCCCAGCACAGGAAATAGAACTCACACCACACGAGTCCGTAGCTGGATCCTACGTCACCGAGGGACAACTCCAAGGTGTGGGAGACCTCCCTGATTACGAGGCATCATCCGGTGAGTGCACATGCATGTGTGTATCATCCCTGTGCATGTTGTGTGTGTGAAGCATTCATGTTGGGTGCCTGTCAAGGGGGTGTGTGGCAGAGTTGATAGTGGCACCCATGTGCCTCATCCAGTATGTTCAGTGCAACACCATCTGGCCACAGCACTATCCCTACTGGCAACAGTGCACATATGGGCCAACACCATGGAAGTTGCCCTTGATTAGTAATTTTGTCACTACATTGTTGCTCATACTCCCCTGTCTATTCATCTGATGTCTTACATACCATTCCTCTCCTTTCCCCCAGCCATTCAAGTTTCATCTTCACATGCCTGACATGCAATGATACCACATGCTAATGCGTCCTCTGTATATAAATGCCTACCAACATGCAGTCATAATGTGGATGTAGCCTTGAGATCCACCTCCTTCCTGGGTCCTTTGGTACCGTCTGGTTTCGAGCCCCATTCCCTCACACTCCATGCTGCTCTTCATGGTCTATCTTCCATGACTTCTACAGTTCAGACCATCGTGCCCTACGCACGACACCTGCTTGCCAAAAGTCAAATGAGGGCAGCCTGCCCTCCAATGCGACCCACCCTATTGCTGACCAGTGCATCTGAGCCTACTCTAAGCTAACTCTCACTGACATCTGCTCATACATGCCTTTGCCTGTCCCATAGACCCTTCACATGGTCCCTGTCCTCTCTCCTTGCTCCTCTTCCACCATCATAGGTGGGACCCGTTGGGGTGTACTCCTGGCCTCCTTCCAATCCTCAGATACCACTAATGATGTGCATGGTAATGGGAGCGTCTCAGTCCAAGGCCCTTAGGCCAACCTCAATCTCCTTGAGAAATGCTACCCACATCTCATCAACTTCCTTACCTCTCCTGCTGTCCCCCCTCCTCTCTCCTCATCAATCCTGCACTGCCTCCCTGCACCCTCCCATGAACCTTCTCCGCCTCCCACTCCAACTCCTACACATGCGGCACCTCTGATCTCTAGCACTCCCCGTAAGTCCTACAAGGCTGTCAACCTCCTCCACAATTACACTCCTTTCACTGCGGCTGCATCAGGCATTCCTCCGATAACTGTCACTTACATGAGGTTATGCACCTTGACATCCTTGGTCTCATGGAAACATGTCAGACGGCCAGCTCTGTCTGCATCCTTGACCCTCTCCTTGGCCCGCCACCACTGTGCAGGGGGGGTGTGCCCTTGGCTTCCCTGAGGGTATTCCTGCCACTGTCACACCTACTTAGACCTACTCCACTCTGGAATGGCTTGTGTGAGGTTACTGTCCACCACACCTTGACATTCCAAACAGTGCGTACTGTGTCTGGGAAAACTGGTCAAATGTACTACTTCCTTTCTGAGTGTCCTCACCTCTCCTCCTCACTCATGTCCCCAGACACAGAATTCCTCATCCTTGGTGCGGTACGCATCCACCTGCATGCCTGTTGACGCCCCCACCTGACCTTTCTGTGACCTCAGCAACTCCCTCTCACCCTCTAGACTCCCGTCTGTCCCTACTCATTCTGCAGGGCACACTCTTGATGCTCTGATCTCATCTGACTTTCCCCTCTCCGTCCATCTCTGCACTCCTCTCTCCTGGAGTGATCACATTCTCCTCTCCTCCCAGCTCACCCTCAACACCCCACAGGCAAAGCCACCCTCACCACTGTCACACACCTTCTTTGTATTCCGACCCATGAAGTGTGTGTCAGTCGAGGCTCATGCTGCCAAAATGTCCCCCCATCCAGCTCCCCCTTAGGCTCACTCCCATCCTGACAGGGCCCACTCCATGCTCCACTCCATGTCAGGTACACTGGATGTCTTAGCCACGGTCATGACCACCTGTCTGAAGCCCCATGCCAATGCAGAGTCCTGGCATGACTCGGATCTTGGGAACCCAAACCACAGGTGCCGGGTGGCAGAGAGGGAATGTCCTGCATCATGGCCATCCTCTGGCAAACTGGCCTGCCACATGCTCCAAAGGCAATAGCGCCTCACCCTTCTCACCAAGATGAGATCCCCAATCCAAGGGCACATATCTGCGGCATGTGACAACTCTGCAGGACACATAGAAATCTGAAAGGACCTTGCCGAGCCAGAGGCAGTGTGTACCTCCCCTGTCCCCTCCGAGCCCACAGCACAGCATGATTGTCTCTGTACCCCTATAGGCCACCCCCCCCAGCACTTGTCTGCGCCTAACACCATCTGCCCTTGACGTCAAGTCCTACTTACCTTGTACAGCACTTCCAGCCGCCACTCCCCCTTGCACTTCATTGTGCCACCCACCCCTGCACTTGCGTGACATGAATGACACCAGCACCAGTAGTATTGTTGACTGGCATCCCCTTCTGCCCCACCACCCCTCAGTGCTCCGCTGCACCTACAAACATTACTTGACCGGTGCTTCACGAATGCAAAATTATTCCGTTACAGGTGTTGGGGAGGTGGAATCACAATGTTTACTGCATTATGTTGATCTAGACAAGGCACTGTGCATCGTTGCCAATTTGGACTAGCAGATCCATGTACAACATGTATACTAATTGATGTGACGATGCAATGTCAGGACCAGAGTGGTTGAAATCCAAAAAAGTAGCCCTCCTCTCCCTCCTCACTTGGTGGCTATGTCACATGCCATGTGTGTGATGGCATGTGCCTTTGACATGGCAATCACCGCCCAATGTGTGATGGCAGTGCTAGGCATCAAGGTGAGCAGGCGTTGCTCTCCAATCAGTACATAGTATGCCCTGAGCCTCCCCTACAGACCCAGTGATGGTGAATGCATAGGAGGACTCCCAGTCATGTAGGACATGTGTCGTAGGACTACTGCCTATGTTGTTCATCAGCCCTTGTTGCATGCCATGGTGCTAATGCCTGTTTCCATTTTTCTCTTTCATGTCTTTGCAGGGGACGAAGCACTTGTTGATGCTGGGGATGTGGTGGTGGAGCCGTCCCAGGAGGGCAACCCGGGCCGACCTACCACAAGTGAGGGACGTGGTGTGTTTGTGGGTGAAAACCCACAAGTGCTGCAGGCCGTGCTGTCGAGGGGTGTCTCTGGGGGTTCCTCCCCCGAGCAGTATTCAGGTGTAGACTCGGAGGATGACACCTATGTGCAGTCGCAGGTGAGTGTTCTTGGGAGAGAATCTCCTCTGTCCGACCCACCTGCAGCCAGGCCATTGGCCTCAATGGGGATGTCAGTGTCGGCAGATCAGCCTCCGGTGGTTACGGATGCAGGGCCACACCACCCAATCTCTGATCCTGTTCCTGGGGCTGCAGATCAGAGAGGGAATGCAGTCCTGCAGCCTGAGGCCTTGCCGGCACAGCAAGGCGCAGTCCGCCTTGCCCCAGGCAGGTGTGGTGCCCGTCAACGTGGTGGCCGTATGCCACCTGGCAATACCGTATGGGAGCAATCCATCTACGGTATGGCCACCCAACAGGCAGCATCATCCGAGATGATTGCACAGGCCATGGATAGGGTGGCCACTTCCATTGTCCCCCCAGAAAGGCTGATGGAGCGACTGGAGCAGGCTACAGAGTCCATCTGCCAGGCACACAGGGAGGATATGTTGGCGTCCAACATGGACAGGCGGGCGGCACTGGCGACTCTGGGGGAATCACTTTCCATGGAGTCCCAGCGCCACAGGGAAGCCCTGAGGGAAGAACTCCGTCACCTCAGGTCGACCCTGTTAGAGCTTGAGGCTTCATCCCATAGAAGGACAGAGGAGCAGCTGGAGCGTCTGACACGGACGCTCTCGGCCGAGATGCAGGCAACTCGTGCGGAGGTCAGGTCATCCCGGGAGTTACTGCATGGGGACCTCCGCATGATTATAACCCAGAACCAGAACTACCAGACCCGCCTGCTTGCAGCCATGGAGGAGCAAACTCGTGCTTTGCGTGGGCTGCCTCCCATTGTCACACCATCTTCTGAGGCAGCTCCCCCACCTCCAGAGTCAGCTGCAGGGTCTGGGCAGAGCCATAGCGACTCATCTCCCACAACAGAGTAGCCGTGTGGGCCACGAGCCTATGGGGTGTTTTCCTTTCCCATGATCCACACAGGTGGATTGTGGCGTGCATCCTGTCCTCGGACCTCATAGGTGGCCCCCCCCCCCCGCCGGCCCTTTCATGGCCATTTTTTCTCTTTTTCATTTTTATTTTGCAAGAGTGTTGCCTTGTGTGGGTACCTGGGCATACACTGTATTGTGGCTGGGCACATGCAGGCTTGTCCTGAGTTTGGTTTCGATGCTTGGGTAGCAGACATCCACACCCCTCCTGCTTCCGTTTCCATGGGCTTGCAAAGGGTGTGCCCAAGTGACAGCAAATTACACGGTGACATTGGACTCCCATGAGCTGTTGGCCAGTCCATAGTCAATACTGTGTAGACATTCATAGTGTTCATTGTTGTTGCACCTAACTATGCATGATGGTATGATATGTGCCTCTACTTACATATGTTGCTCATGTTTTGCAGGTATTTCACACAGATCTTCACAAGGGCATACTCTCTGGAGTCACACTACATGTCGGTAGATGTGCACTGACACTTTTGCATGGCGCCATCACTGTACACCTGGACGGTGAGGACATACCAGCAGATTCAGGTAATGAGACTACCATTGATTACATGCAATGTGTCTTGTTTGGGTGGGCTTCAGGGTGGGTTGGTGTGTAATTTGATAGAAATTACTCTTACACAGGTGTGTAGTAGTGGCCCCAGGGCGGTTAGCTGCTCAAGTGCGGCTATGTTCCATTTTGGGCACTGCTATTTGTGACACTGGTGTCATGTTGTGATGGCCAGTTTGTTTGCTGTCACATACCATGACATGGTGTCCTCAGTGGCGGGACTGTGAAGGGAGTGGGTGACATGGCAATGTTGTCATGTAGTGAATCGCCTGTGGCAATGCATTTTAGATTGATGGAGTTGTGTCTTTGCATTGTGATGCATAGCTGGTGTATGTGTAGCTAGGGGTGCACACATATTGACACTTCCATGTTAACAATCTCAGGCTGATGTGTATCTGACAGTTCATTGTCAAGTAATTTTCAGACATTGTCAGGTAGAGTCATCATTGATTGTCAGATGGTATGTGCCAGAGCAGTGTGCACTAGCCAGCACTGTGATTCCTAGGTGAAGAAGTTGGCCACCAGTTGCGTACGGGCTGCCTCCCCCCGTGCCCTTTCCCCTCCCATGCGCAGCGGGCGTGCATGTGGTTGTGGATGTGGGGGCACCACCATGTCCACGGGCAGGCCCCGGCGTGTTGCAACGTTGTGCAGGACACATGCTGCCACTATGATCCTGCACACTATTCGGGGAGCATATAACAGCTGCCCGCCAGAACGGTCAAGGGAGCGAAAGCGTGACTTCAGCACTCCGAATGTGCGCTCCACTATGCCCCGTGTAGCAATGTGGGCTGTGTTGTACCTTACCTGGGGTGGCGTGGTGGGGTTCCGGATTGGGGTCATCATGTGGGGGCTGATAGGGTAGGCACTGTCCCCTGCGGAGGTGGTGATGGGTATCATTAGTGGTGTTGTGTCATGACCCAGTATCTGACATGCATGCATGTGGAGTGGCATTCATGCTCACCAAGCAGCCATGTATCTCCATGCTGGCCAGCCTCTAGGTCCCGGCATAGGGTAGACATTCTGTAGATGAAGCTGTCGTGGGTGGACCCTGGATAGTTGGCATATACTGATGTGATGATTCCCTTGCCATTGCATACAACTTGGACGTTGATGGAATGCCAGTGCTTGCGGTTTCTATAGATGTGCTCTGTTGCCCTGGGAGGACGTAGAGCCACATGTGTGCAGTCAATAGCACCAAGCACTTTGGGGATTTGAGCCACACCATAGAATTCCTGGATGCACGTCCGCCTTTCTGCATGAGTCCTGGGGAGATATATGTGCCTGCGGACTGAGGGCCGTGCAGTGATGATGTTCAAGACCTGGTGTAGGCAGCGTGACTGCGTGGCCTGTGACACACCACCCACTATGGCACTTGTCCGCTGAAAGGATCCAGTGGCCAAGAAGTGCAGTACATTCAGGACCTTCTGCAGGGGGCTGAGTGCTTGGGAGCACAGGGTGGGTGATGTGAGGTCATCCTCCCACTCACTGACCAGGTCCAGTATGATGTGTGCTGGAAACCTGTACCTCCCATACACCTGGTCATCAGGCATCCCGAATAGGCTGGTTCTGGGTGTGAATATTCTGGCCCTGACTCTCCTCCTCATCCTCCTTTGGTAGCCCACTGCCACTGCTGCTAGGAACGGTATGTTCATCCTGGCATCTGGCTTGTTTATTGAAAAGTGCGCAAATTAATGCCTTGCGCGTGTAGTAGGCAGCGTGTGAGCCTCGCACCCCTGGAATCGAGTTCCCACTCCAATCGCGTGTATATATTCCCACGCTGCAGGCATACAGGTGCGCTGACGTACTTGCCTGTGTAAGGGGCCGCGCGGCCCTGAAATACACGTACATAGGCCAATGGCGTGTACGCGCACTTTTGGCCAATTACACGCGATGAAATACACGTACATAGGCCAATGGCGTGTACGCGCACTTTTGGCCAATTACACGCGATGAAATACACGTACATAGGCCAATGGCGTGAACGCGCACTTTTGGCCAATTACACGCGATTACACTCAGACGTGCAGGATTTCCACGTGTGCTCCGTCTTCACGTGCTGAGTGGGGAACGCCCGTGCGGATCACGTCAGACGCGCTCACGCGATGAGGGACTCTGGTCCAATAGAATCGCGTATGCGTGCTGACGCACTTACGCGCTAAGGGCCTTTCCTCGGATTTCACGCTGACGTGCAGGAATTTCACGTGCCAAATCACTCCGTATCAAGCTGGCCACCCGAAAACACACGGAACACCACGCTCCTGCCCCGAAGGCCGAGTTACTGCCCCCCAAGTGCCCTGAGCAGCCTCCCACGTGCTATCTGCTGCTGCCTGCCTGCCTGCCTGCCTGCTGCCACCGTGCCCTGCCATTTGGTGCCTGCACATCAGCCATCTGCAGGGGTCCAGTTGCTGTGTCCACCCCTGCTGGAACTGAAGACTCCCAACTGGGATTACATCGCTCCACAGCCCAGCCCCAGGACCCAGTTGCCCACCCACACCTGCCTCTGGGGTTGCCATGTCGGGCACTTCTACATCTGGCACCAGTGGCAACCCCAGGCCAGAGGGGCAGAGGGGCACCAGCTTCACTGCCACCGAAGTTGGTGTCCTGGTGGAGCATGTCCTGGGGCAGTATGATGCCCTCTTTGGATCGTCCCGCGCCAGCAAGGAAGGACGGGAGAGGATCTGGGCCGACTGTGTGGTTGCCATCAACGCGGAGGGGGTGGCAACCCGCAACGTCTTGAAGATCAAGAAGCGCTGGGAGGACTTGAGGTCCAGGACCCTTGTGAAGGCCCGGCGCCTCGTGGAGGGGGGCCGGGGCCACATGAGTACCATCCAGAAGAGGGTCCTGGAACGCGTACGCCCAGCGCTCCACGCCCAGATCCTTGAGAGGGAGACCCGTCTGGAGTTGAGCGGTAAGTGTCCAAGCATCACTGTGTGAGACAGGGCATGTTGCGGTGTGCTGGTTCTATGATACTTGCCTGTATGTGTGCCATGTGCCATATATGCATGTATGTGTGCTGGGACATCATGGTACTGCCTGTGCGACCAGTGATGTGTGACCCACATGGTTGTTGCATGTGTAGAAATGCGGCATGGGGAGCACTATGCAGATTTGGGACATGAGAGCATGGCAGTCTCTGTACCTGGACATGGATGGGGGTGAGGATGGGTGCTGATGCCAGGTACATATATGGTAGCCATGTCTGTGTGCCTGACCTGCATGTCTGTGACTTGTGCATGCCATGGATGCATGACTCATGTGTGTGACAATGCACAGATTCAGTGACGCACCCACCTTACCCTTGTTTTGCCTGTGTTTGGTGTGATTGTGGCCAGATGGATGTGACTGAGGTGTAGTGTGTGCATGTGATATGCATGAGCCATGATGCATGTGAGTTACATTTCATTGAATGTTTCAATAGTCATTTGGACATGCATGGAAATGTGCATGGCATGCACCATGCCTGTTACTGTGTGTGTTTCGCCTGCACTGACCCATGTGTTGTGGAGGGACATGATGGAAGTGTACTTTGACAGGGGTGCTCATCTGCTATTGCTTCCTGTCTAGGGGACCATTGTACAGTAGCCTGATGCTTGTGTTCTTTGTCTCCCTCTACACAGCGGCTAGTGAAGAAGAGGGCGGAGACGGCGCTGTGGAGCAAGGCGGCGGGGATGCCCCCACGGCTGCAGCGGAAGGGGTGGGTGAGCCCCCACAGGGGCCTGCTACGGCGGGAGACGGTGAGGAGCCATCCAGGTTGGTGGTTTGCACAGAGGAGGAGGAGGCCGACACTGGTGCACACATGGGCCCTGGTGGGAGCATCCCTGCTGGTGCAAGTGGTGCAGTCCAGGGCCAGGGGCAGGAGGCAGCACAGGTCACCGTGGAGGGGCCTGTGCATGTCGCTGTCCCTGACCCTGTGAGTGCACCACCATGCACCAGCAGGGATGCCCCGTCCCAGGCCCGTCCGCAGGTAGAGGGGATGTCCATGTCAACTGACTCCCCTCCACCTGCGGCCGTGGGAACCCCTGGCCGCGTGGAGCAGGTCCTGATTGGGGTCGCGATGCGCACGGCTGTGATTCGTGATGCCGTGCGTGCTTCCCGGGAGGAGCACGCACGTCATCACGAAGTGCACCGTGCCGACGTGGCCCAATTGGGATCGGCCATGTTCGGGGGGTTCCTGCATGTGTTGGCCAATCTGACGGCCCTCTCCTCCTCTGTGCAGGCTATCCACCAGTCGTTCTCCTTGCCGTCTTCCGGCCCAGATGCCACCATGGCCCCCTGTGGACCTGCCCCAACCAATGCAGCCAGCTCGGTGGGGATCCCATCCCTGCCGCAGTTGGGAGTCGGAGGTCCAGCAGGGGTGGACGACACAGCAAGTGGACCCCAGCAGATGGAAGATGTGCCGGCATCATCGGGCAGGGCACGTGCACGACGGCGTCGGTGGTTACCATCAGCCTGGATGCCGTCGTGCTGGCAGAGGCAGTGGCGTCGCAGGCAGCAGCGGGCTCGACGTGGGAGGCATCATGGCTCAGGGCCATCAAGATCGGAGGGGCAGGCATCGGCCGGAGGGCAGGGCAACCCTGGCATGGCGGTGTGTTCCGTGTGGGAGGAGTTTGGCCAGCGGATAGATGCGGAGCGGCAGCGGGCGGAAGAGGAGCGGCTCGCCATGGCCAGGGCGGAGATCTCCATGCATCAGGCATTGAGGCGGGCTGCGTGCCTCGAGGAGGCTCGCAGGGAATTTGGAGAGCACATGGGGTTGTCCCTGCGAGACCTCGGGGCCAGGACTGAGTCCCGCCTCCAGGACATAGACATGGAGTTCGAGGATGCCCTGGCCAACATCACCAAGTGAGCCGCAGGACTAGCCCGCTGCCTCTGTATATAGTTTTTTAGTTAGTTAGTGCTAGGTTTCCTTTATTTGAAATTTTTTTTTGGACCGCTTGGACAATGGCCACTTCTTTGTACATATTTTTTTAGATAGTTAGTATTAGGTTTAATTAGTGGTGTTGGGCTCATGGACCCTTGAACAATCCTGTAAATATAGTTATTTTTTTTGTGAGATAATTTATTTTTACTTTCATATTGGTCACACCATGTCGTAATGGTTTATGTTTCATTTCATTCTACTTGTGTTTACTTTGGACAAAATCGATTCTTTTTTCTATCCTTTGTTTTTTGGTTTCTCATTTTTGTTCCCGGACATGGACCTTTTATTTGCTTTCCCAGATAGTTGTCAGAGTTTACTTTATTTTTATTTTTTAATACATTTTTATATTATCTTACACTTGTGTCATTTTTTCTTTGATTTCTTACATGCCATGATATGGGTTTTGACATTGACTTGCACCCATTGTGTATGTGTGTGTGGCGGACATGTGTTCTTTTGCTTAGTTGCCTTTGGGGTTGTGTCATGTGATTGCATTCACTATGTGGGTGCATGCAATCCTTGCCTGGGTGTTTGTGCTGGGTATGCTGGTCATAACTGCCATTATTGTGTATCGTCAGGACCAGGGGCCAGGGGGACATGGGTGGGGGCCTGGTGGAGGGTGCCCCAGGTGGATGGGGGGTTGGGGGTGGTGGGAGACATGGCTTGCCCATGGGTGGGGTCCTGCTGGCAGGTTGCCCACAGTGCTGGGGGTGGGGGTGGTGGGAGACATGGGTTGCCCATGGGTGGGGGCCTGCTGGCAGGTTGCCCACAGTGCTGGGGGTGGGGGTGGTGGGAGACATGGGTTGCCCATGGGTGGGGGCCTGCTGGCAGGTTGGCCACAGTGCTGGGGGTGGGGGTGGTGGGAGACATGGGTTGCCCATGGGTGGGGGCCTGCTGGCAGGTTGGCCACAGTGCTGGGGGTGGGGGTGGTGGGAGACATGGGTTGCCCATGGGTGGGGGCCTGCTGGCAGGTTGGCCACAGTGCTGGGGGTGGGGGTGGTGGGAGACATGGGTTGCCCATGGGTGGGGGCCTGCTGGCAGGTTGGCCACAGTGCTGGGGGTGGGGGTGGTGGGAGACATGGGTTGCCCATGGGTGGGGGCCTGCTGGCAGGTTGGCCACAGTGCTGGGGGTGGGGGTGGTGGGAGACATGGGTTGCCCATGGGTGGGGGCCTGCTGGCAGGTTGCCCACAGTGCTGGGGGTGGGGGTGGTGGGAGACATGAGCAGGTGTGCAGGGTAGTTCCCTGTGGTGTGTGCTGCCTGCAGGGGCCGTGGAGGGTGTACAGGTAATGCCTGGGAGCACACAGCCAAATCGCGTGTGCAACTTCCCGCGCACCCCTCGAATCCACGTTCCCTGCCATATCGCGTGTGGGACTTCCCGCGCGCCCCTGAAATCCACGTACCCGGCCATTTCGCGTGTGCAACTTCCCGCGCACCCCTCGATTCCACGTTCCCTGCCATATCGCGTGTGGGACTTCCCGCGCGCCCCTGGAATCCACGTACCCGGCCATTTCGCGTGTGCAACTTCCCGCGCACCCCTCGATTCCACGTTCCCTGCCATATCGCGTGTGGGACTTCCCGCGCGCCCCTGAACTCCACGTACCCGGCCATTTCGCGTGTGCAACTTCCCGCGCACCCCTCGATTCCACGTTCCCTGCCATATCGCGTGTGGGACTTCCCGCGCGCCCCTGAACTCCACGTACCCGGCCATTTCGCGTGTGCAACTTCCCGCGCACCCCTCGATTCCACGTTCCCTGCCATATCGCGTGTGGGACTTCCCGCGCGCCCCTGAAATCCACGTACCCGGCCATTTCGCGTGTGCAACTTCCCGCGCACCCCTCGATTCCACGTTCCCTGCCATATCGCGTGTGGGACTTCCCGCGCGCCCCTGAAATCCACGTACCCGGCCATTTCGCGTGTGCAACTTCCCGCGCACCCCTCGAATCCACGTTCCCTGCCATATCGCGTGTGGGACTTCCCGCGCGCCCCTGAACTCCACGTACCCGGCCATTTCGCGTGTGCAACTTCCCGCGCACCCCTCGATTCCACGTTCCCTGCCATATCGCGTGTGGGACTTCCCGCGCGCCCCTGAAATCCACGTACCCGGCCATTTCGCGTGTGCAACTTCCCGCGCACCCCTCGATTCCACGTTCCCTGCCATATCGCGTGTGGGACTTCCCGCGCGCCCCTGAAATCCACGTACCCGGCCATTTCGCGTGTGCAACTTCCCGCGCACCCCTCGAATCCACGTTCCCTGCCATATCGCGTGTGGGACTTCCCGCGCGCCCCTGAACTCCACGTACCCGGCCATTTCGCGTGTGCAACTTCCCGCGCACCCCTCGATTCCACGTTCCCTGCCATCTCGCGTGTGGGACTTCCCGCGCGCCCCTGAAATCCACGTACCCGGCCATTTCGCGTGTGCAACTTCCCGCGCACCCCTCGATTCCACGTTCCCTGCCATATCGCGTGTGGGACTTCCCGCGCGCCCCTGAAATCCACGTACCCGGCCATTTCGCGTGTGCAACTTCCCGCGCACCCCTCGATTCCACGTTCCCTGCCATATCGCGTGTGGGACTTACCGCGCGCCCCTGAAATCCACGTACCCGGCCATTTCGCGTGTGCAACTTCCCGCGCACCCCTCGAATCCACGTTCCCTGCCATATCGCGTGTGGGACTTCCCGCGCGCCCCTGAAATCCACGTACCCGGCCATTTCGCGTGTGCAACTTCCTGCGCACCCCTCGATTCCACGTTCCCTGCCATATCGCGTGTGGGACTTCCCGCGCGCCCCTGAAATCCACGTACCCGGCCATTTCGCGTGTGCAACTTCCCGCGCACCCCTCGATTCCACGTTCCCTGCCATATCGCGTGTGGGACTTACCGCGCGCCCCTGAAATCCACGTACCCGGCCATTTCGCGTGTGCAACTTCCCGCGCACCCCTCGATTCCACGTTCCCTGCCATATCGCGTGTGGGACTTACCGCGCACCCCGGTATGCACGCACACGTTTATTTTTTCTCTCTGCGCGTGTCTGTGTTTGTGGGTACCCCTTTGTACGTCATTTGTCCAGGAGGGCAACAGTATTGTACATTGGTTATGTCTGTATATAGGTGCTATTTGTTGGCGCGCCTTTTAGCGCACATTTCTTGCAGGCGCAGACACGCTACCGCCTGCTTTCTTGTGGCGGTCGTGTTTGTGCCTGTTTGTGCCTGTGCGCTGCTTTGAGCGTGCGCTTTTTTGCCCTATTCTATTCCATGAATACGTGTTGTATGCGAGCGTGTGGGCGTTCCGCGCACTTGCCTCCTGAACTTTCCCCGTGCCGCCCACATTCTTCCCCATTCCGAGTGTTGTGCCCCATTTTATTCCCCATTCCGAGTGTCCCGCCCTGTGTTCCGCCTACTTTAGAGCTGTGCGCTGCGCTCGGAGTGATGGCGCAGTGGCCGTGGCGCACGACGTTGGTTGACCTGTGCGCCGGCCTGCGCCGCGCGCTTTTTCGGCGCACGTCCTCTGCTTTTCTTGCGCACGGACTTCCATGAATCGACGTGCGCTGGTTTCCCTGCGCTTTGCGCTGATTTTCGGCGCAGCGCACGTATTGGCCCCTCTGCGCCGGGATTTTCGGCGCACATTTATTCCATGAATCGGCCTGATAATGACATAGGTCCGCACTGCACTGCACTGCACTGTGTAAACCCGCTGTCATTGAGCAAATGTTGGAAAAAGACACATCTTATTTCAGTAGAGAGCGGGCAACGTAAAACAGAGAGACGTCCCTGATTCGCCGTTCCCAATGATACAAAACATTTCAGAGTCAATCTGTGTAGTCCTCCTTTCCATTACTGTTTTCAGTGGTATTATGCCAAGTCTGAAATGGCCTTGTGTCAAGCTGGTCATGAATGATAAATAATCAGCATCCCGTTTTACCAGCGATGTTGGGGGTGTACGCAACAATAGTAGTTTTACACACAAATCCTTGCTCTCGGCTATCTCTGTGAGGAGCCAGGAATGATACACAAACACAGAGGACTCATTGTTTTGTTTATAAACTTTTATCAAATGAAAAGAAGTTTGGAAAATGACTCTTTATCCCTAATGTAGGATGTGTTTCCCTACCTGAACCAAAACTAATGGTCTGTCCGTTGTTAAGATGTCCAAAGCAAAAATACGCCCTGTGTCTGAAATCCTATTCTGGCCCTCACACTCTAAAACTAACTCTAAGGTGCAAAGGATAGTGTCTCTCGTTCTGAAAAGTGTGCATGTCTTAAAATCCAACACAAAGGTACAAATCCAACCGCAATTTTCCAAATGGACAATGTATACAGTTCCAGGCGATGGGTCCCTTCCCCAGGTTTCCTTTACCAATACCAAAAAGTTAAAACAGAGAATAATCAAGTTCCTTGAGGCCCAAAAGGATAACTCTCTCCTTTTGGTATTGCAATCCACTCCTTGGGAAATGGCTCCCTTCCACATGTTTCTTTTCACATTCAAAGCAGATTATAATTCTAACGCCATGAGTCATCCTTAGAATTCTCCTTTTGTTGTATCCCAAATTGGGTGTGGGTCCCAGACTCACAGGTCACCTGGTATACTCCCCTGCCAGGTTCTTTTCCAGATTTTCAACAATTCAAAATCTGAAGGGCATGGTTCTTCCTTAATATGTCCTTTTTACAGCAGGTTATCGCACATACTGAACTTTTCCTGGAATGCTCTCCTGCCAGGTCTTAGAAATAGTCTCTTTAACTTCTTTTCACATAGTTAACTATGCCTGTTGTACTCCCCTGCCAGGACTTGCATGCACTTCCTGTAAATCATTTGACTTTGCCTGGTATACTCTCCTGCTAGAACCTGTCTATATTTGTTTCCAACACTTTACTTTGCCTGGTATACTCTCCTGTCAGGACTTGTATGCAGTTATTTTCAATAATGTAGATGAGTACTTTTCATCCGTTCAGTCAGCTTGCTTTACAAATATTCGGTAGACTTTTCATCATGGTTCATGACACAACGTGTCTTTCTCTGTTTTCCCTCCTTGATCTTCCCCAAGTTCGTAGTGATGGTCCTAGACCCCAGTCCCAATACCAAGGGCCTTCGTTAAACACTGCCCACCAGTGCTTCAGTATCCAGACCCTTTCTCTGGGCTCACAGCTTTCTGCTTATGGCTTCTCAGCATTCCTGACTCCAAGTCGGGTGTTTCACCAGCTTCCATTGCTATCCCTGCTGCTGTCACCAACTGCGGTAGGCATCTGTACTCTGGACAGCGTTCCAGTCTCTGCAGACTTCAGGAAGCACAACTTGTTTCCTCACACTCCACTCCGGTTTCTGCAAGCCTCTCCAAAGCACATTGCTCACCGAGCTGCTCTTCGGCACCTTGTAGCTGTCTGGACACCTGCACCGTCGCCTTTACCTTGCTTTGCTGTGAGCTGGAGAACTCCATGCTTCTCTTGCTGGCATAATTTTAAACCATGCCGGGCAAATTGTATTTTCCCATTGACTAGACGGTTGCTCATGGTTCTTGTGGGGAGTGATAATCATTACTCCTTGCCTCTTTCCCATGTCGGTTGTTGTACTGTTTCTTGTGTGATGTTGAGGGAGCTGACACTGAATCTCATTTGGGTTAATCATCATTGCTCTCTGCCTCTTCCTCGTCTCAGTTGCTAATAAACTATTCTTTGGGGAATATTGTCGAATACTTTAAATAGATTTGGCTAGGGATTCAGGGAGAGTGCTACAATCTGCCATCAAGGCATGAGGAAGGGAGGGACCATCCCTAACAGGGCATGGGGGGTATATGACGAGTTCTGATGATGCTGTGTCATCCCTCTGGGGGTCACCTACACCAATGTGTTCCTCCATCGTACAGGCACCCCCAGGGTTAGGATCAGGTAGTGGCCGCTGCCCCCTGGCCACATTAGCAGAGGTTACCTCAGGAAGAGTAGTGGTGACATCAGATTCATCACATCTCCTATTGCTCTCTTTAACAAGTCACTACTGTTTCTGAGCCAGAACACCAAGATGTACAACCTATTCACCACAACATCTTCATGATGTATGATAGCTATGGAATTCTAGGTCCTAGCTCACTTTTACATATAGCCTTTAATACAGTCTAAGTCAAAATGTCGGTTACTCAAAGAGTCCACTTGTGAAAGGCATGTGCTGAGACCCTGTGTGTGGTTTATTGGGTAGTTTATGAGTTTGTAAATAATTTGTGTGTCATCTGGGAGGTTGAAGCATGTGAGTTCTGAGTTAATAATATGGTACAGTAGGTGGGTCATATATATGCCGAATAGTAGAGATTACACTGCTGGATTATTGGGGTTCTCCACATGCAAGCCTGTGAGGATATGATCTGAGTATTGTTTCTGTTCTTTAGGTCAGGAACAGGTGATCCTGAGAAGGGCAATTTACTCAATCATGTTTTAGTATTTTTAATAGGATCCTGAGTTTGATTGTGTCAAAGGCGGCTAAGATGTCCAGTAGGATCAGTGCATGGGGTGAGTCAGTCTCTATGGTTGTCACATTTCAACACAGTGTCCATTGTGTACCTCTTGTTGGTCTGAATTAATATTGGGACTCATAGATGAGGCTGGAGTTTTCAAGACATTCTCTTAGCAGTTGGTAAGTTGGTAAGTGGCGGCTGGTGATTTTTTAAATTGGAGGCGCGTAAACGTTTCCCCAAAGGGGAGTCAAGTGATCTCCCCCATGACATTTTGGAAAATATTGGGTAAATATCATGCCTCTCAGCACATGTTCTGTGAAAGACTGGGTAAAAAGCATCTGTTTGCAATGGGTTTTGTAGAGTAACACATAAAGAATCATATAGATGCAAATCATCAATATTGCACAAGAGCCTTTTCCAGCTCCGTTTCATGATGCCTTTGCACACAATGCATGCCACTAGCACAAATATGTTCCTGTTGTCTGTGCTCAAGAATGTCCACTGAGTCAGCAACAATATATTCCTCCATTACCAGAGATACCTGATGGCTGTACTCGTATCAAATGCCATGCCACAGTAAGAAAATATGTCCAGAATGTACTAGCCAATACCACACAGGAACGCCCCTAATGCTGCCTTCACTCTTGATTTCCAGTAAAAATGCCATTCCACAGTGAAGATTTGGCTAAATTGGACACGCCAATGTGGGCCAGTACCACGAAGGAAGACTCATTGTGATGCCTTCACCCCTGATGCCCAGTAAAAAATGCCATCCTGCAGTAATGAAATGTGCCCAATCTCGATCTACCGATGTGGGCCAGTATCATGCAGGAACTAAATTATGCTGCCCTTCTCCCACCAGTTTGGTGTGCCCAATTTAGAGAAATATTCACCTCACCAATAAAAGAAAAGGTCGTACTGGCTGACATTCTACGCTTCTCCTCTTCCCACACACATCTGCATTAATTAATGATCATTCATAGATAATGTATTACACACACACACACACACACACACCAGGATTCAGACATGCATGTACATTCACTCTCACATTCACACACTAGCGTCATCATTCATATGGCATCATTCATCCTTTATTAACTCTCACACTCACACACACTCATCAGCATTCCTATGGCATAATGTATTCTTCATTCATTCTCGTATTTAACACACGTGCATCAGCATTTATACTGCATCATTCATTCATCATTCACTATCCATTCACACGTGCATCAGCATTCGCACAACACTCTTCATTCTTCATTCATTCTCACATTCACATGCACCCACCCATCAGCATTCATATGTCATCATTCACTCTTTATTCAAACACATGAAACAGCATTCCTACAGTACCATGCAGTCTTCATTCATTCTTAGATTCACAGACATATACACACACATCAGCATTCACACAGCATTCTTCATTCTGTATTCATTCTCACATTCACATGTGCACACACATCAGCATTCATATGCCATCATTCATTCTTCATTGACTCTCCATTCACACAAGAGCCTCAGCATTCATTTGCCATCATTCATTCTTCATTCACTCTCCATTCACACAAGAGCCTCAGCATTCATATGCCATCATTCATTCTTCATTGACTCTCCATTCACACAAGAGCCTCAGCATTCATTTGCCATCATTCATTCTTCATTCACTCTCCATTCACACAAGAGCCTCAGCATTCATATGCCATCATTCATTCTTCATTGACTCTCCATTCACACAAGAGCCTCAGCATTCATACAGCATTCATTCTTCATTCACTTCGACATCCACCCATGCGGCGCACCAATACAGCACTAATATGTTCTCACATAAACACATGCACTCAAGAAATGTACTTTATTTCATTCATACATTCACCAACAAACGCAAAAACCTTTCTAAATGCACACACACAGATTTATTGTTTTTTGATTTTCTTGCGTGCAGGCCCACTAGAGATTCTGGTTCTCTCGGCCTCGCGATGCAGGCTCTCTGGATCCGGTGCTGCATACAACAGGAACCAGCAATCAGAGAGTGTTTCTTGGCGCCTGCTGCAAAGGCGCGGTGGAGCCGGAGTGCTTTGATCATCCCTCAGGGCCTCAATGTGAGAGGAGATGTAAGAGCACCACTTCGCACATTCAGGCCTGTAGTACCACAGCCTGCATCCCCAATGGACCAAGCAAAGCTGTGGAAGCAAAATGCCCCGCCCTGCATGGCTCGTTGGGCATGCACGGCGGGGTACTACTGAACTGTTACAGGGAAACCTCATTTCCCTTTGACAGTTAAGTAAACGCCAGCCCAGGGCCGCTCCCTCAGCTGCTTGATGCGGCTGGGGGAGCACTCAATGTTTTCACTGAGCTGGCTGTTTTAATTCAACGTTGTTGTCCTGTTTGTGCATACTGTGTTTTTCCTTTGACTGTTTTAGAGATTAAACCCATAGTAATTGATTTCTACTGAACAATGTTGCAATGGATTTAATATGCTTCATCCAACTGTTTTGGAAATGTGACTATACTATAATTCATGTTTGCCATTAACACTAGTTTTCTGCAGGTCAATTACCTAACTCGATGACAAAATTGAATGGCACAAAGGTCACTGAGTTCGTTCTTCTGGGCCTGTCTGATCGTCCAGAGTTGCAGATTTTGCTCTTCGTTGTATTCCTGATGATGTACCTGACCACTTTGTTGGGGAATGGCGTCATCATCCGAGCAATCAGCATGACTCCACAGCTTCACACTCCAATGTACTTCTTTCTGGGCAATCTGTCCTGTGTGGACATGTGCTTCACCTCTGTCACCATCCCCAAGCTTCTTGCCAACATCCTCTCTAAGAAGAAGACCATCTCTGTACCAGGCTGCATTGCCCAGCTATCCTTCTTCATTTCCTTGGCAGGTATGGAGTGCGCCCTCCTGACAGTGATGGCCTACGATCGGTATGTGGCAATCTGCTCTCCCCTGCACTATGGCATGATCATGAACAGGAGGATGTGCCTCACCCTGGTCGCCATCTCGTGGCTCATTGTTGCTGTACATTCTGTGCTGCACAGCGTTCTGACTTCCACATTGTCTTTTTGTGGCTCCAACCAGATCCACCACTTCTTCTGTGACATGACCCCGCTGCTCAAGCTCGCCTGCTCCGACACCTCTGTCAATGAGTTGGTCATCTTCATCGAGGGGCCCTTCTCCGTCGTGGTCCCGTTCGGGATCGTTCTGGTGTCCTATGTGCGTATAATCACTGTGATCTTGAAGATCCACTCTGCAGAGGGGCGACGCAATGCCTTTTCAACCTGCTCGTCCCACCTCCTGGTGGTGGCTTTGTACTTCGGGACAATCATATTCATGTACTTTCGCCCAACCTCAAGTTACTCCCTCGACTATGACCGGGTGGTCAGCGTGATGTACACTGTTGTGGCTCCCATGTTAAATCCTTTTATATATAGTTTAAGGAACAATGAGGTGAAAAGAGCCTTATGTAGGGCCTTTGGGGGGAAAAGGTCTGCTCCAAAGATGTAAATATTTCTTCAGAAATCGGCTTTTCCAATTGACTGAGAAACTTTATAACAATGTACAGGGGTTGTTGCTATTATTTCTAATGTTGTCACTTCATGAAGCCCATACCTCCAGATGTGCCGTCACCCAAAAACTATATAGGGATTTATGACACCATGCACTCTCACACTGTTCTTACACTCTCTTTCGAGAGGTGATGGCAATCACAAGGCATTCTCTTGACACAAGCACACAAGTAGAAATTACTTTTCAACACATCTGATCACAAAATGTACAATGCTGACAGTCACTAGTGAATTATACTTTAGTGTCTGTGACTATGTTTTAATTGATCATACCTCGCGGAGTAGGGCAGTTGCAATTCGTTTAGACTTAGTAGTTGCAGCCAAGCTTTACAATATTCCTTCACAATGAGAAACAATTCAGTGTTGTTGACGTAGCTTTTTTAATCCATCAACTTTATTTTACTTTCAAACAAAGTAAAAAATGTAACAGTTAACCGTTTCATACCATTGTCAAAGTCGTGGACAAATGACAGCGTTTTTGCACTCTTGTCACTCTGAAGACTTTAAAATGCATAAAAACTTGTGTACGAGCACGATATGAATAAATTATCATTTCCTTTCATTAACTAAACCAATAAAGATAGTACATTGAACACATAGTTCAATGCACTATTACCTTGCAGCAAAACTCTGGAATGACCTCCCTCCCTCCTTGGGGGCTGAGAAATCCTATTGGATTTTTCGCAAAGCTCTTAAAACTCAGCTCTTCACCTAAAGTCAACTGCAGATGAATAACCCCACAACACCAATTACTGCATGTTATCATGTATGACATTGTAGTCTATGTATTGCAACCGTGTTACCATTTTGTACATGCACCTAATACATGCCTGTTACATGACTCATTGTGATTCTATGACAAAACTCCACTACTTGACTTGAGCCTGGAACAGCGTCTCAATGCCTGGGTTGTATGTGCGCTATATAAATGAAATAAATAAGTAGTGCATTCTTTCTTTTGGTTTTGCATGTCATACATCTGCTAATATTTCCACTGTCTCATTAGGTGCAAAACATCCTTACAATGCATCCCCCATATTGTCACCTTCACCTGTTCCCCCAACACCAGCTCTCACCTTCTCTCCATCTCCATTCATTGCTGGTTGATCATGTAGCACACTGCATAATGTCACTATTTCTAGAGTATATAGTAGGTACCCTCTCAATACATACAAGCATCTGAATCTACTTTTCAGGGGACAAAACATATATTCAGTGGTGTCCCTGGTCCTAATGTGCACCAATGTATATCTGGATTCCCCAGCGTTCGTCGTATGGAGTATTGGGGTCATGAGCTAAGACATGGGCAAGTAGGTACCTTCGCCCCTTGTGAGGAATCAACTTCTGGGGTACCAGCAATACAGGGGTGAATATTGGTTTCTAAACCATCAATCAGCCCAACACCTCTAACACACCAGAAGGGATCTGAACAGATTGGAATAACAAGCAAATTAAGAACATCCTTGTCCAATGTTGGTAACGTGGAAGGAATGGCAGTCTTATCTCCAAAAGGTTGTGGATCATTGGTTAGTTGCAACAAAGCGAAACTACAATCATTTCCCATTGCTAAAAGGAGTGCCCAGTCAAGGTTGTATTAAAAATATCTACTTTATTAATCAGAAAAGACAGTCTAAGAACACTACAAAATACAACCCACCCTGCAAAGGAATGCAGGGGACAGACAGCTTCAAAGAAAGAAAAGGGATGCACTCTGGAAACTGACAGGACGGTAGTCAGCATCGTTAATAACCACAACAGTTTAAGGTTTCTTGGCTTCAGCACAAATGGAGCAATGGGTCTTAATATGTCTCTAGGGGCATTCTGGGAAGGACCAGGGGGCCAGAACTACAATGTACCTTGTGCTGTAGGAGTTCTGGTACTTGACAGAGTTGAGTCAGTGTCAGGGCGCTTTGCAGGCTTCTGTGACAGAGTTCAAGATGGGAGTCAGCTGCAGCTATCAGGCAGCAAGACGGTTCAGCGAGTGAAGCTGGATCAACTGCTGCAGGCTGGTCTACACGGCGGCTCAGAGTCAGGGATCTTTGTCTCAGCGCTGATCGGCGGTTCTGATGCGCTGGTCGTGACATCTCAGAGGTCTTTATGTGAATGCGACTTGACAACGGTCAGCGGTGCAGTTGGTTTCAGATCGAGGAACTCGACTGGCTCGAAAAAGTCCTTTAAGGCAGACAGCGGTTGATGCTCCTCGAGGCACTTATCAAGGGATGTCATTTCACCCAAATGCCAGGGGTAGTGGAAGTGACTTCACACAAACCTTGACCTCTGATGACATATTTGACACCCACACCCAAGTGACATCATGGGAAGTGATGGCATGAACCTTTCATCCCTTGACAAAACAGGAAAAGGCAGCACATAGCATTGTTCCTCAGTACACTGAGAAAAATATGGTTACGATATTACTGTAATATGATATACATTTATCACTGTGTATAGGCCCATATTATTAAATTACTGTGAATGTAAGCAGACCTCCAACACAACAACCTGGACTATTGTACATCACTCGGGCTAAACAGTAAACAGACAGAGCATCTCGAAAAGGAGAAAACTCCAAAGTGCAGACATCCAGTGCCTACAAAGTGTCTTGCCACAGACTAGAAACAGCAACTGAGCAATACAAGTCCAACCAGAAGACAATCAGTGGCTGTACCACTTCATGTTTTGTTAAAAATGAAGTCAGCTACTCTTTCTAGTCTCCAGGATCCACAGTGGGCCGAGCTTTAGTGAGTTGGGAAACCATATAGTGCACATGTGAACATTTTCCGCTTCACCAAACATCACCAAGAAGTTAAAGATCTCATTAGCACAGGAAGAACTGCGAATGATGGGGCAGCTGATTGGGCCCAGTAGATTGGACGGACCATGCAGTCAGCATGATGCAAAGAGATTGCAAACGTGGTGACTGGACCAAAATATGAGACAATCAGTGCTCCGACCAATGGCGCTCTGCCTTAATCATGAGGCAATAACACTGAGACATGAACATTGCGGAAGACTGTCATTAAAGCGAGGCCTGCATTTCATTACTTGTCAAAATGTAGTCATATTGAATAAAGCACAAGAAACACACGTGTTTCAACAAATAAAAACGTTTCACTTTAATTTCTTTGGACGGTGTTGATGATAAGAGCAGTGTGACCCAGTACTAAGGGTCTTCAAGGGTCTGTAAGGCCACATCCGAAGTGTAGTAGTGCTGACTCTGGGCTTTAGTGAATACTTATTCTCCAGGTATGTAGAGTGTACAATCTTTCTTGGATTGTGTGGAGCAGGGACACTAGCTGAGTTGAGAGAATGGCTGTTGAAAGTAAGGTATGTTTACCTTCAGATGTGGAAGAATTCTTTTTTTTTTTACGTGCAGAAAACAATGCATTTGTTTCTTGCTCACCTGGGATGCTGGGTTCAAATGGGAGGGGAAGCGGGGGGGCGGGCGGGGGCAATTCACAATTGTCCATGAGTTGATAGTACACCTGAGCGGTGAGAGTAATGTGGCTCAGAGAAATAGGCATGGCCTCCCCTCGTGTGAATGCAAAGCGCCGGATCCGAGGCAGGGAGAAAGAAGCTGCAATCAAAACACAGCAACGCTTCAGCGGAATAGGTTTTCCCTGCAGGCACGCGTTGAGTTATTAGGAGCGGTAGGCATATAATAATTACATGGATGCCTTGTAATTTAATTACATTCTCTGCCAGCACGGCTGTGAGAGAGGATGTTTGATTCACATTACAGAGGTATCACTCGGTCAGGTAATGTGCGTTCTTATGTTGAACATATGTCGAATGATGTGAACAGTGTTTGGCGCAGTACCTTTAATCGGATTTGCACTACGAGCCGCTCCTCGACTCTTGCTGTTCTCTATTCCTGGCACACGCTTCCTGGAGGAGGCGGGGCTACGCACGGCACATGCTCGGATCACGTGACCTTGGGAGAAGCTAAAAGACCAGGCTGCCCCCTGCACTGTGTGCAGTACCTTTAATCGGATTTGCCCTACGAGCCGCTCCTCGACTCTTGCTGTTCTCTATTCCTGGCACACGCTTCCTGGAGGAGGCGGGGCTACACACGGCACGTGCTCGGATCACGTGACCTTGGGAGCAGCTAAAAGACCAGGCTGCCCCCTGCACTGTGCGCAGTACCTTTAATTGGATTTGCACTACGAGCCGCTCCTCGACTCTTGCTGTTCTCTATTCCTGGCACACGCTTCCTGGAGGAGGCGGGGCTACGCACGCACGTGCTCGGATCACGTGACCTTGGGAGCAGCTAAAAGACACAGGCCACCCCCCTTGCGGCGTTAAGCCCGTCAGGGGTGAAGGGCAACGACCGTTTTGCGGCCGTTTGGCGCGGGTGGCGCCATACTAAGACGGGAGACTGTGATCCCTCATAAAGACATGACTGCAAGGGCAGTAAGAGCAAATAGAAAAACTGAGGTCATCGGATCCCCCCTAGAAGATGACGAAGGTAGGCGTCTAAGAAGTACGAAAACGACCCAAAAACAACAGGGAATCACCCCAAAGAGTCAGGAGGGAACACTGACACACAATCCCAAGACAAACGAAAATGATAGAACGAGTGAACAGGGTCTGCAAGATAAAGGTGGCCAACAGATTTTACACCAGATTTTGGCTCCGCAATTGGATCAAAACATGCAAACACAACAAACAGATCCCACAAAATCGTTACTGACAGCAATAAGGGCACACTCACTAAACTAAACGAAAACATTACAACCGCAGCCATTGCCATCACTGCAATTACTACCTGAGCCCTATCCTGATCCCGTTGAGGAGCCTGTCTCGATAGACCTGGTTGACTTGTGCGGGGGGCCTGCGGTTGGGATGCCGGGGGCTCATGGAGCCGGCCCCTCATCCACGAGTGGGGAGGGGAGTGGCCAGAGAGGTGGGGAAGAAGGGGAGGACGCGGAGTCCTTGCAAAATGCACCACCTGGCGAGTTGAGCCAAACCCCTCTCAGTACGGCTCAACAGGGGGAGTCGACGCCGGTCCGGATCCAAGTGGAGGCGGAAATCCACGGGGAGACGGAAGGCTCGATAGATGATAAGATCAACCAAACAGACATAGAAGCAATCCTTACCGTCAGCGAAGTCAGTAAAACACCTAACAAAAAAAAAAGGCAAAGACAAATGGTCAAAATTACCACAAAAAGAAACAATGGTGGTAAATGCTTCAACAAAAATAGGCCAATAACAAGTGAAAAAAACTCAGTGACCAACTACTTCACGTCTCGAGTAAACACAACAGGGGTAAATAGACATCATATGGAGCTATCGGATATGGAGATACTTGATGCTTTAAACGAATGCTTACCCCCTTTTAAACTACGAAGAGTAGATTGCAAAAAAAGTGGAAGGCAAAGATCAAGGGACGTTTCAACATTGGAGGAGAAAGAGAGATCATTTAACCAGTTAGATAGAGGAGCAAGTGAAGATCCCGAGATACCCAAGACACTACTCCCCCCAACGATTTTGCAAGAAACAGAGATGCCCAATGGCGATCTGCATCCACAAATCGATACAGAAATGATAGAAGAGGGGGAGAAACGGGACAATTCGATGGCTAGAGAGCAGGAGAAATCAAAAAACCAACCGGAAATAGAAAGCCTATTTGAAAAATCGAACACCATGGAGAAAGAAGAATCCTCTGGTGGTACACCAACAGGGATGGACAAGACAAATAAAATACGGCGGGAAGAAGATACCACACTTTTTTGGAAACTGGACAAAGGAAGTATGTTTGAACCAGACAATGTAACATCTACTAACCCATTCAAGGAGTCCGACCCGAAAGCAAACGATGGGACCAGACGGGAACGACATCTGAGTAAAATGGAGGAAAACACACACTCAGTTGACCTGTCAATCCCGTCTAAGGTGATAACATCAGGCCAGGCCCAAACGAAGAAAAATTGGTCGAACCTCCATCAAAACCTGTGGGGCCATGAACCACTTAGCCCTCGACCAGATACGACGGAAAATCGAAGTCGCTTACTTGACATTGCCGCACCATCACAAAATCAGGGGGGAAATACGACAACAACTGTAATTGATGCCCCAACAAGGAGATCCTCAATGCAACAACATTCTTCGAGTCCAGCGGAACATTTAAATAAAAAGACTGATCTACTTTCCATCATGTCATCAGTAAACATAGCACTTTCTCCATTTATGAAGCTCTATGAAGCCATCGCCGACTCACTGAAGGATCATTCTAGTATTCAAGCAATGATGTATAGCAAAGTCATTTTTTTTAGAAGCCTATATCATGGCCTTAGAAGCCAGGGGAAAAAACAACCAAGAAGTAAACCAAGATTCATTAGCCACGTCTAAACAAACACGTGGGAAAGATGAGGTGCAGGCAGTGGCGACAAAAACTATAGAGACTCAAACGATCACCATGATAGACTTAACAGCGAGCAAATCATTAATAGAAAAAGCCTCTAAAGTAGGAGAGACGAACATTCGATCAGGCCAATTTGAGTCTACATTGAACTCAAACACACCAGAAATTACAATCGAAGTATCAGGAGAAAAAATTCAGGGGCGAAAAATCGTCCAAAAAAAAAAAGGGGAACAAAAATACTGTCACCTAAGCTGGTCAAGCCAGGCACAGAATCAGTAGAGGCGATTTTTCAAGTTTTTAAGCGGCCAGTAAATCATAAAGACAAAGTACGCCCGGAGGAGAGTTTGAACACAAATACAGAACCCAGAAAAAAACAGGAAAGCTTAGAAACGAACAATACATCACCACTGAAGATGACTCATGATTTTCTGGTAAACGAGGAATTAATGAACCTGAGTCAATATGTGTCGGAAGACTCTACTTCAGAAATGAGCCCAAAGAAAATCTCTAAAACTCTGTATTTACAATCGGCCAGTAAAACTAACAAAGCAGACAATGACATAGAGGTAAATTCACAACAGACCGAACAACGACTAAAACAAAAAATGGTAAAAACCAGCAGCCGAGACAAAAATGAAACTGAGGTAATTGAAACGTTGAGACACAAAATTCTGAAACAAATGATGGAAACAAAAAAGGAGAGAGAAAGGCCTAGATCAAGAACACCAGAACAACGGAGTAGCAGAACTCTAAAGAAGGTAGACTACCATCTCCGTGTAAGACCAGAGACCCGTGAGGGCGAACGCTCCAATCGAACACAGCGAAAGGACTTTTAGTACCGTCAAGACGAACAAGAGAGAAAAAGCAAAAGCTCAAGAGGGCACACGCCAATGAGCAGGGATATGAAATATAAACACGACAAACGCGGACAAAAATGAAAAGATCTCTGCAACTTCATCAGGCGGCAATGGAGAATTGAGTGCGCAGCACAGAACTACGACCAAATGGCCCAATCAAAAACTTAGGAAATGGGACCAAGCGAAATGGCAGATCAAATTAACGCAAGTGGAAGAAAATGAGGACAAGGTAATACTAAATAGAAAATCGGTGTTAAAGCTGCTCAACTATATCCGAAATCTAAAACATATCAAATCAGAAGATTTGCTAGTGGTAGAACCAAGTCATAGAAACACCAAGGCTAGAACTTACTTGCATATAGCGTCAACGAAGTTAAAAAATATCTTGCTTGAAAATAAAAGAGAACTAGAAAATATGGGATATGACTTAAAAGTGTACCCAGTGACGCAGACAGAGGAAAAATACGACAGTAAAGAAAGGAAGAGGAAAGAATCTCCGGATAAAAACTTGAATAAAGAGAGGAATTCCAACTTGCAAATAAAGAAAAGTTACACAAGTCCCGGAGTTAAGGAAAAGGCACGAGAAATGAAAAAGCGAGAAGGACAAAAATCATCGAATTTGAAGGATAACATCCAAAACGGAAGAAATGAGAGAGAAGACAAGAGACAAATATATAGCGTCATGGAAACATCCCCCGGAAAACAGGAACGAAAACAAGAAGACCCAAGAAAGATTCACAGAGCCAGGGAAATAACAGCCCGAAAGGATCAGAATCAAGAACAACAACAAAACAAAATTGAGAGCGAACTTCCGCTAAAATGTGCCCCAATGAAAGGAATATGGTCCTGGTTGCCAAAAGCGCTAACAGAAAAGAAGCAAAAATAGCAGTTTTTTGGAGTCGAGCACATTCTACAAGGGACAAGCAAGGGAGGAGAACAGAAGCAGCTAATAAAAATGTGCTCGTGGAACACGAGAGGACACTCTCACCTCCTATCCGCCAGTGACATGACCTTGGGAGCATATGATTTAATATGCCTCCAGGAGACCTGGCTGTGTGAACCACCCTCTATGAGAGGATTTGATTTGATCTTGGCACCCGCTAATAAGGGCCGTTTGGGAAGACCATCATCAGGGCTCCTGATTGCCTGTAGAAATAGAAGTGGGATTAAACTAGACAAGACATTGATCAGTAATCTTGACATATTGATGGTGAAAGCCTCATGGACCCGCAAGATAAATAATAGGGAGGGCTATGGAAAAACACCACTAATAATAGCAAATGTCTATTGGAACCCAGCAGCCACAGAAACAACCACCTTCCTGGAAAAAGTTGAAGAAGCATTGGATGTAGCCCTCGCGGATTATTTAGTAAATCACTTCCTTATCTGCGGGGACTTAAACGCAATTTGCTCTACAGTCCAAGAGAAAGGAAATAGCCAAGTATACAGACAGCCGGGAGAACAGTGCGGTGAATTATGGACCAGCATGATGAAATCGAGAAATCTGCACAATTTACATGAAGCCTTCCCAGACCCAAAGCGGCTGCCAACATGGGAAAGGAACAACTCTAAGGCAACAATAGACTACATGTTTGTTACTGAACCAATTTTGGCTATAACAAAAGACTTTGGAATAATTAGAACAAGGTCCAGCGACCATAACCTGCTCTCAACTTCTTGGGAAGCCTCAAGCCCCCCGAATGACTATATGGAAGACAACATCATAATCAATGGACAAGGAAATCGTTTAAAAATATCAAAGGAGCACATTGTGGAATTAGAGAACAGATTTACTTCCATGACGGAGAGAGCAGAAGTAAACAAAACCAACTATATCCCGCTCCTAACGAAGTACAAAAAACTGCATTTGTAAAAAAATTCGGAGGAAACCCGCCAAAACATGTGTTTGATAAATCTCTGGTGTAGAAACGTCGTATTCTTCGCAAACTCCAACGTAGAGCAAAAATTAAAGGTACATCGGCAGCAAATGAAGAAGCAGTGGCTGTAGCAAAACAATATAAATCCTGGGTTAGAGGACATAGGTTAAAACTCTACCAACAGGACTCGGAAAACATCTTAAAATTGATAAGTGGGAGAAATACAAGGGAATTTTGGAGCACCTTGAGAGCCACGATGGATGTACAAGAAAAATCCTTAATAAATGAGGTGGGCGAAGCAACATGGGTAAAACATTTTGAAACAATGTACTTGGCTCCAACGAAACCTTCTACCGAACTTGTTGGATGTGAGCAAGGACCATGGCTTAAAGTGGATGACCCTGAGGAGATCCGACTAAAGATTTCAAGTTTAAAGAACTCAAGAGCCCCGGGGCCCGACGGGGTTACTAATGTGGACTTAAAAACAAATCCCGAAGAGTGGGCAAACCTACTGAGTAAAATCTTCAGAAAATGTTCGGATCTGAGAACCATACCACCGTCTTGGAAATCAGCAACAGTGGCACCCATTTTTAAACAAGGAGATAAAAAGGACCCAGCGAACTACAGACCAATCGCGTTGCTTGATGTCATAGGGAAAGTGTTTGGAGCAATGTTGCTAGATCACTTCAAGCTATGGGCAGCAAATGCTCCATGTGATGACCCATTCCAAACGGGATTTAAGAAAAATATGGGCACGACGGCCAATATCCTACTTCTTTCCGTCCTGAAAAACAAAGTCCTGGAAGGGGGTCCAAACATCTTTGTGGCATTCATCGATTTGACCCAGGCCTATGATCGTATAGAGAGGGCTAGGCTCTGGTCTAAATTGGAGGCGTGGGATTGCCCAGCCACCTTGCTAAACCCAATCAAGGCTTTGTATACAGACACCAATATGCGGATCCGTTTGGATCAAAATGGTTTACTATCAAACCCGATATCAACAGCTAGAGGTGTGAAACAGGGGTGTCCATTGGCCCCGGCCTTGTTCTTGGCATTCATAGGTGATATAAAAGGCTCAGACGCAACAACACGATCTTTCCCACCGAAAATTTGCAAAACATCTATAACGAGGCTTCTATATGCGGACGACCTAGTCCTTTTAGACTATACTCCCGTGGGATTACATAGACAAATGGCAAGTTTGCAGAAGTATATGCAAGAAAACAGGCTGGAAATCAATGCTAAAAAAACAAAATTGCTGAAATTCGAGAAGTCGACTAGTAAACGCAAAGGACCGTGCTTAAATCTTGAGGGCAAGCCGATTGAAACAGTCTTGGTTTTCAAATACCTAGGAGTCACATTAGACAGCACAAAACAAGACAAAGCTATGCAAATAGCGTTAACAACGAAAGTAAACCAAATGGCAGCCCAAGCCAGGGCAATAGACAGAAAGTTTGGCAGATACTCGCTGATACCAGTGCGAGATTGTTATAAGAAAAAGGTGATGCCAACCCTATCATATGGAGGCGACGCCATGATAAACTTGCCATTAGATATCTGGACAAAAATGGAGGCAAAGTTTTGGAGAAAAGTCCTCATGCTGCCAAATTCAACAGCGGGTGCTTCGATTCGTAAAGAGCTTAGTTTGCCGTCCCTTAAAAGCTCGGTAGAACAGGCAAAACTGATGCTTTATAGGAAATGCCGGATGGCGGAGCCCCCTTCAATTTATAACTTAATAAATCAGGAACTTGAACGAACTACTACCGGAAGCCTAATGAAATGGAAAAATGACAACATCCGGGTGTTGAAACAAATACAGGTGAATGAAGATACATTAATCACCAATCCGAAACAAGTCCTCAAAAAATTGCGAGAATACGATTGGATACTAACTCTGGAAAGCGCGGAAAAAAATAAGCTAACTGCACACTTGCCACCAAATGTCAAAAGACTAAATGAATTACAAGAATTCATCAAAAAATTCCCTTGCAGGAAGGGGAGAGACATGCTGCTACGTGCTCGCCTCAATCTTTTGCCTACAAATGAGATCCTTGCAATAAGAGGCAAAACTGCATCCAATTTCTGTCGTTTTTGCAATCTACAAGAAACAGAATCAATACGTCATTTACTGCTAAAATGTGCCGCAAACCAACAAGTGAGAAGCCGTTATTTGAGACATATTTTTTCAGATTTTATCATAGCTGACGAAGACACTTGTTGGGCTCGCTTAATGGGAGGAGACAAGACAAAATGGCAGATAGCTACATACAAAATATTAGAATCATTTAATCTGCCACGATCATAGTCTGCGAGGACGGCACATTTTAGCGAGACCATCTGTTTCACTCAGCGAGACAACCTGTTGCATGCGAATTTTATGACAAAATGTCATTTTGTAAAAATCTTTTGATTAAATAAAAAAAAATAAAATAAAAAAAAATAGGCATGGCCTCACCTCGTGTGAATGCAAAGCGCCGGATCCGAGGCAGGGAGAAAGAAGCTGCAATCAAAACACAGCAACGCTTCAGCGGAATAGGTTTTCCCTGCAGGCACGCGTTGAGTTATTAGGAGCGGTAGGCATATAATAATTACATGGATGCCTTGTAATTTAATTACATTCTCTGCCAGCACGGCTGTGAGAGAGGATGTTTGATTCACATTACAGAGGTATCATTCGGTCAGGTAATGTGCGTTCTTATGTTGAACATATGTCGAATGATGTGAACAGTGTTTGAAGTTCGGAGTATGTCATAATTCGCCCGTAGTTGCCAAGTGTCCTCCTGTTATGTATGGCACTGGCAACTGCAGCCAGTCATGGTTTTTCAGCTGACAGCTTTTCCCATTCTGGCGCTTGCACTTTCTCTTTTCTTATGCCTGTCCAGCCATCCAAGCCACAGTTTGCAAAGCCGTTCTGGCTCTAAGAAATAAAACAAGACTTGGCAGCAACAACACCATTATGCATACCATCTAGCCAGCATTAGCATACCTAAGAGATGGTCGACTCGAGACTGGCGAGCTGGAAGCCACTCTGCATATTTAGGGTCACATGGGGGATCATGTGGTCCACCACATGTGACTAGGCACGAGCCCTGTGACACAGGCTCTTAGTCACAACATCCGAACACCCATTACTAGAGCTGGTCCAGCCGAGCCCCACCTAGGGCTCTGGCCTGACCCCCCACTCAGGCCAGTGCCTGCCCAAAGCAGGGGCCACTCACGAGCCCCACCAGGTGCTCGCCCATTTCTAAAAAATTAAAAAGCACTTGCGTCTGCTTGTATTCTGACCACCTGACCCGCACATACCCTGCCCAGGAGAGCATGTCCCTCTCCACTGCTTCCTGAATCCAACAGCACATGCTGTAAATTCACTCCTTCTTCCGCAGCGTCTCTCAGCGCAGCTATTTTACCATGGCTGCACTGTGCTGCTGTGATGCCGCGGACCACATTCGGTCCTTTTTTCTTAGGTTATTCATTATGTTGAAAACATTTCATTAGTGACTTAAAGCGGCTTTCTTTTGCATATCAAGAAAGTAGACATCATGGATATAAACAAATCTTTAAATGGTAGCTTTGTGTTGCTCATTTTATCTAGCACAGATTTGCAAAGTAACTGGTGCTTTGCAAGCTCTTTCAGGTGGAAATGTTGCAACATGCATATGAAAGGCTCTGCCACTGGAAAAAGAAATGTGTCCTTCAAGCCGCAATGGTCAATAAGCCATATCCGAGGCCTATAAGCATGGGGGGAACTTACAGGGAAAACTCAGGTGCCACTAAGGCGACTGCAGTGGATACTGGAAAAAAGGGGCAATTAGCACCTGTTGGGCAGCAGAATGGATATCAGATCCCCAGCCAATCACCCTCCGGCAGCACCCAATCAGGGGGACCCAGGCATCAAAAGGGAGCCACAGAAGCATGACAAGTAGGAAACCCCCAGGAAAGATCATGGGGTGGGGGGTGGGGAGACGACTTTGGCCAGTTTCGAGTGCTTGCAAGAAGGGATGCTTGGGGACAAAAAAGCATTGCCCAAGGTGTTTTTTGAGGAATAAAAGGCTGTGATCTGCCGTGGTAAACAGTATTTTCAGCTGTGCACCATAGCTAGTAAGATAGCTCTGTGGGTTGTGCACTCGCTGCTGCAATCTGTCTGTGATTATGTGGTTTGCAGGTTTTTATCCTGGCAAGATAAACTCAGCCTTCCATCCTTCGCAGGTAGATAAATGGGTACCAACTTCGGTACACATTTGTCGACAAGCAAATATGCTGTATGTCCAATCCAGCTTCTATTTTTGCAGGGAAAAAAAAAAATTAACATGTTAATTTGGGGTCACAGGAAAGATCACAGTGGTAGCAACTGCAGCCCAGTGACCCCTGGGGGCCCCCAAATAACATCCCTTCAATTTTCCCAGCTTCTTCAATGGGCTTGTCTCCTCCTTTAAGGTGGACGGCCGGCAGCTGTGGAGCCTTGTCCTTGGTTTTAGGTTCAAAGATCTTCTGGCACTCCCTATCCAGGAAGCTTGCTTCAGGGCATAGCAGGGCATGCTGTGTGCTGACTGGGTATCGGTTCTGGAGCAGCTGGAGGGTCCTCTGAGTTCTTGATTCCGGCTTTGGAAATCCAAGCCTACCTTCACTGGCGGAAGATGCAAGGTACACTGTACCTTCATCCAGGGTCCAAGGTTGAGTTCTTCTTTCTTCTTTTGAAGTCTTCGGATGGTCTGCTCAACCCCAGCCGACATACCAAGTCACAGGGATTACTCTGTGAGACCATATGCACACGGTCTGACCATGGCCTGGAGGCACACAAAGCCAACACAACCAGAGTTGCCCAGCAGGAGCTCGGGCACACAGCAGCAGAGTTGCCCAGCAGGGGCTCTGCTAGACACCGGTGGACAGGGACAGTGTTGCCTCGCAGGGATAATGTCATGGTAGATCACCTTGCAGGGCAGGCCCTCTGCCGGCAAACGCAGCGCCAGCACGGCACTCTAAATGAGACACCAGGCTGGAGACTGGTGGTGCTAACTGATGAGCAGGAAAGCGCTCATTCCTTTGTTTATTTTATTTATTTATTGTTTGCTTGTTAGGCGCTTATACAACAAGAAAATACTGTTTCAAAGTGCCCACAGGGCAGGGAGGGAGCAAGGATGGGAAAAACATTAAACAACACAATATATCAAGAGCAGAGTCGAGGGGTATAATGGAACAAATCTTCTATGGCTTGTGAGAATTCAGAACATGCAAGTGCAGCATGGAAGAAGGAAGAGGGGGTTAATACAGGGAAGTCTGAGCTCATGGCTGAGCCACAGATGAAGTGCTAGGAATGTTGAGTGCTGAATAGACTCGGGCCACAGGAGGTGAAAGTACAAACCTCCACGGCGCAGGGTTTGCAGATGCAAGTAATGTGGATAGACGGGAGCCGGGCAGGATTGATGTCGGAGGTCAGGGCACGAGGATGCATAAGGGCCCTGGACATCGATTGCAGCAACTGTTGGATTAGCACAGGAGAGCAGAAGGGAGGAACGTCTCAAGGAGCTTCTGGAATTTGAGAAGATCATTTTCAAGGCTCAGAGGGAGGGGGGGGGCTATTCCATGGGAAAGAGCCCGTTGAGGAAAGTGAGTGACCACCTACTCTCTGTTTAGAAAAACGCTTTACACACAGAGAGTTGGTGCTATAGATATGTAATGGTCTAGAAGGAGATTATTTAGTGAGATAAAGTTGAAGATATTGTGGTCCCAGGGCCCAGACAGCCTTGTGGATGATGCAGAGGGATTTCAATTCAATCAGTGCAGCAACCGGGAGCCAGAGAATACTTTTTAGTGCAGGAGAGATGAAGTCCCTGGGCTTAAGACCAAGAATAAGTCTTGTTGCCCTATTCTGGATTAGCTGGAGAGGTCGCAGAGTGGAAGATGGTAGATTCAGGAGCAGACTATTGCCGTAGTCAAGCCAAGAGAGAACCAGGTCTTGGGTCACATTGAGTCTCTGAGGGAAAGTGAGAAAATGTAAAATTCCTTTGAGGAGGAAGAGCTGAAAGTGGGACTTCTTGACAATGTCCTGAACATGAGGGAGGAAGGAGAGAGAGGAGTCGAACATGACTCCAGGGTTTCTCGCTTCAGTTGAAGGTGCAGGGGGAGAGCCCAAAGAGAGGTGCCAGAGTGAGGGTAAAAAGGCAGGAGCAGGGATCCCGATGGAAAGATCTCAGTTTTACAGACAGGCATTGATGCAGAGATCGTTGGAGGCGCTCCAGGACTGGGTGGCAGATAGGCAGCCAGGGATGATGGAGGGTGCAGAAGGGTCAGCAGGGAGCTTGAAAAAGAGCTGTGTGTAATCTGTGTAACACTGGAAGTTGGAGGAGGAGAAGGAGGCAATGAGGTGTGCAAGGAGAGCAGGGTAGATGTTAAAGAACTAGGGGGCGAGTATAGAGCCCTGGAGGACACCACAGGTGGAGAGGTAAGGAGGAGAGGAGAAGGTCCACAGGATGACTTGGGAAAAGCAGTCAGTGAGGAAAGAAATCAGCCAATGCAGTGCCTGTTCCGAGATACTGAGATACCGAGGGTATTGTGGAGCCTTTGTATGAGGATGGAATGGACAGTTACTTGAAGATGGGAGAGCGTAGAAAGACCTGGAGAAGAAACAGAGATAGTCTCTCGGATCTTAACTATCTTGTCAAGGAAGAAAAAAGACAGACAAGGCTTGGACGCTGTACTCTAATGAGGCTCAATGTGTGGAAAGGGAATGTGTTTTTTTTTCTTATTGTTTGGCAAAAGCAAGCTTCAGTCAGTAAAATGGGATATTCCGCAAAGATATAAACACTTTTTGGTGTGTCAAGCATGTACACACAAATATATGGGCGATTGTTTAAAACTCTATGTGATATATTGTCTCCCGAAAGAAGGCCTGTATTTAGTCAGCTAACTGGTTCTGTAGGTGCTTTTAGAAGAGAATGGACAATTTTGCAGTCCCTATTATCAAACCATTATCAACAGCTTTTGCAGTCCCTATTATCAAACCATTATCAACATCTTGTCCAAAACAAAGTTTAAGCAGCTTCCACGTTAAAGGATCTGCTAAAACAAGGAATGGTAAGTGGGAACTGTGAGGCGTCATAGCTCTGGATGGGCCACAAGGGAGGAACTTGTGTACAGAGTGTCACCAGGTTGAGGGGCCAGAGCACCGGCAGACACAAATGGCTACAGAATAGCCAACAGAGAGGAAACCTTTCACTGTTACCACCCACCAGTAATGTTTCACCAATGGTATGCATTCAATACTTTCTGGGCGTGGCAGGGTGGGGTTTCCTTTTCTGCAGCCCAGCCAGGTCCCAGCTGTCTGTGTATATGCTCCCTCACTCTAATCACAGATACATTGTGTCTGTTAAGGACATTAACACAGATAACACAGATAACAGATAAAGGTCGTAAATTACAGACTGTCCATAGTAATTGATATGATATGATATGATATTTTATTTGTGTCGCGCTCATACACAAGTGTTTCAGAGCGCAACAAGGCAAAGGAGGGGCACAGGGGAGAAAAAAACAACAATCTTACTAGGCCCATTGACCTTGAGATCGTGCAAGTGCATGGGAAAGGGAAAGGGAAAATTGCTTGGAAGTGGGAGAGTGGAAAGTGCAGAGCAGAGGATAAACAGATAAATAATAATAAATACAAATAAAATATATAATGGAGCAATATATAGGGGTAGTGCAGCCAGCAAGTGGCAAGTGCTCTGTTTATGGCAGCAGAACTGGGTAAGTCTGATAAGTGCATAATAAGAAGAAAATGGGTGTTTGGGGGACTGTATGGGTACAGATACAGTCCCCAGTGAAAGGGGTGGCTGGTAGGCAGTTCAGAAGGGTGGCAGGGTGAGCAGGTAACTGGGCCAAGGGAACATAGGGTGGCCAATTACAGACAGGCATCCCAGTTATCTCCCAGCTACACCTGGTTGATGTATACACCTACTGCTACTCTTGTGGAATTGAATTTCCCAAGAACCAAAAACCACAAAAGCTGTCTCACCTGATCCTTGCTCTGAGGAAACCAATTGCCCTTTTCCTAGTCTGTATACAGCCCTGCAAGTCCTGATTAACTGTGTGGCATGCAAAGTGGGCCGCTGTTTATGAGTGCTTAATAATGATTACCCAGGCTGCAACAGTGCAGGGAATCTTGATTCTATTAAAGATACAGAGGCAAGCATTGTGCTTCACTTTCTTTACTGAGGCTCTTAAGCAGCAAACAGGAAGCGTCAACCACGAGCTGCAACACAAGCTGCATGGAGCAGGTGCCGCTGGTGTTTTGTGTTTCCATGAGGGGTGTCCCTTTGGAGTTTCTGTGGGGCCCCTCCTCTCCAGGCACTCTAAGTCCCGGCTCTCCCTGAGTCTTCATCTTTCTTTGATGGCCCATGTTCTTCTCTCTCCCCGACGGCTCTCGAATGGACACTGAACCTCAGAACTTTCTCAATTCTCTGAAGTGAACCCGACTTGTAGAGCTCTATTAGCAAACCCTTCCAGTGACCTGTACTCCTGATCGTCAGGTGCTTTTTTCAGCTTTGCTGCTGAAATCAATAGAAGGATATGTTACATGTGGGTTTACATTTCCACAGTCATCAGAGCATATTACGTTGTTGTACAATTTACATCAACTGAAAGGATGCTGCTCGCCTCCTTCCAATTAATGGGAAAATCACAGTACTATTCTAGTCTGGGTAATCTTTATTCTATGACTAGTCCAGAGTTGAGCATCATGCTAGTGCAAAGCTTTTCCATCACCATCATCAACACTCCTATGATTGGTTTAAAGTAGACTTTCAAAAGTCACATCACTCGGCCAGTCCGCTGTTCTAAGAATATCCTCCAAGCTTACTCCCACAGAAAAAGCCTTGTAAGCTATAGTGTTCCTGACAGAATGCGCCCCAAACCTTGATATGTCGATTCCTGCCTTTGCCATAGCCCATTTGACCCATCTGGCAATGCTGTGGGTAGAGGCAGGCCCGAAGGACAAATGTTTGCACTTATCACATTTGTCGGTCTATGCACTTCAGTCATTCTCTCATAGATCCTCAAGCAATTCACATCACAACAACTTTGGTCTAACAGTAAAATGTGGATAAGACATTATTTTTCAGGTATATTACGTATGGTAGTCACTGTAAAGGTCACTCCCTCCTCTGAAAACCTCTTGTGTGATATTTCTAGTTCCCAATACTCTTTTACAGTACACTAAACATAGCAACATGGCTAGTTTGGCTGACATATTCTTGAAACCTAAATCTTAATTTTCTGGCCATTCCTCCATCTTTCTAAGTACTAAGTTCACAACACACAATGATATATAACTTGAGTCTGGGTGTCTGGTACACTCTATCCCTTTTATTGGCCTACACATTGCTGAATGCTCCCCTACTGGGTTTCCTTAGCAGAGTTTGTGGCCCATAGAAAATCACTGATCTATAGACGCCTATCATTCTGAACATATTACCTTCTTGAGAAAACCCAGCTACACAACTCAATACCTCTGCCAGAGTTACCGAAATGGGACAAAGACTTTGTTCTGTGCACCACCTGTGCCACACTCCCCAGGTCGCCCAATAGCTCCTCACCGTACTGGGTGCCCAAGGTTCTTCGATGAGCTCTGAAGCGGCCTGCGAAATTCCAGGCAATGTCCACCTAATCATGAACCCTGCAGGCTAGAAGTTTCAGAGATATCGAAGTCACTAGTGGATGCACCTCCCCCATTGTCCTCGTCAGCAACTGTAGAGAGGTGGGTGATATCAGTGCAAAGTCAAACGCTAACTCCATCAGGCCTGGAAACCATGCTTATGATCTCCACCACAGAACTACTAGTACCTCTGAGGTCTTCTCCCTCCTTACCTTGTTCAGCACCCTCATGAGCATTGTGATAGGGGGCATCCCTTGACACCCTTGACCCCAAGAATTACAGGCCGATCACCACCACCAGATTTCTTGTGAAACTCACTGACTGGACAGAATACTCCCAACTGAACTCCTTTGTAGAATCCAACTGTCTCCTCGACCCCGCACAATCAGGCTTCAGACCGTGACATGGAACAGAAACCACGCTGATCTCGATCTGGGATGATCTCAAGGTCACTGCATACTCTGAAGGCTGGGCAGCACTGATTCTCCTCGATCTCTCTGCAGCCTTTGACACAGTTAACCACTCAATCCTCCTTCACCACCTTCACTCCCTATGAATCTGTGGCAGTGCTCTCAAATGGATTGGCTCCTTCCTCAGCAAGAGGAAACAAATAACCCTCCTCTCCCCTTTTGTCACAACTGCTCGCTTGGTGAATTGTGGAGTACCCTAAGTCGCATGCCTATCTGCTCTCCTATTCAACTTCTATATGACCACTCTACCAGAAATCATCTGCAAGCGCATTTCCTGTTACAACTATGCTGACGATACCCAAATTATCCTAAGAATTCCCAAGTCATGCATCAACCTCCATACCGACATTGAAGCTTGTCTCCGTGATATTGACCGATGAATGACAATAAACCACCTCATTTTGAACCCTGGTAACACTGAAATCATGGTGTGCAGCAATACTGCCCTTCTGCCATATCCACTTCCATGGCCCTGTCCCTCGGCCCACCCTCCCGCCCCTCTGATATAGTGAAAAACCTAGGCTGCACTACGGACTCAAGCCTAACCCTCTCCCGTCAGATCAATGCGTCAAAATGCTGTCACTACCACCTCAAACTTCAAAGAAGCATTTTTCGCTACCTCTCCTACCCGAACAGACTTGCCGTAGTTATGTCTATTATGATGTCGAGAATGGACTATGCCAACACCCTATACCTAGGAGCTCCGCATAACAACTCAACAAACTCCAAAGAGCCCAAAACGCTGCCACAAAACTTCTCCTGCCCTGGGGCAAAGAGACCACATCTCACCAGCTCTCCGAACCCCCCACTGGCTCCCAGTCGGACAAAGGGCAGCCTTCAAAACCCTATGCATCACTCACCGAGCCGTGCACAAGACTGGGCCAATGTATCTACAAGAAAAGATAAAACTTTACCTCCCATCTTGCACACTAAAATCAAGCACTGCCCTCCTTCTAGTGATTCCAACCTCTAACTCTGTCAGGATCGGAGGATCCGACTTCTCAACCTTGGCCCCAACTCTGTGGAGGGTGATTCGGAGGCAGCCTCTGAGACCTGAGAGACGAGAGACGAAAGAGAGGTGTGGCCAGAATCACGTCCTGCTTCCTGCTTCCTGCTTCTGTTTAGAAGTTCTTTTCTGAAGCCCTTTTCCTTTCACGACCAAGTCGCCGTGTGGAGACGCTTTGGAGAAGCTGTGTGGAGACGCTGACGGCGCTCTGAATCTCTTCCCTTTCCTGATGCTGTGGAATCCTGTGAAATCTGTCGCAGGGATTGAAGGCTGATACTCCACTCGCCCGCTTGTAGCCTGCAGCCCAGCAGCGTGTAGGGGAGTGTGCAGGCGTTCAGGGTGCCTGCAGTTGGGCTTCCTTACCAGCTGATGGTCAGAGTCTCTGTACTATACTGAACGGTAACGGTAAGACTGCGCCTGGGGGACCACTCAATTAACTTCAGCAGTATTTAACAATTTTTAACAACTGTAGGAGTTGCTGGTTGCGCTGGTGCTGAGTTTAGTACTGTGGTACTTTAGTTGTTTGAAGTTTCCCCAGAACCCCATTGGAGCTTTATAAAGCTCTTTCTGATGCGGTAAGGCACTATTTAATCCCGCTCCCCTGGTGAATAGTGCAGAGCCATAGCATAAACAGTACGGGTCAGTATGGATAATTTAAGTTGAGCGCCTGGTGGGGAGACTGTGGGAGACAGTCCTTTGATCCCAACCAGAGCGGACCACTTACTTACTCAATGTCCATCTATTCATTCATTCATTCCCAGGCACGCTTCATTGCTCCCCATAAAGGAGGGTCTTTGTTACTGCACAAAGAACAGGGCAAAGAACTAGGCAAAGACCAAAGTTATTACCTTGTGTTCAGTTCTCAGAGCAATGCCAATTGTAGACCCAAGCCCAGACGAAACCTTGGGAGGTGGCTCACACAGTAGCTTTAACTTGGAGCCCACCATAAAACATCCGGTAGAGGAATGAGTTGATGTTGTGCAAAAAACAGAATCTGCCCAGAACACTTTTGATCCGGAGAGGAACACTGATCTCGGACAAATGCCTGAAAAAAATATTCCTTCAAATGGGTCAGGTTCTGAAACACTCCAAGACCCACTAACTGCCTCTTATGTTTATGCTGAAACCGACCCAGAGGTGATCATAACAGAGTCACAGGAGATCTTCAACAGTTGCCCTTTGACCCACAAGGACATAAGCACCATAGGCTCTACTCATTCTCACAAGGTGATTGTTATCACTATAGAAGAAAAAGACGATTTGCCTAGGGCTGTCCCATCCTGTGATATTGATGTATCCACTGATCCATCTAAGTCCCTGGTGTCTAATAATTTGAAGAAGTCAAATAGAGGGGCTTTAAAGCGACCGGCATGGAAACCCAGTTGCTTAAGCTTTGGTTCCCACTTCGAGAACCTATGTTATTCACAAAGTGACCCCCTTTTGAGAACTCCACTCACCTCGCCATCTACTGTCGGGATACATTGGCCAAGCAAAAGGATGGGCACGCCACATCCACAGAAAAAACAAGAGGCTTTACCTGGAAATACAAAGCAAACTTCAATACTTCAACATGTAACCACAAATTGCACAGAGAAAAATCTGGGCAACATGGGCTTAGAGCCCTCTTGTGAGAAAGAAGCTGCCTCTTCCGCTGATAAATTAAAATCTTCAACTTTCCCTCTTCGAGCAGAAAAGAGAGTGACCTGCCACCTGGAACTGCTAAGGCTACTGGGCTATTTGCAGTATCATTGTCTTGAAAATTTACGACATATTTACAAATGGTGGTGATATGGGAAATAGCTTCACCGGAAAGATTGGCTGTGGAAAAAAATGTTCTCATTCCACAAACAAATTAAACATGTGACTTTTGCCAGTAAAATCAAGAGAAGTAAACGACAACGTCCACCTCCAGTAAAAAAGAATTTTAAGGACTTGGTTCACAAACAGGCCAATAGTCAAGAGGTAAAACATACTTACCAATGAATGAAAGTAAACAAAGACTTTTTACAAGTGTGGACTCTGATGAAGACACACATGAACTCAGAAAGACCTCAATGAACTCAAATAACACAATTAAGCCAAAAAACGTGTCAAATTCAGTGGATTTAGAGGTCTGATGAAGCTCTCTGTGTACTCTGCTGACTGGGACAAGGTCCTCGAGATTGATACCTTCTTGGATGATCCTTTTAAGGCATTGATAACAAACAATGCTTGGGTGTCTTTTCCCAGAATCTTACTGGAGGTGATTAATTTTGAACGTATCGATGGTGAGTCATCAAGTATTTCTGCTGCGAGGACTTACAAAAACTGCCTCTGAAAACGACTGCAAAACCTTGATTTAAAACAAGAGTTGCATCAAGAGTCCATATGAATAGATCCTTTAAAGAGGATACCCCGCCATTGGTGGGAAGAAGATTTATGATGCTTTAACAAAATTGTAGGGCTATAGATAAGCAACCAAAATGGCTGAACAGAATCATAATGTGGACAACAGGAAACATGAGAACAGCTCTTGGAAGGAGATTACACCAGCTCCCATTTGTATGGAATTAAGTAGAATCCTTTGCATTAAAGACAATCTAGTTCTAAACAGAGCTAATATTTTGAGGCTCTTTCATAGTATCGACACACTTTCTGGGCTCAACACAAAGGATCTCTTACTAGAAGAGGTTCCGGACAAATCAAATTATGACAAAGTCATAATGCATCTTGCATCCATAGAGGCGAAAACATTACTACTGCAAAATACTGATCCACTGAAAAATATGGGGTTTTCTCTGAAGGCCATATCAACTTCGGACCCATAAAGAAGAGAAGAGGGAAAATTGGATGTCCAGATGCCCGCTAAAAATCACCAAACCAATAGTAACATTTCAGGCCCAGGGAGTGGGAAGAAAGGCAATGTTGATGGTAATTGTTCTTTGAGACCAAATAAAACCCTAAGGGATGAAGGGCTGAGTAAATATAAGGACAAATTCAGAATTATGATCAACAACCTAAATCGTCAAAGAGTACATCTGGTGTGTTACGAGGGCCCTTGGGCAATAAGGTTGGGGATAACTGGGACTGGCTGGTCAGTTAATTGGCTCGAAGATCATAATGACCGGGCCCAGAAAGTAACCATCCCCCGCCCTACGTACATTTGGGTTGCTGGAACACGCATGTCTTTAAAAATCTGCTGGGAGAAGGCAGAATTCGATTTGGAGACTTTGATGTCATGTGTCTCTGTTAGGCAGAATTATATGCAGTACCCTATGGGAACACCACACACAATTAAGACTACAAGTGACAGTACAATTTCGCCTTTGGTACAAGCCTGTACTACACAGTTATAGTGGTAGCAGTAGCGGAGCAGCCAGACTTATCTCAAAGGTAAGTGAGCAGTATCAAATAGTTACACAAAGGACAGCAATTACTATGATTCAGGCAAACACTGACTCAAGGTTTTCAAGTAAAAGAATATACATTTATTTCACTCTTCATTTGTATAACAGTACATTATTATAAGCAGTCTAAAAATCACACTCTTAATACACCACACCACTTCCCTTAAATTTCAGACAAGTTAAACTCACAAAATGAAGTGGGAGCAAAATGGCACTTCAGCAATTTAAAAGGGAGGGAAAAACAAAGGTATTAGAAATTAGTTCAACCCAACAGGTAAGTACTCAGGGCAATTGAACAAGAGGAACTACAGAGAGAGATTCAGGTAGAAAAGGCTTAGGACCAAAGTCAGTGGGTCAAAAGTCTTTTGCTCAAGATCAAACAGTTCAGGGTAGTTTGCGGTAAAGTTTGTGACATGGTTTCCGGACGAGGTTGGTTGATACAAAAGTTAGTTCAAAGAGAAGGACAATCCCTCAGATTGGAGAAAGATTTCAAACACTTTCACTGTGGTTGAACGAAACGGACAACCAGATTTGCAAAGTACTTTAAAACGGAGAGGAAGCTGTAGCTGAGGCAGACGTTCCGGGTAGTTCCTGCAGACTCACGGTTCCTGAAGCAACTTTCAGAATGACAAGAAATAGAAAGACTGGAGGGTCCTGCACTACCCAAGGAAGAAACCAGCAGCAGAGCAAAGCAACAAATAAAAGGTGTGCTCCTTAAAACCCAAGCAGGGTCCGACCTTCCTGGCTATCCGGCCCACTGTAGCTCTGTACAGCGAATTCGACCAGAGGAGGGGTCCTGGCTTGTAGTTTGGGCAAACAGGCTGGTCCCACCAGCTCAAGGGAAGAAGTTTCCTGGAGGATCTTCTCTGTCGTCGGATTCTGAAGATTAGGACCTGCAGCAGGGCTTCACCTGGCGGTTCAGTTGTTGTAGGGGTCCTTGTCTGCCAGTTCCTCATTGGTTCTTTTGTTCCAGTGGCGACTCTGCCTTTCCAGGCCCAGAGACCTGCTTTTTATGCAGTTTTCCACCATTCATACAGCCTGGCTGTCAATCACACAGCAGGGTGGTTGTCCTGACAAGGACAGTCCCCTTAGCCAATCAAACAGGAGTGTGACTTGGGATGGCAGGGGTCTGAAGATCTCTCCCTCACATCCTGCCTACCTAGACTTTCAGGTGCCTTAAGCAGGGCTTCTGTGCAGAAGCCCGCGAAAAGACAGCGAACAAAGGAGTCATCCCTGGTTTGGCGCACAGAGAAAAACACGAGAAAGACTTTAACAAAAGAAATGGCAAATAAACCCACCCCGAGCCAAAATAAAACTTATTTGGGCAAGCAGCTTTATTTTTGAGGCTAATATAATAGCCAAAAAATACCACGTTTATATAAGATAATTGTGGTAGAAAGGTTTGGGTAGATACCACTGCCACCAGCCAATTCCTAATGTAAAGGGCGCAAAACAATGCTCCAAGAGGCACAGACAAAAAGGGATAAGAGTTAACCCTCTCCAATGCTCCATGTAAGATGGGTTGCACTGGGTCTGTAGTGTAAAGTGACCAAGGTAAAGTTAATGCCAACTTTACCCTTTTCTGGGGTACAGTAGTCTGCCCCAGAAAAGGGAGTCGGTGGGAAGCCTCACAGACAAGCCTGTGTCACTGCACTGAGGGTGCTGTGTGACACACACAAAAAAATGAGGCCATGATGTAGGTGAGGCTCCAGTGCTCAAGATCACACAAAAGTGAAAACACACACAGCAAAACACATTTAATAGTAGGGAAAAAGGCTCATACTCTTACCAGGTGAAAAAAATAAATCCTAGAAATCCAGCAAAGCTGCTGAGGGACTCATTAGGTAAGGGAAATCAGCCATTTATGAGAATTCTCCCTAACAGTCTCCAGGAGATGTGGCTACGTGTCCAACCATCCCTTGAGGGCTTTGTTGTCCTCATGAACACGGCAACAAAAGGACCTAAGGGTGGACCGATGGCGGGACTACCGACTGCAATTAAGGATGCTGCGGACTAACAGTAGTCTGGTCAAAGATTATTTCATCATTAATTCAGGTCCATCTGCTGGAATATCAAACCGGTGAAGTGGACGCCACAAGGTCAATTCTTTTGTGTAACCTGTACTGGAACTGTAATGACCCAGTAGCCAAGAACTTCATGAACCAGTTGTTGGAGGAGGTTGACGCTGCATTGATTGATAACTCCAACTAACTGCGGTACTTTCATAAATCATTATGCAAGCAATTTACAAGAAGTTGAAAAGCAAGGATTGTCATTTAGTAAGGAGTTGCAGTTAAGAAATAGCTCATTATTAAATGGCATAACACTGGGGGATACTCTGCCAAATCCCACCTGGAGGAGAGGGTATGAATCCAACAACCTAGATTATTTCCTTGCTTCCAACAACTTTAATACCAGAGTAGTGGCCCAGACGGTCATGGAAACCCCACAGAGCGACCACAATATGTTCAAATTAAGCCTTGAATTGGGTGCGAATACAAAATTCACTCCAGAAGGAGATACTCTGGAAGTACAGTCAGGAAGGAATAGACTGAGACTATCGAGCAATCATGTAACCAGATTATTAAGAGACCTAAGAGAAATTGGCAAGCCGGAAGACATAGATTATACGCAGTCTTTGGCCATCTGCAGTGAAAAATCTGGCCCAGGAAGATCCAAGGGATTTAGCCAGAAATATAACTTCGACCATGAAGTTGATACTAGAAAAAGGGAACTAAAACAGATAGAAAGAGCGCACAAAAGGAGTCTTTCCCCAGCATTACTTGCGGCTGTAATGAAAACTAAGTCAGCGTATAATAATTGGTTGAAGCAACATAGACAATCCCTAATGCAACCGAATGCGGAACACATGCTGCAACTGGTTGCATCCAAAAACTCGAGGGAAATGTGGCAAATCTTTTATATGTTAGATGGCCCTCAGCAGAGTCTCATTACCAACCCTATTTCAGCGAAGGATTGGATGGACCACTTCTCCAGGCTTTTCTCAAAGCCCAAATCACATGCTATGAAGGCTGTAGAAAATGAATGTTCAAATTGGGAGTTTGAGACTGAAAGGGAGGACATCCTTGCCTTAATTAGATCGTCCAGCAATTCCAGAGCCGCAGGTCCTGATGGCCTCACAAATATGATATTAAAACAACATCCAGAGGAATGGGCAACTTTTTTTTACATCGCCTATTTCTATTGGTGAAAACAAAATGCAGCATTCCGGCCACTTGGACAAAATCTATCATTGTACCGATCTTCGAGAAGGGTGATGGGTCTGGGCAACAAACTACAGACCTATCGCCCTCTTGGATGTTATTGGGAAGCTTTTTGCAGCTTTGATCTTGAATCATCTCACGGCCTGGAGCTGGGATTACAAACTTCGGGATGGCTGGCAAGCTGGGTTTGAAAAAGGAATTGGAATTTCGCTGAACCTTTTTCTAATCAAGTACTTGAAATTGAGAACTGTAAAAAAGAACAGCAAAAATGTATACCTTGCATCAGTGGACTTGTCACAAGCCTTCGACTCGGTCAATAGAGAGAATCTCTGGCTGAAGCTAAAGGACTGGGGTTGTCCTGCTGATCTACACAAGGCCATGGAGGCCCTTCACACCAATACAAGTATATAGATCAAACCAAAACAAAAAGGTGACATGACAAACTCCATTAAAACAGGAGTGGGCCTCAAGCAAGTGTGCCGATTAGCCCCAGCCATCTTTAAATTGTATATTTCTGAAATGGGTGATGCCTTTACGGATATTAGGTGTTTTCCACCATGTATTGCGGGCACCCCAATGAATAGACTGTTGTTTGCAGATGATGTCATTCTTTTGGATGAAACTCTAATCGGGCTTCATCACCATTTGGATGCCTTGGCACTTTTTTTGTCTTCCAACGATCTAAGAGTTAATGCTACCAAATCAACGGTGCTTATTTTGGGGAAGTCAAGGAGCAAACCTTTGAAGTTTAAGGGTTGGTACGTAAATGGTGATCAGATTCAAGAGACAACAGAAATGCTCTATTTGGGTATTCCAATCAACGCAAGCTATAGTGAAGCCCAAAGAGAAGTAGTGCGGAGGCACAAACTGAAGATGCTAATAGCCCAGGCAAGACTGATTAAGCATTGATACTGCAAATTTACACTGGCAACCCTGCTCCGTTTTTACACCATGAAGGTAGTCCCTATTGTGACCTATGGGGCTGAGTGCTCTCTACAGCTGAGTTGGAAGATATGGCAAATTCTAGAGCGTCACTTCTGGAGAGCTGTACTAGACCTCCCAAATTGTATGCCAATGGCGGTGATAAGGAATAGAGTACAAAAGAACAACATGTTCATCAAATCACAAACGTGGATTGTTCAAGAGCATTTAATGAGAAGAATAAAACAATCCTTGCAGGATACCAATTGTTCCTACAGCATGGGGCCTTCCAGGGTGTATTAAAAATTACCCTGGTAGGTGTACAGAAAAAATATTCAATTACCTAAATTTGCATGTTTATTTCTTTTGTACTCTCTGTATTCGTATTCATGATGAATGTTATGTTTTATGTCTTTCTTCATTTTGTTCAATTGCTTTTATTCAATTTTTGTCAAAGTATAGAAATTCTGATCCAATAAAAACTGTGCTTTCAACAATAAATTTATTGTCAGCATACTCTAGACTTCTTCTTTGGTTTACCCTTAGTGACTGGCCTTTGCAAGCACTAGCCTCAAATTGATATGGAGATTTAATTAAAATTTTTGACAGAATTTAGGACTATCTACAGTCTGAGTACCCTTTTGTCGGTTCTGTTTAAGCAGTATATCTTGCCCCCACTCACGCTCGCACACAGGGGCACCCCTATTGTTTGTTATATATTCATGTGAGGGTTAGCAGGAGCTATCCTAGATTGCAGAAGGTGATTCGACTGGTAAAGTCTTGTGGAGAGAGGCGGTTCACATGTTAGGTGATGCAACGGGTGCAGTTCGATCACAAGAGAATATTGGTTTATGGGAGTTTGGGAGTAAATGGTTATTGGTGTGTGTGCACGATCTACCATCTATCTGTTCTGTGTATTTAGCTTGGTGATATCTCCCTTAGGTCAGTGCATAGGACTAAGAGAGTTTTGACAGTGAGGAACTAGTGTTGGGAACTTGGGTTTGGCAGACATGGTCAACCAGTGGCAGTGCACGGAAGGTGCATGTTTAGGATTGTGGTTGTGTGCCAGTGATTGTGAAGGCGGGGTGGTGCAAGGAGCACACCCGATGAGGTGCAGAGCCAGAGAGGCTTGTAGAAATTGAAAAGTATTATTGTTGTCTTGTAACCCCTTTACTTCCTAACAGCGGATTAACAAAACCTTCAAATTGAGGTCAGGTAAACGGTATGGAAATGTATCAGGGCAACAGCGAGGGGGCGGTCTCCACATGAGCATTTGTGTAAGACGCTTCCGCCTTACACCGAGAAAATCTGTAAATATAGCATAGAATGGTCCAAGGTACAAAAGGTAAATTAACAAAGCAATGGCCACCATGTGGGAGTTTCTCCTAGGACGTGCAGCAATCACTATTGACACACATACAGGGTGCTTATAAGGGGAAGAAATTGACCAAATGCATGTCCATATTCCAGTTGTGGTGCATGTTTCAGGAGGGAGAGGGGGACACTGCGAGTTGTCAGTGGATGCTAAGCCAGCAGGAGGTGAAGGGTGAAGAGACCCATCCCCCTGCGCCTCCCCATTCCCCTCCAACTGTAGTATGTGATGACACAGATGATGAGCAGGGGATGTATCCAATGAGGGAACTAAGGGCAGCAGAGTGGTATTCAAAACCGACATATAAGCCACCACCGTACACTAAAGAGGATAAGCAGAAGGGTACAGGACAGCCAGCTAGCAATGAAGCGGCGAGCAGTGAGGCAGAGCAGCACACAAAGGAAGAGTTTGGGAACTTAAGCACGGGCGAATGGATAGCAGCGCAGGTGCTCTTAAAGCTTAAGAGGAAGACGGATGGGGAGGCAGAAGGGACAACTGAGGCCATACAGGAACTGGAGAGCGATAGTGGGATTTCTGACTGGGCAGAATTGATGGAAGAGGAAGACAGATGGGAGAAGGACATGGAGGTGAGACTACAGCACGAGGACAGAGAACAAAGGAGAGAGGAGAAGTTGGAGCGAGAAGACAGGGAACGTAGAAGGGAAGAAGAGCGGTAGCACTTGGAAAGGGATTGAGAAGAGAGGATAGAAAGGTATCTCAAGGAAAAGAAGAGAGCTGAAAGGGAGATGAGGGAGAAAAGGGAGAGAGCTGGACGAGGCAGAGAGGCGAAGAGAGATAGCAGAGCAAGAAAAACAGAAGTTAGCTGAGCGGGAGCAGAGGAAGTTGTGGTTGCACTGACTGGCAAGAGAGCAAGGGCCTCATTAGGACCCAGGCGGTAAGGGGTTTACAGCGGCGTAAACAGCGCCGACCCTTACCGCCTGATTCCGAGGCCCCTTAGCGCCATGGAGGATTTAACACCTGCTTTTAGCAGGTGTTAAAATCCATGGCGCTAAGGGACCTTGTTGTTAATTACGCCACCGTAATTTACGGTGGCGTAATTAACGCCTTCCCCACTCCCATTATGCCCTATGGGACAAAAATGGGAATGTGGAAGGGTAAATGGGGATTGGGGACTTACCGCCCCGCCAACCTCGGAAAGGGGCGGTAAGTCCGGCAACCACCATTACGTAAACGTAGTTTACGCCATGGTGGTAAAGGTACGACCCAGGCGGTAACTTACCGCCTGGGTCGTAATGAGGCCCCAAGTGTGCAGGGTGGAAGAGGAAAAGGCAAGAAAGGCGATAAAGATGCAGGCAGCACTGGATAGGGGAAAGGATAGAGGCGAGGAGAGCAGACGACATGAGCCGGACAGTACATGTTCACGAGGCAGAAGCAGGACAGAGGGAAGTGGGATGAGCCTAGGGGGTTGGACAGGAGGCAGCAGGTATAACTTAGTGGATATCGATCCCAGCACAACGCATAGCGTAGACTTGACACCGAGGAGATGAGGTTTTTCTGGCGATTTTTGTAACAACATGGACACAGAATCTGACAATGACGACAAGCGCAGTGGGGACGAGAGGGAGGGCCATGGGGAGTCACAGTTATGGGGGCAGACAAATGGGCATCATGGGAAGCTTGGGCTGACAGACAGGGAAAAGGAGGGGTCAATTCAGAGGAACAAGAGCAGGAGGGGGATGATATGTGCATCACACACAACACCTATCTTAACAGACTAAGGGATCTCCCAGGACGTAGGAGGGGGGACGACTGCACTGGGATGCTCACGGGAATGACTGTCTAGGGTTTATGATGACAGAAAAAGGGTACCCATGTTAGAACCAGTAGATATATGCACAGATATTGAGGATGAGAGAGGGCATTGATGAATTAGATTGTACTGAAGGACACCAGAGGAGAGGACGGATTATTCACAGATGCCCTTATTAGAGTGAGGGGGGTTGAGACCTCAGTATGTGCCATGAAAGCACACGGACAAGGAGAATGTGAAGTGTAGGTTACCATCACTGAGTGCAGGAGCAGTAAAATGGATTCATGAGATGGAGAAAATGACAGCAGGCCACCGGCTAGCAGTGGGTGACGTGAAGGGGCTATTAGTAAAAATACCAGGAGACACAACTTATAACATGATGAAGAGGGCAGGGTTTCCAGGGGTGGCGCACAGAACACAGAGCACAATGGTGCACCATTCACAAATTGCAGGCCAGCCATATGGCAAGCATTACGAACACAATACCCAGACACATCAGACATTGGGGCGATTACGTCATGCAACATGAGGGAGGATGAAGACCCTGTGCAGTACATTCAGGAGACCCTGTGCAGTACATTCAGGAGATTCAAGAGCTTTGGTGCCTCGAAACTCGAGAGCCTTGGGACAAAACAATTACAAGTTAGCCGGTTCGGATATAACGGTGCTGGCAAAACCGTACCGGCACCGTGTTGTAAACTGGCTAACTACAAGTTCTATGGCTGTGTGGTGGTACACCTGCCAGGTCTGACCTGGCGGGTGTAACACCACCGGCCGCAGACGGACGCGGAAACTCCGGCACCATTACCACATGGTGCCAGTGTTTCCACTTCCCCATTCCCGTGGAGTCCTATTGGACTCCACGGGAATGGGGATTTACAGAATGCCCGTGGAGTCCTATTGGACTCCACGGGAATGGGGATTTACAGAATGCCGGCTCCAGAATTACTGGATCACTGAAGTTGTAATCCCCCGGTGATTCCGGCAAGTCCGGAACTGGTAAGTCCCCACGAGTTCGGGAGCAGCCTGCCAGTTTTACCGGCACGGCTGCCGCCGGATTCATAATGAGGGCCAATAGCAATATTTTATCACATTTTAGTGCAGGGAGAACAAGAGCCAGTATAGAAGAGCTTTAAGAAATAAGTGGGGATGGAAGTGAAGGAATGGCCAAGAATACAGCTCACAACAGTACACCATTGCAGATTGTGACAGGAGAAGGTTAAACAAAAAGCAGATGAGGCCAAGTTAGTGCAGCGGAAGCTATCGAAGTATGCAATGGAAGGGACAGGGATAATCAGCCCCACCCACGAGCACAGCAACAGTTTCAACAACCACCCAAATTTGCACCACCCATGGGAGGAGGCTACATGGGGTGGGCAATCCACAGCAGAGATTTTGGGGAAGGGGAGGTTTACCTAGGGGGTGTGGCTTCAGCCCACAGATGCACCACAACCAGGGGGGTTCTCAGGAGGATTCTGGGGTTATGGACAGCAAATGCAGCAAAACCCCAGGGATTTTTAAGGTTTTCCATGACAGGGGAGGGAGTCACCACAGTTCTGGACAAGTGGACAGCTAGGACACATTTCAAGAGCATGCCGATTTAGAGGGGCACAACAGAATTGGGGAAAACAAAGCCAGCAGTCATATCAAGGGGGCCAAGAAGACTATTATATGCCCGATCAACAGTTACAAGGGCAGATGCAAAGTACATATCAGCAGATCCCACAAGCCCAACCAGGAGCACAACCACAAGCACAGGCACATACACAGGTTCAGACACAGGCACCACAGATTGCTGCACCGATACCACAGTACTTACATGCACCACAGATCAGGGGAAGCACACAACATCTAACACAACTAAAAGATGATGACACGCCAGCACCCATGGACACGGTGGCCACAGTACCAGTTTGACGGGTGGGAGGAGTTACCATGGTGGGAAACAACCCCTTTACAGGAAACAGACTATCGATGTACCCTCAATAGGACAGCCACAGAGGAACTTGATGTGTCCCATCCTGTTGATCACACCCCACCCTGTGGAGGAACCACGCATAAGAGTGGCTATAGGTGATAAAACGTTCTCCTTTCTTGTTGACACTGGGGCAACTAGGTCATGCATTCGGGAAGGAATATTTAAGTTGTCAGGCGATACCATGAACACTCAAGGATTCTCTGGGGCTTGAGAAGTGGTTCCTTTCACTGATAACATCTCCTTATCTATAGGGGATCACACCTTATCAATACCTTTACTTTACTCTCGACATACACCTCCAAACATACTTTGATGCAACATCATGAGCAGACGTAATACGACCAGTTCATTTACCGACAACGACATAGTGTTCTCAATACCAGGCATAAATATGATGACTTTAAACCAGATTGTGCAGGCATATTGTGGATGCACAGTACAAAGGGGGGGTTCCAATGGACCCTGAGGTGTTTCAATATGGGACTGATAACGCAATTGCATGGATGCCAGGCATTGCAGGGAAGGTGTGGTGAGTTCCAGATGAACATTTGTTCTGACCAGAAACACCATTGGATGAGCCAGAGGAAACCATAGTGTCCATAGAAATTGAGGCAGTATTGACAAGAGAGGATTGGATTGCAGACATGCAGTGGATGACACTGTGAGGGCATGGAGAGCAATCATTGTAGTCACAGAATGGTGCAAGTTGGCAACAGTGACAGATGATACATTATTTGGAGAAGACTGGAATTGGAGATGCTGTTCGAAATTAGTGTAACATTTTGGTTACAGATTCATTACAGAGAAGTACCACAGAGAATGGCAATGGCGCTAGAGGCGGCACACCCATTCTGGGAGGAGGACATGGTCAATATACCAGGCAGTTTATAGACCACAAGTCCTTATGACATGGGGCGCATAAAGAGCATAGGGGGAGTGAAGATTAAACTGAAACCAGGAGAAATTTTGCCAAGGGTAAAGCAGTATCCCCTAACTAAGGAAGCAGATGAGGGCATTTATAAGACAATTAACACTCTCATTGATAGAGGCATCCTCGTACCACCCGAATCTCCATGCAACACAGCAGTATACCCATGCATTAGGCCAATGGGGGGTCGTGGTGTTTTATCCAGGATTTAAGACCTCTTAACCACATTGTAGAAGCAGAGTATCCTCTAGCCGCAAACCTGGCAACCATCTTTTGGGGCATCCCAGCGGAAACCACCTGTTTCACGGTCATTGATCTAAAGAAAACATTCTCTTCAGTGACACTACACCCAGACTCACAGGATCTAATTAGCTTTATGTACCAAAACCAGAAGTGGAAACATACTCATTTGCCTCAGGGGTACTGCGTGTCCCCATCTATCTTTAACAGAGTAATACAGATTGGTCTAAGCAACACACAGAAAGAGAGCACAGTGCCGCAGTATGTAGATGACATTTGTTAGCTGACAAAGGGTACAAGGTGGACAAGGCCATTGGACAAATGATATCTAAAGATGGCTGAAATATTGCCCCAAAGAGAGCAGAGACAATACGCAAAACATGCCCCTGCCTAAAACAGTAAGGGAAAAGCAGCAGTTCCGGGGGCTGTGCAGAGCATGGGTCTTTTACTACAGAACAAACACAAGGCCACTATTGAGTGCGCTCAAGGAAACACAAAGGGGGACAAAGACACTGACATGGAGCACAGACATGAGCAGGGCCTTTGAGGAGCTGAAGGAAGACATAAGCACAGATCCAGCGTTATGGACCCCAGACTGCAAAAAGTATTTTTTTCTATTTTCACACACTGACGGCGTAGTGATGAAGGCGGTACTGACCCAGAAGACCAGCATGGGCCATAAGCCAATTGCTTACTTCAGTGAACAACTTGATCCGGTGATGAAAGGGCATCATCCATTCGAACAGTCGTTGGCTGCAGTGTCCTCTGCAGTGGACAATTCCTCAGCAGTGTCAATGTGGTGCACCACAACCTTGTACGTGGAACACACCCTCTTTGCGATACTGCACAAACCAAAGAGCACACTGACTACGCAAGGAGCATCAGGATATGAAGTGATACTATCCAATTTAGGACTGAAAATAGTGAGATGTAGAACTGTAAACCCAGCACTATTCTTGGCAGCTCCTCTCCAGGCAGGAGAGCATGCACATGACTGTACAAAGAACATAGAGATGTTCAGTGACGCACGCAAGGTTGAGGAGGATGCACTGGAGGGGAGACGTGCTATATAATGATGGTTCATTGACAATTGACCAGACTGATGGGATCCAACGTACTGGGACTGCAGTAGTAAGAGTGAAAGAGGACAGGACAAGTGAGGTGGTTGTGAGCAAACGGCTACCATCCCATTATTCCGCACAAGCAGCAGAACTAGTGGCTTTCATATTAGCACTAGAACACAGTATAGAGAAGCATGGGACAATTTATTCTGATTCTGCTTATGTCACATCAACAGTACATTCAGGACTGGCACAATGGCTGAGGAAGGGGGTTCAGGAGAGCAGATGGTACCCAGTACTGCATGTGATCCACTTGGGCAAATTGATTGGGGTGATCCCATATCCAAAACAAGTAGCACTAGTGAAGTGCCATGCCAACACAAGAGGGGAGGACCCAATATTGAGAGGGAGCGAAGTAGCAGACTATGAGGCAAAGTGTGCAGCATACTTTGGCAAATTATGGGAGCTAGAAGAGAGGCCAAAAGCCCAGGGAGGGGTGAGGAACATGGTGATGAGGGAAGCTACTATGCACTACCAGAGACACAGATTATGGAATTGCAGGGAACTGCACCACAGGAGGAGAAGGAGCTATGTGTAAACAGAGGATGCTCAATGTCTCCAACAGATACCTTGTGGTGACAGAACAACACAGGGAAGGTGGTTATGTCACTGGCATTATTGAAAACCGCACTAGCACAATTTAATTACCCTGCACACACAGGAAAGGAGGACATTGCTACACGGTTTGGGAGAAACGTGATTTTGCCCAAATTTGAATGAACATGTAGCTGATTTTATTAGCAACTGCTTGACCTGCCAGCAGTTTACAGCAGGACAGTCTTTGAGAGTTGTTAGAGGAGCCATACAAAGACCCATAGGCCCATTTCTGCATCTCCACGTGGACTACGTGGACGTGATCCAGGGTTGTCAAGGGTAGCGCTACAGATGGATAGAGACTGGGTCCTGTTCCCACGCCGAGGCCCTTAGGGCAGCAACATTTCTGGTAAGAGAAGTGTTCCCAAGATGGGGTGTGTGTGAGGTACTCTGATCTGACAATGGCCCACACTTTGTCAATGAAATGTTTAAACACATCACAACCCTGCTAGGCATCAAGTGCACATTTGCCTGTGCGTACCACATGCAAGCAAATGGGGTGCGTGAATGTCTGAATGGACTCCTAAAGTAGTGCATTGCGAAAACTCAGCAGAGCACCAAGAAAAACTGGCTTCACTGTTTGTCTCTGGCACTATTTCAATTGCGCAACAAGTCATGGTCTGACCACCATTTAATGCCCCACGAGGTGGTGACAAGACGGCACATGCATCTCCCCCTGGCCCCTCCCACAAGAGCATTGAGGGATTGTGAGAACAGTGCAGATGTGTTAGGGCAGGAAATGTTCGACTATATCACTTGCCTGGTTTCTAGTGCTTCTTTTATCTCTTGCCAGACCCAGCGGATCCAGGGCAGGCCTGAAGACAACAAAGAGAGTGACAACAAGGACACCACACAGGACATTAACTAGAGACACTCAGTAAAGGTGGGAGACTTAGTGCTCCAATGGAACTTTATGCGGTGCTGGAATGCACCTTGCTTCACCAGCTCTTACATAGTGGAGGCCGTAGCCGACAAAGCGGTAAAGCTGGTCGGTAAAAACGTTTGGAATTATCTGCATGACATCAAGCCCTACAAAGCAGTGGCCTCACCTGGCAACAGAGTTACAGTAATCAACAGGGCCAATGTTCAAGGCCCCGATGAGCTACAAGTGCGAGTGGATCTCACAGAGTTAGGGAGACCAGGTCACCCAGTGGTTCGACGTTCCCAAGTAGCAGAGGCAGCAATGACAACCTTGTCCAGATAGATGAATAAAACGCTGTCTGTTTATTATTTTCCTTTCCGCACACGGAGGTCTATGTGAAAGTAGTGAGTATTGTATAGGATGTCGTCTCGATGATACCTCCCATTTCCAATCCTGAAAGCTTCTCTAACCAGTTTGTGCCTCAAATAAGGAGACACAGACAATTCTGAGCATGATCCCATGAAGTACATCTCCTTGACTTTGTAAAGTTCTTGGCCCAAGCTTTTCCACAACTTGAGCACAGTGAATTTCCCGTCTTGGCCACATTGAGACATCCCTCAGTAAGAAAAGTTTGGGAGCAGGTTTTTGTTTTTGCATTAAGTGACTATTTACTTTGCATGGCTTAAAATACTAAAACAATAACTGTTTTTCTTTGCGAATTTCTGGAGGATAACTTTATCACCTCATCAGCTGCAAAGACCCAGCAGCATAAGTGGGTATGAAGGACTCAATAAAGAACATTATTATCATGGTGTGTTTATAACTTTCCAGTGGCATAATAGGAATAGAGTTTTGGCAACTATGCATCGCTGTTAGCACTACTGCTGTACCCTCTACTAACATTACCCAAGCCAAGCCGGAAGGACGACTTTGTCAGGTGGACAACTAGACACTGCTGATAAAGTAAGGAGATGTAAGCACAGTGTTGATATAGACATGAAGGGAGTTGATATGTATCTCACAGACACAGCACAAGTTACAAACATGTGGTATAAACACATGTCCAAAGTAGGTAAGGAAACCACCAGGTAGAACTGTTATGTGTGCTATTCAATCCCCTAACCATGAGTGCTTCTCAAACGTTCATCGCAACTGAAATACCACAGCCACATCACAATACCTGATGTATCTCGTGATGGTGGCTGCACAAGGAAGATTCCAAGGGAAGACAGCAACATTGAGATGAATGTCCAAAGGAACATTCCATACAAAGGTAAATACATAAAGACACTAGACATGATGAACAATTACTGGCAGCTAGATGAAGGGTTGCAGTACATAACTGATGGGCCCGAGAAGGGAGAAACAAAGACTATCACACTGAAGGAATTGCCATGTCCCTGGTCAAGAGTAAAGGAGGTAGAAGGAGAACCAGGATGCTGGGAAAGACCACAGATATTAGTGTATGGATGGGTGTACACTAACAAAGGATGGCAAGACGCAGTGGTGGTAAATAAGAGACTGACTCTAGCCAAATCAGCCGTGAACAAGGTGCAGGAAGAAAATGACAAGTGGCAGAAGGAATAGGATACAAGCGCAAATTTGCTGACGTGAGCAGAAAACAAAGCTGGACCGATGCCAATAATTCCCCTGAAGATGTCAGCGCTGTGTTATCAGAACACTGGCAAGCTTAAGGTTGGTGAAAACGTAGGATGCAAGACCGTTGAACAGCTTCCAGCAATGAGTGCAGGAATGGCAGTACTGATGGATCACTATTGGGCATGTGGATCAAAGGCGTATGAAAAGCTGCCACCTGAATGGGGTGGAGTTTGCACATTGGTACACATAAACATGCCTTTGTTGGTGGTACCCAAGAAGGATGTGAAGCTTGGTGAGTTCCCAAAGATGGACTACAACAGACAAAAAGAGAGGCTGGTCAAGATAGCACCAAAAGCCGAGATGGAGAAGGGGGAGAAGCAAGTTGGATTGAGAAGAGTCGGGGGAATTATTTTCCAGAGGCATCAGAAACAGCCCTAGATGAAATGCCAGCAGAGCACAAAATATTCAGCAGGACACAAATGTTCTTTGCATCAATAATACCCGGCGTACAGGCCTACACAAACGCAAAGTAGTTACAGATCGCTCGTTGGGAGATTATGGGACTCTCTCAGATGCAGTTGCACAATTGGAACAGATGCATGCGAAGATGGAAGATGAAGCACGAGGAACAGGAAAAGACAAGAGCTGGCTAGCCTACATATGGTCATGGATGCAATCATGGTTGTCAGATGGACTGGAGGTGATAACCGGAGCCCTCGTGCTGGGAGCAGCATCAGTGTGTGGGTTAAGATCTGCATGGCAAAATGCAAGGAGATAGCAGAAGAAGCTATTGCAATGCTGATCCTGATGGATGTGAAAATAGGATGAACAAAGGATGAGATTGTAGTAGAACGGGACAAGTTGAGAGAGACAATTTCACAGTGTGAACTATTTCCAGCAGGAGTGATAAAGCTGTAAAACCCCCATCATCCGAAGTTCTATGAAGGGAAGTGGGTTTGGTGCAACCTCGAAAGAGTATGCTGTTACATGCACTGGTCATTCTATGACCACACAAATTACTATGGACATCTCAGAGGAATAACAAAGATATGGCAGTCCAGAAAAGGAGGACGGCCATATAGGGATGTGGTGGACAAGTCGACTAGAGGGGGGACTGAAGAGGGATGGGCAAAATCACCCTCTCCTCCCCCAACGATGAAGTATATGATGCAGAAGAGGAACTGGAGATATTGTGAACGTCCATACTATTTTGCACCAATCCCTAGTGCTCTAATCATTGACAAATACAGTGAGAGGAACGCACTCAGCCAACCTTACAGACCAGGGGTGGTACAAACCCAACCCAGAGAGGATGAAGACGCCAAGCACCAACTTACAAGACTTCAATTGACAGTATTGACTAAAGCGCTAAGAAGCTGAAGCCACTGACATCATTAGAGACACCACGATTTAGCAGCATTAAACAGGAAGCACACGTTCCAGCGCACAATAAAAAACAAACATGCACTTGATGACACAAAGAATACAGATGTGTAGTTCTATAGTCAGAGGACAGCTACATGTACATACTGTCATTGCTTTATTATTTTGTCACTAGCTTACATGTAGCAATGCAGAAACTGCAAGATGCAAGAGATCCTAAATGAATGTTTGCAGATGCGTATATGCAAATAACCCTATGGAACTGCAGGAGCACGTATGGAACCTGACAGCCCAGTGTGACTAACGTATGGGGAGCATAGAATAGCATGAACATGTAGAAACCATGTTATGGTTTAGGAAAGTTACAGTAAACTATGAGTCCTCAGCAAGAGCTCAGCTGAGGTGAATTCAGGCTGGACAAGAACAAATGTGTGTAAAATGGGACCCTCAGCCAAGGACACTAGATACACCAGCCGCAGCAAAGCAAATTATTGTTCAATAATTCAGAGTAATTCAGAGCAGCAGAGGCCCAAATCATGGTCTCTGAGCACGTGACTCGTCTGACTCCGATGATGAATCAAAACTGGAGCTGGGAGACGCAATCCCATGCCGGCAGACCGAAGCTTGCAACAAAGATGTTACAACGGAGGCAAGTGTTGAATGATGAGAACTGGCACTCTAATTGTCTAAGGTGGTGTACACAAGTTACAGTACTGACAGATAGTCACTCTTATTGCCTTGAGAGGGTACACCAAGAGCTGAGGATAATTACGGATCCCAGGCCTCAGGAGAGCAGTTCTAGCCAATCACAGTTCAGGCCCTTAGGGGTGGGTAGCAATGGGCAAGAACCAATGGTAAGATCCTCACATTGCAACATTGTGTAGAGTTAGATAATTGGGGATGGGCCAGGCCAGCCACCTGACATGCGCCAACCAGTAAACTAACATGTAGTGTGCCCACTATAGCTGGACTACCACTCAATGCCCAATCCCAGATGACGATAGGTTTTCTAGAGAGAGACCCAGGTTGCAGCGTCATTCTGATGTCGGGAAGTGACAAAACTGGCATGTGAGCCAGGAGACATCGAGTGGTTCTTAGATTTTGTCTATCAACGTACTAGACCCTGTTGGTTTTGGCAGTAATAAACCACAGTTTGAAATTGCTGGCTGTCTGGGCCTGTGTTTCTATTTGGGGAGAAGGTGTCGGGGCCTTCCATGAGTTCCTTGAGTTCGCAAACTACTAGTAGCCCTTGAAACTACCAGGGAGTTCATCCCCAACACTGTCTAAGTGGGTCACATTTCCTACCCATGAAATTCATCTAACTGTGTCACCTGTGGCAGTCATAATCTTTGTCTTCTCCCTAGTTGCCCTTTCTGGGTTTTAGATTAATTGTCACCTCAGAGGTCATGATTTCTTAGCTTCTCCGGATTTCATTAAGCTGTCCGATTTCTTAGTACAAGCCCTATTTCTAACTTGATGATGTGTTCACTGACCTAAGGGGAATCTTCAGGGAACAGTTAGTCGTCTTCCGCGATACCCTACGGGCATTTTCTATTATCTATTGGGTAGAGTCTGATTCATTAGAACTGTTCACTTGTTGGTCCTCAGTGGAGGTACGCGTAGGATGAGTGTCTCCCGTCCCTGATTTTCCCCTCCCTCATTTCCCTCGAGCTTCCTTCCCTGACCTAATCGTATTGGGCATACCAGCTTCTCCTGTTTCTTATTAGAGCCTCTTTAGGGGTGGGGAAGGGGGCATCTGTGTTTAAGGTCTCTCGTCCCAGTCCTATCACTCATTTCTCTATTTTGTTTGGGTTAGAGGTTTTAATTATAAAGCTATGCTCCCCATCTGCCCCAGGACCTGATGGTCTTACCAATAGCATGCTTAAGGAAGCTCCTCGGTTGTGGGCCGATTTCACCTTCCTACTATTCATGAAAAACTGCATTAATGGTGCACATATTCAAGAAGGGCAATAGGGATGATCCTAACAATTACTGCCCTATCACCCTTTTGGATATTCGGGTAAACTCTTTGACTCAGTGATTTTTGCATCACCTGACTTGCTGGGCAATTGCAGCAGGCCGACTTGACCCCCAAAACTTGGGCTTTGTTAAAGGAGTGGGAACCAAGCTAAACCCTTTTCTGTTAAACTTGTTAAAACAAAGCGCTATCAAGGGCAGTATAAAAATCTATCTAGCATTTGTGGATGTAGAGCAAGCCTTTGATAGCGCTAACAGAGAAAGGCTCTGGGGTAAACTGGAAGGTTGGAATTGTGCCCGGCACCTCCTTTATACAATTAAGGCACTTTATTTATCTACTTCGATGCAGGTCAGATTCAATTTGGAAGGACCCGTCTCAAAAAAGATCATCACATATAGGGGTCTGAATCAGGGGTGTCCCTTGACTTCGGCCCTATTTCATTTATATGTGCCTGACCTTTGTGTTAGTCAGGAGTTTGTAAATGCTTTTACTCCTAAAATAAAGAGAAATGTGCTACCCTGGATACTCTATGCAAATGATTTGGTCGTTATTGACAAAACACCTATAGGCCTGCAGCGTAGGCTAAACCAACCCCAGCACTACATGAGGTAAAATGATCAGAAGATCAAGGTAAAGAAATCTAGGATAATGTTCATAAGGTCTCTAAAAGGTAAACAAAAATGCATATTTAAATGGCATGTGGGCCCAGAGAGATTGGGATGTGTAGGGTTTGTACAAACCACAGCATAAATGAGAATTGGTTCTTGGAATTAAGATCTAAAGTTAAAAGCTTGGCTGCCCCAGGCTTAGCACTGCATGTGAGGTATGGCAAATGTACTATCTTACTGGTTTTGACAGAAGGTTATTCCAATCCTAAAGCGGAGGTTGCCCTAAATCTCTCTTTGCAAATCTGGGATGTGTTAGAGGATGCTTTCTTCACCTTCCAAATGGGCTTTCTTCCTCGTCTATCAGATACAATTGGGTCTTTAATTGCTTTATTCAGTGGCCCTCAGGAAATATCTGTCTCTGTTTCGGAAGTTCACTATGACAGACTTTCCTCCTTCATTCGATATATTAAGAAACCTGAATAACAAGATGTCTGAATGGCCTTTGGCAAATTGGAACTCTAAATGCATGGGCTGTTTAGATAGCTTGGAAACATAGGGAGACATTGGTCTCATTACAAGGTTGCCGGTTCAGTAACAACGGTACTGGTAAGCTTGCCGGTACTGTTGTTACCGGACCGGCAAACTGGAAGGTCTGCTCATGGGTGCCTGTCTGACCTGCCGGGCGGAATGGCACCCGCGAGCAGACCTACACGGTAGCACTGCCACCGTTACTAACAGTATTGTTGAAATAGACCTCACCATTCCCATTGAGCCCTGTGGAATGGAATGGAATGGACGGGTAATTTCCCATTGCCTGGTGCCAGTAATTTCATGACTCCGGCCGCAACCGTGCCGATATTTACTGGCACAGCTACCGCCTCAGTAATAATGAGGCCCATTTTGCATCAGAATTGGATAGATGCCCAAAAAAACAGAAAGGGATACAAATTGTCATTACATTTCACCAATGAAAGGAGGTCATATTATTTAGTCCCAAATTATCTAGTTAAGTTACCTTTCTCTTATTATTGTTATAATTAAGCCTGAATTTATTTACAACTAAAGAAGTATTGAGTGTGCGAAAGCAGATTGACCCCGTGCATACTATTTGTAAGTTTTTTGTAGAGGTTGGAACGATTGAGACAGTGAATCTAGTTGTGGGCTGTGGTGGCTTGACACCCCTGAGGACATGTTATTTAGGTGAAGTTGTTGATAATGTTAAAACTTTGTTGGCAGAAGAATGGTAGACTATGTTTTTAATGGTTGAAAAACCTTTTATGATTTTTGCAGTTGTAGCATTTTGGAAGAAGTTTTTATCTTGCAATAGTGATATTGTTGCAATGTTACCTAATTTTGTACTATTTTAGGAGATCTGAGAATTTTGTACTATTTTAGGAGATCTGAGAATTTGATAAAGAAATGTGGTATTTATATGGAATTGGTGAAATGTAATGTGATTTTTTGAAATATGTAAGGTTTGTAATAAACCAACCATAAATACAAAATAAAAATAAAAAGTCTGCCTGCGTCATGTGTCACGTTATATCTCTCTGTCCACCACCCCGGCACAGGAGTATGTCATGAAGGCACAGTGTTATGCTGAAGTCATTGCAGCTCTGCACTGCACCCATGTGGCGTTGCTGCCCCCCCAGGCACACAAAGTGGTGTACTGCAACAGGAAGTACTAGCACTCACTGAACATCCATGTGACCTGTGATCCAGACCTCTGCATCACACACTGCTGTGCCCGCTTCCCTGATTCCACCCATAATGCCATCGTCCTATGCATTAGTACACTGCCTGGATACATGGAGAGGCACAGCCTTCCCTGCTGCCTTTCTAGAGACCATACATCTAGCTTCTATTCCCATGATTATACAGTATAGATTTCCCCCCTTCTCCCTTCCCAAGTGTGTGTTAGCAGAGGAATGGGTAAGGCAGGCTACTTGGGGTGACCGTGAGCAGTTTTGATTTTGAGCTCCTTTGGACTCCACTCCCTAGCTTGGCTCCCACCCCCTGCGACTATTGACTGGTGCGTTGCTTACCTGCCATCTTCTGCTGTCTGTGCCTGTGCCCCTGTCTGTGACTTTGGAGCTGTCATCCTTCGTAGCTTCTAGACAGCCTCTGTGGGCCCTCCAACTTTGCCACCCCCCTTTGACTGGTGACTGGTGAGGTCACGTGATCCCACATCACTGTCTTATTAGGAAGCGCCCCAGGAGTTGTGAGAATGCTCCTGCAACTTGCAGGTGGCAACGTGTGTGTGCGCTGCTTACCCGTTGTCATCTGCTGCCTGTGCCCGTGTCCGGACTGGGACTTTGGAGCTGTATTCCTCTGTGGCCACTACACTGCCACTGCCGTGGGCTCTCCAGCTTTCCCCTGCCTCCCATGTTTGGTCACTGGTATGGTCACGTGATTCTATGTACCGCTTTGTTTGGAAGTGCCACTAGGGCCTCCATAGCCCTAGGTGTCCCAATCAAAGGGTCACCTTTGAAAGGTATTGACTATTTCTATTTTCCCCGTTCACGCCTGATCATGTGCCAATTAGTCACCTATTTGTTTATCTATTTATCATTATATTCCTCTCTGTCTTCATGCCCTGTCCTATTCCATCAAGGATAACCTATCACACTACCCCCATCTATCCTCTGCTTGCACACGCTATCATTCCCATTTTTCCTGTCCCTTTATTACTTCTGACGCTATCCCCCAGTTTCATTTTGGTCTTCTGTACTCTTGTTCAGTTTGCAACAAATCCCATTCTATTCATGACTTACTTTTTCATTTTCATTTTCATTTTCTCTGCTGAACCGAAACCTGGATCACCCCTGACAATTCTTTTACTCCAGCCTCCCTTCATACTTCTTCCACTTCCTTCTCTCATAGTCCTCACACACACAGGCGTGGATAGGGCACTGGACCTCTCTATAATTCGACCTCCTCCTTCTAACCTCCTGTTAGGGAGAATTCTCATAAATGTGCTAATTCCCTTCACCTTAGAGACCCCCAGCAACTTTGCTAGGTTTTGAGGACTTGATTTTTTACTTGGAAAGAGTGTGAGCCTTTTTTCCCACTCTTTCATGTATTTTGATGTGTGTTTTACACTTGTGTTCTTTGATTATTGAGTTTTAGCTACCTCCATGGGCATCATCTGTTCATGTGTGTTACACAGCACCCTCAGTGCAGTGACACAGGGATATCTTTTAGAAATTGACTTTACTAGTCTTTCCAAATTCCTAGTCCCAGCACACACCATCTTCCATCTTACAATGGAGTGCTGGAGGGGTTACATAGTATCCCCTGTGTCTAAAATACTCATCTAGCAGTCAAATGCTACCCTTTACTATTGAAAAGGCTGGTGGCAGTGGTTTTACAACAAACTACCATGATTTTTCTCGACCGCGAACTCCGGTAGCTAAAAATCATGGGAGCAATGTTTTTCAAGATGGCACCTTAAGCCCCTTTGTTTAGACAGGTCCTGGTCTTCTTTTTTCACCATTTCTTTTTGGAAAGGTCCTTCTAGTGTTTGTCTCTGCGTGCCAAACCAGGTTTGGTCCCTTTGTTTGTATGCCTTTGGAGGGCTTCAAGACTGAAGACTGCCTCTGGCGTCTGAGTGTCTGGGGTGGGCAGGAAGTGAGGGAGTTGCCCGAAACTGCCTGAGGGTAGTCTCCTAGGAGACCCAAATGCACTCTGGCGTGATTGGCTGACTGACTTTCTGGCAAGGACAGCCACCCTGCAGGGTGAGTGACAGCTAGGCTGGAATGAAAGGGAGAGAACTGTTTAAAAGGCGAGTCTCTTGGATTGGAAAGCAGAGTCGACCACTGGAACGAAAGAACCGAAGATGAGCTGAAAGAGGACGGCTGCTGCAACTCCTGGACTGTTGGTTTGCACTGTGAAGCCAAGTTCATCTCGACAGAGAAGCCCCTTCAAGGATGACTTCTTCCTTTGAGTTGGTAGGACCAATCAACTCGTAAGCCATCTGGATACCATTCTCGAAGCTGGGTAGAATTAACCATGGGTTAAGGACACCAGCTTGTGTGCTTGAAGAACAGCTACTCAAACTGAAGTGACTCCATTTTGTTTGCTTTTTACGACGATCCCGTCAGTGCAGGAGTCCCCCAACATCCTCGCTCTTGTCCCCACGACTGAGGCTCAGGAACAGTGAGATCTGCAGGAACCAATAACTTCAACTGCATTTGTTTCTTCATACTAAGGTACTGTGCCAACACGATTCAGAGGACTCCACTCTTGCGGTGAAAGTTTGTGAACATTTTCCCAACTTGCAGGCCTAATTAGCTTGTGACCCAACAAATTATTATGTTTCGCCTAAACTACTTCTGAGAACTTTTGCAAAGACTTTACCGTTTGATACCAAAACTGCTCTTTCCTATCCAGAACACTAGCCCACTGACTTTGGCCTAGGGCTATTGAATTGAATTGAAATCTTTGGGTGAACTGAAACTATTTGCACTGTCTAACAAGTATATGTGATCTATTCTACTTACCTTGTGCCTTTTTGCTCACTTCTAAGTAACTAAACTGGTATTTGGCTCCTATTTCAGGGGAGCTCAAAGTGTCTCAAAATCTTAGAGTTTTGTGTTGAAATGTATTGGTATATAATATTAAGTTTTCTCCTACTTGTGTAATGTTTTCTAAATGATTGTGTAATAAATTAATAAGTGTTTTACCAAGAAACCTTGATTATAAGTGTCTACTTGAACCACTGTGATTGAAAGTCCTCTGTGTAATGACTTGTACTGCTAACATTCACTCTTGAAATAAGCCTGGCTGCTCAGCTTGCTACCAACAACTCTGTGGTACAGACTTATACCAAAGGTTGGTTTAGATTACACTTGTAGTCTTAATTGTGTGTGGTGGTCCCAGAGGGTACTGCATGCAATTCTGCCTAACACCTCCCAAGCTTCCCTTCCTTTGAATAGCATGTTTTGTCCTTTTCTAATCCTTTCCCTGTCTCTCTTGTTGTCTATTGTCCTCCCGGTCTACTTGTTGATTTTCTTGAACATCTTGATCTTCTCTTATCCTGCCTTTTCCCATCTTTTTTGCCTCTTTTTCTTTTTGGGGATTTCAACCTTCCCTCCTCATATTCATCATTCCCTTTGCTGCCTTCACCTGCTGACTTTTATCATTTGCATTTCTTTCCCTCACCCCCTTCTCATCAGTCTGGTTCCTGCATCGACTTCATTGTTTCATCACTTCCTCCTGCCTCACCTGTGTTTTCCTGGCGCTTTATATCTCTGATCACTTACTATTTTCTTTCATTGTTTCCTCTCCCGATTTGCCAACTTCTTCTTCGTTTCTAGCTTCACTTGTCGTAATCTCTCCTTTAACTCTCTACCATTTCTTTCTTCTTTGCATTCTTCTCTTCCATCAATTCCGATTTTCTCTTCCCTCTCTCCCGATACATCTGCTAGAAGATTCTTCTGTGCTATCTGTGCTTGACTCAACTTTCCCTCTGCACACTTTTTTCCTACTCATAAAATTCCATAGTCCTGGCTTTCTCCCAACCTTGTTTCCCTTCACCGCAGCTTGCGTAAGGCCAAAAAGCAATGGAAAAACTCTCAATCTCCTTCAGACCTTGTCACGCTCTCAACTTTGCACTCCTCCTTTGACTCTGCTTTACTCACACTTTCTCTGTATCACCATCCCTGTCACCTCTAACAACTTCTTCACAATATTCTGTCGCCTAAAGCACCTGATCCATCTGCTTTTCTGTCTCTTCCTCTGACTATGCAAACTACTTTACATCCATAGTAGCAAATCTCTGCTCAGCTTTAATTTCTTGTTACTTCTTCATCCTCGCTCTGTCCTGTACTACCTCTACATTCTTTTCTTCATTACCTCCTCTTGCTGACTCTGGCACCTCTGCACGTTTAGCTCGTGCTCACCCTACTGCTTTTCTTTCTGATCCTCTTCCCTCTTATCTTATCCCTCAAGTATATCCTAATCTTCTTCTTTATTTCATCTCTCTTTATTATTTCCTCCTTGGCAAATTCTTGCTTTCCTACCACTTTTAAGCATTATCTTATACTTCCAATTCTGAAAAGACCTTCTATTGATTAATCTATTCCTGAACACATACACATTTCCCTCTTCTGCCCTTTCTTTCTAAAATTCTTGAGCAGGCTGCCTATGCTCAGGTAACCCGCTGTCTGAATCTTCATTCTCTTCTCCATCCTCTTCAGTCTGGCTTTCATCCCTCTCTACAGAGGCAGCTCTTTTACATGTCTCAAATTCACTCCTCTCTTCTCGACACTCCAAGCTCTCCTCTATTCTTAATCTTCTTGACTTGTCTGCAGCGTTTGACACTGTTGATCACCCTCTCCTTATTTCCTCTCGTTCTACCTTGGGCATCTCAGGGTCTGCTCTTGAATGGTTGTGCTCCTATCTTTCCCAAAGGTCCTACTCTTGAACTTGCGATGGGCACTCTTCTCCTTCATTTCCTCATTTTTTTAGTGTTCCTCAAGGCTCTGTACTTGACCCTCTTCTCTTCTCTTTCTACTATTATCTCCTCTTTCCATCTTTGTTTTCATCTGTACGCCGATGACGCTCAGATCTTTTTCTTCCTTTGATTCTGCTCTGCACTCTATTGTTTCAAACAGTGTTTCTGCTGTTCACAACTGACTGTCTTCTCAATTTCTACATCTCAATCGTTCTAAAACTGAGGTTCTGTTCTTTCCAGCTTCTACCATTCCTCCTAGTCTTCCTCTTATATCTCTCTATCTTTCCCCATCTTCTCTTTCTTTCTCACTATCTGTATGTAACATGGCAATTACCGTTGATCCTTTTGTCTGGTTTTCTCTTCACATTTCTTCTGTGGCTCGCTCTTGTTGTTATGCACTTTTCAACATCAGTCGTGCTCAATCCTATCTCTCTTTTCATGCCACGAAATGTCTTTGTTTTTTCTCTTGTTTTATCTCATATTGATTACTGCTTATCGCTATTGCTTGGTCTTCCTGTATCCCATCTTCTTCCTCTTCACTCTGAGTACAAGTGCTATCACACAATGACAGTGTGCTGAACTACAGAAAAGCCTAGTGGGGGAGTGCATGTGCACACCAGCAAAATGCATGCCCTCTCAAGGCGATGTACATGCCAGACCTGCCCTCTCACTGCACAAATGACAGCCTACAACCCACAGGACTAGGATGTGATGGACATGATGGTCATGATGGACAATGCTGTATGAATACACATATGCACATTGTCACAACGGCCTACCAACGCACACGCATGAATACAGGTACCACTGTAAGAGGATTCAATTCAGCACTACAGCCAAGTCAACGCCTAGTCTAGAATACTGAATAAAAACCCTTATTGATATATCTTTATGTCCAGTTCATGCGTTCTGGATGACTACCCCTATATAACACCCCTCTCTCAGAATCCCCCTGACCCCACTGAGCCAAGAAGTAGTTCTGTTTTGCAAGTTAAAAGGTTTATTTGAGAAGTAAAGCAATATATATCTATCACACTTTATAATAAATTAATAATTGAATATCACACTTAATCTGAGATGATAAAGATTAACAACGGAGAATCTGGCCCTAGCACACTTCTTGATAATCACTAAGGAGTTGACATGAAATGGATAAGATAGCAACAATACTTTTATGGTTTCAAATGGATGCAATGTGGAATGAAATGCAGTAAAGAAAATAACTTGATAGGATTTCAGCAAAAACAATGTAATCACTTTCTTGGACAATTCACCCCCCCCTTTTATGCAATGCAAGGAAATGGAAGGAAGCACACAGTTCTCAGAAATGCAATTAAATGTGATTCAGTTAACCCCAGCAAGCTTAGACTACAGAAGTTGAAAACACAGGCCCAAATGATTTTAAATGTGCTGGAAATGAAGTGAAAAATATGCTAAAATGCTTTTAATTCCCTCTAGAGGTTCAGGGTGAGTGGTATATGCTTTGAATAAGTTCAGGATCACTTTAGCAAGGATCTAGGGTGTAACTAGCAGGTTAAACGAATTTCTGGCAAATGGAAGGCAAGCAGCAGCAGATTTTTACACGTGGAGAAATTTTCAAATCGCGGTAAAATTCGCGAGTGCGTTTTTCACGATTGCGGCAAAACTGAGGAAAGTTACTGCAAGTCTCTAGCACAAACGGTCACGGAGATATGAGCGATTAAATAAAGGTCGTTTTTCAGATTTGAAATTTTAAAGTTCAAAAAGACAAGTGCAGCTTGCAACTAGAAAATGACAGGTGACAGCTTCACAAATGACAGGTGACAGTTATGAGGCAGTTCTACTTAGATTAAAATAGCTTGGATTATATTATTTTGACTAAGAGATTGGTTCTGCACAGTTTTCTAGGTACTCACAATATATTAGAAATATGCCTCGCCACGGATCTGGTCAGGTTTTGGACTGGACTCTGGTCTCTGCACTTCACAGTGATCTGGGTCAGCTCTGCTCTCTCTCTGGTTCTGGAAATTTGATAGATTTGAAGTCTCTATGTCTGCTCTCTGAAGGTTGAGGGAGGTAAAGTATGGATTTTCCCGGCAGAGCTTCCAGCTGCAAATGGATTTGAAGGTCCCTATCTGTCCTGTCTGTCTGCTTTTATCTGTTTTTTTTTATGGGTGTGTATGCAGCATCACTAGGCTCTACCCCTCTCCACTTGTCATTGGCCAAGCTTTCATTTCTCCCCTGATTGTGGGAGCTAAGTTATGTCAGAGTGATGTCATTTTACAGCCTGCAGAAAGTCCACTCCTCCTGTCAACTTACACACAAATCTAGATTTGAACCAAATACATATTTGCAGAGGTACATATTGTTTTAAAATCATATGCACCCCTCACATATCACAGGAGGTATCCTCTGTTCAAACTCTGCTCTTCCTGGGAGCTTGCATTCAGAAATGGCAATATTTTGCACTTTTTAACTGGTTTGCAATACCGGACATTACCCCAAATGTACAAACATGTGCGCAAGGAGTATGGACATTAGTTGATGAAGTGTCAGATTTTTCACATGCACACATTTTGAGTAATATCCTCTTTTCCGCTAAAACTCCCCTGAACATACCACCGGTTCTAAAAACCTCTTAAAATGTGGGCAGAAAAATCACAAGAATTATGATATAATTTATAAAATTTTCACATGTCCGCTCTATGAGTTATTAATCTTTTTAGAGTTATGTTCTGGCCCCAAAGGGGTGTGGTTTTCCCCCAGCACAAGGTTGAATTTCTGGTTTTTCCAGTTCTGCCAAGCCAGCTTGCTCTCACAGGCAGTGCTCCTCCCCTTTACTTCCAGGAGGATGCTACATTTACGACATCTGCAATAAACCATCTGCCTGGGTCAGGACAGGGCTTTGTTCAGAGCTCCTGTATTCTGTGGGGGCTCCCCTTAATTCAATTATCAGAGAGATGGCATATCCTTAGTGTGGCCAGCAAAAGGCAGATAGGCCTGGGAACACAGCTGTGACTCAAGTTTCACTCCTGATGGGGGTAGTTGCCAGGCAGAATTCAGTTCCTTAAGCCAGGTTTCAGATAAAATGTCACTTTTTGTTAACCAGTTTAAGTCAAGACAATGTTTACATATGCAGCTAGAATGCTGATTCTAAGTTTAAAACTATGACATTTAAACAATTGCAACCTATGTGACACTCAGAAATAGGTCACATTTAGATTTTCAGTGTCCAAAATTTACTTAAACTGCTGAAATCCACAGCTAAGCCAGTCTTGTTATAAACCTTCAAGTCACTTCAGAATATAACTTTACATTGGATCCACCTTTCAGTAAGTCTTTCTTTGGCATGTTTTGGGTTCAGTTATTCAGTTTTCTACAAAATCTGGTGGTTTTAAAACGCCGGCTTTTGGATAGTGGTGAGTACTGGTACTGCACCCCTTTTTGGGATTTAAGAAAATGAATTCCCCACAATTCTAGGTGGCTTTTGGCAATCAGCATTTCCATTCCCAATGGTTTCAGGCTACTGTGTGGGTAGTCCAATGGGGTTTTTAGGCAGTGCCCTTCTGTGCCCATAACATCGGCAAAAATGGGTGGCAGCCTATTCTTCATGCATTTCCCTGTGCATTTTCTGGGAAGCTCTGGCCATCATGATGTTTTCCATGTCAGTACTGCACAGTTTTGAGGTAGGGCTCGGATGCATGGGTAAATACATCCCACAAGCCCCCCTCTTGCGATGGCCATTCGGTTTCACTGATGGGACTCGCAAGACCTGGGATGTTTCCTCATCTTCTTCCAATAGATGGCACAGTTCAGCATCTTTTCCTCCATCCGGTCGGATCGATCGGTTCTCCTCGCCGTCCTGATGGGAATATTGGGCGGTACACTGGGCCCGTTGCGTCTCTGCTCCCGGTCTCCGGATCGTCGTCCTTGGCCCGTCTCCAGGTTTTCTTTCTCCTAGGACGACAAAGGAAGAGCGGCAATACCTATTCATAGACATTTTTCCACCACTGTTGAGATAGTGGGGCAGCATATGCATTTCATCATAACGAAACATTACATTCTTATTTTGAAAAAAAAAAAAACACTATAACTAAGATACAGTTTCATGCAAATCACAATATTTTAGAGACTAGATGTTGTATGTTTTATGGTTGGAACTGAATTAGTCTGAGACAGTACCCGCTAGGATTCCAGAGGATTCCTCCAGTTGTTGCAGAGTGTGCCTGGGATGGCAACATTTCAACTGGTTTATGTGGACCCACTTGTCTTCCCCCGCTGCTAAAGGACCTTTGGGGATGTGGATTTTGTAGGCCACAGGGGAGATTTTGTCTATAATCTCAAAGGGTCCCTTCCATGTAGGCAAAAATTTGCGCTGCCTGGCCTGGTTCCTTTGGAAGTTGTATAGATAGACCCGGTCTCCCACCTGATATTCCTTCCTGGAAGTCTTCAGGTCATAGTGGGTCTTCATGCTATCAGCTGATCTTTCTAGATTCCGCTGAGCATAAGCAAAAGCATGTTGAAGGTGTTTCCTTAAATTCTCCACATACTCATGAGTTGTGGAGGCATTTATTAGTGTCTGCTCTTGGGTCCTATAGAGCAAATGCTGAGGAAGCACCATCTTGCGCCCAGTCATCAACTCAAATGGTGACATTTTGGTTGCAGATGAAGGGGTAGATCTGATGGCCATTAGGACCAGAGGTAATCGGATATCCCAACTTGGCCCAGAATCTGCCACAAACTTTTTTAAGATGCTCACAATGGTTCGGTTATATCTCTCTACTGCCCCAGAAGAAGCTGGCCTGTAAGCAATATGCAACTTCCTTTTGACCCCCAGTATCTCCCACATCTTTGTCATTACTTCACTGGTGAAGTGGCTACCCCTGTCTGACTCAATCCTTTGAGGTAGACCAAAACGGGAAAAGATGTGGTTAATCATCAAGGCAGCTGCCGTTTCTGCCTTGCAATTTGGGGCTGGGAGACATTCCACCCACTTGGTAAACAAGCATGTCACAGTCAACATGTACTTATTCCCCCTAGCAGAGCGAATCACAGGGCCTACAAAGTCGATTTGTAAATCTGACCATGGCAGTGTCATCCCCCGCTTTTGGAGAGGCGCGCGGTGCGTGAGGGATGATGGCTGAAATTGTGCACACACAAGACACCCCTTCAAGTATTGGTCGAGGTCCTGCCCCATGTGTGGCCAGTATGCAACCTCTCTTAAGATTTCCAGTGTTGTGTGAAACCCCCTATGACCGGCGGTGGCCGCATCATGGGCGTGACTTAACATCAGGCTTCGGAATGAGGTAGGAACCACCCACTGGTCATGGCCAGCTTTGGATTTCCTTACCAACAAACCGTCTTGGATTCGGAACATTTTTGGACATTTCATCAACACTCTTAGGTCCTCTTTCCCAATGTAATCGGTATCCGTCAGGGGAAAGTTCTCAGGGTCCTCAAGGTGCTGGTAAAATTTACCAATTACTGGATCCCCCTTCTGAGCTGTAATCAAATCAGCATCAGGGGTCTCCTTACTCCATTGTGCAATTGAAAGGTCGTTGTGAGCATTTGTCTGGGACCTAGTGATGGCAGTGACCTGGATTTCCCCCAACAGGGACTCAATCTCAATTAGATCCCCTTGGATGGCCCCGGTTTTGGCCAGCTGATCAGCTAAGTCATTTCCAGTTTTGTCTGGTCCCTCTACTTTGGAATGACCCTTGATCTTTTTCCAATAGATGGTCATCTCATTCGAGGTGACCAGATCATCAATGTTTTGGATCAACTTCCCATGTTTCAAGGGTTTGTTATTAGCACATAACATGCCTCTGGTTTTCCAATTAACCAGGTGCTCCACGAACCCGTTCCGTACATAATCCGAATCTGTGATTATGACCAGTTCGTGGAGTTGATGCTGGACAGCAGTGAGGATGGCCTGATGCACAGCCATCAATTCTGCCACCTGACTACTTCGGGGACCAATTTTGTATCCAGCGGAGGGTTCTGGGGACTCATTCACCCATGCATTCCCTACGCCGGCCACCAGTTCTTTCTCCCCGTTGTTGTCAACATGGTAAGAGCATCCATCCACATAGACAGTGGGCATTCCCTCACACTTGTCCTCTTCAAAGACTTTGTGTGGGGAATTAAGGTATGCCTCCATGTTGTCCTTTATTTTTAGACTTTCGTCCTCGAGACAGTTTTCTCTGGCACAATCATGCAAGTCAGCCAGACCTTGCGCGAGGGGACTCTTCTTGTTTTGGCCATATCTGACTTCCACAGGAAAGCCTTGCATTGATAGAATCCAGGAAGTAATTCGGGAATTACTCACATTTCCGGCCCGGATTCTGTCACTTTGGAGATATTGCAGAGGCTGGTGTGGAGTCTCCACTATGATGTGTTCCCCCTGGATAAACGGGCGGTAATTCTTCAATGCCCACACCGTTGCCAGGAGTGCCTTCTCACAATCGTTGAATTTTTCCTCCACAGAGGATAAAGTTTTGCTCGCATAGGAGATTACTTTATTGACCTTGTCATGCTTTTGGTATAATACTGCCGTCAAGCACGTATTAGAGAACCCCGTCTCCAGGAAGAACTCCTTGTTTCTGACAGGGTAAGCTAGGCAAGGCGCTTGTGAGAGGCTTCTTTTGAGTTGTTTTACTGCCTCGGCTTGTTCTGGACCCCATTCCCACTTGACCCCCCCTTCAGGAGATGAATCAGGGGTCTGGTGATCTCTGCGTAGCCCTCAATGAACTTTCTGCTGTAATTAGTCAGTCCAAGGAGGCTCCTTAGTTCCCGCAGAGTTGTGGGGTCTTTCAGTTTTTGAAGTGCTTCCACTTTCTTTTCCTGGGGACAGAGACCCTGAGGAGTAATCTCATGCCCCAAGAAATTAACACGGGTTCTACACCACTGTGCTTTCTGAAAGGAAAGTTTTGCTCCGGCGGCCCTCAACTGGGTCAGAACATAACGGATCTCCGCTATGTGTTCCTCCACAGATGAACTTTTGATGAGGACATCATCTACATAAGCCAGGTTACCCCTCGCACCCAGGTCGGGCATGGCCTTATGTAGGAAAATGTTGAATTCATTGCCGGAGTTGAGGTATCCGAAGGGAGTCCGGGTCCATGTGTACTGCTGGCCCCCAAAGGTAAAAGCCAGCTTGTATTGGTCCTCCCTACTGACAGGCACGGTCCAGTATCCATTGGTCAGGTCTATTGCAGTGAATACCTGTGACCCCTGGATCTGGGCCAGCCCTTCGTCAATGTAGGGCAGAGGCCATCGGGAAGTATGGACTCGTTTGTTGAGCTCCCTGAGGTCGGCGCAGAGTCTCCACTGGCCGTTTGGCTTCAATATTCCCAGCACCGGATTATTGAAGGTGCTGTGGACTGGATGGATTATTCCCCGGGACTCAAGGTTCTTAATTATTTCAGTAAGGGACTCCATTGATGCGAGAGGCAAGCGATATTGCTTCACAAACACAGGAGTCATGCCAGGGTCCGTGGGGATTGTTGTTGTGTGGATGTCGGTGCGGCCACAGTCATATGAGTCTACCGCAAAGAGATCTTGGAAATCCAAGAAAACTTGTTTCAACTTTTGCTTTTGTTCCAGAGTCACACAGGCATCAGCTAGGTTGACTCTCTCTTCCACCATCTGCCTGAAGCCTGGAAAGACTTCTGGTTTGGCTATTTCAGCGGCCTCCTCCAGCTGGGTGGAGAAGTCCCTGGTCAGAGTGCTGATTTGGACCGGAGGCTTCAGGTGGGAAAGGCAGCCCTCATGGACCTGGAAAATCACCTCATCCCTCCTGAAGTCACAAGTCACATCTTCCTTACCATAGGGGCAGGAAGTGTACACCAGGAAGTTCCCCCCATGCCGGGTAAAAATCCTGTCTGGTGTTGTATTGTCATCACTGTCACTGTCAAAACAGTCCTTGGGGATTGGTCCTAACAGTTCATTTACTAAGTCGATGGAAAAATGTCGGTCATCAACCGCCATTCCAATAATGGTGCCTGCGGCTAGAGTAATACTCTTTAAGTCGCTGTTATCCACCTCTATTGGAATGGTGTCATGTTCTATGTTGACTAATGGAGTTGGGTTTACCCCCAACCCTTGCTGTTGGAGACAAGCGTTTAGATGTATGTAAGCATCAGGGTTTTTCAACTCTTGTCCCCTTTTAGCTTTCACTTCCAGGGAGAATTGTCGGGTCCTTTCTGGGATGGTGACTTCCTCTTTGATCTGAATTTCAACTGCATAAGGTAGCAATTGAGCTGACCTAAATGCTTTTTCTGGATCATCAAAGCCCATGGGATTATCCGCTAATCGGGACCAAGCTTTGAAGTTTATTAGGTCCAAACTAATGGCAAAGCGATTGAGAATGTCACTGCCTAAGTAAAAGGCGGCAGGGACGTCTCGCACGACCCAACAATTATGGACTATGCTCTTGTTGCCAATGGAGATTTTGAGCATACACCTGCTTGGCAGGAGATGTTTGGAATTAGGCGCTTCCAGGTCCATTTCCCATTTGTCTATCAGTTTGAATGTGGGAATGGCTGGATCTTTTGGGAGTTGGCGGAACATGGCTTCTCTGATGAAGCTCTTACCGTTGTTCACACACACTCGAGCGAGAACAGAGTCCTTCCCATCATTTAACTGAACAGGGATGAACAACTGCTCTCCAATTTGCTGAATATCAGCCAGGCTCTGAGCTGATTTCACATCTTCCTGGACTATAGGAGTGGGAGTTTCTGATTGTGGATTAGTATAGAATCTCAGAGTGTTTCCTTCCAGCATGGAGTACCACTTTAAACTGGAAGGAAGGTTGATTTTCAGAAATAGAGAGGACCCCCCATCACCAGTCTGTTGTCCTACTGCTATTACTGTCACGTCTGGAATCTGGTTGTTCTGGTTGTTCTACAGATTTTTGTTCAACCATGTGGCAGGTGCCGTTTAAACTAACATGGTTGACACTCTGTTTTAATTTTATGGGTCGGCTAGTCTGGGTCCAGAGGACCTTGTTTACGCAATCTATTAGGGGTGACAACCTTCTCAGGAGGTCATTCCCTAGTAAACAAGGGGTGCCCTCTGGAGTCACAACTATGACCGGGTGTTTCACCTTGTGTCGCCCGATCTTAATGTCCAAGTCTGCAGTCCCCTCAACGGGAATTTCCTTCCCGTCAAAGTTCTGCAGTTGTCCAGGAAGAGAGGTGAGAGGAATTTGGTAATTCTCTCCCCTTCCTGCATTCAGTTCATCAAAGGCCCTTCTGGACAGAAGGGTGGCTTGAGATCCAGTGTCCACCAGTGCCAAAATTGTACCCTGCCCCTGTACTTGTACCGGGGCATAGTATCTTCCCTCCTTCTCCTCAAGGGGGCACAGATAATGCACATTTTTGGACAACTGGTGGGCTAACTTTCTGGTTTTGGACATCGCTAGCGAAGAGATTTGGGCGGAATTCTGCGGAGAGCCTTGGGAATCTGAAAGAAAAAGTTGGCAACTGGAGATCAGAGCCATTGTGGGTTCCCCTGGCTCCGGTTCTGGGCCGCCCCCCCTTTTTGGAGGCAGTCACCAGGATGGGTTTGAACCAGGGGATTTTCTTGCTGTTGGTTCTGGGATGAGATGGTGGGCGGCGGTAGCTCAGTCTCCACATCTCCCCAGTCTGGATTTGCATCCCTAGGGACCCATTTTTCTTTGGGAGGAGTTCCCCCCTCTCTGAAGGAGAAGATCCTTTTCCCAGGATCCTCTGAGGATCCCTCTCCCTCAAATTGGAAGATCTGTACCTCCTCCTCAAACTGTGTCTGTTTGGGTCTTTTGTTTCTCCTACCACCCCTCTGCTCCTTAGGAGGCAGACTTTCAGGGGCAGGAGATTTTGTTTCCGGTTCCTGGGTTTCCAGGGGCTGTTTACAAGTGAGGAAGGAAGCTTCCTCCAAGGCTTTCCACCCCCCTTCCCCTTGTGCCTCCTCCCTGGGAACCGGAGAGTTATCGGGGTGTTGCCCCCGTCATTGTTCTGGGGCACCAGGTCCCGAGTTGGGTGCGTTCTGCGCCGGCATGCCGATCTGAGGGTTCTGCTGAGCCCTCAGTATTTGACCCAGATCCCGTGCCATATTTTGGACCTGGCGCTCTAACTGGGAAACCCGCTCAGGCTGATACGGGGCCCTGTTTTCTCCCCTGGGCTGATCCCGGGAAGGGTAGCTGTCCCTTCTCTGGTAATACCCCGGATTGGGAAGATTTGGGTACCCCTCCACCCTTGGCCTCCCCTCTCCCGGATTAGGTTGTCTGGGCTCAGGGAATTGGGGAAAGAAGGATGGATGATTTTGGGGTTGGAAGTTGGGTGGATACCTGGGGAAAAAGTTCTGCCCAGGATTTGGAGAATTTCTGCCCTCCGGTGGGAAGTTAGGAGGGAAGTTCCCTGGGCTAGGTGCTTGGCTGGATCCCCCCCCTTGGGCTGGAGGAGTCCACACATAACCCAGGATGGGTCGATTTCCCTTGTAACGGGGACTTACATAGTCAGGAGAGCGAGGGACCCCATTTGTGGGGCTGCCTCCCTGGCTCCCTGTCTGTGCCTGGCCCGAGGACCTTCTGGGCCTAGCATTATTAGGTGCAGGTAGGTTTTTAGGCCCCCCCATCTCCAACTCTAAAACGGGGGTGACCTTTACCTCTGCCACCTTGACAGCAGCAGGGGTGTTGTTGACTTTGGGGTTTTTGGGCGCATTATTTTTATTTTCTATTGGCTTCTGCACCTCATAGATCCGGGTCGCCTGTTCAATGACCCAGTCTAAAGATCTTTTCTCATGAAAATCTCTCACGAGCTGGGTCATTATATATTTGGGCAAGGCATGGAAAAACGTATTAATAAATTCTCTGCTATCCGTGCGCACCCTTCTTGTGGTCTGTGCAAAAGCACGCTTTAACTCCTGCACAAATTCTTGTGGGCCTGATCCTCCCCACATTGCAAATTGTAGGCTGCCTTGCGAGCCTCTTGAGGATTTCTATGAATGGAAAAATGTTTCAAGCTGGCCGCCTTATAGGTGGACCATCTTAAATGATTTTGGTCCTCCAGCCCCGCAAAGAAACTGGAGTATTCCGGGGAGAAGGTCCACTTTACATATTGAATACAGCTTTGGCTGTCCTTCAAATGGAAAGTCTCCATCATTTGCTCAAACAACTCTAAGTGCTCCCAAACAGAATACTTAGCGTTCTTATGGTAAGGCGTGATGACGCTCCTGATCGCCTTAATCTGCTTTAAGGGGTCCTTAAGCAAGGCCCTTTTTGCCTTATTGGCCTTTTTGGTTCGGGTAACCCTTGTCCATTCATCCTCTGACTCAGAGGCACTGCTCCCAGAGGTTCCTGTCTGTTCTTCCAGGTTTTCCCGGATTCTGCGAGCCTGGGAATGGCTGGCAGAATGTGGGGACCTGGTCTCCTGTTTCCTGTGGTGCTCAGAGGAGTCCTCAGATCCCTCCTTGCTGCCAGGATTTGCTGGGTACCCCCCCCCCACTGACCTAACTGGGCAGAGGTTTTCAGGATGCCCTTAAGGGGCCTACTCTCCTGGGGTTCCCCACTGAACTGTACTGTACTTGGGTGCCCATACCCGGATGCCCACCCCTCCATTCCTGAGTGGTACTGGCCTATGAGCCCCATACTTTTAGCTGGATAGTAATCTGCCATCCCTGTGGCCCTGTGCTCATGTGCGCCAGGGGTCATGGGGGTGGTAGAGTCCAGGGACTGGGAGAGATGAAGGCCCCTGGTGTTAGGGCTCCTGAGGTTATGGTCAGGAGTCTCTCTTTCCCAGCGGACCTCATCTCTATCCGCCCCTGCTCCCTGTTGCAATGCAAGAGCCTGCATTTGTGCTTTCAGTTCCTCAGTCAAGGCCTTACTAGACTCTATCAGTCTCTCCTGCATCGCTACCTGTTGTTGGAGCCTATCATTGTGCTGACAGAGAGCCTCATTCTCTCTCTGCGTTTCCTGATTGGTCCTGGAGCACTGGGCCAGTCTTTGCTGCAGGAGGGTTACCTCCTGAGCTGTGTCCCTATTGGCCTGCTCCTTTCTTGTTAGAGCATCTTCCACCCTTCTGGTGTGCTCTACCAAGTTCTGGTTTTCTTTTTGGAGGTCACCCAGCCCCTGGAGGGCCAGGTGATTTTCTTCAATTTCCTTTTTTAAGTGGCAGACTTCCTGGCCTAAAGTGTCTCTTTCCTGACTGAGAGCCTGCATCTGTGCTGCCAGGTCGTCCCTCTGTCGTTGAAAGGCACCAGCTTTTTTGGCGCTCCTCATCAAACTCTGCCTGGGTATCCAGGTCTTTCAGAATCAGTTTATTGCTCTCCTCTTTCTCTCTATCTAGCTGGCTTTGCAGGGTGACTACCTGCTCCGCGCATGCCCTGTTGAAATTGATCTGTTGCTCCAACTTTTTCTGGTTCTGCAGTAAGGAGTCCAAACTGTCTTGGTGCTCCTTCTGCAGGGCCAGAAATCTGGTATCCTGGTCTGTCTTTTCCTGTTGTAGGATGCCCATATCCTCTTTTATTTTAATGATATATTGCCTACTATCATTTTCTGACTCCTGGCTCCTCTGCAGCCTCTGCTCAGAAGAGGCCAGATCAGATCGGGCCTTCTCTACTGCCATCCGTTGCCTATTTGCCAGATCTTGGCTTTCAGTGCATTTATCCTGCATGTCTCCCATATATAGGTACAGGTATGCTGCTATCCTGGCAATCTTATTGTGTTCATCTTTGGCTTTAGGAGCCATATATAGTTCACTCAGGGCCACATGTAATGGACCCTGATCTCTCCATAGGTCTGACCCTGTTTCAGTGACCTGTCGCGTGATGGCCTGCAACCAGGCATCCTGGCCCTGTTCAGTCCATTCACCTCTCACAAATAGTTTATGTAAGAGGTGCTCTCTGGCTATTTTCATGTCTACTAAGGTCGTCATTCTAGAGATTGGTCTCTGTCCTGACTTACAGAAGTTTGTATTTTATTTTTGCAAAACAGACCTTTTCCTAAGAGCGTTCCTTTGAGGAGTGCTTTACAGCGTAACACAGCGTGGTGATCCAACCGGATATGTGTATCTGGTCAGCTGGCACGCTGTATTAATCTGCGCAAATGGTAGATCTAACCCAAACGTCCGGCACGAGCCCCCAATTTGTAAGAGGATTCAATTCAGCACTACAGCCAAGTCAACGCCTAGTCTAGAATACTGAATGAAAACCCTTATTGATATATCTTTATGTCCAGTTCATGCGTTCTGGATGACTACCCCTATATAACACCCCTCTCTCAGAATCCCCCTGACCCCACTGAGCCAAGAAGTAGTTCTGTTTTGCAAGTTAAAAGGTTTATTTGAGATGTAAAGCAATATATATCTATCACACTTTATAATAAATTAATAATTGAATATCACACTTAATCTGAGATGATAAAGATTAACAACGGAGAATCTGGCCCTAGCACACTTCTTGATAATCACTAAGGAGTTGACATGAAATGGATAAGATAGCAACAATACTTTTATGGTTTCAAATGGATGCAATGTGGAATGAAATGCAGTAAAGAAAATAACTTGACAGGATTTCAGCAAAAACAATGTAATCACTTTCTTGGACAATTCACACCCCCCCCCTTTTATGCAATGCAAGGAAATGGAAGGAAGCACACAGTTCTCAGAAATGCAATTAAATGTGATTCAGTTAACCCCAGCAAGCTTAGACTACAGAAGTTGAAAACACAGGCCCAAATGCTTTTAAATGTGCTGGAAATGAAGTGAAAAATATGCTAAAATGCTTTTAATTCCCTCTAGAGGTTCAGGGTGAGTGGTATATGCTTTGAATAAGTTCAGGATCACTTTAGCAAGGATCTAGCGTGTAACTAGCAGGTTAAACGAATTTCTGGCAAATGGAAGGCAAGCAGCAGCAGATTTTTACACGTGGAGAAATTTGAAAATTGCGGTAAAATTCGCGAGTGCGTTTTTCACGATTGCGGCAAAACCATATGGGGTTCTAGGTTCATAGGAAAGCCACGATTCCCAGCTTTCTGAGGAAAGTTACTGCAAGTCTCTAGCACAAACGGTCACGGAGATATGAGCGATTAAATAAAGGTCGTTTTTCAGATTTGAAATTTTAAAGTTCAAAAAGACAAGTGCAGCTTGCAACTAGAAAATGACAGGTGACAGCTTCACAAATGACAGGTGACAGTTATGAGGCAGTTCTACTTAGATTAAAATAGCTTGGATTATATTATTTTGACTAAGAGATTGGTTCTGCACAGTTTTCTAGGTACTCACAATATATTAGAAATATGCCTCGCCACGGATCTGGTCAGGTTTTGGACTGGACTCTGGTCTCTGCACTTCACAGTGATCTGGGTCAGCTCTGCTCTCTCTCTGGTTCTGGAAATTTGATAGATTTGAAGTCTCTATGTCTGCTCTCTGAAGGTTGAGGGAGGTAAAGTATGGATTTTCCCGGCAGAGCTTCCAGCTGCAAATGGATTTGAAGGTCCCTATCTGTCCTGTCTGTCTGCTTTTATCTGTTTTTTTTAATGGGTGTGTATGCAGCATCACTAGGCTCTACCCCTCTCCACTTGTCATTGGCCAAGCTTTCATTTCTCCCCTGATTGGGGGAGCTAAGTTGTGTCAGGGTGATGTCATTTTACAGCCTGCAGAAAGTCCACTCCTCCTGTCAACTTACACACAAATCTAGATTTGAACCAAATACATATTTGCAGAGGTACATATTGTTTTAAAATCATATGCACCCCTCACATATCACAGGAGATATCCTCTGTTCAAACTCTGCTCTTCCTGGGAGCTTGCATTCAGAAATGGCAATATTTTGCACTTTTTAACTGGTTTGCAATACCGGACATTACCCCAAATTTACAAACATGTGCGCAAGGAGTATGGACATTAGTTGATGAAGTGTCAGATTTTTCACATGCACACATTTTGAGTAATATCCTCTTTTCCGCTAAAACTCCCCTGAACATACCACCGGTTCTAAAAACCTCTTAAAATGTGGGCAGAAAAATCACAAGAATTATGGTATCATTTATAAAATTTTCACATGTCCGCTCTATGAGTTATTCATCTTTTTAGAGTTATGTTCTGGCCCCAAAGGGGTGTGGTTTTCCCCCAGCACAAGGTTGAATTTCTGTTTTTTCCAGTTCTGCCAAGCCAGCTTGCTCTCACCGGCAGTGCTCCTCCCCTTTACTTCCAGGAGGAAGCTACATTTACGACATCTGCAATAAACCATCTGCCTGGGTCAGGACAGGGCTTTGTTCAGAGCTCCTGTATTCTGTGGGGGCTCCCCTTAATTCAATTATCAGAGAGATGGCATATCCTTAGTGTGGCCAGCAAAAGGCAGATAGGCCTGGGAACACAGCTGTGACTCAAGTTTCACTCCTGATGGGGGTAGTTGCCAGGCAGAATTCAGTTCCTTAAGCCAGGTTTCAGATAAAATGTCACTTTTTGTTACCCAGTTTAAGTCAAGACAATGTTTACATATGCAGCTAGAATGCTGATTCTAAGTTTAAAACTATGACATTTAAACAATTGCAACCTATGTGACACTCAGAAATAGGTCACATTTAGATTTTCAGTGTCCAAAATTTACTTAAACTGCTGAAATCCACAGCTAAGCCAGTCTTGTTATAAACCTTCAAGTCACTTCAGAATATAACTTTACATTGGATCCACCTTTCAGTAAGTCTTTCTTTGGCATGTTTTGGGTTCATTTATTCAGTTTTCTACAAAATCTGGTGGTTTTAAAACGCCGGCTTTTGGATAGTGGTGAGTACTGGTACTGCACCCCTTTTTGGGATTTAAGAAAATGAATTCCCCACAATTCTAGGTGGCTTTTGGCAATCAGCATTTCCATTCCCAATGGTTTCAGGCTACTGTGTGGGTAGTCCAATGGGGTTTTTAGGCAGTGCCCTTCTGTGCCCATAACATCGGCAAAAATGGGTGGCAGCCTATTCTTCATGCATTTCCCTGTGCATTTTCTGGGAAGCTCTGGCCATCATGATGTTTTCCATGTCAGTACTGCACAGTTTTGAGGTAGGGCTCGGATGCATGGGTAAATACATCCCACACCACAATGCAACATGATACACCCCTAATCATTGTATCACAAAATGTGACACAGCACCGAAGAACAGTAACACTGGCAGTTGTTCAGGTAAGTAATTAGGTAAATGATTCCATTATGGAAGAGATGCAGAAACCAGAAACCCACTGAGGTACAACTAACCAAACATCAGGGAACATGCATGAGAGCAACGAACACGCCCAAAACGTGTGCCATTGCATCTTGCCATAACAATCATAGACTCTGAAAATGACAACTACTGCCAGTGCGCTGGATACATGGGGTAACCCAACAATGGAAATACTGCAGGATTCCACATGCATATACTGTGATAGCAAGGCATGTGGTGCAATGAAATTCATAATGCATGCACAGAGTGGCCATTGACATGCTGTAGTAAATGGCAATATATACACAATGCACTGGCACTGACACCTTTGACCTTTCTCTTTGCAGGTGACTATATAAACCCCCAGCTGCTGTGGCTCATGACACTTGTGCGGGATCCACAGATTCCACAGGAGTTGGCCTACAATCACGGACACAGCAGGACCAGGCTTTGTATTGAGAAGCCCTTTGGCCTCCTGAAGGCCAATTTTCCGCTGCCTGGAGCATACAGGAGGGTCACTCATGTATGGGCCTCATAAGGTTGGTAGAAATCTGCTGGTGTGTGCCATGCTGCACAATGTGTGCCTCAGGATCAATGGCCCTCTACCCCTGATGTGGACATGCCACCCCCTGAGGAGGCGATACACTCCCTGTGGCTGAAGCAGTTGCACAGAGTGGCCAGGATGAGGTCAGAGCAGGATAAATGGTTCATCAGTAACTCATGGACACTTTTTTTCTGATTCTGAGCACATTTCTTTCAACATGCACCACTGCACTTATCGCCCAGACCTTACACACTATCAAACACCATGACCTTGGTTTCTCTCAAACACCACTAGCTGTACACAGGCCATCATTGCGTTTCAAACCATGAAATTTCACAAGATTGATTAGTCACTGCACCTATCATGCATAAAGAAAACAAGCAAATGGCAATCAAAGTTGTTGACATAGAACTACAGTCATGGCGCACGTGGATAGATTGTGACGTCTGGTGAGGCATTGTCCTCAGAGGAATTTGTGTGCAATGGCCATGTCTCCAGAAAGGTGGGTAGATGGGTTTCTCGTGTATTGCTCCAGAACCCAATGGGTTACTTGCCCTGAATCTCCCACGAAGGACATGAGGGGTGGCTGGGTATCGTGCTTCATTGTACTGTAGGGTTGATTTAGTGCATACACACTATCTGTAAAGATTTGCCATGCTCTCCACCTGGAAAAGCTTGAAAATATAGTCTGCGCTATACTAGCGGCAATTTATGAAGCATAGCCTGTCGTGAACCATTTGTTGCAGCTGCAAGAAATGACAGAAGATGACACTACCTGATTGTGTGCACATACAACAAAACTTGCTCCCTTGTTTGAAATTCTAAAGTACAAAGTGTGTTTTGACTTCGTGAGCATTTCTATCCGCGGGTACACATTAGTATCGCAATACCGGTCTGTCAAATCCTCCTGTACTTACCTTGAATTGCTGGAACAAGTGGAAGTAGTTGTGTGTGGTGTATTTTACGTGTGGTTATGAATTTATAGAAGTGAAGTGTTTTATGAACAGATGGTTTTAAATAAATGTACTTATATTTTTTTACCTGAAACCTTGAGTCAGTGTTTGCTTGAGTCACAGTAATTGTGGTCCTTTGTGTAATCTCTACGACTGCTCATTTACTCTTGAGGTAAGCCTGGCTGCTCTGCTACTGCTACCACTTTGACAGTGTAGTACAGGCTTGCACCAAAGGTGAACTTGTATTACCACTTGTAGTCTTAATTGTGTGTAGTGGTCCCTAAGGGCACTGCACAGGATTCTGCCTAACAGGGGGTACTTGTGAAGGGAAAGGTCTGGAGGGGAACTCACCAAATAAACAAAATGTTGAAGTGATGTTGCAAAGTACTTCGAAGAAGGGGCAGTCCAGCTCAAACTGCTTGGTTACATCCCTTCTGCACGAGGCCACAAGCATTCCAGACATGTTTCTGCCTCATTGGGCCTCATCAGTGAGGAGTAGCTTGGGTCTCTAGACCCAGCAGGCACAGGACCCACATCTGGGCATATCCGTCCCACTTGGGGTGACTATAGCAAAACAAAAGAGGTGATGGCTGGAAGGTTTAGAATTAACCTCTGGCATTGCTCTGGCCGACATTCCAGACCATAGTTCTTTGGCTGCCAAGACACTACAAAAGGGCAAAGACCATGAGTAACTGTGAGCAGCTTTCACAGTCATGACATAAAGTATGCACAGAGACTGAGAGTGTGACACCTTAAACAATCAGCGGGTTATACGAGTTGGTATAGCCCACTGATTGTCCACTACTAATTGTAAACACCAAACGTCAGGGTACTAATAAATCGTCAGGGTACTATTAAATAATACAATACTTTTCATGGACATTTGTAATGTTCTGTGAGACACACTGTGCCATATGACACTATTGGGTGTCTTGGCACGGTGTCTGATAAACATTTACCTTTTTATGTATCATAAATATGCATAAAAGAAAACTAACTGCACATCTACACTCTTTCCACAGTGTAGCACACCGCTCATGTGCTAAGGTTTTGCCATACCCAACATATCGTCTCATCTACTGTCTGGGATGCCAAATTCAGGATGATGCCTGATGCATGCTAATTAACTGTGCTCTGTTTTGAAGTTGATAGGATATGATATGATAAGTCATTTATAACACACCTGTATACAAGTGTTTCTAGGCACGACACACAAAGGGGGGGGAGACAGAGGGAGTACAAAACAAATGATCTTACTAGGCCTTGTGTCATTCATATCATGCAAGTGGAGACACCAAGTGCAGGGGGAGGGGGTAGCGCAAGGAAGAGGGAAGGGCAAAATGCCATCAGGGCAGCAATACTATAAAGATGAGCAACCAGGGAAGCGCAGCTCTGGGTAAGTGTAAGGAGGCAGGAGACTGTAGGGTGACTGTCACAGCCACAAAGAGTGTGGTGGGCCCGAGGCCAGTGCAAGGGACACTGGTCATTGAGGAGTCTGGTACACAGTGAGACTCAGAGGGTAGCCAGGCAACCAGTCATCTTAGTGGCCAGAAAGATCAGCAGGGTAGAGAGAGAGAGAAAGTGGAGGCAAAGGTCTGAGCTGCCTCCAGAACTTCAGATGATCTGGATCAGGTTTGAGAGGGGTAGGGAGGCCATTCCGGAGGGAAGCACCTGAAGAGGCGAGAGATTGAGCCACACTCTCTGATTGGAGAGGCAGCTGACCCTTAGAGAGCTGGAGGTGGCTGGAGGTGGCTGAGCGAAGGGCTCGGGAAGGAAGGTGCTTTGGAAGAGAGAGTTGGATGTAGTCTCGGCCCTGGCCCCTGAAAGCCTTGTGGACGATGCAGAGGGTCTTGAACTTGAACCTTGCAGCCAACGGGAGCAAGTGGAGGGATTTCAAGGTTAGAGAGATACAGTGCCTCGGGTTGAAGCCAAGGACAAGTCTTGCAGTCCTGTTCTGGATTAGTTGCAGAGGGCAGAGAGTAAAGGAAGGCGGAATGAGAAAGAGGATGAGAAAGAGGTTGTTGCAGTAGTCCAGCCTAGAGAGAACCAGGTCTCTGGAGACGGTGAGCTTCTGGGGAAAACTGAGAAAATGAAGAATACCTCTGAGGAGGTGCAGTTGACAGTGGACCTTCTTGGCAAGGTCGGTGATGTGCAGAGAGAAGGAGAGTGTGGAGTTGAAGATGACACCAAGTTTTTTTGCCTCACAGAAAGGCGAATGAAGAGGCCCCAAGGAGGGAGGCCAGAGTAAAAGAGGAAAAGCGGGAGCATGGGTCCTAATGAGAAGGATCTCAGTCTTACTGGCATTAAGGCACAGATTGTTGGAGGTGCACCAATCCTGAATAATTGATAGGCAGTCAGGAATGAACAAGAGAGGAGAGGAGGCTGAGGGGAGCCTGAAAGAGAGCTGAATTGTACGCACATTACACTCAAAGTTAGATGAGAAGGTAGAGATCAGGTGGGCCAAAAGAGCTAAGTAGACATTGAAGAGCCAGGGTGAGTATCTAGTGCCCTGGGGGACAACCCCTGAGGAGAGATAGGCGGTGGAGAGAAAAGGCCTGTGTTGGACCTCGGCAGGTCGATACAGGAGGAAGGAGGTCAACCACTCCAGCCTGATCCATGATGCCATGTTCTCACAGTATCAATTGATCAGGATGGTGTACTAGTATGTGCATCAGATTCAGAGCAATAGTAGTAGACGTTTGAATTCTCAACTTTAAAAAGGGTGCTCCCTCAGAAATTTGGGTTGAACCACTTTGACCTCCCTGAGAAATTTGGTTTGAATCTCTTTTACCTTTTTTAAAAATATGTTATATATACCCCCTGTATACCAATTCTGCATGAGTACAAGAACGAGAATGGCAGAGCAGCAGGGCACACCCAAGGCAAGTAGCTGCAATCAAGGAAGGTTAAGGAGGAGTAAGTTGTTGAAGAGAGCCCTTTAACCTGCTCTCAAGTGGTGTGTGACAAAAAAGTTGTTGCATACTATTTTGCATTGATAAACTGTTCTTTACAATATTGTTTTAAGGGTGCTAATAGTGATACTTACATTGTTATAATCACATTTAGAAACACGCTATTTTACAGGGGGAGGATACAACTCAGAGTTCCTGCAGCTTTTTGGTTTTCAAGCAAAGGTTCTTACCTGTGCTCTTTAACAAAAGCAATTTAAAAGAACATTTCCAAGGCATTGTTGAATTCTCAACTCTGACTTTATATATAGATATATATTACAGGACATGCGGTAGCGGCCCTGTAGTTATGGTTAAGTTGCTAAACCAATAGGAAGAGCACATTTTGGGTGGCTTATAACTTCGCCCCCCTGAACAAATCCTCACGAAACTTTGCAAAAGAAGGATATGGCCATGTCAGATTGATCCTGTGAAACTTGGTGAGGTTTCGTCAAAGGGGGGCAAAGTTATATGGGGTCCCAGAATGTGTGGTTTTTCCCATAAACACAATGGAAAAAATGTTTTGCTCACGCCTGCTGCCCAAACTGCCGGATGAATTTTCACCACGTTTGTGGCAGGAGCGGCGGCTTGTCCCAAACGCGTGCTTTTGTAATTTTGGCTTATAACTTCGCACCCATGAACAAATCCTCATGAAACTTTGCAAAAGAAGGATATGGCCATGTCAGATTGATCCTGCAAAGCTTGGTGAGGTTTCGTCAAAGGGGGGCAAAGTTATATGGGGTCCCAGAATGTTTGGTTTTTCCCATAAACACAATGGAAAACATGTTTTGCTCACGCCTGCTGCCCAAACAGCCAGATAGATTTTCACCATGTTTGTGGTAGGAGAGGCGGCTTGTCCCAAACGCGTGCTTTTGTAATTTTGGTGTAAATCAGTCCAGTAGTTCTTTTTAAAAAGTAGGTACAAAAAATGAGTTTTATATGGGTTCTGTCTGCGGACGGGCATCCAACTGACCCAGAGGGTAGTGTGAGGTCCGCAGACATCGGACGTGCCCGCTGATTGGTCAATAATAAATGTGAGGTGCTTCAGATTTTTGGAAACACCCTGTATAGGCCCTCCCCCCGTGTAACACGTGCAATACCAATAAATGAGACACACCCCAATGGGGAATGAAAATAAGAGAACAGGCTGTGAGAGTTAAGTTTTGTTTATGTAAAATTGGCATCCAGAGAACTCTGCTGCCCGAGAGCGCTTTGGCAAAAATTACAATTACATGACAATATAAAGTGAAACAGCTTCGTAGATGACGCAACTAACATAGGGTACTAGACCAGCAGAGGATTGGATGGACAATATAGATAGATATATTCGAGTAGGCATTACTTTGTCTGGATTGGTTGCCCAGTTGGCGGGAAGGTGAACATCACGTGGTCCCTCCCGCTGCTAGCGTCCAGGAGGAGTCAGGGTCAGGTCTCGGTGTGGTAGGGCGATTCCTAACTATGCTAAAGTGAGATACTACCATTAGACATGCACTAAATAATGGTCACTACATTTCCTTTCAGTATATCAACGTAGATCTATAAATCATGCACATATAACCGCAGCATTATTCATTGGGACTTATATGAAGTACCGGGCTTAGGGTCCTGGTCAGTAAGATAACATTGGCTGTGGGATGGGTCCAGGTGCATCAAAGAGGCTATAAGACATTCTGACATTTGTTAGTTCTAGGGCGCAATATACTGTGACAGAGGTCTGGTGTTCGTTGGGGGCACACTGGGTTCGGATTCACAGTGGGGTCATGAGTCTGGTACATCAAGAGAATACCTTGCAGGGACACAGGGCTGTAGCGGCAGTAATTTTCCAACAGCGGGGGTAAGAGGGCACTGGCAGGTTTATGGAGATGGATGAGCTACAAGGCATGGTTCGAGCCAGTTCACACATAGGACAATGATCTCAGAGGAAGAGTGAGATGTTACATTGGTTTATTTGTTGCAGTTATCTCTGGCTCATTCATGAGAACAGAGCTGCAAAGCTTTCAGGCACAGTGAGAAAAGGTGGGGGCCATGAGCGCGGTGTGTGCGGCGCCGCAGAGTGGAGAAAAGTCTTTTCGCATTATCGCAGTGAGGCCTAGTCCAAAGATAGAGTCGAGGGTACACAAAATGGACACCAAGTGTCCTGCACAATAACCTCACCTCTGCCACTGACAATGAAACTGCTAGTGGGCATGAGAGCGTATAGAACCACCCCCAATTTTGTACAAGCAAGTGGCTTACATCGTGCTGAATGTATGAGGGGTGCCTAAACGACCCCTCACTCCCACAAAACCAACCATGCTGGATTCGCGGACAGCGCCCGCTGTCCTCCAACATCGCAGTAAAAACATATTAAAAAACACAACAATGCACCTATCAAACTAATTAAACTATCTCTGGATGGTGAGGGGTGATGAGGATGGGATGGCATATGGCCTTAAAAAAGGCAAAAAACAGGCGTTTTTCTTCCCCGATGTCCGCAAACATCTTAGATGTTTAAGGGTATCTATGCTTCTTTGTGCATGTCAGAGTCGGTGAAAAGCAGTTTTTGGATGGCTTATAACATTGTCATCACTCAATGAAACTGCATGAAATTTTGGAATTTAATTCTAGACCTGATTCTGAATTGTTTTGAAAAGTGTCGTCTCAAAATATTGTAAAGGCTTATAAATGTGGTGCTATTTGACAAATCTGCACAAAGGTTTGCAAAATGATTTTATATCTAGATGTAAATGTTCTTGCAAAGTTTGGTGGGACTTTGTCAAGAGGGGGCTAAATTACAGGGGGTCTCAACATTTTTAGATGTCTTATAACATTGTTGATGTTTGACGAATGTGGACAAACATTTTCAGAAAGATTAGAAACACAACCTTGAATGTTTGTGCTAAGTCTGAATGGATTTTGTCAAGCGGTGGCTAAATTATATGACTATGTATGTACTTTTTGACACTTTTGAAAAAAAACATGCAGATTTCCAGCAAACACGTGTAAGGAGCATTGGCAAGGACTTGAAAGCATGGTTTTGCAAATCTATCCGTGGTTTTTTTGACAAGTGTCATAATGTAGGAAAGAAAATAGTGATATACATTTGGTGACTGAGGTATAGCCTGTGGCTATGGGCAATGGGAACGTTTTTTGAAATTGGGATAGGTTTGAAAGGGAAAATAATTTGCTTGCGGTAATATGGTCATAGGTTTCTCTCTTTGCCTTCTGCAGGCTGCCGTGGAAAGGGAAGAGAAGCTGTGTACGGAGCCCCGCCTTCCCCGTCCATGGTGGCCATCTTGGAAAAGGAATTTCCTTCCTACAGTGGGAAGCTGTACGCGTCCCGGTGTAGGAAATAAAATCCTTTTTTTTAACACCCCGGGTTAGTGCTTTGGCAACCAGGGGTGCTAATGGCCTTCATCCCTCATTGCAGGGTCTGGAACATGGGATAACGGTCCGGAGCCCTCGTTATCCGCCCTCACTTCGCTTTGGCCGATAACTTTGGCTGGCAGGCCGTTATCCCCTGCTCCAGTCCCTGGAATAGTGCAAAATGCTAATGGGAATGTTCGAAAATCGTATTGAGTCTATGTACATTACAGAGAAATGTAAAGTAGATAGACTCCATGAGATTTTTAGTTTTTAGTTCAGTAAAAGGTGGTTCCTAAAGGAACCGTATTTGTTGTTTTTTCTGAAATGTGCAGAGAGGTTAGAACATAAGGTGAGGAGGGAAAGGAGGGAAGAGGCACCAATCACTAATATGGAAGGGCAGATGGACAGGGGACGATGTTGCACGTGTGTTAAATGTAAGGTAAGGGACAGTGTTTCTCATGCTCCTTGATTACAGCTTCAAAAGCACTTCGAAATTGCTCCCCGCTGCAGAGTGGTGTGTTGCAGTATATAAAGAGGACTGTTGTATTCAAAATATATGGAACAATAGCCTCTTCTATTGCTTGCAATGTAGCTTGTGGGATTTTGTGTCCCACAGAAGTAGGCTGTTTGGTTACAGCACTGGTTGAGGAATTTGAGGTGGAGAAAGACAGCCTACTACTTGCTAAGAAAGGAAAAGCCTTTCTGAGAGCATTTCAGTGGTTGAATTGCGTGTGGTGGCACATGGAGGTGGTGCTGTAGGAGTACTGTCGAGGTAGTCCGCAAATGTGTACAACGTTGCACTCAGTGCATTACACTTTGATGGCTTTATCCTTTCGTACATTCCCAACAATGGTAAAGAACTGCCAGACCCATGATTCACTCTTGGTGCTAGAGGTAGACACTTCCTCTACCTCATCTTCTTGATTCTCTTCATTGTCTTTCGAAGTAGTGCACTTTTTATGTTGCATGGGTCTTGCAGCTGGTGGTGGTGCTGGCCCTTTGAGAAGGAGGGATGGCAATAGCTGATGCCATTTTTAAGATGAACAGCAGTTTTGGTAATATTCTTCCAAGTATGTGCTGTGTAGTAGATTGTTAATGGATAATGAGTAAGAATAGGTGTAGGAGTTGTGCAAGGGGAACATTTTGATCTTGGAAGTTCCTAGATCAGTAGAAAATGTGATGTCATCTTTGATGTCCTGGGTGTTAGTCTTAGCAGTATACAGTGGTGGCGGAGGTTATGGTTGCTTAGCTTACCATAACTGGCACATTTCAGAGGTTTTTCGGTTTTACTTGTAGCCATAACGTACCTTTAATTGAATTTCATAGGTTTTTATTAGTGCAACTTATCCATAACATTCTTTTAACGTTTATTTAGTGAATTTAGTTAAATTCTCTTTAGTTTGAATTAGTGCAACTTAACCATAACGTCCCTTTAACAATGTTTTTTTCAGTGAATATATATATATATATATATATATATATATATATATATATATATATATATATATATATAAATGAATGTAATATATATAAATGTATCAGCGAAGAAAAAGAGGAAACAAACCGCACTCCCCGCAGGTCAACAGACATCTCCAAAGCAAAAAAAAAAAATGGGAAACTCACATCATAGTTTATTAATATATAAAAAAAACAACAAAGGATAGCAACAGACAAACAGAGGCAGAACGCCACGGGGCAAGTCCTGCAACACCACGCGTTTTGCGCTGCACTGAGCGCTTGATCATGTATGGGGAACTGGACTGACACACCATATAAAACATAATGGGCCTCATTCCGAGTACGGCGCTAACCAATGGCGCTATTAACGCCTTGGTTGACGCCGTACCCGGACCGGCAGCGCCTTGGTGGATGGCGGAATTACCGCCCCATTCCAAGGTTGGCGGGGCGGTAATTCCCCAATCCCCATTTACCCTTCCCCATTCCCATTCTTGCCCCATAGGGCATAATAGGAGTGGGGAAGGCGTTAATTACGCCACCGTAAATTACTGTGGCGTAATTAACATCAAGGTCCCTTAGCGCCATGGATTTTAACACCTGCTAAAAGCAGGTGTTAAAACCTCCATGGCGCAAAGGGAACTCGGAGTATGGCGGTAAGGGATTACTGCCACCGCTCTCGTTAGCGGTGGCCGCTATCCCTTACCGCCATACTCGGAATGAGGCCCAATGTGTAGTCCTTCTACTTTTGCGTCCACTCTCACATCAAGCTGTTTCACAGTGTGGTATGTGTGGCAGCCATCTTGGAACAGACTGAACCAGACAGTCTGTCTATCATGGTCACATACAAGTAACCACAAAATTAGCAGAAAAATTGTGTGCAAAGTCAACACAGTTTATTAGTAATTAATTTCAACCACAATAGGGCAGGATTAAGGTAAAAAAGAATGTCCAAGATTAAATATAAAGATGCTGCTCACAAAGAGCACACTGATCACAAAGCATATAAATATATTTGTAAATCAGTGGCATGAATACGCCCATAGTGGTACTATGACTAACAAAGCAGGTGACATAGAGTGGACAGCACAGTACGGGCATGCGGGCACAGCACAGTATTATAGCAAACATATAATACATTATATAAAGTGCAAATGCAATCAGGGTTGACAACTTCAAGAATAAAGTTCGACCACAGTGGCAAGTATAGCAGCATATCAACAGAGCCTATGACCATAACGACTTCAGCACTGGGTCGGAGTAAAGTACTCATATATCCATGATACATTAGATAAAGTGCAAATGCAATCAAGGTTGGCAGCTCCAAGAATAAAGTGCAACCACAGTGGCAAATATAGCAGCATATCAACAGGGCCTTTGATCATAACAACCTAGGCAACATAAACGTACAAATGCATTCAGATTTGATAAAAACTCAGATATAAAATACAAACACAATAGCATGGATAGCGTCATATCAGCTAAACTAGGGAACAGAGCGTATTAGCGGGTAAAGGTGCACATACACACAAACCTATTAAAATGATGGCTGTAAAATACAAGCATGAAGGCGAGATTAATAATAAATCAGAAATTCTAAGGCCCATGAAGAGATCCATATACTTAGGTAACCCCTGATCTTCAATCAAAACAGAACAATAATTAGTAATGCAGCTATAGCACTGTAACACCCTGAAAATAATTTGCCCACGTCAACCACTGATATAAGAGAATTATAGTAAGATAAACAAAGAGTAGGAAGCAAAGGACTACAGAAACAAGGTCAGAAAGAATTCTGACAAAAAGCAACAAAGATAGGTGACAGTTCCCCATATAGTCGTGGACAAAAACAGCCAAGAATTAAACAAATAAGCCAAAAGAAAGCAAAATTTAAGGCATTATAATTCAGGCCCAGACCAAGGCCACTCCTCCTGCCGGTGGGGCGTAAGCATACAAGTAGGAGGAGAATGAAGACTAGAGTAAAAAGTGATGAAAGCAACACAAATAATTTAGGTACCCAAAAACGTATGTAACTCCTCATCCACATTGTGGCCATTGGGATGCTTTGTGTCTAAATCCAGGATAAACCTTGTTTCCAATTGTCTCAGTTTCAGGACACGATCTCCACCTTGCTGGTGGATAGGAACATGTGCCAACGCAAGGAACGTTAATAGGTGAAAGTCATTCTCATGTTCCTGCTTAAAAAGCTTAGCCATCGGGTACACAGGATCAGAATTTTGAATAGCTCTGAGGTGCTGTAAAATTCTTAATTTAAGTTTACATGTCGTACTCCCGATGTACCATTTCATGCAGGGACATGAGAGGACATAGACAGCAAACGTGGTGTCACAATTTATTGAATACCTAATCACCTGATTAAGTTTAGTGACAGGATGTATGAATGATTTCAACACGGTAGCATGTGTACAAGCTTTACATTTTGAACATTTGGTGAATCCTATCGGTGAACCAGAGAGCCAATTCGTCTTACGGGGGCACTTGTCCATGGGAGGCTGGAAGCTAGAAACTAGCCTGTCTCTCAGTGATGGTACTCATTTATAGGTCATGGTGGGACGCTTAAGATAGCATTGGGCATAAATCATTGTCCAAAGTGAGAATGCACCAATGTCTCTCAATAATTTTGCGAACATCATTTGAAGCATTGTCAAAAGAAATAATAAGTCTAGGTCCATCGTTTTTAAGTATTTTGTCATTCTTGATGCCATACAGAGGTTTATCTCTAGACAATCCACGTGCCCTCATATAAACCATTTCAATAGTTCTTTTGTCATATCCCTGTTTCAAAAAGTCATCCGCTGCCAAAGCACAATGATGATCAAATCGTGCAATATCAGTGCAGTTCCTACGGAAACAAATGAATTCACCATAAGGAATACTTTTTTTGCACGTAGGTGGATGGCAGCTGTTAGCATGCAAGGGCAGGCCTGTATATGAGGGTTTTTTGTGTAATGCTGTATGAATTCCTGGCATATCAAGCATCACAACTACATCCAGGTAAATCATTTCAGTACAACTGTGGCATTCTGTGAACCTTAGGTTAACCTTATTGTTATTAATGCTCTTCACAAATGATTGTCAGTCACTTTCCGTGCCCTTCCAAATTATAAAAACGTCATCAATGTACCACCACCAGGAGATGATTTGTTTGGGAAAATTGTACAAAAGCAAATCGGACAAGAAGGTTGCCTCCCACCATCCCATCATTAAGTTGGCATACGATGGGGCAAAGATACTCCCCATAGCAGAACCCCTGACTTGCCGGAAGAAAGAAAGAACCTTCAAATAAAAACACATTATTGGTCAAACCAAACAATAACATAACCAAAATCATATAACTATGACCCAAATGATTTAGTGATTGAGTGATTGAGTGTCCAAAAAATATTTGCATGCTCCCATTCCCACGTTGTGGTCAATAGAGGTGTACAGATAAACAACATCAAGAGTTGCCAAAATGCCAAAATGAGCCCATCCTCCCACAGTGATGTGTCGTAGAAAATCCTTGGTATCCGGTAAATAAGAAGGCAGAACTGAAACAAATGGAAATAAAGTTTCATCAATAAATTGTGTCAAGTGCTCTAATAGTGAACCACACAAAGTAACTATAGGCCTGCCGAGGGGATGAATAAGAGATTCATGTGTCTTTGGGTAGAAAGTAAATGTTGGGTATAGTGTAGCATGAGGGAATGAGAAATCTGACCAGATCATCCTCAATTAGACCTTTATTTGCCCACTTGGCACATAGAAATGTGAGTTCGGACTGTATTTCCTTAAATGGGTTTTTGGATAACTCAGTATAACACAGATGATCCCGCAGTTGATGATTGGCTTCGGCCACATAGCTGGCCCTATCTTGGATCACAATGTTTGAGCCTTTAGCGGCCAATGTGATGGCAATATTAAATAGATTATGTCATTCACCAATGGCCAAGCGTTGTGGAGCAGTGAGATTCTGTTCAATGTTTATGTTTTTTTCTGTAATTTTCTCAGATCACTGACACAGAGGTCATAAAGGCCTCAATACAGCACCCCACATGAAACTGTGGATTAAATCTTGATTTGTTTTTTAGCCTGGTGCGCACATCCCAATTAGGATCAATATTGAAATCGGTGGGATCAAAGTGAGAAGAATCAAACTGGTCATCATCAAGACAGGCCAACTCCACTAACGAGGGAATATCAGAGATGAGGAGATCAGTTCGACCAGTCCGTGGTGTGGAAGGCTTAGCTGTTATGGGATTGATTGAAAAAACCTTTTTCAGTTTGATTTTACAAAGAAATTTATCAAGGTCAAGGCGTGCCTGCACGTGATTGAAAGTCAAAGTAGGGAAAAAGTTGAGACCTAATGATGGGGGCGAAAGTTGGGGCCTTGTTAGGACATGGGATGACAAATTGATAATTTGACAAAGCTTCATGGCGTCGGTTTTTAATGTTTGACTCCAGAGCGCATTAATCTGCTCTGTTGTTGCACCTTTGAACCGTTTCCCACGTCGGCCTCGGCAGGTTGTCTTCCTGTCTGTGGTTTCTGCCCTCTTCCTTTTCCCTTGCCGCAATCTCTGACTCGTTTTTGGTTCTTCCCATCTTGGCACAGCAATCGCATTTCGTCAGAAAAATTGAGCCTCACTGTAGGTTCATCATTTTCAGAAGCTGAAATGTCTGATTGTGACGAAACGGCGCCCAGGTCTCCAGGTTTGGTTAATGCCAGCTGTATCATGGGATTTTTGCGCAGGGAGTCAAATCGTCTGGCAAAGGTGAAAACTCGTCCTGTCTCATAGTCTAATTTGTACCTGATAAATTTCCTGTGCTTACGCTGTTTGATTTCTTCTTCGTAAGCAAGTAGACCCTCATCTATTTTGATCCTTAGTTGTTTACCTTCCTCTGTACTCGAGACCTTGATTAGTTCAGCCTCTGCTTTTTCCAAATCTTGGAGTGCCACCACTAGGTCTAATTTGGCATACTTAACCAAAATAGTTAGAAATTGTGCAGAACATCCTATACTTGCTTCTCCCCATTCTTGAAGCATAAGTGCCTCGAAGGATGGTGTTGTCATTATGCGTAGGCCACGGGGTACACGGCCAATGTCCAAATAGTTCTGTAATGAATGGTCTTCCGACCATGTTGAAATTTCCTTTTTCCGAAGTTTTTCAATCTCTTTTAGCACAGTCACCTCCTTGCTGATGTTGAGATCACTTTTTTTGGCCCCACTAGTAGGCAAAGTGACTGGTATCTCCTGTTGTTCACTAAAAAAGGTCCTTGGCCTGAAGTAGCCAGGCTGCCACCCAGGTGTCCTGCATGTTATAAATGTTGCTATCCCTAACATAAAAATAATATAAAATTGCAGTGGCGTGACACGGCGTGCCAGCCTATCGCCAAAAGCAAAATAGAATAGCAACGAGAGAAAAGAACTGGTGCAGAATAGAATGCAAAGCTCAATACCATCAAATAGAACCCAAGACAGAGACATATATATATATATATGTATATATATATATATATATATATATATATATATATATATATATATATATATATATATATATATATATATATATATATATTGCAGCCATGCAGTTATGGTTAGTTATGGTTAAGTTGTTAAAACCCATAGGAATAGCACTTTTTGCGCTGCTTATAACTTCACTCCCCCTGGATGAATCCTCACCAAATAAAGTACATGGCCGACTCTGGACTATTCTACAAAGTTTGGTGAGGCTTGGTCGGGGGGGCGCAAAGTTATAGGAGGGTTCCCAACATTTCTTTTTTTCCCACAGACTGAATGGAGAAAACATTTCTGTCACTCCTAGCGCCGAAAGTGCTGGACGGATTTTCACCAAATTTGCAGTAGGAGCAGCGCCTTGGTCCCGAAAGCATTTTTTAAAACAACCAAAAAGCAGGTCTCAAAACATTAGTGAATATGTATGTCCGCTCCGTGGGCACACTTCCCTGTTCGCTCCACGGACGGGACACCGACTAGCTAATCAGCTTGCGTCATGTCCACGGATATGTGACGTGGTCGCTGATTGGCTGGGATGAAGCTTGAGGTGCGTCAGATTTTTGGAAACGGCCGCCATCTTGGATTTGCAGACAGGGGCCAGTGTCCTTGGACATCGCGGTAAAAACATATTAAAAAACACAACATTGCACTTGTCAAACTTAGCAAATAATCTCTGGGGAGCCGAGGGGTGATGATGATGGGATGGAATATGGCTGCAAGAAGAAAAAAAACAGGTGTTTTTGCCGCAAAAGTCCGCAAACAGTCCTGTCAAGTTCAGGGACACTTCAGATGTTTGGGGGCAGTTTTTGGATGGCTTATAACTTTGGCGCCACTTAATGAAAATGCATGTAATTGTGCAATTATATTCCTGACCTGATCACGAATGATTTTTCAAAGTTTGGTGGGATTCTGTCAGGAGGGGGCAAAACTAGAGGGGTGCTCCCAAAATATTGTAAAAGCTTGTAAATGTGGTGCCATTTGACAAATCTACACACAGGTTTGAAAAAAGATTATAGATCTAGATATAAATGTTTTCGTAAAGTCTGAATGGATTTTGTCAAGTGGGGGCTAGGTTATCTTTAAACCTTTGTTAAAGGGACATTATGGTTACAAGTAAAACCGAAAAACCCCTGAAATTCTCCAGTTGTGGTAAGCTAAGCAAATATAACTCACGCCACCACGTGAACTGCAAGGCTAACACCCAGGACATCAAAGATGACATTTCAAATGTCATTGATGACGTTACTGATGACATCACATGTGAAATAAATTTTGATGAAAAGTCCCTACAAGGAGTTGTGTTTATATTGTTGGTAACAAGATGTCAGGGGGGATCAGGAGACCTATCATGAACTACTTAATTTATTAAAGAATGTACTCATCAAGAATCATTGTATTGGAGTGTTGTTGTTAATACAGAAGCCTAATCATACATAAACATAGGCAATGACTGCAGTATGCACCATAGAAGTACACTATTGTAATTTTGGATAGTACAATAATGAATGCAACATGCAATAACTGGCTAACAATTGAAGACTTAGAACACTTGTGCTGGTACAAACAATACATATGAAGAACCACAATGCATATAAATCAGAGTCACATACAGGGAAACTAAAGTAAGGAAGAAAGAAACAGCATAATCAGAAAATGTTAATGACATTAAAGATTATCTTCATGTATACAAATGAATTGCATGTTTGAGGCCTGCTCATTACCCCATGTATATGCACCATGTGCTGAGACCAAACCTTAAGGAAAGCACTGAAAGAAAGTATGACAAGGTTAACGGCTAGATATATAGCATCTTTTTTCAATTTTAATATTCTGACTGTCAGTGAACAAAACCACCTGGCCTATATATTTCAGTGAACAAAAACAAGTGGCCGATATATGTGATGTCATCAGTGATGTCATCAATGACATTTGTGATGTCATCTTTGATGTCCTGGGTGTTAGTCTTAGCAGTGCACAGTGGTGGCGCGAGTTATGGTTGCTTAGCTTACTATAACTGGCGAATTTCAGTTTTTTTTTCGGTTTTACCTGTAACCATAACGTCCCTTTAACAAAGGCTTTTCATTTAATATATATGTACACATGCCATTGCTAAGAAATCCTTTGTGCATCCCATCACACAAACACAGCAAATGATACGTCATTCTATTAACTGTGATACCACCATCGTTGTTTATGTACTTTCTTGTCCTTGTTTGAGTTGGTATGTTGGCAGTACTACCTGTAAATTGAAACTCAGAATTCTGCAACATTTCAGAGCCATTAAGAATTCTGATCCGACATACCCCATGGCTAAACATTTTAAATCTGAACATAACAATGATGTGAAAATGTTAACGTTTTCGCTGTGGCACATGTACCCCCTCATCCCAGGGGTGGTGATCGAATTCTGAGGCTGAGACAACTTGAAACCAGATTTGTTTTGGATCTTGACACCAAATTTCCTAGGGGTCATAATGTGGACGAGGAGCTTTATACTTTTTTGGGTACCTAATTATGTGCCTAAGTCTACTTATTGTCTTCCCTGCCATTTTTGCCTTTTTTTCCTTCACTGGGGTTATCTTGTTTTCTTGGTAGGACACTCTCTCAACATTACATTTCCTGTTTCACTTTTTGTTGGATTCATGCAGGTATTTATTGATTCATTTTTTCCACACTTTCTACAATTTTCGTTTTTCTTTACCTGCCTGTCTTAGCTGATTATTTTGCATTATAGGGGGAATGTTCTATTAACCATGTCTAGTTTATCCTGGTGGCCTACATGTAGTCTCTTTTCCTATATATCTGTGTCTTTCATTTCTCTCCTCGCCATTGTTCATTTTTTCCACAATGTTATGACTTTGCTGGTCCAGCCGGCTGTGTGGCCTGGATTTGTCATGCTGCTTTCAGCCTTTGGCTTTGTGTGCTTTTACATCATGGTCTATTATTACTGTATACACATTTGCACTTTAATGGAATAGCTGCTATCTTTTGCATTTTGCACAGTCCATAATGCTAATGCACTTGCACTTTATAACATCTTCAATTTTGAAGTTGGTTAGGCACTTTGTTGTCTTGCTGCTCGTTTTGCTCATTTGCACTGTACAACTGATATCTCATGATTTAGCTGCTATTCTTGCTGTTAGTCACTGATCACGACCTCAGCGGTAACCCTTAAACCTGGCGGTAGTTCTATTACCGCCGGATTTAAGGGTCCGCCGAAGCCCTGATTGGCTGGGGGGAAATCCGCCGAAAATTTGCGCTCTTACCGCCGGCGGGAAATCCGCCAGCGGTAAGAGCGCACATTTTCCCCATTGAGCCCAATGGGGAATGCGGCATTCCCGAATGGGCTCAATGGGGAATGGGGACTTCCAAGTCCGCCCAACTCGTGATCCCGCACTATTAGCGCCAGGGCCTATGGTGGTCGCGCTAATAGCCCCCGCGCTAATAGCATTAGCGTTACCGCCGAGGTTGTGATCAGGCCTATTGTGTCCTGCTACTCGTTCTGCTCATTTGCACTGATCAACTGACATCTCAGGGTCTAGTTGTTATTCTCACTGTTTGCACATTTTATCTTGCCTTTTGCACTGCTATGCTGACATTTTTTAACATTTTGGTCTAGTCCCACTGTTTTTGACTCAATTTTACATCTAATTTCGGCTGACCTCTTTTTGCAATTCTGCTGTATTTTTACTTGAGTGTTGGGAATAACATGTTTTATTTACTTACTACATGAGGTTGATTGTACATTTGCATTAGGTTAATTCCAATGTTGTTTTTTTTATTCTGAGTGTGGTTATTATACTATCTGTGCCATGTGGTCATTACACTGCTATTTAATGCACTGTGCATTTATTTCCAGCAAGGCACCTATATAAATATTCCTATATGTATAAGGTTTTGACTGTATATTGGGACTATTATGTTCCACATAATGTTTTACATTTTGGTCAGTGGCACTTTCTACCTACTGATCACTGACAGAGCTTTTGGAAATGCACTGTGCTTCCATTTCTCTGTTTTTGCCTGCATACACACTCCCTTCCAACATGGCCGCGCTTGTTTCCTCATGTGTTGTAAGCAGCTGCTGCCATAGACATGGTTAAGGGACTGCTTGCTCGTTGTGTATTTACCACTGCCTAATCCACTTCCCCTTACGTGATCAAGCGCTCAGTATAGCGCGAAACGCGTTGTTTGCAGGCTGCTACACCTAGGCCTCCTGCTGTTGTTTTGTCTTTTATGTGCTGCACTGTTTTGTGCATTTGTTCTTTGCATGATGCATTTTTTTCTCAAAACTTTATAAAAACATTAAAGACATCAGTAATTCTTCTACTGTGTCTGTTGTGTTTTTTCCGACCCCATATTGAACCTGGCATTTGTTTTCGTGCCTGCGGGAGTGCGATTTGCCTTTTCCTCCTTTTCTGCAATATATATATATATATATATACATATATATATATATATATATAGTGGAATGTGTGACTTGGCTCAAATGCACTTTCCGATTTTCCCATTTCAGGTTAAAGTTTCTTTCAAACCTTTTTAAACTCACCATAACTTTCTTGGTGTTGTGAAAACATGGCCAAATGCTCCAACCACAAAGCTGTCAGGACTATACTTCACTGATGATCCCTAAAAAGGGTGAAACCGGGTATGTAGTTGTCTTTGCAGCCTTGCAAATGTCTGTCTTGGGTTGATTAAGCTATGGATAAAGTAGCACTACCTTCTTAGACAAAGGCAATTTCCTGGAGAAAAAGGTTTGCGTTTGAGTTCATTTGCATACTCATGATGCCTTGCTGTTGTGGCTCAGAACCGGAGGTGAACTTCAAGCGAGATGGCTTCTAGGTGGCATTGTGGAACGTGTGACTTGGCTCAAATGGACTTTCCTATTTTCACATCTCAGGTGAAAGGTTTTTTTCCAAACCTTTTTAAACCCACCATTCAGTGAAAAAACATTGTTAAAGGGACATTATGGTGATCAATGACATTTGTGATGTCCTCTTCGATGTCCTAGGTATTAGTCTTAGTAGTGTAGGGTGGTGGCACGAGTTATGGTTGCTTAGCTTACCATAACTGGTGCATTTATGGGGGTTTTCGGTTTTACTTGTAACCATAACGTCCCTTTAACAAGTTTTTGTATTGAATAATAGGTTTTTATTAGTGCAACTTAAACATAATGTCTACACAACAAAGTTTTTTCTGTGAATTCCATAGGTTTTTATGGGTGAAAATGTTTCATGATGTTACATCACTGTATATACGTTTTTTTTATTATTATTATTTTTTACAGTTTATTACAAACTTTTACCAATCATCGCAGAAATCCTTCAATCATCATACTTATACAATTAGCAATTTCTCCAAAACGTTGTTATTGTGTACAATATTTCATCGAAATCTCATAAACAAATCTCAATGTTTGTCACTTGAGAACTTTGTCAAATATGCCAGAGTTAGGCAGTCAAGTTGTTCGTGAGCATATGGGTCTTCGAATGTGATCTTATTGTTTCAGTCTCTTGCCAATCATGTGTCCATACGATTTTCTTCACGTTTGAAGGATTATTAGTCAGGGTCTCTTTTGAAGTTCCCAAATCGAGTAAGATATCAAGGCATCTTTTCGACCATAAATCTAAAGATCAATCAGGCTAACTTCCCGATTCAGCCACCAAAAGCTCAAATTGAATGGGGAAGATGGTTTAATTTTGTTGAAGAGTTGTAGAGTCGTCCACTTTACTCTTGGATATAAAGAAAGTAGCCCCATTTCAGGACAGATAATGGCTATAGGACCTGCATTTGGTAAGTGCAGGACAGCTCGCCAAAATGTCCCCTCCAGTCGATCCCATGTATACCATGGGAGGCTAAGGCAAGACACTGCCCCATACGTTAAGGTGAGGACAACTTTTTGACTATAAAAACGCACAATAGGGAGAATATTTGCATCCTATAAGCTTTGCCTGCACAGATAATTGGATTACTTTCCTGTCCGAATGTTCCTTCCAGGGTGCCTCATTTGCACTTGCGCTAATCATTGATCCAAGATATTTAATGGTAGGAACTGGATGCAGACGACAATTCTTTTAAACCCAAGCAAGGTTTTTAGATTTCTGCTATATAAGTTATTAATAATTCCTTTTTTAACTGAAAGAACTGTAAACCTCCTTTAGCAAACATGTTTTTTGCAACAGATACTGAGGTGTGTCGTTATCAGCAGCGCATGCTGGGGATGCAGGTCACTGTTGAATTGCCTGGGGCATGACGCTCGCCCATGACCCCAGCCCCACCAAACCACCCCTGTTATCCACTGCACATTCCCTGCATCCTAGTTCAGTGTCCACTATACCCACATAATGTAACCGATGGCCAGTGCTCATGGCTTGCATGGCTAGTCACCACAATCCTTGGCTATGGGCTTCGGCCATGCCGCATACCCCAATTGGCAAATCAGGGTAGACATTTGTCCTTTCCAAGGGCCAGGCCCACTGCCCAGGCATCAAGGTTATATCATATTTATTGTACTTACTTTTTGACACTTTAAAAAAAGTAAAACACAGGACAGATTTGTAAAAGCATGCCTTCAGGTCCTTGCTGATGCTCCTCACATAAGTTTGCTGCATTCCTGTTAAGCACTTCTGGCTGCAGCTGCAAGCAGAATATTTTTTCCCATTTAAGCCAAAAGCTTTGTCCATGCCGCAAGCCCCAATAAGTAAATCAGAGTAGGTATTTGTCCTTGCCGAGGTCCAAGCCCACTGTCCATGCACCAAAGTTATATCAATATTTTTTGTGCTTACAGTTGGACACTTTGGAAAAATAAAACACAAGACAGATTTGCAAAAGCATGCTTTCCGGTCCTTTCTCATGCTCCTCGCGGCGGTTTGTTGAAATCACGTCCAGCACTTCAGGCTGTAGCCGCACGCAGAATATTTTCTCCCATTATAACCTAGGAATTTGGCCATGGTGTATGCCCCAATAAGCAAATCAGAGTACACACTTTTCTTTGCTCAGGGCCAGGCCCATTGACTAGGCCCCAAAGTTATATCATATTTTTTTGTAATTACATTTTGACACTTTAGAAAAAATAAAAAACATGACAGATTTGCAAAACCATGCTTCGAGGTCTTTGCTGATGTTCCTCGTGAATGTTTGCTGCAATCCTGTCCAGCATTTGGGCTGTAACCATGAGAAAAACTTCACCACATAACTGGCCCCTGGTGGCCATGCCCACTTTGACCCCATCGCTGGTCCCTTGTGGTCATGGCCAGTAGCCAGACTATCTGGGTCATTGCTTTTATCTATGACTCAAACAATCTGACCACTGCCCATGGTCAAAGGCTATACCTTAGTCATCAAAGTTATATTTACTATGTTATGTACCTAAATGATGACACTTTTCAAAAAATAAAATGCAGACACATTTGCAAAACCATTCTTTCAGGTCCTTGCAATGCTTCTTGCCCGAGTTTGCTGTAAATCCATCCATGTTTCAATTTTGAAAAGTGTCAAAATATATACGTACATAAAATAATCATATAACATAGCCACTGCTTGACTAAATCCATTCAGACTTTGCACAAACATTCAAGGTTGGGTCTATAATCTTTCTTAAATCTTTTCTGCACATTCGTCAAATGGCAACAAGGTTATAAGCCATCTAAAAATGTTGAGACCGCTCACCCCTCTAATTTAATTTTGTCCCCTCTTGACAAAATCCCACCAAACTTTGCAAATCTGGGTCTAAATTCTTTTTGCAAAGTTTTGTGCAGATTCTTCAAACGACACCAAATTTAAAAGCCTTTCAAATATTTTGAACACACCCTCTAAGTTTGCTCCCTCTTGCAGAACCATTCAGGGTCAGGTTCAACATGATGTTGCAAATTTTCATGCAGTTTCATTCAGCTGCGCCAAAGTTATAAGCCATCCAAAAACTGATTTTCAAACCTGTAATGAAGAAATAGGCATAGATGTCCCCGAACATATTCAGATGTTCGCGAACATCACAGTACTGGAGTTGAAAAGCCAACAATTTTTGGGGCTTTTTAAGGCCATATCCCAACCCACCCTAATAAACCCTAACCTCTCCAGAAATTGTTTCATTAGTTTGACAATTGCAATTTTGTGTTTTCAATATATTTTAACCTCGCTGTCTGAGAATTCAACATAGCAAGCATTTTCAAAAATCTGACACTCTTCACGCTTTTCACCATCCAATCAGCAGGCTTGACCGATGTCCTCAGACATTACGGCGACCCCTGGACAAATCGGAGGTCGTCCGCGGACCGACAGGGAAGTAAGTCCGTGGACCTAACCCAGATATCACTACTTTATTTTTACCTATTTTTCAGTCATTTAAAAAAATAATACTGGACGGATTTACAAAAGCACGCTTTTGGGACCAAGCCACTGCTCCTGCCGCAAATTTGGTGAAAATACGTCCAGCGGTTTGGGCTGTAGGCATGAGCAACATTTTGTTTCCATTCATCTATGGAAAACCCATACATTTTGGGAGCCCCTATAACTTTGCCCCTCTTGCACGAAATCTCACCAATCTTTGCAGAATCAATCTGGTGGGGCCATATGCATTTTTCACAAAGATGCGTGAGGATTTACATGGCTGGGTGAAGGCACTGCATCACTTCATCTGGCAGGTCCCCAAGTGCTCAGTTGGTAGAGACCTTGTTGGATGACGCCACAGCACTCCTGTTTCCCTTCTGATAGATTGTGGGGATGAGATTCCCGGGGCACGCAGATTTCTGCAAATCAGAACATTCCATTGTTTAGCTCATGCCAAGTAGCATCAAATAAGCATCTACCATGTGTACTAAATGCATATGTCTGAGGCAGGATCTGAGCTGTCTTGCTGGTCTGAACTCACTTTCACCACGTTATCCTTGTGGGAGATCTGTTTATATACCTACACACTTTCGTGCATGCAGACGTTAATATCACTATCATTGCAAACTATTGTGGTGGAACTTTGATCACCCTCGACATCACATACCCTCTTTTTGGGGATATTAGCATCTCTGGCATCACACCAATACAATGTGACGGGATTAGTATCTATGGCAACACACAACATCCCAATGTCGCAGAATCATCACCATTATCTGTTTATAGAGCCATGAAATAAGTTGTATAATCACAGCCTTATTTGAGGGGCGTCTGTCTTTGGCTGACTCAGCCATATTTGAATTATCACATTATTCCAAGAGTTTACTTGACATGTCTGCAACGTATACATTGCTCTACATTCCTAGATCACCTCAATGTACACAACGCTGGCAGAAGAAATACAAACAGTTCCATTCCATGTGATTTTGACCCTCCTCCTGTTTTTATGGTTATTCATGTTGGTCTCATCCAGTCCTTTTCCCAAACTCTGACTAACTGCATGCTCTGTTTTGGGGGATCACACAGAAAAGTGGCAGGCGTTTGGGGTCCTGTTCTAGCTTTTATCGCGGCCTATCCTTATCTTTGGGGTTGGAAGGGGATGGGGCTGGGTGACTGTGGACTTTGTACTATGACTGGTTTTCAATGGACTTTGGCGCTAACAAATTGGCCATGGTCTCTGCATGAGTGCAGAGTTTACATAGTACATAGAGATCACGTGAATTCCAAGCTTCCCCTTTTCATTCAGTGCTGCCATAGCCAGCTTCCTTACAGGCTCTCCCACCACTAATGACCTTGCCACACGACAGCTGCTGACACGTGTCGCCATAGCAACGATCATAACCTTCCCTCTGTGGCAAGTGCAACTGGTATTGGTACAAAACCTTGAATCCAAACCCAGTGAATCCCATAATGCGACGGGATTAGTATCTATGGTAACACACAACCAACCCAATGTCGCAGAACCATCACTATTATCAGTTTATAGAGCCATGAAATAAGATATATAATCTCAGCCTCCAATCTTAGGCATTCATTATTACACACCACCCATCTGTGATCTAAGATTCTAAAACATTGCTGTCAAAGGTTTATTATCACAATGATCACACAATATTGATGTGAGGCAAATTACTTTAATTACAAACTAGTTTGTGTGGGAACTTTGAAACTGCCATCATATACATCTTTCTGGCCATGGGCTGTTATCGTTGCCATCAGATACTGTCTCTTTGGGAACTTTACCATGCCTTTCATCACACACCACCTCTGTGGGGACTTTAACATCCACATCACATGCAATCTCTTTTGGGTCTTTGCTAGTCCCATCATCACACGCCACCTATGTGGGGATTTAAAGATTACCATTATTTTACACAATCCCTTTGAGGATGTTAACATCCCTATTATTTGTAAACCCTCACCACCTATGTGGGGACTTTAAAACTACCATCATCTCACTTCACCTCACTGGGACATTCACATTTGCAGTGTGGCACACCAACTCTGTGGGTACTTTCACACCATCTTCAATAAGCACGATTTCCATTGGGAACTTTAAAATGACCATCCTCCACACCATCTGTACGGGTATGTGCACATCTCCCTCGTCTCACACTAATACTGTGGAGATATTGACAACTGTTTGATTTCTAATCTCAGCATCCTCTGGCGTGTACCATTAAACAACAGCCCTCTGAGAACTCCATCATAATCCTACAACCTTTCTGCAAAAAAGGTTTAACACCACTATAACCAGACATTGCTGATGGGGAGAACATTGCTATAACAACACACTTGAGTGTGTGGGGACTTTGACACAACCACTACCAAAGAACATCTCTGTGGGCACTTTGCCACTACCATGTGTATGTATCATCTCTGTGGGGCATTACCATCAATGTGTAAGGTGTCTCTCACTAGGGTATCTGAAAAGTGGGGTGTGCAGCAACCTGTAGGGGTCCTGAGCATGGGATAGTTACAACTAACTGAACACGTGTGCGAAATGATAACCCAGGGAGTGATGAGTGGCCCTCCTATGATGACCATTGTCCACCCTCAGAGGGAATAGTAGGCTCTGAGCAGTGAATGCCCTCTTCGATGGGATTAGTTGGCCCTGGTGGCAAACTTTGATTAATGTGCACCATGGGTCAATAAATAGTCATATACTTTCTTCAGTTGACCAATTTGACAGCCTTCTTTATATGAAAGAAACTATGCAAATAAAACATTGGTATATGAATTAGCACATACCATCCACGGATCATCAGTGAGCAGGTCAATTCACTTTTGGTAAATAAATAATTAAACATTAACAAGAGCATCACTTGTAAGCCAGTCAGTTCATATTTGGTACATAAATAGTTGACTATCATAAATTGGGTCACCTGAGAGTGAGTCAATTCACCCCTGGTAAATAAATAATAAAATATTAACACTTGGATCACTGGTAAGCCAGTAAGTTTAGATTTGGTACATAAATAGTTGACATCCCTTCCAGCAACAGAGAGCCTGGTTGCCCTCTCTGGTTCCCTGGGAGCTTCCCTTCTACCAGCGACACCGGGACACGTGTGGCTCGTAGAAGGTGTATCGTATTAGGTGATTTCAACTTAGGCCTCCTTGACCCTAACGATGCATCGGCCAAAGATGCCAATAGTTTACTACTCAATCTAGGTTTCACACAACGTGTCACAGCACCTACTCACTCTAAAAACAGAATCCTAGATTGGATTGCTGACCTTAATTGTGACGTGAAGGTCAATTCCAACCTACCATGTGCCTGGACGGATCATCATCTTATCACCTTTAGCATCCCCACTAAAACCTCCCAATCCACCCCTAACATTGCACCTGCCACACTCACCAGGAACAAGCGTAACATAACTTGCGCCAAACTTATCCCACTTATCCTCCCTGCCCTCAATGACCTTGCTTCAGCTTGCTTGGACCCTACTGTCTTGGTAGACTCTTACAATCAGACTATATTAAAAGCATTGTATCTCATCGCTCCAGCCAAACTACGTAAACCCAAACCCCAGGCTCACCTTAATTCCTGGTTCACACCTCAGTTGAGAACCCTACGCAAGGAAAAAAGGACCCTTGAAACTCGCTGGAGAAGCCATCCAACTGAATCCAACAAAGTAAGCATGGCATTGGTGACGCTAAACTATAAAGAAGCCATACTGTCTGCTAAAAAGAGACATATAATAAACATAATGAACTTGCCCAATCCAATACTAAGGAGCTCTTCAAAATCCTAAAGGAATTGGAATCCCCTGGCCCTCTTCCAGACACCTGTTCCAAAGAAACCACTTGGGGCACTACCATCCAAGAGGCTCTCCTGGGTAAAATTACCATGCTCCAAACTAAAATTAATGGTAAAACAACAGCCTGCACTCATTTATATCACAGCTTGTTCCTCAGGCTAACCACAAATCCAATACTGTATCCTTGCAACCATTCTGCTTCTCACCTCTCTCCACCTCTGAAGTTGAATGCATCATTAACAGCCTTAAGCCCTCTAATTGTCAGGGAGACTCCTGCCCTGCCACCATTATCAAGGAGGCCTCGCACAGCGTGGCGCCTTTCATCATCACATCATAAACTCCTCCTTCAGGACGGGGATCGTCCCGCATAACCTCAAGGATGCCTGGGCTATTCCTCTTCTGAAAAAAAACAACCTTGGATGCTAACATTCCTACCAATTACAGGCCAATCACCACGGTGCAATTTCTCTTAAAAATTCTTGATCGAGCGGCATATCTGCCGATCCAAGATTACCTTGAAACCAATAACCTCCTGGTCTAAGGCAATCGGGCTTCCACCCTCACCACGGCACTGAAACTGCGCTGCTAGACTTAAAAATGCAAATAGAAGACCTAAAAGACAAGGGAAAATTGGCGCTCCTACTCTTATTAGACCTTTCCGCAGCATTCGACCTAGTCAATCATCAAATCCTCTGCCACCAACTCAAAACTCAAAACTGCAGCCAACTTCTCTGAGAAAGCTAAAGCCTGGATTGCCTCCTTCCTGGATAACAGATCCATGAGGGTCTCACCTAACGCCACTGCAGAACCTTCCCCTGTCACATGTGGAGTCCCCCAAGGATCATGTGTGTCTCCGACACTTTACAATGTCTTCACAAAACCTCTATTTGACATACTGGACCGCATGGGCGTCATATACACTAATTACGCTGACGACACCCAAATACTTATTCCCATTACAGGCGATTACAAAATGGACTCCTTAGCTATCAGCGCCATTTACCAAGTCATCCAGGCTTGGATGGCGCAGCACGAACTGCGTTTAAACGACGAGAAAACTGAGCTCCTCATCCTAGGCTCCCCCCATAAACTCAGCAAACTTGACTCCTCATTCAAGTTCTTTACCATCGATGGTAACTCCATCAAAGTGGCCAAGGATACTAAGACACTAGGTATGTACCTTGATTCCACCCTCTCCTTAACTAGACAAACCAATGCAGTTGTTTCAGCTGCATTCTACACATGTAAGCTCATCACAGCCTGCCCCCACTCCTGTCACCAGTCAAATGTACTACCCTAGCCAAAACCTTGGTCTTATCCAAAATTGACTACTGCAATGCCCTCTATCTAGGCACCAACCAATGCAATATCATAAAACTCCAAATTATCCAAAATAATGCTATCAGAGCGGCCCTTAACATCCCTAGGACCTCACACATTTCAGAACACAGACGAAACCTCCATTGGCTTTCAGTTACCCAAAGAATCTCCTTTAAAGCTCTGACAATTACACACAAAAGTATCGCGAACCAAGCTCCCAGCTACCTCTCCAACAGGTTCTCATTCAGCTGCGAGACCTCTCAGAAGCACACACGCTAATTGCCTTGTCATCCCATGCTTCAACCTCCAAAAATCTAGAGGTCATAGTTTCCCAGTCCTTGCGGCTAAGCTGTGGAACACTCTACCCAACCTACTCAGAGCTGAACCTTCATTCCCTGCCTTCAAGTGCAAGGCCAAAGTTTGGCTGTCCACCTTTGACTAGGCATGACTGACTGGAACATTCATGTCAGCATCATAGGCCGTTTGTTTTGCATTATATCTTGACTTTATATTTAGCTCAGCCTGTGTAAACTGCACACCCTCATTTATGTATCATGTATATTCTGTATAGTTGAATGTAAATATTGTGCCTGTACCATGTATATCTTGTATATTTTAAGGTAAATATTGTGTCTGTACGTAACCTGCCTGTAACCAAATAAGGCGCCCGGTTGCCCTCAGGCCTTGTGTGCTATACAAATAAACAAAATACAAATACAAAATACCTTTTATAAAACTCTTCCCTGCCCTCCAGTCGCTGAACTGCGGGGGCCTCCTGACAGGAATAAAGGCCAAAACACCTCAGCCACATGCACGCTCCACCCGTTGGCAGAGCATACCAAGTCCCCTGGAAGCTTCTCCTCTAAACACTGCTACGGAAAGCGAGAAAGTGCTTTGTAAAGCACAAAAATGAAACCAGGACCCATTTACACACGGAACCATATGAAATGCTGGTTTACATATTCAATACCATTCCTGCGAGGACTTTGACAACACCATTATTGGGCATCATCTCTTTGGGGACTTGAACATTACCAGATCACACACCATCTATTTGGGGACTTTACCATTCCTGTCGTCACACACCATCTATGTGTAGACTTTTAAACTACCATCCTCACACACTATTTACGTGGGGACTTTCACATTAGGAGCAATACACACCATCATTGTGGGGACTTTTACACTATCACCACTAGACACACTTTTTGTTGGAACTTAATTACTATCATCGCACATCATGGCTGTGAGAACTTTATAACTACTGTGTTCACAACCCATCCCTGCTTTAGAATGAATGGAAATCCACGTCTCTGGGAGGCCTTTTACAATATTATCACCAAACCAAATCTCTGTGGGGACTTTATTATCCCTTTCATTCCACACCGTCTCTCTGGGGGACCTTTACATTAGCAGCATCACACAGCATGTATGTAGGGACGTTAACCGTACTGTGGTATTCCAGACCATTCCAAGTAAACAGTAGCATATTTATTTCTGCTTCCTTTTAAGTGAGGCAGTGCAGTTTAGTGGCAAAAGTGGTGAGCGTTAGATCACGAAACCTGAGCTCTAATCTCAGATTCACAGCTTAACCACACATTGTGCTCCTGGGCCAAGCATTCAACTCTCTGTGGCTCAGCTCTCCCATATGCCATAAATATTGCATGTAATAAAAGGCAATAATTGGATGCCTGCAAGTGAATATGCAATATCACAGATATTTTGGGGATGCAACGTCTGGCTGCTGTGGACCACTGAAATGTACACAGTTATTCAGGCAGAGTGTGGAATGTGTGCTATAGTGCACAACAAGAATATCACCATTTTCAGATGGACATATTCACTCCAAAATGAGAATAATGAAACAAGTCCCAACAAGATCGTCACTACATGTTCAGTTCCTCGTGATGGGAGTGCTGTGCACATGATTACACACACATCAGCGTTTATGCAAATGTGAAGTTAGATCTTGTATCATTGTTTTTCTGGAAGATAATTTCATGTCTGTTATGAACACATTTAAAAAAAGAAACTATTAGCCCCCAAAAAACTGGGGGAATCGGCGTGCGTGCACGTGTGTGTGGGATTGTGAGTATATTTTCGTCAGTGTGCATTTGGTGATCTTCATTTGTTTTGGGTGGTACACACTTCTTTCTTTTGGCACTGGCCATTCAAGTAATGTGGTACGGAGGGTGAGGTTTCTACAGGAGCATGGGTTTGAGTTTGGCCGTTGCATTCGTTGCTTGCACGTGGCATTCCATGCCTTACTCACACATTCTCATGTGGAATGGATCATTTTCCACCAGGCATTCATTACCTTGTGCAAACCGGACAAGGATGTGTGTCTGATGTGTGTGGAGTTGTGTTGCTGTGCAGTGTATTCTTTGTTCAGTATGTATTGCGTGTTGTTATTGATTGCATGAATTGCGCAGTTTAGCCATTCATTGCTATGCACGTGTTTCATGTTAGCTCTGCTGTTTGCAGATGGGGGGAGGGGTGCATTCAGCGGTATGGACTGAATTGTGTTTGTCCCTCGGCAACTATTGAATATGCTTAGAAATGTGGTCAGCAAAACGTGAATATCTGAAGTTCGGCTGCTGGGATTTTCAGAATTTCAGCAGCCAAAAGTCAAGGTGTGTGCCAGAAATCTTGAAAATAGAAGTGGACTATTTTCAGATATTTTGGGCTAAACGGTGCTATGCAAAAACATAAGAAAATAAAACGGTTATTTCAGCAATGTGTTGAACATGAAAACGTAGATAAACGTCTCCAAATGTGGCATAATTGTTCAGATTTGACCAGATCAATACCTTGGTATCTTGGATGGGAACTAGAGTTCCAGAGGAGAGCAGTTTGGAATTTTCCTAAGTTGTATAACTTTAACTACAGAGTCGTGACCACAACTCTCCAATACTTACTAGGAATCCAAGGCTATTTTATTTTAGCATTTATAGCAGCGCCCAAGACCCTCAGGTATCAGGGTGCTAGATACAGTAAGTGCAAAGTGAGCAGGTAAAGTAATAGACAACGCATAATGGTTACAGCATGCAGAGCGGAGATTGAGAGAAAAAGACAGACTGGCAAAGCCTCACCTCGTGGTGCGGGGGGAGGTGGCTACATCAAGCATGCGGCAACAGGTGGACAACATGTGACATTGATGAGGGTGTACCGTTTGGAAAACCTCACCTCTTGATGCGGGGGGGGGCTACATCAAGGGTGCAGTTACAGGTGGGCATAATGTGACATTGATGAGGGTGTACCGTTTGGAAAACCTCACCTCTTGATGCGGGGGGCTACATCAAGAGTGCAGTTACAGGTTAATAGAGGACAACAGCGCACTGCTGGGAGGCGTCAATCCAGTGGTTACAGGTAGATTAAATGCGAGACACAGCACAGGGCTGCGAAAAACCTCAATCCAGTGGTTACAGGTGGGTTTGTGTCTTTTCTTACCTACTGTATTGACGTCACGTACCTTGGCGGTCCTGACCTTCACATCCTCATCTCCTATAAAATCAAAGGTTAATCATTCCTTAGCAGCGGCCTATAAAGCTGCCCTTGGAGCAGCCTATAAATCTGTCCTTGTGCCAAAGTCCCTGAGCGTTCAAATAAAGGTAGGGAGCCACTGAAGGAAGCGCTGCAGTTCTGAGGGGAGCACGGAACTCATCTCTTCACTTCTGGGCTTTGGTGGCCGGGTACTTCCTGCCGGAGGGCGAGATCTAGGCGACGCTCCTTTTCAGAAGGGTCTAGATTTGCTTTGGCCTTGTATGCATTTCCGGTCCATCAGGTGAGTGTGGTTGGTATTATGGTAAGACATAAAGCCAGGGAGGACATTGCGCCCGCATTTGACCCCTTATTTCTGACTTGCCAGCTGTGGCTGAATTAAGCTCTTTTTGGATGTTTTTAAGTTACATGCAGTAAGAGAGAGGATGTTACAGGATAACTTATGCAGAGTGATGACACGACATCGTTCAGGTGTGGAGCCTCGGAAGTTTACTGAAACACACTGACGGTGTTTTTATTTCGCTTGAGCGCCTTCATTAGTCCGTCCATTAACTCTTTGTGGGCAGATTGCGACTTTTTCTAAGGCAGTCACTATTTTGGCTCCCATTTGGCTCCAGGGTGGAAATATGACAGGCAGGGGGATTCTACCTGTCTTTTTATGCAACTACTGACTTGCATTTCATTTTTGCTACAGCAGTCATTCGCAAAGGGTTAAGCCTGCAAGTTTTTTGAGTGGCCCCCAAAATGTACTGCAATGGAATTTCACTACTTCCTCCCACAAAATGTAACCCCAAACTCTGCTTGTCAGTGAATGCATATATTCTCCGCTCAGGGAAACATGTCTTCTCTGACCAGGAGCACGTTCCCCACAAAGCGTGCAGGGATGGGTGCTAGTATTTCTGTGTGGGTCAAAGAAACACGAGACAATCGCATTTTTTTCTCAAAGCATTGCTTTTGTAATACACACACACGTGTGTGTGTGTGTGTGTGTGTGTGTGTGTGTGTATGTGTATGTGTGTCTCTCTCTCCAAAGGACAAGAATCCAAATGACTTAACTCATGACCCTGACTTAATCTTCCCCAACCCATGGGCGGTGGGAGGACACCCCAACAACCCATGCCACCATACAGCCAGTCCGCAGAGGAAACCTAGTAATCCGGGGCAGCGAAGATGTTTGCCTCATACATACCACTAGAGTAACACAGAGGACTCCATGACATGCCTGCTAATTAGGTGGACTGACTGCAGTAGCAGGCACACAGGATGGTCGTGGAGTCGAGCGCAGAGACGCAGAGAGAAAGAGATAAGAAAAACAAGCGAAGGTAACTTTAATACCTGAATTTTTGGCATACACTTCCCATACACAAATGCACACAACCACATCTCTGCACAGTAATCCGCACATTGCAACAACAGACCAACAGCATCACACCCCAGCACAACAGCACATGGGAAGCCACACCAACCAGAAAACCGTACTCAAGCTCAGCAAACCGAACTATAGCTGGCAACAGGACATCACAACTCTCCCTTTTCTATTCCCACGACACCTTACTAACCACCCACTCTGACACCGTCCTTATCAGATCCGCCAGAGCGCCTGGGGACCACTCCGGTGGTGACGGTGCATGGTACAGATACCTTTTAACATTAACATCTACAGTCTATACACATTCCAGGCACTCCATGCGGAGTAGGTGTGCACGAGTGGGGAAAGCCTGGGTTGCGACGAGAGGAGATAAAAAAAACAAAATTTTGTATGAACTCATTTTTTTGTAAATTCTACAATAATTAAAAAACTGGAATTTTACATTACTGGAAAAACCCTAAAACCTGGGCTCTTAGGCATCTATGAAATGTAAAATATGGTTTCCAAATGTAATCTCTTCTTTAGAATGTCTTTTTATTTGAACTGTTTAATGTATTGATTATTAAAGTAACAGTGATGCGAAAGCGCATAACAGATACGCTATCAACAATAGGAAATGATTGAACAAAGTGGGATATCAGTAATAATGCAGAGTTTACAATGTCCCCAAATAATATCCATTCATTTTCACGTTACTGCACTTTGGCGCAGCCTGGACAGAGATTTCCTTAAAATACACGGTAGCGCACAGGCCTGGAACGTTTAGCCTCCATAAGTGTTCGACTACAACTCCCGTCAGCCCCGGTCGGCATAGTTAAAGGTGGAGTGTCCAAAACAACAGGAGAGCTGCAGGTTGCAGACCGCTGCCTCAGCACAACATCGCAGGCTGGAAACATTGCCTGAATACCAAATCCTGACTGTATATGAGATTACCAACAGTATTGCACAATTATTTCAACAATATGGCAAGTAAGGAAAGGCCCTTTTAAACATTCTGAAGGATCGCCCTTCCCCTGCACAGCCACGAGGTGGTCTGTCACTGGTGGCCATATTTGAGGGGCGTCTGTCTTTGGCTGACTCAGCCATATTTGAATTATCACATTATTCCGAGAGTTTACTTGACATTTCTGCAACTTGTACATTGCTCTACATTCCTAGATCACCTCAATGTACACAACGCTGGCAGAAGAAATACAAACAGTTCCATTCCATGTGATTTTGACCCTCCTCCTGTTTTTATGGTTATTCATGTTGGTCTCATCCAGTCCTTTTCCCAAACTCTGACTGACTGCATGCTCTGTTTTGGGGGATCACACAGAAAAGTGGCAGGCGTTTGGGGTCCTGTTCTAGCTTTTATCGCGGCCTATCCTTCTCTTTGGGTTGGAAGGGGACGGGACTGGGTGACTGTGGACTTTGTACTATGACTGGTTTTCAATATACTTTGGCGCTAACAAATTGGCCAAGGTCTCTGCATGAGTGCAGAGTTTACATAGTACATAGAGATCACGTGAATTCCAAGCTTCCCCTTTTCATTCAGTGCTGCCATAGCCAGCTTCCTTACAGGCTCTCCCACCACTAATGACCTTGCCACACTACAGCTGCTAACACGTGTCGCCATAGCAACGATCATAACCTTCCCTCTGTGGCAAGTGCAACTGGTATTGGTACAAAACCTTGAATCCAAACCCAGTGAATCCCATAATATGACGGGATTAGTATCTATGGTAACACACAACCATCCCAATGTCGCAGAACCATCACTATTATCAGTTTATAGAGCCATGAAATAAGATATATAATCTCAGCCTCCATTCTTAGGCATTCATTATTACACACCACCCATCTGTGATCTAAAATTCTAAAACGTTGCTGTCAAAGGTTTATTATCACAATGATCACATAATATTGATGTGAGGCAAATTACTTTAATTACAAACTAGTTTGTGTGGGAACTTTGAAACTGCCATCATATACATCTTTCTGGTGGTGGGTTTTTATCGTTGCCATCAGATACCGTCTCTTTGGGAACTTTACCATGCCTTTCTTCACACACCACCTCTGTGGGGACTTTAACATCCACATCACATGCAATCTCTTTTGGGTCTTTGCTAGTCCCATCATCACACGCCACCTATGTGGGGCTTTAAAGATTACCATTATTTTACACAATCCCTTTGAGGATGTTAACATCCCTATTATTTGTTAACCCTCACCACCTATGTGGGGACTTTAAAACTACCATCATCTCACTTCACCTCTGAAGTGGGAGAATGGAAGAACAGGCTCCCACCCTTCCCCTCTCGCGCTTGGCCTAGAGGATCACGGCCTAGACACCCGCCACGAGAGGAGTTTGCCTATCTACCAGACGATCAAATACCCTGGTACAGGAACATACGGATGTGCCCACCTACCTGCCCAGCAGCCCGCCCTGCCCATGCCGACACCTGTGGCATGGATCAACTCGACTAAACCTACACGTCGTTAGAGATGCCATGACGACCTAGCCAACGGTCAGCACACCTGTGCAAACATGCACACCGGACACTCCCACACCAATCAACACGAAGAACATACTCAGTGCTATGACGTAGGTGACAGATATACCCACTGACGTGCATCTTTATTATTTTCCACATAGGCTCTCAAAATGCAGAAACGCAAGACGCATAATGAACTTATCTAAAAAGGCTTGCTCACGCTTCTTCTAAGAACCATGTACCATAATGAAGAATATAACGGAGACACGATACTGAGGATAGAGCAATATGATACCGTAACCTAAAGCGCTCTGCATCAAACGGTTCCACCTATGCACCAGGCCCAGGTAGGCCGCAAGCAAAAGCTTCCATGAACATTGAATGAGCAAGAGCTCGGTTGCTGACCCTGCAGAATGAGCCCGGCGAAAGCACACCGCCAAGGGAACGATGTTGCAATCTCGCACGCCGCAAGCCGACGCCAAGGTCACACCTGCAAGATAAACCAGGCACACAGTGGGAAAAACAATATTAATTGTGCTGAATTTTGCCTCAAACACGGTCCCACCTCACGTGACAAAGCCAAACCTGACAGGATGCCAAGCCCAGGAGGAAGGAGACGCCTGAATCCCACGTTTCAAGACACAGGCAGATACAATTAAAAGACTCATTGGACACATGCAGCAGTGAGAGTAGTCGACCTCCCAACATATGAATAAATCCTCACATTGTTTACACCTACCCATAGTAAAACATTGTTGCAAATGACAGGTGCACCGCGAGCTGGGAACAGCGATAGTCCCAGACTGGGAGGCTCGCGAGCGGACCAATCAGAACATGGGGCTCTTATCACTGACGCCATTAACATTGACCAATCCTCAGAGGTCTTCATGTAACAATTTTCATGTATCAAATTGAAGGGACAGCCCAAGTATATCACCTGACTAACCCTCAACCACTAACACCGTTCTCTATATGTATGCTATACTAACCCTACCACTCGAGTAACCAATCCAGAGTGGAAATAGGTTTTTTGCTAAACTTTCTAAGGTGACGCAAGTAGCGCGTCATACTAAGGTAAAAAGGGCCTGCGAGCCCCACGATTGTGTGTGTGTCAGGACGGACGCGTACGATCCTTGACCCATCCCTGCCGTTTTGTCTAATAAACAGCAGAGTCACCTTGCTTCTTGCGTGTGTCTCATACTCTATCTCTTTTGGGATATACGGGAGGAGTTGGGGCCTCCCTGCCTGGAGGTCTACGGACGGCCTGGCCGACCCCGGCAGAATTTCCCCCCGACACCTCACTGGGGCATTCACATTTGAAGTGTGGCACACCAACTCTGTGGGTACTTTGACACCATCTTCAATAAACACGATTTCCATTGGGAACTTTAAAATGACCATCCTCCACACCATCTGTACGGGTATGTGCACATCTCCCTCGTCTCACACTAACACTGTGCGGATATTGACAACTGTTTGACTTCTAATCTCAGCCTCCTCTCTCGTATACCATTAAACAACAGCCCTCCGAGAACTCCATCACAACCCTACAACCTTTCTGCAAAAAAAGTTTAACACCACTATAACCACACATTACCCATGGGGAGAAAATTGCTATTACAACACACTTGAGTGTGTGGGGACTTTGACACAACCACTACCAAAGAACATCTCTGTGGGCACTTTGCCACTACCATGTGTATGTATCGTCTCTGTGGGGCATTACCATCAATGTGTAAGGTCTCTCTCACTAGGGTATCTGAAAAGTGGGGTGTGCAGCAACCTGTAGGGGTCCTGAGCATGGGATAGTTACAACTAACTGAACACATGTGCGAAATGATAACCCAGGGGGTGATGAGTGGGCCCTCCTATGATGACCATTGTACACCCTCAGAGGGAATAGTAGGCTCTGAGGCAGTGAATGCCCTCTTCGATGGGATTAGTTGGCCCTGGTGGCAAACATTGATTAATGTGCACCATTGGTAAATAAATAGTCATATACTTATCTTCAGTTGACTAATTTGACAGCCTTCTTTATATGAAAGAAATTGTGCAAATAAAACATTGGTAAATGAATCAGTACATACCATCCACGGGTCATCAGTGAGCAGGTCAATTCACTTTTGGTAAATAAATAATTACACATTAACAACAGCATCACTTGTAAGCCAGTCAGTTCACATTTGGTACATAAATACTTGACATCCCTTCCAGCAACAGAGAGCCTGGTTGCAATCTCTGGTTCCCTGGGAGCTTCCCTTCTACGAGCCACACCGGGACACGTGTGGCTCGTAGAAGGTGTATCGTATTAGGTGATTTCAACTTAGGCCTCCTTGACCCTAACAATGCATCGGCCAAAGATGCCAATAGTTTACTACTCAATCTAGGTTTCACACAACGTGTCACAGCACCTACTCACTCTAAAGACAGAATCCTAGATTGGATTGCTGACCTTAATTGTGATGTGAAGGTCAATTCCAACCTACCATGTGCCTGGACGGATCATCATCGTATCACCTTTAGCATCCCCACTAAAACTTCCCAATCCACCCCTAACATTGCACCTGCCACACTCACCAGGAACAAGCGGAACATAACTTGCGCCAAACCTATCCCACTTATCCTCCCTGCCCTCAATGATCTTGCTTCCGCTTGCTCGGATCCTACTGTCTTGGTAGACTCTTACAATCAGACTATGTTAAAAGCATCGTAAACCCAAACCCCAGGCTCACCTTAATTCCTGGTTCACACCTCAGTTGAGAACCCTAGGCAAGGAAAAAAGAACCCTTGAAACTCGATGGAGAAGCCATCCGACTGAATCCAACAAAGTAAGCATGGCATTGGCGACGCTAAAGTATAAAGAAGCCATAATGTCTGCTAAAAAAGAGACATAAAATAAACGTATTGAACTTGCCCAATCCAATACTAAGGAGCTCCTCAAAATCCTAAAAGAATTGGAATCCCCTGCCCCTCTTCCAGACACCTGTTCCAAAGAAACCACTTGGGGCACTAACATCCAAGAGGCTCTCCTGGGTAAAATTACCATGCTCCAAACTAATATTAATGGTAAAAAAACAGCCTGCACTCATTTATATTACAGCTTGCTCCTCAGGCTAACCACAAATCCAATACTGTATCCTTGCAACCATTCTGCTTCTCACCTCTCTCCACCTCTGAAGTTGAACGCATCATTAACAGCCTTAAGTCCTCTAATTGTTAGGAGGACTCCTGCCCTGCCACCATTATCAAGGAGGCCTCGCACAACCTGGCGCCTTTCATCATCACACCATAAACTCCTCCTTCAGGACGGGGATCATCCCGGATAACCTCAAGGATGCCTGGGTTATTCCTCTTCTGAAAAAACCAACCTTGGACGCTAACATTCCTACCAATTACAGGCCAATCACCACAGTACCATTTCTCTTAAAAATTCTTGATCAAGTGGCATATCTGCCGATCCAAGATTACCTTGAAACCAATAACCTACTGGGTCTAAGACAATCAGGCTTCCGCCCTTGCCATGGCACTGAAACTGCGCTGCTAGACTTAAAAACGCAAATAGAAGACCTAAAAGACAAGGGAAAATTGGCGCTCCTACTCTTATTAGACCTTTCCGCAGCATTTGACCTAGTCAATCATCAAATCCTGTGCCACCACCTCAAAACTGCAGCCAACTTCTGTGAGAAAGCTAAAGCCTGGATTACCTCCTTCCTGGATAACAGATCCATGAGGGTCTTCTCACCTAGCGCCACTGCAGAACCTTCCCCTGTCACATGTGGAGTCCCCCAAGGATCATGTGTGTCCCTGACACTTTACAATGTCTTCACAAAACCTCTATTTGACATACTGGACAGCATGGGTGTCACATACACTAATTACGCTGATGACACCCAAATACTTATTCCCATTACAGGCAATTACAAAATGTACTCCTTAGCTATCAACGCCATTTACCAAGTCATCCAGGCTTGGATGGGGCAGCACGAACTGTGTTTAAACGATGAGAAAACTGAGCTCCTCATCCTAGGCTCACCCCATAAACTCAGAAAACTTGACTCCTCATTCAAGTTCTTTACCATCGATGGTAACTCCATCAAAGTGGCCAAGGATACTAAGACACTAAGTATGTACCTTGATTCCACCCTCTCCTTAACTAGACAAACCAATGCAGTTGTTTCAGCTGCATCCTACACATCTAAGCTCATCACAGCCTGCCCCCACTCCTGTCACCAGTCAACTGTACTAACCTAGCCAGGACCTTGGTCTTATCCAAAATCGACTACTGCAATGCCCTCTATTTAGGCACCAACCAATGCAATATCATAAAACTCCAAATTATCCAAAATAATGCTATCAGAGCGGCCCTTAACATCCCTAGGACCTCACACATTTCAGAACACAGACGAAACCTCCATTGGCTTTCAGTTACCCAAAGAATCTCCTTTAAAGCTCCGACAATTACACACAAAAGTATCGCGAACGAAGCTCCCAGCTACCTCTCCAACAGGTTCTCATTCAGCTGCGAGACCTCTCAGAAGCACACACGCTAATTGCCTTGTCATCCCACGCTTCAACCTCCAAAACTCTGGAGGTCATAGTTTCCCAGTCCTTGCGGCTAAGCTGTGGAGCACTCTACCCAACCTACTCAGAGCTGAACCTTCATTCCCTGCCTTCAAGCGCAAGGCCAAAGTTTGGCTGTCCACCTTTGACTAGGCATGACTGACTGGAACATTCATCTCAGCATCATAGGCCGTTTGTTTTGCATTATATCTTGACTTTATATTTAGCTCAGCCTGTGTAAACTGCACACCCTCATTTATGTATCATGTATATTCTGTATAGTTGAATGTAAATATTGTGCCTGTACCATGTATATCTTGTATATTTTAAGGTAAAATATTGTGTCTGTATGTAACCTGCCTGTAACTAAATAAGGCGCTCGGTTGCCCTCGGGCCTTGTGCACTATACAAATAAACAAAATACAAATACAAAATACCTTTTATAAAACTCTGCCCTGCCCTCCAGTCGCTGAACTGATGGGGCCTCCTGACAGGAATAAAGGCCAAAACACCTCAGCCACATGCACGCTCCACCCGTTGGCAGAGCATACCAAGTCCCCTGGAAGCTTCTCCTCTAAACACTGCTACGGAAAGCGAGAAAGGGCTTTGTAAAGCAAAAAAATGAAACCGGGACCCATTTACACACGGAACCATATGAAATGCTGGTTTACATATTCAATACCATTCCTGCGAGGACTTTGACAACACCATTATTGGGCATCATCTCTTTGGGGACTTGAACATTACCAGTATCACACACCATCTATTTGGGGACTTTACCATTCCTGTCGTCACACACCATCTATCTATGTGGAGACTTTTAAACTACCATCCTCACTTATTATTTACGTGGAGACTTTCACATTAGGAGCAATACACACCATCATTGTGGGGACTTTTACACTATCACCACTAGACACACTTTTTGTTGGAACTTAATTACTATCATCGCACATCATGTCCGTGAGAACTTTATAACTACTGTGTTCACAACCCATCCCTGCTTTTGAATGAATGGAAATCCACGTCTCTGGGAGGCCTTTTACAATATTATCACCAAACCAAATCTCTGTGGGACTTTATTATCCCTTTCATTCCACACCGTCTCTCTGGGGGACCTTTACATTAGCAGCATCACACAGCATGTATGTAGGGACGTTAACCGTACTGTGGTATTCCAGACCATTCCAAGTAAACAGTAGCATATTTATTTCTGCTTCCTTTTAAGTGAGGCAGTGCAGTTTCGTGGCAAAAGTGGTGAGCGTTAGATCACGAAACCTGAGCTCTAATCTCAGATTCACAGCTTAACCACACATTGTGCTCCTGGGCCAAGCATTCAACTCTCTGTGACACAGCTCTCCCATATGCCATAAATATTGCATGTAATAAAAGGCAATAATTGGATGCCTGCAAGTGAATATGCAATATCACAGATATTTTGGGGATGCAACGTCTGGCTGCTGTGGACCACTGAAATGTACACAGTTATTCATGCAGAGTGTGGAATGTGTGCTACAGTGCACAACAAGAATATCACCATTTTCAGATGGACATATTCACTCCAAAATGAGAATAATGAAATAAGTCCCAACAAGATCGTCACTACATGTTCAGTTCCCCGTGATGGGAGTGCTGTGCACATGATTACACACACATCAGCGTTTATGCAAATGTGAAGTTAGATCTTGTATCATTGTTTTTCTGGAAGATAATTTCATGTCTGTTATGAACACATTTAAAAAAAGAAACTATTAGCCCCCAAAAAACTGGGGGAATCGGCGTGCGTGCACGTGTGTGTGTGCATGTGGGTGTGTGTGTGGTGTGTATGTGTGGGATTGTGAGTATATTTTCGTCAGTGTGCATTTGGTGATCTTCATTTGTTTTGGGTGGTACACACCACCTTTCTTTTGGCACTGGCCATTCAAGTGACGTGGTTCGGAGGGCGAGGTTTCCACAGGAGCGTGGGTCTGAGATCGGCCATTACATAATTTGCTTGCATGTGTCATTCCATTCCTTGCTCACACATTCTCGTGCGGAATGGATCATTTTCCACCAGGCATTCATTACCCTGTGCAAACCGGACAAGGATGTGTGTCTGATGTGTGTGTGGAGTTGTGTTGCTGTGCAGTGTGTTCTTTGTTCAGTATGTATTGCGTGTTGTTATTGATTGCATGAATTGCGCAGTTTAGCCATTCATTGCTATGCACTTGTTTCATGTTAGCTCTGCTGTTTGCAGATGGGGGGGAGGGGTGCATTCAGCGGTATGGACTGAATTGTGTTTGTCCCTCGGCAACTATTGAATATGCTTAGAAATGTGGTCAGCAAAACGTGAATAGCTGAAGTTCGGCTGCTGGGATTTTCAGAATTTCAGCAGCCAAAAGTCAAGGTGTGTGCCAGAAATCTTGAAAATAGAAGTGGACTATTTTCAGATATTTTGGGCTAAACGGTGCTATGCAAAAACATAACAAAATAAAACGGTTATTTGAGCAATGTGTTGAACATGAAAACGTAGATAAACGTCTCCAAATGTGGCATAATTATTCAGATTTGACCAGATCAATACCTTGGTGACCTATCTTTGATGGGAACTAGAGTTCCAGATGAGAGCAGTTTGGAATTTTCCTAAATTGTATAACTTTAACTACAGAGTCGTGACCACAACTCTCCAATACTTACTAGGAAACCGAGGCTATTTTATTTTAGCATTTATAGCAGCGCCCAAGACCCTCAGGTATCACAGCGCTAGATACAGTAAGTGCAAAGTGAGCAAGTATAGACACAATGCATAATGGTTACAACATGCAGAGCGGAGATTGGGAGAAAAAATAGGTATAACATTATACAGACTGGCAAAGCCTCACCTCATGGTGCGGGGGGAGGTGGCTACATCAAGCATGCAGCAACAGGTGGACAACATGTGACATTGATGAGGGTGTACCGTTTGGAAAGCCTCACCTCTTGGTGTGGGGGGCTACATCAAGTTTGCAGTTATAGGTTAACAGAGGACAACAGCGCAGTGCTGGGAGGCGTCAATCCAGTGGTTACAGGTAGATTAAATGTGAGACGCAGCACAGGGCTGCGAAAACGTCAATCCAGTGGTTACAGGTGGGTTCATAGCTTTTCTTATATACTCTATTGACATGACGTACCTTGGCGGTCCGGACCTTCACATCCTCAAAACCTATAAAATCAAAGGTTAATCATTCCTTAGCAGCGGCCTGTAAATCTGTCCTTGTGCCAAAGTCCCTGAGTGCTCAAATAAAGGTAGGGAGCCACTGCAGAAAGCGCTGCAGTTCTCAGGGGAGCACGGAACTCATCTCTTCACTTCTGGGCTTTGGTGGCCGGGTACTTCCTGCCGGAGGGCGAGATCTAGGCGACGCTCCTTTTCAGAAGGGTCTAGATTTGCTTTGGCCTTGCATGCATTTCCGGTCCATCAGGTGAGCGTGGTTGGTATTATGGTAAGACATAAAGCCAGGGAGGACATTGCGCCCGCATTTGACCCCTTATTTCTGACTTCCCAGCTGTGAATGAATTAAGCTCTTTTTGGATGTTTTTAAGTTACATGCAGTAAGAGAGAGGATGTGAAAGGCTACCGTATGCAGAGTGATTACAAGACATCGTTCAGGTGTGGAGACTCAGAAGTTTACTGAAACACACTGACGTTGTTTTTATTTCGCTTGAGCGCCTTCATTAGTCCGTCCATTAACTCTTTGTGGGCAGATTGCGACTTTTTCTAATGCAGTCACTATTTTGGCTCCCATTTGGCTCCAGGGTGGAACTATGACAGGCAGGGGGATACTACCTGTCTTTTTATGCAACTGCTGACTTGCATTTCATTTTTGCTACAGCAGTCACTCGCAAAGGGTTAAGCCTGCAAGTTTTTTGACTGGCCCCCAAAATGTACTGCCTTGGAATTTCACTACTTCCTCCCAGAAAATGTAACCCCAAAATCTGCTTGTCAGTGAATGCATACATTCTCTGGGAACACGATGAGGAGCTCCGCTCAGGGAAACATGTCCTCTCTGACCAGGAGCACGTTCCCCACAACGCGTTCAGGAATGGGTGCTAGTATTTCTGTGTGGGTCAAACAAATCGCATTTTTTTCTCAAAGCATTGCTTTTGTAGTGTGTGTGTGAGTGTCTCATTACCCTAACTTAATCTTCCCCAACCCATGCGCGGTGGGAGGACACCCCAACAACCCATGCCCACATACAGCCAGTCCGCAGAGGAAACCTAGTAATCCGGGGCAGCGAAGATGTTTGCCTCATACATACCACTAGAGTAACACAGAGGACTCCATGACATGCCTGCTAATTAGGTGGACTGACTGCAGTAGCAGGCACACAGGATGGTCGTGGAGTCGAGCGCATAGATAAAGAGATAAGAAAAACAAGCAAAGGAACTTTAACACCTGAATTTTTGGCATACACTTCCCATACACAAATGCACACAACCACATCTCTGCACAGTAATCCGCACACCGCAACAACAGACCAACAATATCACACCCCAGCACAACAGCACATGGGAAGCCACACCAACCAGAAAACCGTACTCAAGCTCAGCAAACCGAACTATAGCTGGCAACAGGACATCACAACTCTCCCTTTTCTATTCCCACGACACCTTACTAACCACCCACTCTGACACCGTCCTTATCAGATCCGCCAGAGCGCCTGGGGACCACTCCGGTGGTGACGGTGCATGCTACAGATACCTTTTAACATTAACATCTACAGTCTACACACATTCCAGGCGCTCCATGCAGAGTAGGTGTGCACGAGTGGAGAAAGCCTGGGTTGCGAGGAGAGGAGATAGAGCGGGTGTAACTTTACAAGGTGAGAAACAAATGTGTGTACGAATTCTGACTATTCAGTTAAAAACAACATTTTGTATGAACTCATTTTTTTTGTAAATTCTACAATAATTAAAAAAACATTTTGTGGAATTTTACATTACTGGAAAAACCCTAAAACCTGGGCTCTTAGGCATCTATGAAATGTAAAATATGGTTTCCAAATGTAATCTCTTCTTTAGAATGTCTTTTTATTTGAACTGTTTAATGTATTGATTATTAAAGTAACAGTGCTGCGAAAGCGCATAACAGATACGCTATCAACAATAGGAAATGATTGAACAAAGTGGGATATCAGTAATAATGCAGAGTTTACAATGTCCCCAAATAATATCCATTCATTTTCACGTTACTGCACTTTGGCGCAGCCTGGACAGAGATTTCCTTAAAATACACGGTAGCGCACAGGCCTGGAACGTTTAGCCTCCATAAGTGTTCGACTACAACTCCCGTCAGCCCCGGTCGGCATAGTTAAAGGTGGAGTGTCCAAAACAACAGGAGAGCTGCAGGTTGCAGACCGCTGCCTCAGCACAACATCGCAGGCTGGAAACATTGCCTGAATACCAAATCCTGACTGTATATGAGATTACCAACAGTATTGCACAATTATTTCAACAATATGGCAAGTAAGGAAAGGCCCTTTTAAACATTCTGAAGGATCGCCCTTCCCCTGCACAGCCACGAGGTGGTCTGTCACTGGTGGCCATATTTGAGGGGCGTCTGTCTTTGGCTGACTCAGCCATATTTGAATTATCACATTATTACGAGAGTTTACTTGACATTTCTGCAACCTGTACATTGCTCTACATTCCTAGATCACCTCAATGTACACAACGCTGGCAGAAGAAATACAAACAGTTCCATTCCATGTGATTTTGACCCTCCTCCTGTTTTTATGGTTATTCATGTTGGTCTCATCCAGTCCTTTTCCCAAACTCTGACTGACTGCATGCTCTGTTTTGGGGGATCACACAGAAAAGTGGCAGGCGTTTGGGGTCCTGTTCTAGCTTTTATCGCAGCCTATCCTTCTCTTTGGGTTGGAAGGGGACGGGACTGGGTGATTGTGGACTTTGTACTATGACTGGTTTTCAATGTACTTTGGCGCTAACAAATTGGCCAAGGTCTCTGCATGGGTGCAGAGTTTACATAGTACATAGAGATCACGTGAATTCCAAGCTTCCCCTTTTCATTCAGTGCTGCCATAGCCAGCTTCCTTACAGGCTCTCCCACCACTAATGACCTTGCCAGACTACAGCTGCTGACACGTGTCGCCATAGCAACGATCATAACCTTACCTCTGTGGCAAGTGCAACTGGTATTGGTACAAAACCTTGAATCCAAACCCAGTGAATCCCATAATGTGACGGGATTAGTATCTATGGTAACACACAACCAATCCAATGTCGCAGAACCATCACTATTATCAGTTTATAGAGCCATGAAATAAGATATATAATCTCAGCCTCCATTCTTAGGCATTCATTATTACACACCACCCATCTGTGATCTAAAATTCTAAAACATTGCTGTCAAAGGTTTATTATCACAATGATCACACAATATTGATGTGAGGCAAATTACTTTAATTACAAACTAGTTTGTGTGGGAACTTTGAAACTGCCATCATATACATCTTTCTGGTGGTGGGTTTTTATCGTTGCCATCAGATACCGTCTCTTTGGGAACTTTACCATGCCTTTCTTCACACACCACCTCTGTGGGGACTTTAACATCCACATCACATGCAATCTCTTTTGGGTCTTTGCTAGTCCCATCATCACACGCCACCTATGTGGGGCTTTAAAGATTACCATTATTTTACACAATCCCTTTGAGGATGTTAACATCCCTATTATTTGTAAACTCTCACCACCTATGTGGGGACTTTAAAACTACCATCATCTCACTTCACCTAACTGGGGCATTCACATTTGCAGTGTGGCACACCAACTCTGTGGGTACTTTGACACCATCTTCAATAAACACGATTTCCATTGGGAACTTTAAAATGACCATCCTCCACACCATCTGTACGGGTATGTGCACATCTCCCTCGTCTCACACTAACACTGTGCGGATATTGACAACTGTTTGACTTCTAATCTCAGCCTCCTCTCTTGTGTACCATTAAACAACAGCCCTCCGAGAACTCCATCACAATCCTACAACCTTTCTGCAAAAAAAGTTTAACACCACTATAACCACACATTACCCATGGGGAGAAAATTGCTATTACAACACACTTGAGTGTGTGGGAACTTTGACACAACCACTACCAAAGAACATCTCTGTGGGCACTTTGCCACTACCATGTGTATGTATCGTCTCTGTGGGGCATTACCATCAATGTGTAAGGTCTCTCTCACTAGGGTATCTGAAAAGTGGGGTGTGCAGCAACCTGTAGGGGTCCTGAGCATGGGATAGTTACAACTAACTGAACACGTGTGCGAAATGATAACCCAGGGGGTGATGAGTGGGCCCTCCTATGATGACCATTGTACACCCTCAGAGGGAATAGTAGGCTCTGAGGCAGTGAATGCCCTCTTCGATGGGATTAGTTGGCCCTGGTGGCAAACATTAATTAATGTGCACCATGGGTAAATAAATAGTCATATACTTATCTTCAGTTGACTAATTTGACAGCCTTCTTTATATGAAAGAAATTGTGCAAATAAAACATTGGTATATGAATCAGTACATACCATCCACGGGTCATCAGTGAGCAGGTCAATTCACTTTTGGTAAATAAATTATTAAACATTAACAACAGCATCACTTGTAAGCCAGTCAGTTCACATTTGGTACATAAATACTTGACATCCCTTCCAGCAACAGAGAGCCTGGTTGCAATCTCTGGTTCCCTGGGAGCTTCTCTTCTATGAGCCACACCGGGACACGTGTGGCTCGTAGAAGGTGTATCGTATTAGGTGATTTCAACTTAGGCCTCCTTGACCCTAACAATGCGTCGGCCAAAGATGCCAATAGTTTACTACTCAATCTAGGTTTCACACAACGTGTCACAGCACCTACTCACTCTAAAGACAGAATCCTAGATTGGATTGCTGACCTTAATTGTGATGTGAAGGTCAATTCCAACCTACCATGTGCCTGGACGGATCATCATCTTATCACCTTTAGCATCCCCACTAAAACTTCCCAATCCACCCCTAACATTGCACCTGCCACACTCACCAGGAACAAGCGGAACATAACTTGCACCAAACCTATCCCACTTATCCTCCCTGCCCTCAATGATCTTGCTTCCGCTTGCTCGGATCCTACTGTCTTGGTAGACTCTTACAATCAGACTATGTTAAAAGCATCGTAAACCCAAACCCCAGGCTCACCTTAATTCCTGGTTCACACCTCAGTTGAGAACCCTAGGCAAGGAAAAAAGGACCCTTGAAACTCGCTGGAGAAGCCACCCGACTGAATCCAAAAAAATAAGCATGGCATTGGCGAAGCTAAACTATAAAGAAGCCATAATGTCTGCTAAAAAAGAGACATAAAATAAACGTATTGAACTTGCCCAATCCAATACTAAGGAGCTCCTCAAAATCCTAAAGGAATTGGAATCCCCTGCCCCTCTTCCAGGCACCTGTTCCAAAGAAACCACTTGGGGCACTAACATCCAAGAGGCTCTCCTGGGTAAAATTACCATGCTCCAAACTAATATTAATGGTAAAAACAACAGCCTGCACTCATTTATATCACAGCTTGCTCCTCAGGCTAACCACAAATCCAATACTGTATCCTTGCAACCATTCTGCTTCTCACCTCTCTCCACCTCTGAAGTTGAACGCATCATTAACAGCCTTAAGTCCTCTAATTGTTAGGAGGACTCCTGCCCTGCCACCATTATCAAGGAGGCCTCGCACAACCTGGCGCCTTTCATCATCACACCATAAACTCCTCCTTCAGGACGGGGATCGTCCCGGATAACCTCAAGGATGCCTGGGTTATTCCTCTTCTGAAAAAACCAACCTTGGACGCTAACATTCCTACCAATTACAGGCCAATCACCACAGTACCATTTCTCTTAAAAATTCTTGATCAAGTGGCATATCTGCCGATCCAAGATTACCTTGAAACCAATAACCTACTGGGTCTAAGACAATCAGGCTTCCGCCCTCGCCACGGCACTAAAACTGCGCTGCTAGACTTAAAGACGCAAATAGAAGACCTAAAAGACAAGGGAAAATTGGCGCTCCTACTCTTATTAGACCTTTCCACAGCATTTGACCTAGTCAATCATCAAATCCTGTGCCACCACCTCAAAACTGCAGCCAACTTCTGTGAGAAAGCTAAAGCCTGGATTACCTCCTTCCTGGATAACAGATCCATGAGGGTATTCTCACCTAGCGCCACTGCAGAACCTTCCCCTGTCACATGTGGAGTCCCCCAAGGATCATGTGTGTTCCTGACACTTTACAATGTCTTCACAAAACCTCTATTTGACATACTGGACAGCATGGGTGTCACATACACTAATTACGCTGATGACACCCAAATACTTATTCCCATTACAGGTAATTACAAAATGTACTCCTTAGCTATCAACGCCATTTACTAAGTCATCCAGGCTTGGATGGGGCAGCACGAACTGTGTTTAAACAATGAGAAAACTGAGCTCCTCATCCTAGGCTCACCCCATAAACTCAGCAAACTTGACTCCTCACTCAAGTTCTTTACCATCGATGGTAACTCCATCAAAGTGGCCAAGGATACTAAGACACTAGGTATGTACCTTGATTCCACCCTCTCCTTAACTAGACAAACCAATGCAGTTGTTTCAGCTGCATCCTACACATCTAAGCTCATCACAGCCTGCCCCCACTCCTGTCACCAGTCAACTGTACTAACCTAGCCAGGACCTTGGTCTTATCCAAAATCGACTACTGCAATGCCCTCTATCTAGGCACCAACCAATGCAATATCATAAAACTCCAAATTATCCAAAATAATGCTATCAGAGCGGCCCTTAACATCGCTAGGACCTCACACATTTCAGAACACAGACAAAACCTCCATTGGCTTTCAGTTACCCAAAGAATCTCCTTTAAAGCTCCGACAATTACACACAAAAGTATCGTGAACGATGCTCCCAGCTACCTCTCCAACAGGTTCTCATTCAGCTGCGAGACCTCTCAGAAGCACACACGCTAATTGCCTTGTCATCCCACGCTTCAACCTCCAAAAATCTGGAGGTCATAGTTTCCCAGTCCTTGCGGCTAAGCTGTGGAACACTCTACCCAACCTACTCAGAGCTGAACCTTCGTTCCCTGCCTTCAAGCGCAAGGCCAAAGTTTGGCTGTCCACCTTTGACTAGGCATGACTGACTGGAACATTCATCTCAGCATCATAGGCCGTTTGTTTTGCATTATATCTTGACTTTATATTTAGCTCAGCCTGCACACCCTCATTTATGTATCATGTATATTCTGTATAGTTGAATGTAAATATTGTGCCTGTACCATGTATATCTTGTATATTTTAAGGTAAATATTGTGTCTGTATGTAACCTGCCTGTAACTAAATAAGGCGCCCGGTTGCCCTCGGGCCTTGTGCACTATACAAATAAACAAAATACAAATACAAAGTACCTTTTATAAAACTCTGCCCTGCCCTCCAGTCGCTGAACTGATGGGGGCCTCCTGACAGGAATAAAGGCCAAAACACCTCAGCCACATGCACGCTCCACCCATTGGCAGAGCATACCAAGTCCCCTGGAAGCTTCTCCTCTAAACACTGCTACGGAAAGCGAGAAAGTGCTTTGTAAAGCACAAAAATGAAACCAGGACCCATTTACACACGGAACCATATGAAATGCTGGTTTACATATTCAATACCATTCCTGCGAGGACTTTGACAACACCATTATTGGGCATCATCTCTTTGGGGACTTGAACATTACCAGATCACACACCATCTATTTGGGGACTTTACCATTCCTGTCGTCACACACCATCTATCTATGTGGAGACTTTTAAACTACCATCCTCACTTATTATTTACGTGGAGACTTTCACATTAGGAGCAATACACACCATCATTGTGGGGACTTTTACACTATCACCACTAGACACACTTTTTGTTGGAACTTAATTACTATCATCGCACATCATGTCCGTGAGAACTTTATAACTACCGTGTTCACAACCCATCCCTGCTTTTGAATGAATGGAAATCCACGTCTCTGGGAGGCCTTTTACAATATTATCACCAAACCAAATCTCTGTGGGACTTTATTATCCCTTTCATTCCACACCGTCTCTCTGGGGGACCTTTACATTAGCAGCATCACACAGCATGTATGTAGAGACGTTAACCGTACTGTGGTATTCCAGACCATTCCAAGTGAACAGTAGCATATTTATTTCTGCTTCCTTTTAAGTGAGGCAGTGCAGTTTAGTGGCAAAAGTGGTGAGCGTTAGATCACGAAACCTGAGCTCTAATCTCAGATTCACAGCTTAACCACACATTGTGCTCCTGGGCCAAGCATTCAACTCTCTGAGACGCAGCTCTCCCATATGCCATAAAATATTGCATGTAATAAAAGGCAATAATTGGATGCCTGCAAGTGAATATGCAATATCACAGATATTTTGGGGATGCAACGTCTGGCTGCTGTGGACCACTGAAATGTACACAGTTATTCATGCAGAGTGTGGAATGTGTGCTACAGTGCACAACAAGAATATCACCATTTTCAGATGGACATATTCACTCCAAAATGAGAATAATGAAATAAGTCCCAACAAGATCGTCACTACATGTTCAGTTCCCCGTGATGGGAGTGCTGTGCACATGATTACACATACATCAGCGTTTATGCAAATGTGAAGTTAGATCTTGTATCATTGTTTTTCTGGAAGATAATTTCATGTCTGTTATGAACACATTTTAAAAAAAAGAAACTATTAGCCCCCAAAAAACTGGGGGATCGGCGTCCGTGCACGTGTGTGTGTGTGCATGTGGGTGTGTGTGTGGTGTTTATGTGTGGGATTGTGAGTATATTTTCGTCAGTGTGCATTTGGTGATCTTCATTTGTTTTGGGTGGTACACACCACCTTTCGTTTTGCACTGGCCATTCAAGTAACGTGGTTCGGAGGGCGAGGTTTCCACAGGAACGTGGGTCTGAGATCGGCCATTACATAATTTGCTTGCATGTGTCATTCCATTCCTTGCTCACACATTCTCGTGCGGAATGGATCATTTTCCACCAGGCATTCATTACCCTGTGCAAACCGGACAAGGATGTGTGTCTGATGTGTGTGTGGAGTTGTGTTGCTGTGCAGTGTGTTCTTTGTTCAGTATGTATTGCGTGTTGTTATTGATTGCATGAATTGCGCAGTTTAGCCATTCATTGCTATGCACGTGTTTCATGTTAGCTCTGCTGTTTGCAGATGGGGGGGAGGGGTGCATTCAGCGGTATGGACTGAATTGTGTTTGTCCCTCTGCAACTATTTAATATGCTTAGAAATGTGGTCAGCAAAACGTGAATAGCTGAAGTTCGGCTGCTGGGATTTTCAGAATTTCAGCAGCCAAAAGTCAAGGTGTGTGCCAGAAATCTTGAAAATAGAAGTGGACTATTTTCAGATATTTTGGGCTAAACGGTGCTATGCAAAAACATAAGAAATTAAAACGGTTATTTCAGCAATGTGTTGAACATGAAAACGTAGATAAACGTCTCCAAATGTGGCATAATTGTTCAGATTTGACCAGATCAATACCTTGGTATCTTGGATGGGAACTAGAGTTCCAGAGGAGAGCAGTTTGGAATTTTCCTAAGTTGTATAACTTTAACTACAGAGTCGTGACCACAACTCTCCAATACTTACTAGGAATCCAAGGCTATTTTATTTTAGCATTTATAGCAGCGCCCAAGACCCTCAGGTATCAGGGTGCTAGATACAGTAAGTGCAAAGTGAGCAGGTAAAGTAATAGACAACGCATAATGGTTACAGCATGCAGAGCGGAGATTGAGAGAAAAAGACAGACTGGCAAAGCCTCACCTCGTGGTACGGGGGGGCTACATCAAGCATGCGGCATCAGGTGGACAACATGTGACATTGATGAGGGGTACCGTTTGGAAAACCTCACCTCTTGATGCGGGGGGGGGGCTACATCAAGGGTGCAGTTACAGGTGGGCATAATGTGACATTGATGAGGGTGTACCGTTTGGAAAACCTCACCTCTTGATGCGGGGGGCTACATCAAGAGTGCAGTTACAGGTTAATAGAGGACAACAGCGCACTGTTGGGAGGCGTCAATCCAGTGGTTACAGGTAGATTAAATGCGAGACACAGCACAGGGCTGCGAAAAACCTCAATCCAGTGGTTACAGGTGGGTTTGTGTCTTTTCTTACCTACTGTATTGACGTCACGTACCTTGGCGGTCCTGACCTTCACATCCTCATCTCCTATAAAATCAAAGGTTAATCATTCCTTAGCAGCGGCCTATAAAGCTGCCCTTGGAGCAGCCTATAAATCTGTCCTTGTGCCAAAGTCCCTGAGCGTTCAAATAAAGGTAGGGAGCCACTGAAGGAAGCGCTGCAGTTCTGAGGGGAGCACGGAACTCATCTCTTCACTTCTGGGCTTTGGTGGCCGGGTACTTCCTGCCGGAGGGCGAGATCTAGGCGACGCTCCTTTTCAGAAGGGTCTGGATTTGCTTTGGCCTTGCATGCATTTCCGGTCCATCAGGTGAGTGTGGTTGGTATTATGGTAAGACATAAAGCCAGGGAGGACATTGCGCCCGCATTTGACCCCTTATTTCTGACTTGCCAGCTGTGGCTGAATTAAGCTCTTTTTGGATGTTTTTAAGTTACATGCAGTAAGAGAGAGGATGTTACAGGATAACTTATGCAGAGTGATGACACGACATCGTTCAGGCGTGGAGCCTCGGAAGTTTACTGAAACACACTGACAGTGTTTTTATTTCGCTTCAGCGCCTTCATTAGTCCGTCCATTAACTCTTTGTGGGCAGATTGCGACTTTTTCTAAGGCAGTCACTATTTTGGCTCCCATTTGGCTCCAGGGTGGAAATATGACAGGCAGGGGGATTCTACCTGTCTTTTTATGCAACTGCTGACTTGCATTTCATTTTTGCTACAGCAGTCACTCGCAAAGGGTTAAGCCTGCAAGTTTTTTGAGTGGCCCCCAAAATGTACTGCAATGGAATTTCACTACTTCCTCCCACAAAATGTAACCCCAAACTCTGCTTGTCAGTGAATGCATATATTCTCCGCTCAGGGAAACATGTCTTCTCTGACCAGGAGCACGTTCCCCACAAAGCGTGCAGGGATGGGTGCTAGTATTTCTGTGTGGGTCAAAGAAACACGAGACAATCGCATTTTTTTCTCAAAGCATTGCTTTTGTAATACACACACGTGTGTGTGTGTGTGTGTGTGTGTGTGTGTGTATGTGTGTCTCTCTCTCCAAAGGACAAGAATCCAAATGACTTAACTCATGACCCTGACTTAATCTTCCCCAACCCATGGGCGGTGGGAGGACACCCCAACAACCCATGCCACCATACAGCCAGTCCGCAGAGGAAACCTAGTAATCCGGGGCAGCGAAGATGTTTGCCTCATACATACCACTAGAGTAACACAGAGGACTCCATGACATGCCTGCTAATTAGGTGGACTGACTGCAGTAGCAGGCACACAGGATGGTCGTGGAGTCGAGCGCAGAGACGCAGAGAGAAAGAGATAAGAAAAACAAGCGAAGGTAACTTTAATACCTGAATTTTTGGCATACACTTCCCATACACAAATGCACACAACCACATCTCTGCACAGTAATCCGCACATTGCAACAACAGACCAACAGCATCACACCCCAGCACAACAGCACATAGGAAGCCACACCAACCAGAAAACCGTACTCAAGCTCAGCAAACCGAACTATAGCTGGCAACAGGACATCACAACTCTCCCTTTTCTATTCCCACGACACCTTACTTACGCCTGGGGACCACTCCGGTGGTGACGGTGCATGGTACAGATACCTTTTAACATTAACATCTACAGTCTATACACATTCCAGCCACTCCATGCGGAGTAGGTGTGCACGAGTGGGGAAAGCCTGGGTTGCGACGAGAGGAGATAAAAAAACAAAATTTTGTATGAACTCATTTTTTTGTAAATTCTACAATAATTAAAAAACTGGAATTTTACATTACTGGAAAAACCCTAAAACCTGGGCTCTTAGGCATCTATGAAATGTAAAATATGGTTTCCAAATGTAATCTCTTCTTTAGAATGTCTTTTTATTTGAACTGTTTAATGTATTGATTATTAAAGTAACAGTGCTGCGAAAGCGCATAACAGATACGCTATCAACAATAGGAAATGATTGAACAAAGTGGGATATCAGTAATAATGCAGAGTTTACAATGTCCCCAAATAATATCCATTCATTTTCACGTTACTGCACTTTGGCGCAGCCTGGACAGAGATTTCCTTAAAATACACGGTAGCGCACAGGCCTGGAACGTTTAGCCTCCATAAGTGTTCGACTACAACTCCCGTCAGCCCCGGTCGGCATAGTTAAAGGTGGAGTGTCCAAAACAACAGGAGAGCTGCAGGTTGCAGACCGCTGCCTCAGCACAACATCGCAGGCTGGAAACATTGCCTGAATACCAAATCCTGACTGTATATGAGATTACCAACAGTATTGCACAATTATTTCAACAATATGGCAAGTAAGGAAAGGCCCTTTTAAACATTCTGAAGGATCGCCCTTCCCCTGCACAGCCACGAGGTGGTCTGTCACTGGTGGCCATATTTGAGGGGCGTCTGTCTTTGGCTGACTCAGCCATATTTGAATTATCACATTATTACGAGAGTTTACTTGACATTTCTGCAACCTGTACATTGCTCTACATTCCTAGATCACCTCAATGTACACAACGCTGGCAGAAGAAATACAAACAGTTCCATTCCATGTGATTTTGACCCTCCTCCTGTTTTTATGGTTATTCATGTTGGTCTCATCCAGTCCTTTTCCCAAACTCTGACTGACTGCATGCTCTGTTTTGGGGGATCACACAGAAAAGTGGCAGGCGTTTGGGGTCCTGTTCTAGCTTTTATCGCGGCCTATCCTTCTCTTTGGGTTGGAAGGGGACGGGACTGGGTGACTGTGGACTTTGTACTATGACTGGTTTTCAATATACTTTGGCGCTAACAAATTGGCCAAGGTCTCTGCATGAGTGCAGAGTTTACATAGTACATAGAGATCACGTGAATTCCAAGCTTCCCCTTTTCATTCAGTGCTGCCATAGCCAGCTTCCTTACAGGCTCTCCCACCACTAATGACCTTGCCACACTACAGCTGCTAACACGTGTCGCCATAGCAACGATCATAACCTTCCCTCTGTGGCAAGTGCAACTGGTATTGGTACAAAACCTTGAATCCAAACCCAGTGAATCCCATAACATGGGATTTTTTTCATCACATTTCAGTGAACATGTAGATGGAGACAGGGTCGGACTGGGGCATACAATTGTCTCGGGTAGCAATGACAATTAAGGTAAGGGTGGAAAGAAAACCGACGTTATAGGATTCGCAGTAATGGATTCAATGTTATCTCGTAGATCCATGCAACTACATCTAGTTGATAGAAGCTGGAGATGGGAAAAACCTGAGAATTGGGGCTTGGGGTCGACGGTAGAGAGCGAAGTCCAGGAGGGCCTTGGACTGGCGCCGTGAGACAGTACTCACAGTATGTGTATGGATCACATCTCTGGTGGGTATGCACCTCACTGGTAGGGGTCCTCTTGATTTGTCGGCTATAGACCAGATAACTAGGGGGCCTAAAATATAAATGTGAGGGCGTTTGCTAGAAAAGTGGTTTATAGGGCGCCTTGCTGTAACCATAGTGACACCCCCCCAGAAAAAACAGCAAAGTCACAGCCAAGATCAGCAAGGCTGTAAAAAAACCCTGAACAGCTTAATCACTTCTAAGGCGGCACGTGAATGTATACAAAGTTCTTTATTCATTTCGGTTGCATTCCACAGCAGCAAACTCCACCCGCTCTCTCATAAATGCACATTGTGGGAAAGTCACTCCACAGCCTGCAATGAAATGCACCTACACAATTGTGTGGCTGACTGGCTGCGTCTATTGGAGCAGCACCTTAGTACCAGCAAGGTACTTTATCGTGCTACACGTTATTATTTATTTTATGTACTGTCTAATTGTACTGGCGCTGATACACAATGGGTTTCTCAGGGCTCGACCAAACAGACTTGTACAAAAAAGTGTTCACTTTTTTTTCGAATTTTTCGTTTTAAATCATTGCCAAGTATGTATAAGCAAACCTCTTTAAGTACTTGCCAAATCTGTCCAAGGGTTTGTTCGCTCCTTTATCTCCCCCACCATGCTCACTCTAATCTAAGCCCTGAGCGCATACATAATCTTTATCTCCTACTTTACAGAGTGTCTGCAAAATGTGTAACTCATTATACCTTGGGCCGATTTATGGAATAATATGCGCAGTGAATAGGGACTCTGCTGTCATTCTGCATACAAACCCCGCTGCCCACTTCGTCGATTCATGGAAATTGACTTTTCAGGCATTTTCCGGACCTTTAGGGGGGCTCTGCGCTGGTCCACCCTGCAGTGTGTGGTGGGGCCTGCGCAGAGATTAAAATAGGGGGCGGAACATGCATACATCCCATTTTACATGCAGAATGAGGACTAATTTGGGCATGTTGAGGGACGCGACATGCTAAGCAGTGGCATGCCCAATCCACTGCAAACCCAACCGAATTCATGGATTCCAACGTGCAACCTCACGTTGAAAAAAGTCACACTCAAACCCTATGATCCAACTGCCACATGATAGCAGGTGTAAAGTTCAACGCGCAGAGGATCCAATGCGTATAAAGCATGCAAGGCATGCCATACAAATGTTGCACAGCCACGCTGAACACTGCAATAGTGGGAGCCATTGTGTATGGACACAGAAGGAGGAGGAGGATGCTCATGCCCTGGATTCTCGCACCACACACCATGCTGGTGGGGATGCCTGATGACCAGGTATATGCCAGGTACCAGTTCTCACCCCATGTCATCGTAGACCTTGTCAGGGAGTTGGAGCAAGACCTAGCATCACCCACCATCTGCTTCCAGGCCCTTACCGACGTTGGAAAGATTCTGACAGCACTACATTTCATTGCCACAGGCTCCTTTTAACACACTACTGTAATAGTCGGTGGGATATCTCAGGCCACACAATCCCGCTGCCTCCACCAGTTCTTGGCCTGCATAAGATCCCACGCATGTGTGTTTAGGCACATATCTATGCCAAGAACACAGAAGGAAAGGCAGATAGTGTGCCAGGATTTCTATGATGTACACTTTTCACGTGTACTTGAAGCCGTCAACTGTACACGTATTGCACTACGCCCCCGATTGACGGAGCACATATACCGCAGTCGCAAGCACCTGCATTCCATCAACATGCAGGTCATCTGTGACGCAAATGGAGTGATCATGCAAGTCAATGCCAATTTCCTTGGCAGCATGCATGATAGCTACATTTACTGCCGGTCACCAGTCTATCTGGCCTTGGTATCGGGAACCAACACCTGGCTCATTGGTAAGTTGTCATGCACATGCATGCATGCACACACTGAACAACAGACCATGACAATAAGTGCCAATAACAACCATGTACACATTTTCAGGGGACAGTGCCTACCCGATATCACTGTTCATGCTGAAGACATACAGGAATTCTGCCACACCAGCTGAGGTAAGATATAATGCAACACATGTAACCACTAGGGCATATTGGAGCGCACATTTGGGGAGCTCAAGTCACATTTTTACTCCCTAGATCACTCTGGTGTGGTTTTGCTATATCCCTAATGCATAGAGGCGGGCATAGGGGGGTAGGGGAGGGATCTTGTGGATAGAGATGACTGGCGGGAGACACGTGTATTGTAGGAGCACATACATATTCACTGGAAACTAACCACTTGCTTTGCAGAAGTGTCACATACAATACATTACATGTGCATGATACAGAGAACATGAACATGAACTAACACCGTATTTGAGAGTAGGCCTGAATCCTCACAGGCTGTGTTGGAAACAGAGAACAACAAGGCCTCGCCTCCTGCTTAACTATCACATCCCAACCCCCAGGCAAGGCAGGGAACACATACAAATGTATCTAGTTCGAATTTTGCACAATTAGACAGGAATGTGAGCAGTCAAATGAGAGTAGGGTTGCAGCCAATTGTGAAAATCATACCCATGGGAGCCAGGGCAGAGGTCATGAGCTGCCAAAACACTAGCTGAGATTAAGGACAACAGCGCCCACCAGGATAATGGTCATCCACATTTTAAACTACCAGATGCACAGAGATAAAGCCCCTACATCCTTCATGAATTAGCTGGATTAGTCGGACATGCAGTAACTCTAGACCTACCCCTTGGGAGGAGTAGCTGATAAATGAGGTAACAGAGAATGACAAGGTCTGTGAGTTGTACAAGGGAAAGCAAAGGGCAATGTCAATTTTATAAGATTGCGGCTGCGAGGCATGATGGGGCACCTGCATGTCTTGGATGAGAAAAGAGTTGCTTTGTTTGCAAGTACCAGGATGACCTTGAAGTTGTCTTCCGAGCTCATGTTGACCAACAGGTACACATCACATGGTTAGATCTTAAGATAGGGTGGCGTATTCAAAAGCCTGACCAATCATTTAACAATAACCCAAGGTGAAGAGACCATCATCCATATGTGAAGAAGTTGGAGGAGATGATACGGGCAATGGGAAAGAGGTCTATATGTGAATATTAGCATGTAAATGAGATGTAGTCAATAAGGGTGGTGGATTACCACTGTATATGAGATGTGTCACCATGAAGATTTTCATGGTTATAATGTGCTGATTGCTTTGATGAAGACAGAGAGGTATGTGGCAGTCTGCTCATAATACCCTGTCACCATCTTCCTATTTGTATACACAATAAAGTTCTTGTTTTCCCAAAAGAGTGCACCAAGCCTTTTTCACTAGTGGGTTGTTAATTCAATGGCTGGTTGTTGTGAGGTTACACTTCATTGTCCACAACAAAGCACACAACAAAGCACCTAACCACTGTCACCTGGAAAACACCAACTATTTTGCATGTTGATCCCAACAACACACATGATAACACAAGTAGGAAGGCACAGCACAACATGGAAAACAGCAACTAACACATGTCAGGACTACCCTGGCACCCTATGCATGTCACACAACAATATACAGGTGGAGTGGTGTCACATCTCCTACACCTAACACCCCCTCTGCAAGTGCCACACCCCCACCCTCGGCCTCTTGCCGTCCCACTCGCTCACATACACACCCGATTGCACGCACGTGCATGCGCCCGTTCAATCATCATACCCGGGGGTTTACTCATAGACCTGGCATTTACCTTCCCTCCTGGCAGTTACACTGGAGGCTTCCACATCACCATGGTGCCCTGAATGGACCTCGGAGGATCCGCGCGTCACGCGTCACGTGACTCTCCATTGCAGCAATACTTTCGTATCACGTGATTACTGTCATCCCCATCACGTTATACGTCCTCACAACAACTCCGTATCACGTGACTTCTGCCATCCCCATTACGTGATACGCCTTCATTGGTTAAAAGCTTCCGGGAAACAATGAGCGTCGCTTCACAGCTGTTTCCACCTGGATTCCGTGACGCTCGTTTCGCTTTTGACTCTATGGATTTGCTCGACCACGTTTTTTTTGTATCACGGATTGCCTTTGCCTTGCCCAAGTATTGACTTTGGATCACCAAGTTACCAGACTACCTTTACCCAATCGGATTCCTATTGCCTTTGCTTCTTGTTACCTCGTTTTGGAACTGTTGGTTTTCTCGCTGCCTGACCATTGGACTGTCCCTGGTTTGCCCTACGGATTTTGTTTCTTGTCCTGGATTCTTGGTCTCTAGCCTCACGCTGGGCGCTTGCCTGTCTACATACCCACCATCTGCCCTCCACCATTTGGGGAATTCCCAACGCCTCTCTGCTGTTATTGATCATCTTTGCCAACACATTAGGTAAGCCATTTCGGATAATTTCCCTGGGGTTCTGCTCTTGCCAACTGCTCTGTGCTTATCCTATAACCCATTGCCTTACAGCGTTCGAGGGGTCCTTTTCCGGCTGTTCCCGAATCCAGGCCTACAAACCACTTTACCTGTGGCCTCAAAGACCACACAGGCAGTATTTCTGGTGTTGTCTGTGCGGTACTTGGGGACGGAGGTTTTCTTACTCTGCACGACCATCAAGTCTGTAACAAGTGGCCACCCCATTTCGTGACAAGTATGTTCACAATACACATTCACATAAAAGTAGTTATGCAGACTTTGAGAGATGCAAGTGCACTGCAAGAGCGATGCACATCCCACCTCACATCTTTCCCCTTCTGAGCCTGCACCAGCTGTACCGTGGAATGCATTGATGATCCCCTCTGTAGGTCTGCAAACCACCCAACTCTGCTGATGTGTTACACGCACACATCCGACAGCAATGTCCATTTCAATTGCAGCAACCAACTTCCCTTGCAGAATGTCTCAGTAGAGAAAAAGCACAAAAGGTCATGGCAGGTAGCACGTCCATGCACTCAATTAAACTTCAAGATGTGCCTCACTGAGTGCCATGCAACAAATGAAAACAAGAAGTCCCAGCCACCCATCACCATGTGTCCCTGCACCCAGATCCGCCCACCGCAGGGAAATGCAATTAAGATACCCCACACAATGACACCTTCAGCACTCACAACACCTCCAATGCCTGCCCCCCAGAGTGCCATGCAATATTCCCATTAGCATAACACAAAATGCAAATGGAAATGTTGAAAAATCTTATTGAGTCTATGTACTTTACTGTGAAATATAAAGCAGATGGAGTTTATACATGTTTTCTTTAGTTCTATTTTTTAACTGAAAGGTGGTTCCTAAAGGAATATGGCCCTCATTACGACCCTGGCGTTGGACCATGGTGCTAGTAGCACCATGGTCCATGCCGGTAACTTAACGACTCCGCCATGGCGGAATGGGGAATTACCGCCCCATTCTGAGGTTGGCGGGGCGGTAATTCTCCATGCCGCCATGGCCCTTCCCCATTCCCATTTTTGCCCCATAGGGCTCAATGGGATTGGGGAAGGCGCTAAGTACGGTGCCGCAAATTGCAGCACCGTACTTAGCACCAAGGTCCCTTTGCGGGTTGGTTTTTAACGCCTGCAAAAAGCAGGCGTTAAAATCTTCAACCCGCAAAGGGACCTCGTAATCAGGCATTAAGGGGTTAATGGCGCTGCCACCTTTTACGGCGCTGTTAACCCCTTAACGCCAGGGTTGTAATGAGGGCCTATGTCTTTTGTTGTTTTTGGATGTATTTTTTTGGCAGGAGAGCTGAGAACGAAAGGTGGGGAGGGAAATGAGGGAAGAGGAACCAAACACTAATATGGAGGGGTAGGTGAACAAGGGAAAATGTTGCGCGTGTGTTATTTCTAAGGTAGGGGGCAGTGTTTCTCATGCTCCTTGATTACAGCAGTGGTGGTGGCTCTTGGGGAGGAGGGATGGCATTAGCTGATGCCATTTTAAGATAAATAGCTGTTTTGTATGTACTGTGTACTAGATTGTTAACGGATAATGAGTAGGAATATGTGTTGGAGCTGTGCAAGGGAAATTTTGAAGTTGAAAATTCCTAGATCAGTAGAAAACACAGTTCTGAACTGTCTGCGAAGCAGAGATCTTATCGTGAAGTGCGGACGGGTTCTCAGACACGTCATCATGCCACGCGCCAGCGCATGGTCATGTGACACTGTCCTGGGTGTTAGTCTTAGCAGTGCACGGTGGTGGCGCGAGTTATGGTTGTTTAGCTTACCATAACTGGCGAATTTCTGGGGTTTTTCGATTTTACTTGAAACCACAACAACGTTTTTTCTTTGAATTTCATAGGTTTTTATTAGTCCAACATAACCATAATGTCCCTTTCACAAAGTTTTTCAGTGAATTTCAAAGGTTTTTATTAGTGCAACTTAACCATAATGACCCTTTAACAAAGTTTTTTCAGTGAATTTCAAAGGTTTTTATTAGTGCAGCTTAACCATAACGTCCCCTTAACAAAGTTTTTTCATTGAATTTCATAGGTTTTTATTGGTGCAACTTAACGTTATGGTTAAGTTGCACCAATAAAAACCTATGAAATTCAAAGTTTTTATTGAATATATTTTATTGAATATATATATATATATATATATATATATATATATATATATATATATATATATATATATATATATATTTATTTAGTCACAGAGTGGTGGAATAGTGGGGTGTTTTCTGTTAAAATGTAAGTAAGCTGTGATATTTAAAGAACATTTATTCAGCAATAATGGTCAAAACTATGAGCTGCCTAGTGAAATAACTAATCAAACTGGCCACATTGGCCAAATAAGTGGCCCATTTAGAATAGCCTAGACTAGCCTTTTGCATTTATGGTACAGGCATTGCCCTATTGCCCTATAGGCCAGTCCAAGCCTGGCGGCTTATCCATAATGGGCGAGGGGGCATCCACCCATTATGGAGGAGCCGAGGAGCCGGCTCAGTGAAACACTGAGCACTGCCTCAGCAGCTTTTCCCAGCTGAGGGAGTGCTCCTCGGCTGCCTGAACCTTAAAAGGGAAACACTGTTTCCCTTTGACAGTTCAGTTCCCCAGCTGCACATGCTCACTGAGCCATGCAAGGATGGGGGCACTTTGCTTTGCCAACCTTGCATAGCTCATTGGAAATGCTGGCTGGGGCACTGCATGCCTGTATGTGGGTAGGGGAGTTCCTGCGCCTCCTTGCACATACGAACAGAGCAGCCTGGAGCGGGGCATTTCAGCTCCCACGCAAGGATGGGGGCACTTTGCTTTGCCAACCTTGCATAGCTCATTGGAAATGCTGGCTGGGGCACTGCATGCCTGTATGTGGGTAGGGGAGTTCCTGCGCCTCCTTGCACATACGAACAGAGCAGCCTGGAGCGGGGCATTTCAGCTCTGACGCGCAGGCCCCGGCAGAAAGTACGTTTATGTTAATTTATTTTTTATTTAAATATGTGTATGCATGCGTGTATCCTTGTGTTATGAGTGAGTGTATGGTGATGGGTGCTTGTGTGAATGATAGAGTGATTGCTGTGTGAATGTGTGCGTGTGTGTTTTGGTCAGTTGAGCTGATTTTGGTGAGTGGGGTAGAGGGTAGGAAGGAGGGTTGTTTTCTTAAAAGTGTGCTCTAAAATGCAACATTTTAACCCATTATTTAAAAGAATTCAAAGGGGGAAAATCCCCCAATCCCTCCCTGATTGGTCCGAGCTCTGCGCTCGGTCGCTATGGCATATCTGGTGTAACTATTGATGCCCCTCCACTTAAAACATTGACCAGCCTCCGCTGGCCCTGGGACTGCACTGGGATCAGGGTGGGGGAGCTCAGGGACTGTGGTGGGAGCAGGATGGACAGGAGCCATGGGTTATTGGTGAGAGCAGGGTTTGGACAGCCCAGGATCTGGGGTGGGGTGGGGAGAGCACAGGGGCTGGGATAGGAGTGGGATAAGGGAGTCCAGAGACTGTGATGGGAGCAGGTGGGGAGCCAATGGACTATACTGGGAGTGCGGTGACGGCACATGATAGTTCATAGCCATTTGGACTTACTGTCCATTTGGCATTTTTGGGGGGTCCGGCCTGCCCACATTTTGCTCTGGGGGGCCCAGGCCTAAAAAGTTTGTAGATCACTGCCCTACTGAGACAGCCTCTCTCAGAACAATCCCCTCGCAACCAGTGCCTCCTGATTGCCATGCAAAAACAGCAAGCATAGACTCACCAGATTACCATCATCATGTTTCCCCACACCAAGTAAGCCAGACCTGCTCACCTCAGTTTAAGGAAAAAATATAACACCCCACACAGTGCCAGACTCCCTGCCCCCAACGACACACGTGCCACCATGAGTGCCTTCGACTTACCTGCACAAGGTACCCACCTGTCTCGCACCCACAGCATCCCACCTGAACCACCATTCTGAACTTGCAAATACATGCATTGCATGAATGTAAATAAACTGGACAGCCTTGAAAACTCATGTATGGAATTTATTTAATTGTTTTTTTTATATCACACCTAATATCATACCTGAGTTCGGTTTCTAATCCCGGATCCAGGTTTTGAACCTCGGTTGCTCTGCATGGTTTTGCTTCCAAGACCAGCGCATTGCCCCAGTGCCCCAAAGAAATAGCAGTGGACCACCCAGTGTCAACATCGTGAAGTACAAATAACCAAGCATAAGCAATTATCAACATCCCATCAGCAAAACACACCACCCCACTGGCAGCGAAGCAAACAGATTACAAGCACAGCATGAAATGCACCCTGGAAACAGGTGTCGGTCAGCCCCGGGATGCAGGTGCGAGTGGGGACATTGATTGCAGGCATAAAAGTACTGCACACCCACTGTCAGGTGTCATATGTGCCTTTGGGTCACCCATGGATGTAGAGGGAAATCAGGAAACCAAGTGAGGAGGTGATGGTCTCGGGAGTGGAAGTACAAGTGTGGTAGCTGATGAGAAGGATGACAGAGGGCAGGAGGGAGACAGGACACAAAGTGATGAAGGTATAGCAGTGGATTGGAGAGAGAGAGAGAGAGAGAGAGAGAGAGAGAGAGAGAGAAAGAGCTAGAGAGAGCGAGAGAGAGAGAGAGAGAGAGAGAGAGAGAGAGATAGGGGAGACTGGCTGGTGAGGAGATGAGCAGAGAGATGTTGGACATTACAATGTATGACAAAAGTGGGTGAGGGAGATGGGCAGACTCTAAAACCAAGGCCACCTGTGAAAGGTCAATCAATGGCTTCACATCACAGAAACAACATGCTCAACACACCATGCTATGTAAATCAGAAAGAGACCCATGTCCGCAACATCCCTGCAAATAAGTGCCTTCAACCACATCCCCATACCCTGCACCAACCCCCTGTTGGACACCATTGTAAATGAACATCGGGACAATATGCAGCTGTTGACTCACCCTCCAACTGATCACACACCCTGGATGAGACAGTCCCAGTAGGTGTGCAGGGATCACAGGATGCACTGGCTACACCTAAAGGGACAACAGATGAACAGAAGGTGTGAGGTGTGGACGATGTATCCCATGCATGTGCACAAAATGGGCACACACACACTGTGCAGTCACTCAACTCACAGTGCTGGATTTGAACAAGTAATGGAAAAATAAGTCCTACACTAGATCCAGGTGGAGAGAACATACTGAAAAGAACAATGAACAACAAGTGACCTCAGTGGGGAATACAGGTACAGTCTGTCAGGGGTAAACATGGGCATAGCTGTATAACCCTAGATGCACCAAGTGTGACAAACTGCTCCCTGCCTGCATTCTTTCCACTGTGATGCAGCAAGTGAGTGTCCCCAACATCTTACTCCCTTGGGCCTGCTGATTAGCCAAGGCCCCTCGCGGCTTCGATGCTGTGTCCCGCTCCCACCCCCTCCGTTCACCCTCCTCCTGCCTCCTGGCCGGCCTCTGCTACATGATTGGACATATCAACTTTGTTGCTCAGGCCTATGGCCCGCACTGCTCCCTGCCTGCATTCTTTCCACCATGATGCAGCAGTTGAGTGTCCCCAACATCTGACCCCCCCCGGGCCTGCTGATTAGCCAATTTCAGCTCCTCACAGCTCTGATGCCATTCCCCGTTCCACTCCCTCCTTCCACCCACCTCCTGGCCAGCCCATGCGACATGATTGGTTGTAATAACTTTGGTGCTGAGGCCTATGGCCCGCACTGCTTGCTGCCTGCATTTGTTCCACTGTGATGCAGCAGGTGAGCGTCCCCAACATCTGACCCCCCCTGGGCCTGCTGATTAGCCAATTTTGGCCCCTCGAAGCTCCGATGCCTTTCCCCACTCCCACTTTCTCCTTCCACCCTCCTCCTGCCTCCTGGCCGGCCCCCACAGCATGATTGGTCATAATAACTTTGGTGTGAGGCCTAAGGCCCGCACTGCTCCTTGCCTGCATTCTTTCCACCGTGATGCACAGGTGAGTATCCCCAACATCTGAACCCACCGGGCATGCTGATTAGCCAATTTCGGCCCCTTGCGGCTCCGATGCTGTTCCCCGCTCCCACTCCCTCCTTCCACCCTCCTCCCGCCTCCTGGCCGGCCCCTGTGTCATGATTGGCCCTAATAACTTCGGTGCTGAGGCCGGAGGGGTCCGCCACCCCTCCCCAATGGTTCAGACTGAGGCTAATAACTGACTCTCCCAGGGCAGCCCTCTGCCCGGCAGCCCGGGCGGCGAAGGGCCCCGAGGCAAAGGGCGGCTGCAACAGAGGCAGCTCCAGAAAGAGTCTGCAAGTGTCAGCAGGGAAAGCCAGCAAAGCCAGCCTTCAACTGACACCAAAATGTAAGTGTGGCATGGGTGGGGAGTAGAGCAATCACTCTACTCCAGAAAGCCCTACCACTCTACATTACCTTACCAAAACAAACTGCCAGGCGAACATCACTTACAAAGCTCATAATTAGATAGAATTACGACTATCAACCCACGGCTACTCAAGACAGGATTGTAATTTCTGCCTTGCAACTCATTTAGACATATTTGTGCATGCTAACAAGCTCCACATGTACATAGAATTCTGAGTTAGTAAGTACCAAATTAGATAGAATTGGGAATGTTAGCACGTGCCAAACCTAGATGGAATTGTGAACACTAGCCCGAGTCACATCTAGATAGAATTGTAAATGTTAGCATGTGCCACACTCAGCTAGAATCATGATTGTCAGCATGTGCTACACTTAGCCGGAATTCTTAGCTGAAATTGAGTGTTAGCATCTGCCACATTTAGCTGGAATCGTGATTGTTAGCAAATACCACACTCAGATGGAATTGTGATAGATAGCAAGTGCCATACTTAGATGGAATTGCGAACACTAGCCTGAGTCACATATAGATGTAAATGCGAATGTTAGCATGTGCCACACTCAGATGGAATTGTGATAAGATAGCAAATACCACACTTAGATGGAATGTGATAGATAGTGTTAGGCAGAATCATGTGCAGTACACTTTGGAAACACTGCACACAATTAAGACTACAAGTGTAAGTACAATTTCACCTTTGGTACAAGCATGTACTACACAGTAAAGCAGTAGTGATGGCTGAGCAGCCAGACTTATCTCAAGAGCAAAATGAGCAGTACAAGAAGTTACACAAAGGACAACAATTACTATGGTTCAAACAAATACTGATTCAAGGTTTCTGAGTAAAATAATATACATTTATTTTTACCCTTAGTTATAAAATAGTTCACTATCATAAAGCAGCAGAAAATCACAGTCTTAATGTACTACCACAACACCCAATCAATTCTGGACAAGTTAAGCTCAAAATGAAGTGTGAGCAAAATGGCACTCAAGCAATTTAAAAGGGAGAAAAGACAAGGCTATTCAAAATCAACAACACCAACAAGTTATAGGCAGGGCAATCTAGAAAAGGCTACTACAACTAGGATTCAAGTCAGTAGGACGGGGCCAATGTTAGTGGTTCAGAGTCTTTGCAGAGGATACAGAGTTCAAAGTAGTTTGTGGTTAAGTCTTTGACAAGAGTGCAAAACGAAGTTGTTCGGAGGAAAAGTTATTCAAAGGAGAAGAGAAGGACAAGCCTTCGAAGAGGCAAAAGGTTTCCCACACTTTCGCCACGGTCAGACGGAACGAACAACCACATTTTCACAGTACCTTAAAAGAAGAAGAATGCTGTAGCTGAGGCAGGGCTTCACCGGGTGTCCAGTAGTTGCAGCAGTCGCCTTCCTTCAGCTTCTTTTTTTTTATTTTTTATTTATTTTATTTGTTTTTGGTAGTAAAAACTAATTTACACCTTTACAAAAATGTTCAAAACAAGTACACAATTTCATCAAGTTAAAATATTCAATGTATAAAACATAATGTCAGTCAAACAAGTTTATTCGGAAATATAAAAAATTCCATTAAACGACAAAGAGAAATAAATTACACGTTTTCAACATTACAAAGACACCAATTATATAAAAGACAAATAGAGGTAAATACCGAAAATTACAAATCACAATCTGCAATAATAAAAATGACTGGCACTTACTTGCCAATCGGGAGGGGATATTTAAAAATTATACATTATAATCAAACATAAAACAAGACTCAACCACTTTTCCCCATACACAGTTCATTGTAAAAATTAGTGGCACTAACTGCCCCCACCTTGCAGATTTAATAAGTTCTTTCTAAAATACATCGCTCTTTTTAAAAAGGTCAACAGAGCCCAGGATGTAAAAACTGACTCGCCACTCAGAAGAAACTCAAGTGCGACCTTGTGTGAGCGAATCTCCGTTTTCTTGAGGGCGGGGACCAGGGTCATTCTGCGGATACCCGCATAACCTATGCAAAAGAACAACAAATTCAAAAGGTCCTCACGCTTGTGGCCACAGACTGGGCAGCCGGCATCACTGGGAAAACTTTTCCAGTTGCACGTGTTTCCCTGTAGCCGAAGACAATCAAAGCGGGCCCTCGTAATTAGCCACCTGTCTGTTTTAAAAGTGCTCCTAATCAAATATGATTGGATTCCAGAGAGATTGCTGATGCTAGATTGAAAAGAATCACGTTTCTGAGTGTATCCCAGGAGAGTTTTTTTCCTAGCTACAATTTCTCCCAGTTTAACCTTGTAGGCTGCCCCCTCAGACTTAGTGATTAAAGATTCAGGCGGAATACATCGCTGCCTAACATACACAATTCATCAAACTATTTCATTCGTAGCACAGTATAAAACAGATTTCAATTGCAAATTCATTACAGTTTCGGATATCACCAAAAGTGTTCGCAATTATTACAAGATCATAATATTTACATCCTTCAATTCGAGTTACAAAGTGCCATAAAATCTAAACCATGGCACCCACTACATTATATTGAGAGCATTCATGCTAAGTAGATATCTACACCACATGTATATCCTTCACTGTGTACAAAGTGTCATTTAATGGCAGAAGATCATCCTCAATCATATTCACAAGTCTCACAGTTGCCAACATAATAGAGTTACACTTGCCCCACATGCAGCGCAACCAAACCATATTTCGCTCAAAGCAAGAATTGGAGTTCAAAAAAGCTCCCAAGCAGAGGCGCCTTTGTTGCTCAAAATAGACACAATACATAAACAAATGTTCAAGAGTTTCAGATTCATCAATTCTGGAGCAGAACCTACAACACTCCCAATTCCCTATCTCTTTGTACCCTGTCCAGTTCCTAATGCGAGATCCTGTGTGGATAAGATCAAGACGGAATCTCATACAGGTCCTTTCTTGCATTCCTATCAGGAAACACACAAAAGATAGGGCAGGCGAGGTGAAAGGGCATGTCTAAATTTGGCGTATGTGCAAAAAGAAGGATATCCTGCGATTATGTCAGAGTTTCTGGCCCATGCGTTCCTAAAAAACCTTGTTTTGACTTTCCCCGGAATTCAAGGTGCTTAGAATAGAAGACATACGTTTCTTAAATTCAAGCATTGATGCCGGATGTTCCTCTTGGAGCATGGCCCCAAAATCCTCGTAAAGAGAATTGGGTGGTGGAGAAAGCATTTTGCTATATGTGTTGACCATACGCCAATCATATTTGTCTGCCAATGGATATAGGCCCAATTCATGTAACAAAATAGTATTGGGCAAGTACCCAGGGAGACCTAAAACCCTTTTCCATAGTTTGCCCTGGATCAGGTTTAATGATGGACCCAAGTTCAGCAAACAAGCATCCAAACTATACAGTAAGATGGATTCTACTTTCATGGTGTAGAAATGTAGCAGGGGCATGAGAGAATATCTACAGTATATAGTGAAGATGATTCTCATCTGGGTAGACCGATGGTTAAGTATAGTGTCCGACACTATTCGCCACTTGCCGAGAGAAATGCCATTCGATATATGGTAACCCAAATAGACAATCGCCTCCATAATATTGATAGGCTTGAAATTTACGACATACTTAAATCTTAAGGGTTTCTTCTTGGTTGTGAAGGATATAATGTGGGATTTAACCGGATTGATTGTCAAATTATTGAGCACACAGTACTCTTGAAAGATGTTTAATTTGTTCTGTAATCCAAAGGGTACCTTACCAAATAGAATGACATCATCGGCAAATTGATTGATTTATTTATTTATAGAGCGCTTTACACCAAGGCGCTGTACAATGGAACAACGAAATACAAGATAACGATAACTAATAACAGTGGGAGCAAAAATGTACATCATGAATAATTCAGTCAAACAGTGGAAAGAGCAATTAACTGAAGGGAGGGGGGAGGAAGGTGGGCATAGGTGTGAGGGGGGGTGGTGATGGATTGGAGGGAAGCTGGAAGGGAGAGTGAGCAGGAGAGGGGGAAGAGGAATCGGGGAGGGGGTGTAGGGGAAGAGCAGAGGGCAGGGGGGGAGATTTCAGGGAGGGGAGTGGAGGAGGAGGGATTTAAGGGAAGTGCAAAATGAGGAGAAGGTTGTGGTAGAACGGATTGTGAGAGGGAGAGAGTTCCAGTGCAGAGGAGCAGGGAGTTGGAAGGACCGGAAACGGGAGGAAGCACAGGGGGATGGCGGGACAGTGAGAAGGAAATGGTCGGCAGAATGAAGGGAGCAGGAGGGGGAGTAGAAGGAGAGAAGGGAGGAGAGATAAGGAGGAGCAAGACCATGGAGGGATTTGAAGACAAGGCAGAGAAAGTTGAATTTTAGCTGTGAGTGGAAAGGTAGCCAGCCAAGGTAAGAGAGTGAGGAAGAGATGGAGTCATGGGTAGTGAGTAGAGAAAGGTTACGAACAGCAGAGTGGTAAATGGATTTAAGAGGGGCAAACTGAGATGCGGGAAGACCAAAGAGTAAAGAAGAGCAGTAGAAGAGGCGGGAAAAGACGAGAGAGGAGATTAGGAGTTTGGAAGCGTGGAAAGTGAGGGAGGGATGGATTTTGTGAATATTATAGAGGTGGTACCTGCAGCTGCGAGAGGTAAGTGAAATGTGTTGCGAGAAGGTGAGAAAGGAGTCAAAGAGAATGCCTAAGTTACGAGCGTGGGGAGAGATCGGGAGATTGGAGGGAGGAAAGTGAATGAAAGCGGGAGGAGAGAGAGGGGGAAGAGAATTGGAGGGGAAGAAAAGGACTTGGGTTTTATCGGTGCTAAGAGAGAGAAAGTGGGAGGACATCCAGTTCTTGATAGAATTGAGGCAAGAGGAGAGCTTAAGGGGAAGGTCAGTTGAGAAGGAGGTAAAAGAGAGAAACAGTTGAGTATCGTCAGCATAGAAATGGTGGGAGATGCCAAACGAGGAGATAACAGGGGAAATGAGGGAGGTGTAGAGAGAGAAGAGGAAAGGACCAAGTACAGAGCCTTGAGGAACACCGTAAATAAGAGGGAATGAAGGAGAGGTCTGGCCACCCCATGAAACTGCGAAGGAACGGGAGGAGAGGTAAGAGGATAGGCATTTTAGAACCTGGCCTTTAAACCCAAAGGAGGAAAGAGTGTGGAGGAGGAGTGGATGATCGACAGTGTCAAAAGATGCGGAGAGATCAAGGAGGATAAGGATAGAGGATTGCTTGTAATGTCGAGCAGAGAGGAGGGAGTTAAGGATAGAGGTGAGAGCAGTTTCAGTGGAAAATGCCAACCAGTGCAAGTGCAACTTGCCTTAAGATACAGGGAAAGAGTTACTTCCCTGCCATAGTTCCTCAATATCTGCCAGGTATAGGTTGAAAAGTACTGCGGCCATATTACAACCCTGTTTTACACCAATTCCCGTCGGGATGCTGTCAGATAGTAGGCCCTCCAAGTTAATTCTGACCCCATATGAAGTATTTTGGTGGAGTGCCGCCATTATCGCTACCAGCTTGGATGGAATACCACAAGACAACTTTTTCCGCTAAAGACGGTTGCACAGAATGCTGTCAAACGCGGCCGATAAATCTAAAGATGCCATATATATCGGTCCATAAGCCTGGGCGCGCGATGCTGACAGTAAGTGGGCAAGAATCAATGCATTAAGCTGCGTGCCCATGTCCCGACGAAAACCCACCTGTGCTTTAGAGAGGATTCCAGCGGCATTGACGTAAGTCTCCAGATCACACAAGACTAGGCGGGCAAAGATTTTCGCCGCAGTGTCTATTAGGGCAATTGGCCTAAAGTTTGCGGGGTCATTCAGAGCACCCTTTTTGTGAATTGGAATTACTATTGCATGAGCCAAGAGGGAGGTATTTTGCCAGTTTGGAAAATTAGCTTGTATCTAGGCAGCAGGTATCTGGCCCAAAAATGGGGGTCATCCTTGAAAACACAAGGAGGCAACCCATCGGCCCTGCCGCTTTTGAGAACTTCAATTGGGCAATTGCCCATATTATATCTTTAAGTTCCCAAGGGCAAACGGATGGAAACTTCAACTGCAGGCTGGCTGACTCCAGCTTTCTATGTTGCTCTGGAAGGACATATTTTTGCGTAAAAAAGTACTGCCATTCAGGACCAGATATGGTCGCCACCATACGCTTATCCACCTTGCCTGTGGGGTTTCTTAAAATGGACCACAATTCCCTGGAGTTTTTCCTACACAGGAGTTCAATCATCTGTTGGTTGGCAAGATTTTGAGCCGCATGATGCAACAACTTCAGCTTTGATTTATAGCAGGCCACAATATGTTTTTTTTTTTCTATTTTGTAGTCTGCTACACTGGTAGGGAGACATCTTACTTTCCTAAGCTCCCTATTTTTTTTCAGTTTTTAAAATAGCGACCTCTGCCAGATGTATATGTGCAACCTTTGGCAACATTTTAGCTAGGCATTCCTTAGATAGACTCACAAGGTGCCTGTGTATCATCCTTAGATTCCATTTGTTAATTTTCTCCACGTTACCAGCGGTTAGCTGGGCATCATGTGACACCAAAAGGTCCCTATTTATAAGGAACACCAGTTTCCAACAAATACTGGGGTGCCATCTAACAGACACGACATGCCTGTCACTTTCCACCAGTACTGCAGGCACCGCGATTTCATACGGGACAACCCCAATATGTAATCTCGTGTGCAGCATCCGATGATCACTCAAACCCACATTCTTAATTGAAATAGGGTCGAGCAAGCCAGAGCATGCAACAAATGCAAGCACATAGTCAATTAGAGACGAGGAGTTCCCACGTTGCCACAAGGTCTTGGTGCTATTTATCGCAAGTGTAATCGGGAAAATACCCCAAGCTTCAAAAAAGTGAGCCCAACGTTTACCTCTCCCAAGTGCCTGTTGAGCATAAAAATGAGAATGGTAAGCCAAGGGAATGTTACTCCCTATATCCAAACAAGTTCAAATCTCCACCAGTTAGAATTTCGTGATTGGGAAAATATAGCAAAGCCATATCCAAAGTTCGGTTTAATTCCACTAAAACTGATTCCAAAGAAACAGCACTTGGATTCCAGTAAATGGACAGCAGGAGCATTGTGAGGACCTTGCAGCCGGGGGTAAGCATTTCCACCAATATGCAGGTGTCAAATTTATCCACTAAAAGTGAGGACACCTTCAAACTGTTGCTAATAAGAATAGCAATACCACCACTTGGACGGCCTGTCTGATATCGTTGTGGCGGGACACTATAAGAAGTGTAACCATCTAGCACAATATCGTATAGAGCCATCTTTTCCTGCAGTAGAAAAACATAAGGTCTATGATGTAACATGACCTGTTCATGCCAGGCCTTAAGATTGCCCACACCGCAGCAGTTCCAAGATGCAACAGGAATCCCTGCAAGTTATGAATTTGAGGTTTCAGTTTTCGCACAGGCCGCCACTTTAATCAGGGGCTCCAGCCAAGATAGCCCACTTAACGCCTGCGTCAGCGAGGCCAATTGTTGTGTCAGTTCTTTGGCATGAGACTCAAACGGGGCCAATGCCGGGCCTCCATCCCATTCGTTAGGAGCAGGCGTAGCATAGTCTAAAAATGACCATGCACTCTTCATATCCGCGAACAGATGAGGTGAAAGACCCAGTATTTCGAAGTCATCTGTAAAGTCCAAAATCAATTTCGTTATTATCTGTGATTGGACTCTGCACAGCACTCTTTGGTGATTATGAGGTGCTAATTTTACCCAGTCTAGGTCCTTGGATGCCAGATTTCTTAGTGACGGGATCTGGAAAAAGTAATTCATCAAACAGGACCTATTGATCCGTGCTAGGCCATTTATTTCCGGATTGCTGACCCAACAAGTATCTGTTTCATATCTTTGGGGGTCTCCTAAAGGGCTAGGATTTGGATGGAGGGCCCCCCCTATGGGGGCCTTTCCTAATGTAGCATCCTCACAGGGGTTATTGCTGGCCGAGGCCGTAGATCGTGCTCTTCATGCACTACCTTAGCCACAGAGCCGGCATCCTGTACCACCGTGTCTTTAGGCCACCCCTCACGATTAAATACCATGGGCAAAATCACAAAACCCCTTACAAGAGGGGTTGCACTTTCTGCTTCCTCCTGGGACCGAACAGCCACTTTTTTGCTTCCTATACTTGGAAAAAAGCTATGTAGCTGTGGTTGGAACTTAGTATTTGTTGTCCTAGAAGGATTAAGAGACGGCACCTGCACATTGCCGCTTTTCAGTGCCTTAATCTGCAGATGTTTTTTGCTTTCCTCGTTCAAATCTAGGAGATCTAATGGAAGATCATCCAAGCTCACCCGAGTTTTGCCACTCACTGTAATCATAGTTTCCTTAGGAACATGTGAAGCCTTCCCCAAACTACTGTTTGATATCACTTTCTTCTGAGTGGATCTAGCGAGAGATAAGCGTTTTTGAGCTCTCAAAAAGGCCTTCTTCGCTTTGCGAGAAATAAAGTGCTTTCCCTCTAGACCTGTGTTACCCACATCTGGCTCACTCACCAACGGGAGAACCAGAGGTTCTGCAATAGTCTGGGAATCGATGATATCCGTCAGTGCAGAAGGACTATCCGGCATTGGCTCAGCCCTATTAGCAGACTCCATTCCTCCACATGGGGGCTCTATATTCATTAGAGGTTGAGATTTCATACCCAAATTGAAGAGTAGGTGTTCTACCTGGAGCAGAGGATCATGGTGGAGTTTGGCTACTTACAGGAGGTCGAAGGCCTCAGTGCTACGTTCTTCTATGTCGACCTTGTTGGCACCTTGCAGCACTTGCAAGTACAGTCTATGCGGGAGATAAGCATTAAAAAGCCCATTTTCCGTTTGGGTTCCTTGAGACCGTAAGGAGCAGACAGAAGTTACAGGTGTGGCAGCGGCAACAGTGCTTGCCATCATTTTTTCAAAACGGGAAAAATAAAATGCCTTTGATTGCTCCTCAGCTATTATAAAACCTTCCAATTTGGAGCTTTTTCTTTCATAAAGGCTTCCCTGTATAGAGCAATGGGTTAATTCATGGCCCTTGTCGAGAAGATTGAGTATTCTCAAAATCACAGGGAAATTAAACGACTCGTTTGAGAAGATGCCAGAGGGTGAATCCTTTGGAGTTGATGATGACCGTGCAGCCCCTTTGGGAGCAGTGTGGCCACCATCATCGTTCCCCAGTGAACATGCCCCCGATCCATGAGGCAGAAAAACCCCTCTCGGATGTGCATGGCCAGCATCGGGATTCTCCTGTCCTAAAGATTGTCCCCCTCCCCTTCCCCTGGATGGAGTACCTGGGAAATCCCTTCCAAATTCGCTAAGATCTTTAAAGCTAGATTCATCAGGAAGATGGAAGTGTACTTGTTCGCGAAAAGGAAAAGACCTAGAAGCAGGTGAAGAGGGGTCAAGCGAAAGCCGCACACGTTTCCCTAGTTCAGGCATGATCATTGGGCAAGCATAGATGTATTGGATACATGGGCTAAACCTTCAAGTGCCTTCATTGGAGTACAATTGATATCATGTTCGTGGGAGACCTCACAGACCACTTGCTCATCATTTTCATTAGCTCCTTGCACAGAAAAAGTAGATGAAAGCAAGTCCACGGGTCCCATCTGTATCACAGCCTCCATACCGGATACCACCCCCCCCCCCGCTTGCGCTTGGGGAGAGACGGGTTCCCCTTCTTTGTCTGTGAGGGCAGACTCTCCAACTTCCAATGTTGGCATTGATAATAATGATGTTTTGGTAGAAGGTAAGAGGCGTAGAGTGGTATTAAGCAATCTGTTCCCTAAATGCTTACCAGGTACCTTAGGAGGGTTACCTAACTTGTTGCTGCTTCTCAAAGCACGGCTCATAGTCTACTTTTAGTCTTCAAGAGACAACTATGTAAATTTGTTTATCCACTAAAGACTGCACGACCACCCACCAAAAGGAAGACAACATTACACGCTAAACAAAGCGAGCAATAGACATCTCCCACCAAAGTATTTTACCACAAGCTCATCTGTGGAAACCCCCCATGAGTGCCCCAGATTTTTCGCTGTCAAAAAATGCAAAACCAGATGGAGAAGGTTCACCACCAGAAACCATGTCTCAATCAGACGAGATGTACAGTGATAGACAAATGCTCAAGGCCCACCAAATTGCTTTTCACACATTTCTCAAAGGAGCAAAAAGAAACAAGCACTGGAACACACAGCGTCATATGCCCATAAAGCCCATTCTCACCTCAGAATATAGAACGTTGGATGCTATATTGTGAAGGTATTTACAGTTTCAAGGGGTAAAAAGGGCAAGAGAGATCACAAAGCCCGCCTATGGTCCACATACAAAATTGATGCATAAATGGTAGATATATGAGAAAAGTCACTCAAATGCGCCAGCTCCTTAAATCATCAAATTAATGGTTTCCGTTCAGTGAGTCAAAATCGGTGAATCAAATCAAATTTATTGGCATAGTGTTGTCATCACACTAATTAAATTGTAGCTTTTAAATCTTGTTTTCAGAAATCAAATGAGTTCATTGTATCCTTCACACAAGTCAAAATATAGCTTGAACTAATTAATCCACAATCAAATTATTGTTATTTTCTCAATTATCCAAAAACCTCTACACATGTTTCCCATTTGCTAGTTGCAATGGTTCATCAGGAGAAAAACAGGTGATATTATTCTGTGGAGAGAAAAATAGAAAAGGAAAAAGAAAGAAGGAGACAGGACAGTATAAAATTAATGTTTCCCTCATCTGTTTTTATATAGTCAGTAAAAAATGCTTTTTTTCCTTAAATTTGTTGAAATTGTTTTTTAAACAATGGTGACCAACACACTTCGTATGACTGTTAGCTTGTGATTTTCTTAAATCAACATCCTTAATCAGAAATTAATTTACTGTTCTTTTCTGTTAAATCAGGCTTGAATATTAGGTCTTTTACTTATGGCTGCAGGGAAGAGAAAAAGGACGGGAAAAAAGGAAAAAGGGGAAAAAAAAGGGGAAGAAAAATATTTTCCTTAAGTGCTTTAGCTATAAGAGAAAAATATAGGCTTGTAAAAAGAAAGAGTTGCTCCAAATGCATTTTACCCTGGTTTAGGTTTGCTTATCATCAAAGAAGTGTTGAATGTGGCCTTGATAAGCCTTTCCACTCTCCTCTGGTGCTTTCGCATTGTTGTGTTGTTAAAATGCGCTATTTATAGCGTGTAGGCCGGCGCGATGATGTCACCACGCCGCGCGTAACGTTAATATGCGTGACGCGATGATGTCATCACGCCGGAGCGCACGCAATGCTCCCGGCGGCCATTTTGGAGCATTGGGTGTCATTTAGTAAACCCAAACGGCGCCGTGCCATCTACTATGCTCTATATTATGGAAACTTTTTTAATTTAAAGGCTCCATGCAGTAAATTTAATTACTGCTGATGTGAGTATTGGTGATCATTCTAGCTGAATAGTTTTGTCTATTTTATAAAACTAAGTACCATTAGCGGATCTCACTAGTTGATCTATGAAAGGATCAAAAAATGGTCTTTCATCTAATAACTGGCCTTGAATAAGAAGATTTGTGCCCCAAATGTTAAACTATGTTAAATGAATAAAGGAATACCAGTTGGCCTTAAAGAACAAGATATATGTCCTAAATTGTTAACTGTATTACATGTAGAGAGCAAAGGGCAGAAATAAGAACAAATAAAAAAAATCTTTTTAACTTATGGATATAACATGTCATATACTGATTTTCAAAAATGTCTGCATAAACCATTCAAACATTGTTTATAACCAGTTGTACATTTATGAATCGCAGTTCAATCCAGAAGCACATACATCCAAAATACAGATCCATTTACTCTCATGTTTTCGTAATGTTTCCTCTTTGTTACCTCCCCTTGGGTGCGAGGAAATGTTCTCCAAGCCAAAGATTTTTAGTGATGTAGTGTCAAAGTCAGGATGCTCATTAATGATATGAACAGACAGGGGTGATCTAAGGTCCTTGTGTTTGATGGCTCTGATATGCTCAAAAATCCTCACCTTCAAATTTCGTATTGTACTCCCAAAGTAAAGTTTTTTACAAATGCATTCAATACCATAAATCACAAAAGTTGAGTTACAGTTAATCAAATGGTTGATTTGTTTTGTTTTGCCATTCGGTAGGTTGATTTCTTTCTTTCCTTGGTACATGAGTGGGCATAGTTTACAGTGTCCACATTTGTGTGTACCCCTGATTGTAGTTTGAAAAAATGCTTTTTTGATGGTCGGAATCAGGCTTAAAAAACTAGGGTTGATTAGATTCCTGATTGTTGGCGCCCTTCGAAAGCAAATGCTTGGTGTGTTATCTAAATGTTTTTGAAGACTTGAATCGGTGAGTAAGATATTCCAATATTCCGATAGTGTGCGTTTTATTTTTGTGGCTTCAGTACTATAATTTGTGATAAACTGGATCTTGAGTTCTGGTGATCCAATCTTGGGTTTGTCAATTAGTAGCGTTTCTCTTGAGATTTTTGTGGCTTTGTTAATAGCAGTTTTGATGTTATTAGATCCATATCCTCTTTGTTTGAATTTTGTTATTGTCTTTTTCAAATTTTCCTGGAAGGTGAGTTGTGTGCTGCAATTTCTTTTTATCCTTAAGATCTCCCCATAAGGAATATTGTAGATAATATGCTTTGGATGATAGGATGAAGCAAAAAGGAGACTGTTTCCAGCTGATGGTTTTGTGAATAGTTTAGATTGGATCTGGTCATCCTCCACAAATAGTTCCAAATCTAAAAATTCAATGTTCGTTGGACTGGCTGTTTTTGTAAATGATAAATTGAATGTATTCTTGTTCAAGTGCAAGACATAAGTTTTCGAGTTGCTGACGATCTCCTTCCCAAATTATTAAAATGTCATCGATAAAACGACCCCAGAAGCGTATATTGTTAGAAAAACTGGGGTGTTTCCAAGCGTGTTATATCTCAAATAGTCCCATAAGTAAGTTGGAATAGGAAGGGGCAAATTTAGACTCCATAGCAGTCGCCTGCAATTGTTTGTACAGAACATTGTCAAAGATGAAGATGTTGTGATGAAGACAGAAGTGTAACATTTCAATGATCATTAGATTTGTTGTAGGAAGGAGACTGATCTTGTTTTCAAAAAATACATTGTGCTTTCCAGACCTTTGTTGTGCTTACTGCTGGCATATAGTTAAACTACATCTAGTGTTACAAATAGGTAATTGTTGTCCCACAGTATTTGGTTTAGTTGCTGGATAATATGTTTAGAATCTTTAACAAAGGATGAAAGATTTGCTGTCAATGGTTGAAGATGAGTATCAATGTATTGTGAGATATTTTCAGTTATTGAGCCAATCCCATTTGTTATTGGTCGCAATGCAGGAAAGTCTTTAAATGCCTTATGCACTTTAGGCAAGAAATACATTGTTCCAAGAATAGTGTTTTTGCTAAGTAGGCATTGGTATTCTTTTTCAGTTAAGAGATTTTGATCAAACCAGTTTTTAATTTTTTCATTCCACTCAAGTTCTAACTCTGGTAGTGGGTTATGGATTAATACTTCATAACATTCTTTCATGTTGAGATGCTTCGATCCTTCCCTGATGTAGTCTGTTCTATTGAATAGAACAATTTTACCACCTTTGTCTGCTGCCTTCGTTATAATGGACATATGTTTTGCCAGGTTGTTTAAAGCAAGTCTTTCTTCCTTGGTTAAATTATTGTTTGTTTTTGTATATTTGTTGTTAAGATAATCCTTCCGTAGTTTATTGCTCACTGTTTTTTGAGAAATTTCGATCACATTATCTGAAGAAAGAATTGGGATAAATGTTGATTTCGGTTTAAGTTTGCTTTCTTCCGAAAGGTCTGTAAGTATTCCTAGCTCTTCCAAAAAAATGTCTTTCGTGTAAGATTGGTCTTCTTCTATATTTTGCAAATCAACAGTGTCTTCCACCATCTTTTCAGTGAGTATAGATAGCAATGGTGTCGCTACTTGCATTTTCCTTAAAGTGATTTCCTCAAAGTATTTTTTACGTTTTAGTTTTCTACAAAACCGAAAAAGATCAAGTTGGGTCTGAAAATAGTCTCCTTGATATGTAGGACAAAAAGACAGTCCTTTACTGAGGGCTGTTGTTAATGCCGGTGTGACGTGGTAATCAGAAAGATTAATGATTAGATTCATCTTCTCTTCCCTTGCTTCTGTGCTCTTTTTTCTACTCCTTGATTTTTTAGATCTTGTTTTGCTTCATCCTCTCTTACCTCTAAGGCGCTTGGTTGTGAGGTACTTGGAGGTGGTTTTGGGTTGGGTGATGCTCCCCGGTATATGGGATTGTTGGTCCTCGAACTTTTTCTGTATCTCAAAACCTCTTCCAAAAAAGGACATTTTTTTGGTTTTGGATTTGGATTTGTTTTAGAGGTTGGTGAGATACTCAAAGCTGGAGCTGTCATTGATGGTTCTATCTCCAATATCTCTTTATCGCTTGCAGTTTCAATATCAGAGGATGACAGATTAGAAAGATTACTTTTTGTAGTCGAATCTTGGCTTTTACTACCTTTAGGTCTGAATTGTTGTTTTAGATTGGTATCATATTTTCTATGAAAAGTAAAGATTCTGTTGTTGATGTAGTCATCCTCATCCCTAATAAATGTTCTTAGTTTTTTGATTTTCAGGTCTTTCTCATAGTTGGCTAGAAAATCATCCATAATCTGGTAATTTTTAAAAGTGATTTCCGGGCATTCCAATGTTTTGATTGCCTCTTTCGTGTCATCAATATCTTTCATAATGTTTTCATGTGTCTGAGCTGCTTGATTGATTAATCTTATCGTCATCTCTTTGGACGTATTGTTCAATAAATTCACCCAATATTCAAAGGCTAGTGTTTCTTCTTCTTCAAATGGTGGAAAAATGCAAATACGTAATCCTCTCGGGATGCAATTGACTTCCAAATACATCTTGAGCGTTTTAATTTCCCACCATTTGTTTAGTTCCTGTTTACTTAGATTCTCAAGCTGTTCAAAAAGATGCCTCAAGGAGTAGTTGTTTCTTTGTGATGAATTGGATGTGCTTGTTTGCCGATGTCTCAAAAATAGTTCCTCTGCTTGTGCGTCTCTTAAGTTGAAGGCTTCTTCCATACTAATTGGTATAATGTTATTGATGTCAGCCTGGGGGCTTATGAAGAAATAATTAGAAAACTCCCGTTTGTAGCCAGCCTAAGCTCAACCTTGGCGACATCAATGTAGATAGTAAAGGTGATTAGGTTATTTCTGCTTCATAGAAGTTGCAAAGATGTCTGCATGAGTATTCCCATAAATTTGTGTGGCTACTACACAAGCTAAATGCATAAATGGTAGATATATGAGAAAAGTCACTCAAATGCGCCAGCTCCTTAAATCATCAAATTAATGGTTTCCGTTCAGTGAGTCAAAATCGGTGAATCAAATCAAATTTATTGGCATAGTGTTGTCATCGCACTAATTCAATTGTAGCTTTTAAATCATGTTTTCAGAAATCAAATGAGTTCATTGTATCCTTCACACAAGTCAAAATATAGCTTGAACTAATTAATCCACAATCAAATTATTGTTATTTTCTCAATTATCCAAAAACCTCTACACATGTTTCCCCATTGCTAGTTGCAATGGTTCATCAGGAGAAAAACAGGTGATATTATTCTGTGGAGAGAAAAATAGAAAAGGAAAAAGAAAGAAGGAGACAGGACAGTATAAAATTAATGTTTCCCTCATCTGTTTTTATATAGTCAGTAAAAAATGCTTTTTTTCCTTAAATTTGTTGAAATTGTTTTTTAAACAATGGTGACTTACCCACTTAGTATGGCTGTTAGCTTGTGACTTTCTTAAATCAACATCCATAATCAGAAATTAATTTACTGGTCTTTTCTGCTAAATCAGGCTTGAATAGGTCGATTTATGGAAATAATGTGCGCCGAAAATTCCCGCGCAGAGGTGCCAAAACGTGCGAATCGCAGTGCAAGTGCGAAAATCGCAGTGCAAGTGCGAAAATCACAGGGAAACCAGCGCACAGCGATTCATGGAAGTCCGTGCGCGAGAAAAACATTGGATGTGCACTAAAGTAGGCGGAACACGGGGCGTAACACTCGGAATGGGGAACAACGCGTGAAAATATGGGAGTCACGGGGGAAGTACAGGAGGCAAGTGCGCGGAACGCCCACACGCTCGCCTACAACCCGTATTCATGGAATCGAATAGGGCAAACCAGCGCACGGTCAAAGACGCGCGCAAGGCCAAACAAGTACGCCACAAGAAAGCAGGCGCCCCTGCGACTGAAAAAAATGTGCGCCAAAATGTGCGCTAACAAAAAGCACCCATATACAGCCATGATGAATGGGCCATACAGTGGCCCTCTAGGAGAAATGAGGTGCAAAGGGGTACCGACAAACACGGACACCCGCTGCGTGAAAAATAGCGTGTGCGTGTGTTCCTGGGTGCGCGGGAAGTTCCACACACGATTGTCCTGGGTATGTGTACTTCGGGGTGCGCGGGAAGTTCCACACACGATTAGCCTGGGTACGTGTACTACGGGGTGCGCGGGAAGTTCCACACGTGATTGTCCTGGGTACGTGTACTTCGGGGTGCGCGGGAAGTTCCACACGCGATTAGCCTGGGTAGGTGTACTACGGGGTGCGCGGGAAGTTCCACACGCGATTAGCCTGGGTACGTGTACTACGGGGTGCGCGGGAAGTTCCACACGCGATTGGCCTGGGTACGTGTACTTCGGGGTGCGTGGGAAGTTCGACACGTGATTGGCCTGGGTACGTGTACTTCGGGGTGCGCGGGAAGTTCCACACGCGATTGGCCTGGGTACGTGTATTCCGAGGTGTGCGGGAAGATTCACACGCAATTTCAGCAGGGTACGTGTATTTCGGTGGTGCCGGGGAATGCTACACGTGATTTGGCCATGTGGGTCCTCCCAGGTGTTCCCTCTACACCCTCCATGGCCCCTGCAGGCAGCCCACTCCACAGGGGACTACCCTGCACCCCTGCTCATGTCCCACAGGCAACCCATCCACCATGGCCAAGCCCACCAGCCAACCCACATGTCACCTTGCACTACTGATCACCAACACATGTCTCCCATCACCCCCACCCCCCAGCCACCAGGGGCAGCCTCCACCAGGCCCCCACTCATGTCCCCTATCACCCCCACCCCTCAGCCACCAGGGGCAGCCTCCTCCAGGCCCCCACTCATGTCCCCTATCACCCCCACCCCCCAGCCACCAGGGGCAGCCTCCACCAGGCCCCCACTCATGTCCCCTATCACCCCCACCCCCCAGCCACCAGGAGCAGCCTCCACCAGGCCCCCACTCATGTCCCCTATCACCCCCACCCCCAGCCACCAGGGGCAGCCTCCACCAGGCCCCCACTCATGTCCCCTATCACCCCCACCCCCAGCAGTGCAGGGGCAGCCTCCATCAGGCCCCCACTCATGTCTCCCACCACCCCCACCCCCAGCAGTGCAGGGGCAGCCTCCACCAGGCCCCCACTCATGTCTCCCTGCACCCCCACCCCCCAACCACCAGGGGCAGCCTCCACCAGGCCCCCACCCATGTCTACCACCACCCCCACCCCCCACCAGTGCAGGGGCAGCCTCCACCAGGCCCCCACTCATGTCCCCTATCATCCCAACCCCCCAGCCACCAGGGGTAGCCTCCACCAGGCCCACACACATGTCCCCTATCACCCCCACTCCCCAGCAGTGCAGGGGCAGCCTCCACCAGGCCCCCACTCATGTCTCCCACCACCCCCACCCCCTAGCAGTGCAGGGGCAGCCTCCACCAGGCCCCCACTCATGTCTCCCTGCACCCCTAGCCACCAGGGGCAGCCTCCACCAGGCCCCCACCCATGTCTACCACCACCCCCACCCCCCAGCAGTGCAGGGGCAGCCTCCACCAGGCCCACACTTGTGTCCCCTATCACCCCCACCCCCCAGCAGTGCAGGGGCAGCCTCCACCAGGCCCCCACTCATGTCCCCTATCACCCCCACACCCCAGCAGTGCAGGGGCAGCCTCCACCAGGCCCCCACTCATGTCTCCCTGCACCCCCACCCCCCAGCCACCAGGGGCAGCCTCCACCAGGCCCCCACCCATGTCTACCACCACCCCCACCCCCCAGCAGTGCAGGGGCTGCCTCCACCAGGCCCCCACTCATGTCTCCCACCACCCCCACCCCCCAGCAGTGCAGGGGCAGCCTCCACCAGGCCCCCACTCATGTCTCCCTGCACCCCCACCCACCAGGGGCAGCCTCCACCAGGCCCCCACCCATGTCTACCACCACCCCCACCCCCCAGCAGTGCAGGGGCAGCCTCCACCAGGCCCCCACTTATGTCCCCTATCACCCCCACCCCCCAGCCACCAGGGGCAGCCTGCACCAGGCCCCCACTCATGTCCCCTATCACCCCCACCCCCCAGCAGTGCAGGGGCAGCCTCCACCAGACCCCCACTCATGTCCCCTATCACCCCCACCCCCCAGCCACCAGGGGCAGCCTCCACCAGGCCCCCACTCATGTCCCCTATCACCCCCACCCCCCAGCCACCAGGGGCAGCCTCCACCAGGCCCCCACTCATGTCCCCTATCACCCCCACCCCCCAGCAGTGCAGGGGCAGCCTCCACCAGGCCCCCACTCATGTCTCCCACCACCCCCACCCCCCAGCCGCCAGGGGCAGCCTCCACCAGGCCCCCACTCATGTCCCCTATCACCCCCACCCCCCAGCAGTGCAGGGGCAGCCTCCACCAGGCCCCCACTCATGTCTCCCTGCACCCCCACCCCCCAGCCATCAGGGGCAGCCTCCACCAGGCCCCCACCCATGTCTACCACCACCCCCACGCCCCAGCAGTGCAGGGGCAGCCTCCACCAGGCCCCAACTCATGTCCCCTATCACCCCCACCCCCCAGCCACCAGGGGCAGCCTCCACCAGGCCCCCACTCATGTCCCCTATCACCCCCACCCCCCCAGCAGTGCAGGGGCAGCCTCCACCAGGCCCCCACTCATGTCCTCTATCACCCCCACCACCCAGACACCAGGGGCAGCCTCCACCAGGCCCCCACTCATGTCCCCTATCACCCCCACCCCCCAGCCACCAGGGGCAGCCTCCACCGGGCCCCCACTCATGTCCCCTATCACCCCCACCCCCAGCAGTGCAGGGGCAGCCTCCACCAGGCCCCCACTCATGTCCTCTATCACCCCCACCCCCCCAGCCACCAGGGGCAGCCTCCACCAGGCCCCCACTCATGTCCCCTATCACCCCCACCACCCAGCCACCAGGGGAAGCCTCGTACAGCCCCCCACTCATGTCCCCTATCACCCACACCCCCAGCCACAAGGGGCAGCCTCCACCAGGCCCCCACACATGTTTCCCACCACCCCCACCCCCCAGCAGTGCAGGGGCAGCCTCCACCAGGCCCCCACTCATGTCTCCCACCACCCCCAACCCCCAGCCACCAGGGGAAGCCTCCAACAGCCCCCCACTCATGTCCCCTATCACCCCCACCCCCAGCCACCAGGGGCAGCCTCCACCAGGCCCCCACTCATGTCTCCCACCACCCGACCCCCCGAGCAGTGCAGGGGCAGCCTCCACCAGGCCCCCACTCATGTCCCCTATCACCCCCACCCCCCAGCAGTGTAGGGGCAGCCTCCACCAGGCCCCCACTCATGTCCCCTATCACCCCCACGCCCCAGCCACCAGGGGCAGCCTCCACCAGGCCCCCACTCATGTCCCCTATCACCCCCACCCCCCAGCAGTGTAGGGGCAGCCTCCACCAGGCCCCCACTCATGTCCCCTATCACCCCCACCCCCCAGCCACCAGGGGCAGGCTCCACCAGGCCCCCACTCATGTCCCCTATCACCCCCACCCCCCAGCAGTGCAGGGGCAGCCTCCACCATGCCCCCACTCATGTCTCCCACCACCCCCACCCCCCAGCCACCAGGGGCAGCCTCCACCAGGCCCCCACTCATGTCCCCTATCACCCCCACCCCCCAGCAGTGCAGGGGCAGCCTCCACCAGGCCCCCACTCATGTCTCCCACCACCCCCACCCCCCACCCACCAGGGGCAGCCTCCACCAGGCCCCCACTCATGTCTCCCTGCACCCCACCCCCAGCCACCAGGGGCAGCCTCCACCAGGCCCCCACTCATGTCCCCTATCACCCCCACCCCCCAGCAGTGCAGGGGAAGCCTCCACCAGGCCCCCACTCATGTCTCCCTGCATCCCCACCCCCCAGCCAGCAGGGGCAGCCTCCACCAGGCCCCCACCCATGTCTACCACCACCCCCACCCCCCAGCCACCAGGGGCAGCCTCCACCAGGCCCCCACTCATGTCTCCTATCACCCCCACCCCCCAGCCACCAGGGGCAGCCTCCACCAGGCCCCCACTCATGTCCCCTATCACTCCCACCCCCCAGCCACCAGGGGCAGCCTCCACCAGGCCCCCACTCATGTCCCCTATCACCCCTACCCCCCAGCCACCAGGGGCAGCCTCCACCAGGCCCCCACTCATGTCCCCTATCACCCCCATCCCCCAGCCACCAGGGGCAGCCTCCACCAGGCCCCCACTCATGTCCCCTATCACCCCCACCCCCCAGCAGTGCAGGGGCAGCCTCCATCAGGCCCCCACTCATGTCTCCCACCACCCCCACCCCCCAGCAGTGCAGGGGCAGCATCCACCAGGCCCCCACTCATGTCTCCCTGCACCCCCACCCCCAGCCACAAGGGGCAGCCTCCACCAGGCCCCCACCCATGTCTACCACCACCCCCACCCCCCAGAGACATGAGTGGGGGCCTGGTGGAGGCTGCCCCTGCACTGCTGAGGTGTGGGGGTGATACAGGACATGAGTGGGGGCCTGGTGGAGGCTGCCCCTGGTGGCTGGGGGGTGGGGCTGGTGGGGCGACATGAGTGGGGGCCTGCTGGAGGCTGCGCCTGGTGGCTGGGGGGTGGGGGTGATAGGGGACATTAGTGGGGGCCTGGTGGAGCCTGCCCCTGCACTGGTGGGGGTGATGGGAGACATGAGTGGGGGCCTGGTGGAGGCTGCCCCTGGTGGCTGGGGGGTGGGGGTGCAGGGAGACATGAGTTGGACATGAGTGGGGGCCTGGTGGAGGCTGCCCCTGGTGGCTGGGGGGTTGGGGTGATAGGAGACATGAGTGGGGGCCTGGTGGAGGCTGCCCCTGGTGGCTGAGGGGTGGGGGTGATAGGGGACATGAGTGGGGGCCTGGTGGAGGCTGCCCCTGGTGGCTGGGGGGTGGGGGTGGTGGGAGACATGAGTGGGGCCTGGTGGAGGCTGCCCCTGCACTGCTGGGGGGTGGGGGTGATAGGGGACATGAGTGGGGGCCTAGTGGAGGCTGCCCCTGGTGGCTGGGGGTGGGGGTGATAGGGGACATGAGTGGGGCCTGGTGGAGGCTGCCCCTGGTGGCTGGGGGGTGGGGGTGATAGGGGACATGAGTGGGGCCCTGGTGGAGGCTGCCCCTGGTGGCTGGGGGCTGGGGGTGATAGGGGACATGAGTGGGGGCCTGGTGGAGGCTGCCCCTGCACTGCTGGGGGGTGGGGTGATAGGGGACATGAGTGGGGGCCTGGTGGAGGCTGCCCCTGGTGGCTGGGGGGTGGGGGTGCAGGGAGACATGAGTTGGACATGAGTGGGGGCCTGGTGCAGGCTGCCCCTGGTGGCTGGGGGGTGGGGGTGATGGGAGACATGAGTGGGGGCCTGGTGGAGGCTGCCCCTGGTGGCTGGGGGGGTGGGAGTGATAGGGGACATGAGTGGGGGCCTGGTGGAGGCTGCCCCTGGTGGCTGGGGGTGGGGGTGGTGGGAGACATGAGTTGGACATGAGTGGGGGCCTGGTGGAGGCTGCCCCGGGTGGCTGGGGGGTGGGGGTGAAGGGAGACATGAGTGGGGGCCTGGTGGAGGCTGCCCCTGGTGGCTGTGAGGTGGGGGTGGTGGGATCCATGAGTGGGGGCCTGGTGGAGGCTGCCCCTGCACTGCTGGGGGGTGGGGGTGGTGGGAGACATGAGTGGGGGCCTGGTGGAGGCTGCCCCTGCACTGCTGGGGGGTGGGGGTGGTGGGAGACATTAGTGGGGGCCTGGTGGAGGCTGCCCCTGCACTGCTGGGGGGTGGGGGTGATAGGGGACATGAGTGGGGGCCTGGTGGAGGCTGCCCCTGGTGGCTGGCGGGTGGGGGTGGTGGGAGACATGAGTGGGGGCCTGGTGGAGGCTGCCCCTGGTGGCTGGGGGGTGGGGGTGATAGGGGACATGAGTGGGGGCCTGGTGGACGCTGCCCCTGCACTGCTGGGGGGTGGGGGTGATAGGAGACATGAGTGGGGGCCTGGTGGAGGCTTCCCCTGGTGGCTGGGGGGTGGGGGTGATAGGGGACATGAGTGGGGGCCTGGTGGAGGCTGCCCCTGCACTGCTGGGGGGTGGGGTGATGGGAGACATGAGTGGGGGCCTGGTGGAGGCTGCCCCTGGTGGCTGGGGTGTGCGGGTGCAGGGAGACAGGAGTTGGACATGAGTGGGGGCCTGGTGGAGGCTGCCCCTGGTGGCTGGGGGGTGGGGGTGATGGGAGACATGAGTGGGGGCCTGGTGGAGGCTGCCCCTGGTGGCTGGGGGGTAGGGGTGATGGGAGACATGGGTGGGGGCCTGGTGATAGGGGACATGAGTGGGGGCCTGGTGGAGGCTGCCCCTGCACTGCTGGGGGGTGGGGGTGGTGGGAGACATGAGTGGGGGCCTGGCGGAGGCTGCCCCTGGTGGCTGGGGGGTGGGGGTTTTGGGAGACATGAGTGGGGGCCTGGTGGAGGCTGCCCCTGCACTGCTGGAGGGTGGGGGTGATAAGGGACATGAGTGGGGGCCTGGTGGAGGCTGCCCCTGGTGGCTGGGGGGTGGGGCTAGTGGGAGACATAAGTGGGGCCTGGTGGAGCTGCCCCTGGTGGCTGGGGGGTGGGGGTGATAGGGGACATGAGTGGGGGCCTGGTGGAGGCTGCCCCTGGTGGCTGGGGGGTGGGGGTGATAGGGGACATGAGTGGGGGCCTGGTGGAGGCTGCCCCTGGTGGCTGGGGGGTGGGGGTTATAGGGGACATGAGTGGGGGCCTGGTGGAGGCTGCCCCTGGTGGCTGGGGGGTGGGGGTGATAGGGGACATGAGTGGGGGCCTGGTGGAGGCTGCCCCTGCACTGCTGGGGGGTGGGGTGGTAGGGGACATGAGTGGGGGCCTGGTGGAGGCTGCCCCTGGTGGCTGGGGGTGGGGGTGCAGGGAGACCTGAGTTGGGCATGAGTGGGGGCCTGGTGGAGGCTGCCCCTGGTGGCTGGGGGGTGGGGGTGATGGGAGACATGAGTGGGGGCCTGGTGGAGGCTGCCCCTGGTGGCTGGGGGGTGGGAGTGATAGGGGACATGAGTGGGGGCCTGGTATAGGCTGCCCCTGGTGGCTGGGGGGTGGGGGTGATAGGGGACATGAGTTGGGGCCTGGTGGAGGCTGCCCCTGGTGGTTGGGGGGTGGGGGTGGTGGGAGACATGAGTGGGGCCTGGTGGAGGCTGCCCCTGCACTGCTGGGGGGTGGGGGTGATAGGGGACATGAGTGGGGGCCTAGTGGAGGCTGCCCCTGGTGGCTGGGGGTGGGGGTGATAGGGGACATGAGTGGGGCCTGGTGGAGGCTGCCCCTGGTGGCTGGGGGGTGGGGGTGATAGGGGACATGAGTGGGGCCCTGGTGGAGGCTGCCCCTGGTGGCTGAGGGCTGGGGGTGATAGGGGACATGAGTGGGGGCCTGGTGGAGGCTGCCCCTGCACTGCTGGGGGGTGGGGTGATAGGGGACATGAGTGGGGGCCTGGTGGAGGCTGCCCCTGGTGGCTGGGGGGTGGGGGTGCAGGGAGACATGAGTTGGACATGAGTGGGGGCCTGGTGCAGGCTGCCCCTGGTGGCTGGGGGGTGGGGGTGATGGGAGACATGAGTGGGGGCCTGGTGGAGGCTGCCCCTGGTGGCTGGGGGGGTGTGAGTGATAGGGGACATGAGTGGGGGCCTGGTGGAGGCTGCCCCTGGTGGCTGGGGGTGGGGGTGGTGGGAGACATGAGTTGGACATGAGTGGGGGCCTGGTGGAGGCTGCCCCGGGTGGCTGGGGGTGGGGGTGAAGGGAGACATGAGTGGGGGCCTGGTGGAGGCTGCCCCTGGTGGCTGGGGGGTGGGGGTGATAGGGGACATGAGTGGGGGCCTGGTGGAGGCTGCCCCTGGTGGCTGTGAGGTGGGGGTGGTGGGATCCATGAGTGGGGGCCTGGTGGAGGCTGCCCCTGCACTGCTGGGGGGTGGGGGTGGTGGGAGACATGAGTGGGGGCCTGGTGGAGGCTGCCCCTGCACTGCTGGGGGGTGGGGGTGGTGGGAGACATTAGTGGGGGCCTGGTGGAGGCTGCCCCTGCACTGCTGGGGGGTGGGGGTGATAGGGGACATGAGTGGGGGCCTGGTGGAGGCTGCCCCTGGTGGCTGGCGGGTGGGGGTGGTGGGAGACATGAGTGGGGGCCTGGTGGAGGCTGCCCCTGGTGGCTGGGGGGTGGGGGTGATAGGGGACATGAGTGGGGGCCTGGTGGACGCTGCCCCTGCACTGCTGGGGTGTGGGGGTGATAGGAGACATGAGTGGGGGCCTGGTGGAGGCTGCCCCTGGTGGCTGGGGGGTGGGGGTGATAGGGGACATGAGTGGGGGCCTGGTGGAGGCTGCCCCTGCACTGCTGGGGGGTGGGGTGATGGGAGACATGAGTGGGGGCCTGGTGGAGGCTGCCCCTGGTGGCTGGGGTGTGCGGGTGCAGGGAGACAGGAGTTGGACATGAGTGGGGGCCTGGTGGAGGCTGCCCCTGGTGGCTGGGGGGTGGGGGTGATGGGAGACATGAGTGGGGGCCTGGTGGAGGCTGCCCCTGGTGGCTGGGGGGTAGGGGTGATGGGAGACATGGGTGGGGGCCTGGTGATAGGGGACATGAGTGGGGGCCTGGTAGAGGCTGCCCCTGCACTGCTGGGGGGTGGGGGTGGTGGGAGACATGAGTGGGGGCCTGGCGGAGGCTGCCCCTGGTGGCTGGGGGGTGGGGGTTTTGGGAGACATGAGTGGGGGCCTGGTGGAGGCTGCCCCTGCACTGCTGGAGGGTGGGGCTGATAAGGGACATGAGTGGGGGCCTGGTGGAGGCTGCCCCTGGTGGCTGGGGGGTGGGGCTGGTGGGAGACATAAGTGGGGCCTGGTGGAGCTGCCCCTGGTGGCTGGGGGGTGGGGATGATAGGGGACATGAGTGGGGGCCTGGTGGAGGCTGCCCCTGGTGGCTGGGGGGTGGGGGTGATAGGGGACATGAGTGGGGGCCTGGTGGAGGCTGCCCCTGGTGGCTGGGGGGTGGGGGTTATAGGGGACATGAGTGGGGGCCTGGTGGAGGCTGCCCCTGGTGGCTGGGGGGTGGGGGTGATAGGGGACATGAGTGGGGGCCTGGTGGAGGCTGCCCCTGCACTGCTGGGGGGTGGGGTGATAGGGGACATGAGTGGGGGCCTGGTGGAGGCTGCCCCTGGTGGCTGGGGGTGGGGGTGCAGGGAGACCTGAGTTGGGCATGAGTGGGGGCCTGGTGGAGGCTGCCCCTGGTGGCTGGGGGGTGGGGGTGATGGGAGACATGAGTGGGGGCCTGGTGGAGGCTGCCCCTGGTGGCTGGGGGGTGGGAGTGATAGGGGACATGAGTGGGGGCCTGGTATAGGCTGCCCCTGGTGGCTGGGGTGGGGGTGGTGGGAGACATGAGTTGGACATGAGTGGGGGCCTGGTGGAGGCTGCCCCTGGTGGCTGGGGTGTGGGGGTGATGGGAGACATGAGTGGGGGCCTAGGGGAGGCTGCCCCTGGTGGCTGGGGGGTGGGGGTGATAGGGGACATGAGTGGGGGCCTGGTGGAGGCTGCCCCTGGTGGCTGGGGGGTGGGGGTGGTGGGAGACCTGAGTGGGGGCCTGGTGGAGGCTGCCCCTGCACTGCTGGGGGGTTGGGGTGGTGGGAGACATGAGTGGGGGCCTGGTGGAGGCTGCCGCTGCCCTGCTGTGGGGTGGGGGTGATAGGGGACATTAGTGGGGGCCTGGTGGAGGCTGCCCCTGGTGGCCGGGGGGTGGGGGTGGTGGGAGACATGAGTGGGGGCCTGGTGGAGGCTGCCCCTGGTGGCTGGGGGGTGGGGGTGATAGGGGACATGAGTGGGGGCCTGGTGGAGGCTGCCCCTGCACTGCTGGGGGGTGGGGGTGATAGGAGACATGAGTGGGGGCCTGGTGGAGGCTGCCCCTGGTGGCTGGGGGGTGGGAGTGATAGGGGACATGAGTGGGGGCCTTGTGGAGGCTGCCCCTGCACTGCTGGGGGGTGGGGTGGTGGGAGACATGAGTGGGGGCCTGGTGGAGGCTGCCCCTGCCCTGCTGTGGGGTGGGGGTGATAGGGGACATTAGTGGGGGCCTGGTGGAGGCTGCCCCTGGTGGCTGGGGGGTGGGGGTGATAGGGGACATGAGTGGGGGCCTGGTGGAGGCTGTCCCTGCACTGCTGGGGGCTGGGGGTGATGGGAGACATGAGTGGGGGCCTGGTGGAGGCTGCCCCTGGTGGCTGGGGGGTGGGGGTGATGGGAGACATGAGTGGGGGCCTGGTGGAGGCTGCCCCTGGTGGCTGGGGGGTGGGGGTGATGGGAGACATGGGTGGGGGCCTGGTGATAGGGGACATGAGTGGGGGCCTGTTGGAGGCTACCCCTGCACTGCTGGGGGGTGGGGGTGGTAGGAGACATGAGTGGGGGCCTGGTGGAGGCTGCCCCTGGTGGCTGGGGGATGGGGATTTTGGGAGACATGAGTGGGGGCCTGGTGGAGGCTGCCCCTGCACTGCTGAGGTGTGGGGTGATAGGGGACATGAGTGGGGGCCTGGTGGAGGCTGCCCCTGGTGGCTGGGGGGTGGGGCTGGTGGGAGGCATGAGTGGGGCTTTGTGGAGGCTGCCCCTGGTTGCTGGGGGGTGGGGGTGATAGGGGACATGAGTGGGGGCCTGGTGGAGGCTGCCCCTGGTGGCTGGGGCGTGGGGGTGATAGGGGACATGAGTGGGGGCCTGGTGGAGGCTGCCCCTGGTGGCTGGGGGGTGGGGGTGATAGGGGACATGAGTGGGGGCCTGGTGGAGGCTGCCCCTGGTGGCTGGGGGGTGGGGGTGATAGGGGACATGAGTGGGAGCCTGGTGGAGGCTGCCCCTGCACTGCTGGGGGGTGGGGGTGATAGGGGACATGAGTGGGGGCCTGGTGGAGGCTGCCCCTGGTGGCTGGGGGGTGGGGGTGCAGGGAGACATGAGTTGGATATGAGTGGGGGCCTGGTGGAGGCTGCCCCTGGTGGCTGGGGGGTGGGGGTGATGGGAGACATGAGTGGGGGCCTGGTGGAGGCTGCCCCTGGTGGCTGGGGGGTGGGGGTTATAGGGGACATGAGTGGGGGCCTGGTGGAGGCTGCCGCTGGTGCATGGGGGGTGGGGGTGCAGGGAGACATGAGTTGGACATGAGTGGGGGCCTGGTGGAGGCTGCCCCTGGTGGCTGGGGGGTGGGGGTGATAGGAGACATGAGTGGGGGCCTGGTGGAGGCTGCCCCTGGTGGCTGGGGGGTGGGGGTGATGGGAGACATGGGTGGGGGCCTGGTGGAGGCTGCCCCTGGTGGCTGGGGGGTGGGGGTGCAGGGAGACATGAGTTGGACATGAGTGGGGGCCTGGTGGAGGCTGCCCCTGGTGGCTGGGGGGTGGGGGTGATGGGAGACATGAGTGGGGACCTGGTGGAGGCTGCCCCTGGTGGCTGGGGGGTGGGGGTGATGTGAGACATGGGTGGGGGCCTGGTGGAAGCTGCCCCTGGTGGCTGGGGGTGCAGGGGGACATGCGTTGGTGGGCAGTAGTGCAAGGTCACATGTGGGTTGGCTGGGGGGCATGGCCATGGTGGATGTGGTGCCTGCAGGACATGTGCAGGGTAGGCCCCTGTGGTGTGGGCCACCTGCAGGGGCCATGGAGGGTGTAGAGGGAACACCTGGGAGGACCCACACGTGCAATTCACGTGTGGTGCTCCCCGCGCACCCCTGTAATAGACGTACCCTGATGGAATCGCGTGTGATACTTCCCGCGCACCCCTGAAATACACGTACCCTACTGATTTTGCGTGTGATACTTCCCGCGCACCCCTGAAATACACGTACCCTGCTGCTTTTGCGTGTGATACTTCCTGTGCACCCCTGGAATACACGTACCCTGCTGTTTTTGCTTGTGATACTTCCCGCGCACCCCTGGAATACACGTACCCTGATGGAATCGCGTGTGATACTTCCCTTGCACCCCTGAGATACACGTACCCTGCTGCTTTTGCGTGTGATACTTCCCGCGCACCCCTGAAATACAAGTACCCTGCTGTTTTTGCGTGTGATACTTCCCGCGCACCCCTGGAATACATGTACCCTGATGGAATCGCGTGTGATACTTCCCGCGCACCCCTGAGATACACGTACCCTGCTGCTTTTGCATGTGATACTTCCCGCACACCCCTGAAATACACGTACCCTGCTGCTTTTGCGTGTGATACTTCCTGCGCACCCCTGGAATACACGTACCCTGATGGAATCACGTGTGATACTTCCCGCGCACCCCTGAGATACACGTACCCTGCTGCTTTTGCGTGTGATACTTCCCGCGCACCCCTGAAATACACATACCCTGCTGTTTTTGCATGTGATACTTCCCGCGCACCCCTGGAATACACATACCCTGATGGAATCGCGTGTGATACTTCCCGTGCACCCCTGAGATACACGTACCCTGCTGCTTTTGCGTGTGATACTTCCCGCGCACCCCTGAAATACACGTACCCTGCTGCTTTTGCGTGTGATACTTCCCGCGCACCCCTGGAATACACGTACCCTGATGGAATCGCGTGTGATACTTCCCACGCACCCCTGAGATACACGTATCCTGCTGCTTTTGCGTGTGATACTTCCTGCGCACCCCTGAAATACACGTACCCTGCTGTTTTTGCGTGTGATACCTCCCGCGCACCCCTGGAATACACGTACCCTGATGGAATCGCGTGTGATACTTCCCGCGCACCCCTGAGATACACGTACCCTGCTGCTTTTGCGTGTGATACTTCCCGCGCACCCCTGAAATACACGTACCCTGCTGCTTTTGCGTGTGATACTTCCCGCACACCCCTGAAATACACGTACCCTGCTGCTTTTGCGTGTGTTACTTCCCACGCACCCCTGATGCACACGTACACAGGCCAATCGCGTGTGGAACTTCCCGCGAACCACTGAAATACACGTTCCCCGCTTGGCGTTTGCTGTTTGCCAGCCCTGTGCACTGGTCCAGGGTTAGCGCAGCCCTTTGCGATTATTTGGCGATTTTGAAGGCTTTTCCTTGCGCGAGGGCGTTCTTGGGGGCGTAACTGGCGCTGCTGCAGGGTCGCTGCGCCACGCTGCGCCACGGCTGGTTTTGGATGCGAAAATCCATGAATACACTGTGCGCGGAAATTAATTTTAGCGCACGCGGCTGGCACAGACATTCGCACGGGCACGCTGTGCGCCAGCCGCATGCGCCACTTTTGTGCGAATTTCTATGAATTACCCTGATAGTCTTTTACTTATGGCTGCAGGGAAGAGAAAAAGGACGGGAAAAAGGAAAAAGGGAAAAAAAAAGGAAAGAAAAATATTTTCCTTAAGTGCTTTGGCTATAAGAGAACAATATTGGCTTGTAAAAACAAAGAGTTGCTCCAAATGCATTTTACCCTGGTTTAGGTTCGCTTATCATCAAAGAAGTGTTGAATGTGGCCTTGATAAGCCTTTCCACTCTCCTCGGGTGCTTTAGCATTGTTGTGTTGTTAAAATGCACTATTTATATCGTGTAGGCCGGCGCGATGATGTCACCACGCCGTGCGTAACGTTAATATGCGTGACGCAATGACGTCATCATGCCGGAACACACGCAATGCTCCCGGCAGCCATTTTGCAGCATTGGGTGTCATTTAGTAAACCCAAACGGCACTGTGCCATCTACTATGCTCTATATTATGGAAACTTTTTTAATTTAAAGGCTCCATGCAGTAAATTTAATTGCTGCTGATGTTAGTATTGGTGATCATTCTAGCTGGATAGTTTTGTCTATTTTATAAAACTAAGTACCATTAGCGGATCTCGCTAGTTGATCTATAAAAGGATCAAAAAATGGTCGTTCGTCTAATAACTGGCCTTGAATAACAGGATTTGTGCCCCAAATGTTAAACTATGTTAAATGAATAAAGGAATACCAGTTGGCCTTAAAGAACAAGATATATGTCCTAAATTGTTAACTGTGTTACATGTAGAGAGGAAAGGGCAGAAATAAGAACAAAAAAAAAATCTTTTTAACTTATGGATATAACATGTTATATACTGATTTTCAAAAATTTCTGCATAAGCCATTCAAACATTGTTTATAACCAGTTGTACATTTCTGAATCGCAGTTCAATCCAGAAGCACATACATCCAAAATACAGATCCATTAACTCTCATGTTTTCGTAATGTTTCCTCTTTGTTACCTCCCCTTGGGTGCGAGGAAATGTTCTCCAAGCCAAAGATTTTTAGTGATGTAGTGTCAAAGTCAGGATGCTCATTAATGATATGAACAGACAGGGGTGATCTAAGGTCCTTGTGTTTGATGGCTCTGATATGCTCAAAAATCCTCACCTTCAAATTTCGTATTGTACTCCCAAAGTAAAGTTTTTTACAAATGCATTCAATACCATAAATCACAAAAGTTGAGTTACAGTTAATAAAATGGTTGATTTGTTTTGTTTTGCCATTCGGTAGGTTCATTTCTTTCTTTCCTTGGTACATGAGTGGACATAGTTTACAGTGTCCACATTTGTGTGTACTCCTGATTGTAGTTTGAAAAAATACTTTTTTGATGGTCGGAATCGGGCTTAAAAAACTAGGGTTGATTAGATTCCTGACTGTTGGCGCTCTTCGAAAGCAAATGCTTGGTGTGTTATCTAAATGTTTTTGAAGACTTGAATCGGTGAGTAAGATATTCCAATATTCCGATAGTGTGCATTTTATTTTTGTGTCTTCAGTACTGTAAGTTGTGATAAACTGGATCTTGTGTTCTGGTGATCCAATCTTGGGTTTGATGCCCTGCCAATCACACAAGGGTGACCCTCCCTTGTCAGGTTCAAAAGCGAGACAACACACCCAACCTAACAAAGCTGTCCCAACTATGGCGTCCGCAAGGGAGGACTTAAAGGCAGGGGGCACACAGCAACTGAAAACAAAAGCGTTATACACACAGTAACACTTTGGGTGTTCTCTATTAAATACACTTGACAGCACACCAAGGGTTCAAAGGCTCATAGCCCGCAGTCACCCTCTAGCTGAAAAAGAGAGACAAACACCCAAAGTACAAATAGACATACCGCACCACCTCAGGACATAAGTATGTAATAAACCCTAAGTCGTGATGCCTGCAGTGGTTCAAAGGCCTAATGCCCACAGTCACCCATTGTAGAAGATCTCCAAATAACGTGAGCTCAACGCACAGGGGCTCAAAGGCACAATGCCCGCAGTCACCCACTGTGTATATATGAGAACCAACACGTTCAGTGTATGATTTCAAATGCGTGTGGACAAACGCACCAACTTCCTCAACTGGACACGGTGCGTGGCTGCTCCGGTGCACCCTCCAAGCTATGTAGTCCTTGAGCACCAGTCCACAAGGATGAGTAAAGGCAAGTTCAAGACAAGCTTCACAAAAAGCAAAACAACATCCCAGCCTGAGCACACAGTATGTGCCTCCTATCTGTGCAGGTCAGGATAGGCACTTTCTTATGAGGCTGGAGCCAACTTGTTCACTTAGCCGCGTCACCTGTCTGTATTAAGTGGCTAACCTAGGGCACCAGCAGAGTACAGAAAACCAAGTCGCAGAGTATCCCAGCGACGCCTAAAACAACTGGATGCTGCGTTCATAATACCCACGTGTGGAGCTGAAAGGATACCGAGCTCAAAGTCCCAAGTTTAAGACAAAAATTGCCTTGCCAATAATCCAAGAAGGGCTTCATGGCGCCACTGCGCCACCAAACAGCAAACACACTGCTGGCACACCGTGCCGCGCTCTGCGCGTTCGTGGTGTGTTTGTAGAACGCTGAGCCAAATTGGTTGAAGTTTAAATATATACACGTACATTGGAATCATGGCAGAGATGAGGAAGTGGTGAAGGGGAGGAAAGTTAAAGTCAAATGTATAAAACATCTGAATCAACATGAGTTTAATTGACGCAAGTTTTTAAAACGAGAGGCTAAAAGTAAATTAGTAGGCCATACATTAAAAGGCAATCTCATAAGGTGAACACAATATTTATGATCAGGATATTTCTTAAGATACATCAGTATTTGGTGAAGAGGTATTATTCGAAAATGTCCCTTAGAAAACAGTTTATACTGATTGCATTCATCACAGTTTGCGGCATAGTTAAAGTGACATCATTTCTTATTTGCGCAATCTGGCTTAATAATAAGTATATTTTCTTCAATGTCTGCTTGCTTCATTATCGTTATGCAATTGGCTTTCCATTATTTCAATGAGTTATCATATTTCTCTTTCAAAGTGTAGGCAAGGGATGGTTCTAAGCTTAGTTGATATGATCTATGCAATAGGCACTTTCTGTAGAGTGCTATAGAGTGCCAGGCTACATTGCTTCTAATAAATAACAGACCTAATTCAAAACAAATGACCTGAATGGGAAAGATAGGAGTTTTTCTTCCAATATAACCCTTCTAAATTGTTCATGTTTGGCTGATGTTTTGGTAATTTGGCTTGGGCGCTATAGATGAAAACAGGGATAACATTTTGTTTGTAAAATGTTATAACTGGTAACCCAGATAATTTCCCACAATTTCCAATGTACTAAGGATGCTTGAGAAGTCATGGTTAGCATTTTGTACTTAGTTTCCATTTTATATGAAATATCATGTTTGTTATCATTGATGTTTTGCTCTAGGTATCTGAATTTGTGAATTGTATCTAATTATTGTGTGCCTATTTACCATTCAAAAGCTCTCTTTCCACTTTTGTGTGGAGACATTATAAGTATATTTAATTTCTGAATTTTGATTGATAAAGAGTTATATAGCACATATTTTTCCAAAGCACATCATTTTATCTGGAGGTCTATAGGCGTCTTGTCTAACACGACAAGTTCATCAGCATAAAGCAGCCACAAAATACTTGTTTTACCTACTTTAGGTGGATTTGATCTGGTTGCATGCATATAGATAATAAGGTCTTTAATAAAGAAAATAAATAAAGTAGGAGCTAAAATATATCCCTGTTTCAGGCCTCGATACGTCGGGATGAGCTGGGATAAAAGGCACTCTTGATTCAACTTAACTTGAATAAATGTATCAGAGTAAAATTAATATAGTAAGTTAAGAATATAAGAGGGACGCCATAATGGGTCTCTTGGGTCAAAAGCCTGTTTACAATCTATAAAGGCCAAATATATTGCTTGAACAGATTGTAATGCATGGTTTTTAATTGCACTCAATAGATTGCTCTCAATAGTAGTACAAAACCAGATTGGTGAATATCCATCTGAGATGTCGCCACTAGCCATTAGATGGGCAAAAATCTTCCCAGGAATGTCCAGAAGGGCTATCGGACGTTAGTTAGTTCGAATGTTTTTATTACCCTTCTTGAATATGGGGATGATTATACTTCCATGACAAGGGAATATAACCAGTGTATATCACTTTTTGAAATATTAATAATAAATGGAAACCCACATATCTGAGTAGGATTTCAAAATAACAGTAGATAATCCATCCGGTCCCAGAGCTCTTGATGTACTTAATCTATTAAAGGAAAAGTGCGCTCAAAAATATTATTTTCCCGAGCGTTCAGGCATGTGGTTTTAAGCAAACTGTGATCGATCGTAAAAACATTTCCTATGCACCTTATCTTAGTTTTCCTCACTTTTACACATGCGAAATCAACGAGCGGGGCGCAGCCATCTTGTGCTAATCTTATCCGTTGATCCATCGCCCTAAGTTCAAGTGCCCAGGCGGCACTAAATCATATCACCCGCCCCTCAAGCTGACATCACTAGACGCATAGGGCCCATTTCACAGAGCAAATGCACGTCTCGTGTCAACGTTCTCTGTGCCCCAGCTAATGACGTGTCTCCATGGAAATGGCAGGACGCCTCTTTCCTCAATAAGTATAAATAGACCGCTTCTCATCATACACCATCACAGTTGCTTTTTCTATCATTTCACTGTCTTTTTCTGTATAGCCTGTGACTCGCTTCTGTTCTGATCAGCTATCTTTGCTGCTCGTAGCCCATGCAAACAGATACTAGTACTATCATTACGGAAACGATCGGGCATCGGACGACAGTTCGGAGGACGAATCACTGGATCATGAGCCTGAGCCTAGTTGCTTGGAAGACGTTTCCACCTGGTGTACCTGCAATCAGTCCGAGGTCATGCCAAGCGAGGTGGAGAACTGCTGCTGTAGAGAAAACTCTGGATGCTTGGCCTAAATATCAGAAAAAGACAGACCACCGCTATGAGTTACCGAGCTGCATGACTTCAGGGCAGCCTGCCTCGCAGGGTCCATGTTGAGGATTATGATGGGGCTTATGCACGAACTTCGCGCAACAGTTCGCCCTCGCAATCCAAGTAACGAGTAAGTGTACTCTAGATGTGATGTCACTTTGACCACTGAGGCCACTAACATTTCATGTTTGTCTCCTATATTGTCGTAACTTTGATCTATCACTGAAAAATGAATGCGGTCTACCAATTCAATACATCTCTCGCTCTTTGGGGAAATCATAATGGTCATCTTATGTTTCTTTCAATTACAACCAAGAAACAATATTTCTCTGTGCCCCAAACACTATGGATTGCATGGGTGTTCACATTTGTGTTGTGTCTACACTTTAAAGCCCAATTTGATTGATCCATGAAGTAACATTTGTACGGGCAACTATGCCATATGATACAGGATGCATTTTCAACTAAGGTTTGTACACTTATCAGGTTCATATAAATACAGTATGTATATTTCTCTTCCACAGGTGGTACGAGCTTGTGGCCTATCGTTCGTTTACATGGTGGCTTCATGGGTGGCTTGGATACTGCGTTCAACGATTAATAACTGCCTGTGTCGTTGGAGCCATTCAAGCCAAATTCCCCTGTGACAGCGGTCAGTACAGGGGATTTTCCCACACTGTGCTGCAACCTGAAGTATACAATTTGTATTACATTTGTGCCATCAACATCAGCAACGAAATAAAATACAAATCATCTTTTATGAATTGTTGTTTCAATTTTTCAGTGAATCAAGGACACGCTCACTTGTCTATTAGTAACATTCAACAATGGTTGGTGCACTCATATGCTCACCCCCTCTGCAATAATCCATGCCCCCTCCAGTATCAATTGTAGTTCTCACCTGTGGCCATGCGCTCCCAAGGAAGCTGGCAGGCTGGGAACGGCGAAGGTGCCAAACACCATGTGCACTTCAAAGGTATCTTCCGCACAGCGGCCATTGTGCACATGGCCTCCCCAGACCCAGTGTCTCCAGAATCCCCTGAAGCAGACCGCGCCTCTGCAATCCACATAAGTGTGTCGCCCTTCAGCAGTGTTCCAGGCCTTTTCTGCATGCCTCATGGCCAACCATGCCCCCTCCAGTATCAATGGCAGTTCGCACCTGTGGCCGTGTGCTCCCAAGGGGGCTGGCAGGGTAGGAACGGGCAGGGTGTCAAACAGCATGTACACTTCAAAGGTATCTTCCGCACAGGGGCCATTGTTCACTTGGCCTATCCAGACACAGTGTCTCCAGGCTCCCCTGAAGCAGACTGCACCAGAAACATGTCACTCATTCACATACACACCCACCTTTTAAATTCGTTATAAACCCCTTGATATTTATCCTGTGAACATCTGTGTGCACTGGAAGTCAACTCGGGATTGTGCTACCTGTGAACATCTGTGAGCACTTGTAGTCAACTCTTGATCGTGGTACCTGTTCACATGCTACTAACTACCCTGCTTGCTGAATCTAATTGTTTCTTTGTCAAGGTAAGCGCAGGTCACCTATTAACTTCACTATAATCATCTCTTTCTGATCTCAACATTTCTATCTATTTCGACCGAATGTACCCAGTAGTGTAATGTTTATTCATCTCAATGACTTTACCATTTTCTTATGTTTAAAGTGTTCTGATCTCGACATATAGCAAATTTCATCAGTGTCAATTGTGATAGAATCACATCTTTCTCGGGCCATGTCTATAAGCATATTTCCTTTTGATTCATGAATTTATTTCAACGGACGAGTAACACGTTATGATTTGCGTTACATCAATTATTTCTGTATGAGAGTTATCCCAGGGTATATCTTTGACTACGCAACACAGGTTTTGCTTCTTTGACCAAAACAAAAATTGCATAGAAAACTTTAATATGATTCCATCAATGTAATTTTTTTGTAATTATGTGTACTTTTCTATACAGATCTTATAGATTTTTCAAGAATGCCTGCTTGTACAGTTTTCGGTTGCCATTGTAGGAGCCATGTCAAAAGTAAGGGCACAATCATGCAAACATTCCCGAGGGATATTGATTTAAAAAGAGAATGAGTTCGACATTATGGTTTTTCCGGAGGACAAGCTTGAAAGTAGAGCCCAGCCTGTCTCGGGAGAATCGGGGGCCAGTCGATTCTGCATCTGCAGCCTGCACTTAAAGATGATATGTACGACCAATCGCAGTACACAAAAAAGATTGGAATTGCCTTTGTATTTCGGTGCTGGACTGCCCCTGGGCAGGACAAAGACTGATATGCAAATGGATATTACCCATCTGTGAAAGGCACAGTGAGTAAAAGCAGTGGCTGCGAACTCTCAAGTGGTTAATAACCACTGAACAGGTTATCATGTCTGTTCTTGCGAGAGAGGGGCGCCCGCTACCTTTGTATAACTGTTTTTTAAGGAACCTGGGATTGGTAACCCTAGGTCTCCTGGGGGCAACCAGACGTGGTCTCCCTCTCACTGTGCTTAGAGAGGCATCAGCTTCACCTCACTGATGATCCCCAACAAGGGTGAAACACGTGTATGGGGTTGCTGGTGGTACTCTCGTTCAGATTGGAATTGCCATTGTATTTCGGTGCTGGACTGCCCCTGGGCAGGACAAAGACTGATATGCAAATGGATATTACCCATCTGTGAAAGGCACAGTGAGTAAAAGCAGTGGCTGCGAACTCTCAAGTGGTTAATAACCACTGAACAGGTTATCATGTCTGTTCTTGCGAGAGAGGGGCGCCCGCTACCTTTGTATAACTGTTTTTTAAGGAACCTGGGATTGGTAACCCTAGGTCTCCTGGGGGCAACCAGACGTGGTCTCCCTCTCACTGTGCTTAGAGAGGCATCAGCTTCACCTCACTGATGATCCCCAACAAGGGTGAAACACGTGTATGGGGTTGCTGGTGGTACTCTCGTTCAGATTGGAATTGCCATTGTATTTCGGTGCTGGACTGCCCCTGGGCAGGACAAAGACTGATATGCAAATGGATATTACCCATCTGTGAAAGGCACAGTGAGTAAAAGCAGTGGCTGCGAACTCTCAAGTGGTTAATAACCACTGAACAGGTTATCATGTCTGTTCTTGCGAGAGAGGGGCGCCCGCTACCTTTGTATAACTGTTTTTTAAGGAACCTGGGATTGGTAACCCTAGGTCTCCTGGGGGCAACCAGACGTGGTCTCCCTCTCACTGTGCTTAGAGAGGCATCAGCTTCACCTCACTGATGATCCCCAACAAGGGTGAAACACGTGTATGGGGTTGCTGGTGGTACTCTCGTTCAGATTGGAATTGCCATTGTATTTCGGTGCTGGACTGCCCCTGGGCAGGACAAAGACTGATATGCAAATGGATATTACCCATCTGTGAAAGGCACAGTGAGTAAAAGCAGTGGCTGCGAACTCTCAAGTGGTTAATAACCACTGAACAGGTTATCATGTCTGTTCTTGCGAGAGAGGGGCGCCCGCTACCTTTGTATAACTGTTTTTTAAGGAACCTGGGATTGGTAACCCTAGGTCTCCTGGGGGCAACCAGACGTGGTCTCCCTCTCACTGTGCTTAGAGAGGCATCAGCTTCACCTCACTGATGATCCCCAACAAGGGTGAAACACGTGTATGGGGTTGCTGGTGGTACTCTCGTTCAGATTGGAATTGCCATTGTATTTCGGTGCTGGACTGCCCCTGGGCAGGACAAAGACTGATATGCAAATGGATATTACCCATCTGTGAAAGGCACAGTGAGTAAAAGCAGTGGCTGCGAACTCTCAAGTGGTTAATAACCACTGAACAGGTTATCATGTCTGTTCTTGCGAGAGAGGGGCGCCCGCTACCTTTGTATAACTGTTTTTTAAGGAACCTGGGATTGGTAACCCTAGGTCTCCTGGGGGCAACCAGACGTGGTCTCCCTCTCACTGTGCTTAGAGAGGCATCAGCTTCACCTCACTGATGATCCCCAACAAGGGTGAAACACGTGTATGGGGTTGCTGGTGGTACTCTCGTTCAGATTGGAATTGCCATTGTATTTCGGTGCTGGACTGCCCCTGGGCAGGACAAAGACTGATATGCAAATGGATATTACCCATCTGTGAAAGGCACAGTGAGTAAAAGCAGTGGCTGCGAACTCTCAAGTGGTTAATAACCACTGAACAGGTTATCATGTCTGTTCTTGCGAGAGAGGGGCGCCCGCTACCTTTGTATAACAAAAAAGCATACACTCAGAACATCTTGTAAGTTGCTTCCAAATTCAATTCCAACTCTATTCATGCACACGCTGCCTCAAGTGAGTCCCGGTTGATGAATTAGCTGTAGGCGTAGGGGTACTGAACAGGTAACTACATGAACGGATTGGTGCTTTCGGTGTAAATGTGTCTTACTAGAGTTTGCATATTTACCAGATTGTATTACTTTTTAACTATACTACATTTTTCTACACATCTGTCCCGGGTTTATGGAGCATCAAAGAATGTAATTATGACCATAGAAAACAATGCCAGAGTGCCCTTCAAAAGAAGCATATCTTTTCGTAATCGGTTGCCTGACGTGTCCATTTTATTTTAGGAGAGCATACTGACGGAAGCACAGACCATCATCAGTGACGAAATGACTGACACGTCCAGTATACCAATGGTGAACCCTACAGACTTGCAGAAGTTCATATTCTAGACAATTGGTTCTTCCCACATATCTAATGCAAATCTAATTTTCCCTCTTACCACTTCATAACAATGCACAGAAAATGAAGGATCAAGATTCTGCATCCATGTATTTACCAGAGTCAACAACACCTTCAAACACCTATCAGGTAATTTTATTTCACTTATCAATTATGAGAATGTATTATGCTTGGAATTTAAAATAATATGAAATCTTTTATGTATTCAGTCGGTTGTTTACACTATGTGCAATTTATGGGTTTCTTTTTATATGTACCATTGTCTGCATCCCATTGTCTCTGTTCCATTTCGCTGTTTTCATCCGTCCTAAAACAAGTACTGTGTTACAGGGGGATGCTGGTACTTTGACAACAATCACATCGTCCTTTGGAGCAGGTCCAGAGTATGAGGTATGCGTACTGACAGTTCCCTTGAATGAAAGAAAGTAAATCCTACATGGGATACTATTAGACAGTTCAAGCAGAAAACACACACCGACTGTTGCTAGTCGGTAACCCTCTGCTGCACTCCTAGCGGGAGCTAGTCCCAAATGGTGATCATGCCTTGGAAATACTAAAGACTCCAAGTCAGGAGTGTTTATGGTACAAGGGTGGGTGTCAGAAATGTGTAACAAGGAAATAATTAATATTCTCTAATGTTCAAAGGGCAAATAATATATCAAGGGCTCCCTTAATCTGTGAATCTACAAACATGAAAGCATCAGGCTGAGAATAAACAGATAAAACGATAGGCCCATAAGGTGATAAATCCAAACATAATCAGTTTTAATTTATAACAAAATACTCCATGGGAGTGCGTTAGCAGTAGTCGTCTTAGCCAAGCAATTTGTACAGGTCAATTGGTAATTCAACAACAAAAGGCAAAATTAGATTTGAGCTGAACCCAGTACTCAAACATAACCTGTTCAGTTAAGAAAAAAATGGTACGGTCATTCGTATGCAGGCTCTACACCACCTAGGTGTTGCTCTGCTACTGAGCAGTTGCATTCACTCTGCTCAGAGTTCCTAAAGACACTCCTATTGGGTAATCAGTGCCTACGCGTTTCGGATTAGGAAATCCATCTTCAGGGCAGGATGTGTTTTTAGTTTCATCAATGTTCAGTTGCAATTCCTACAAAGTATAAGGATACACTAATTAGACCTGGGGCGTATTAAGAGGACTCTATCATTTAACTCACTAAAAAATGGAAGTGCACTGACCTGCTCTTCTTGTAAAGCAGAATCGAGTCATAATCACCTGTGTGGTAAAGAAATGATCAGCCGCCACTTGTAAAAGTTTGACCTTATGTACGAGAACATATAAAATGATCCTCTATGGTAGAATGTGAGTACTCACCCAGTCACAAGACAGCTGTGTCTCGCCGGGTGCAGGGGTGTTGTCAGGCGGGATTGCCGAAATTGGGTAGCTAGAAGCATGGAGAAGAATCAAAGTTACTGGCGACTAAGGCATATAACTATATGCGTTCTATAGGCATAGTACAAAGACACACCGTGAATTTCTAGGTAATATAGAAGCTGCGTTTCCCCGATCATTGGGTAAACCCATAAAAATGAGTCAATAACACCCAAAAAGGGTGTTAGTTGAGATTGATGCACCAAGTATATGTAAAGATGGAAGATATTTACTAAGATCACATGGTAAGTGTGATCAAGAAGTGAGCACTCATAGGAGTAATGTCTACTTACATGGCGAGTATCGCCCACAACACTCCAAAGTAGAGAAGCAGCCGCTCGCACGGGTGAGCTGCACGGTGAAATGAGGAAGCCGCTGCTAGCAAGGGAGCACTGCAAGGCACTCCCAAGCCAATTGCGTTGCCATGGGAGCGCCGCGCAGTCGTGTCCCCGCGGTGGCCGCCATCTTGGTGTGGGACTGCCAGTCCCAAGTACGATCTGACAAACTGTCAGTAACAAATTTCTAAATACAGTACCGCCCAACAGGCGGTGAGCCGTATGTTGATGTCGCATTTGGGTCCATTCAGTGTTAATCCCGCCTCTTCGAGGATCTCGCAGACAGCTGCGAGGGCTCTGTCATGTTGTTCTTGGTCTCCACTGAAGATCAGGATATTATTGCTGTAGCTCAGTGCGTTCACCTCGGATGATATGAGGCATCTGATTGTCTCTTGAAAGATTTCTGCGGTGGAAGAAATGCCGAAATTGAGTTGTTTATATCTAAACAGCCATTCGTGTGTTGCAAAGGTGGTGATCGCTCTTGAAGCAGGGTCTATGATGAGCTGGTGATAGCCCTGATTGAGATCTAGTTTTGAGAAATGCGTCGCTTGGTTCAGACTGATAAGCATGTGCTCCAAGCTTGGGCCTAGGTGCCTCTCCCTTTGAATGGCGGTGTTGGGGATGCGCATATCAACGCATATGCGTAGGCGCAGAGACGTTTTTATGGGAGGGCAAAAGGGGCACTTGCCAAGGGCCCCCACGTTGGAGAGGGCCCCACAAGGCTGGCTGATCTGAAGAAGTAAGATTCCATTGTTCGCCAGGCTTAAATAGAACCTGTCAGGATATTTTATGGGTTGCTGCTGAGGCTCTAAACCCATTGCCTTTCTGTTTTGGCAATGCATTCTTCCTTGATCAATTCATCATGTATTGCTTTCTGTGTATACATAATGTGTGTGTTCCTTATGGCACAACTCTGTAGAATTCTTTCCTTCCAGTGAGAATTATGTTGATCCTGTGCAATAGGCAATGGTGAAATACATATTGATACATTGAGTGCCACAATGGTTCAGAAGTTAGCTCAGTGTGTGAAGCACCCATTGCAGAGATATGTGTTCATATGCAAATTAGAATATCACATTCCAGCAAGGCTGACTGAGCCTTTCCTATGTCTGAAGTTTATAAACCTGCCTGCATATGTACTTGGTTTTGCAGAACAACACCGGCTATTATCAGCACTGTACCTGTACCAGATAGGGGTTGCTATAAAAACTCGCATATCATCCGTATGGTGAAGGTCTAGAAATTTGTTTGTTCAGATGGGGTGTTGTAAAACCTAGGCAATCGCCTCCAACGATGGCATAAACTGTTAGTCCAAGAGGTGAATAAGTATCCAAATTCAAGACTATGGAACGACGGCGTTCATGTTTGTATTCTGGATTTGCCAGCAGACGATACAGTAAGATCCTGGTCAAATCATCTAATATATCTTTCATTACTGTGCTGTCTTCTGTGAGGTTTGCCTTCTTGCATGCTGCTGGTATCCTTTAGCCCATTACTTGATCTTTCTTCATATGTAGGCCATTTGGGTGGAAGTGTTGGTAGAAAGAAGAGCGCGTACCATATGTTGCAGGCCTCAGACAAGCATATTTTAAGGCCTGCTTGTTTGACACAAAAAAGTGTTTGCTTTTTGGTAAACGTCAAAGGTTTTTATGCACGTTTATAAATGAAAATGTCACAAGCCATTGTTTTGGAATTATTTTAAAGCTTTAAAATACAAAAGACAAAACCCAGATTAAATTTGTTAAATCACATCGATTGGTATGTTGGTTCTTACATACTTCAATTGATGATGGAGAGAATGAAGCTAGAATCATTCCCATTTTGCATAACACCCTTCTATAAATTTATTTTTAAATGGTCATGTTTGGTAATGTGATTTGTGTACTTTCCATGTCCGTTTTTTAATAAAATGGGATTGTTTCAGTTCATGTTAAGAACTGGAAAATAAAGTGTTCAAATGCAGAAAATGCAGAGTTGGCACAAACCCCAGCTTCACCCCTTCATCCCTTAACCAATGTGTGATCCTGGGCATCTCCTTTAATCTTGTATTGCCTAACCTCTCAATATCGAGTGTCGGGGGGATAGTTTAGCTTAGGGGCAACGTGCTCGCCTTGGAAGCAAGGCGACACGGAGCAACACAGGTTCGACTTAGAAACCGATCAAATCATATATCATTGCCCGTCTCGAAACCTTTCAAAATTCAAAATTGTCAGCCCTTCCGAGTGATTTTCTTCTTATGGTATGATCTTCATATTTGTTAGGGCAGCTGGGGGCGCTGTGCTGTGGGCCTGTGGGCCTCTGCGGGACGTGACTGCTTGGGCCTTGGCTGGTTGAGGTCAGGTGTGTGCGAGCCGCTTACCTGCTCTTTGTCGGCGTCGGCTCCCTTTCCGTGGTCCTTCCAGCGGTCGTCCCTGCCGGCGCTTTCTTCACTCGTTGTGTTGGTGGGCTCACGGGCTCTCTTCCAGGGATCTTATGCAATGCGGGGCACACGGGCCCTCCACCTGTGTTCCGTTGCTGCGGGCTTACGAGCCCTCCGTCTCCCCTCCTCTGCTGGGCGTACAGGCCCCTCGCTACTGCTGGGCACATGGGCCCTCCGACGCCGTTGGGCACACGGGCCACTCACGACTGCTGGGCACACGGGCCCTCCGACACCGCTGGGCATGCAGGCCCCTCACCAGTGCTGGGCACACAGGTCCTCCGACATGTGCACACAGGCCCTCCGACACCGCTGGGCACACAGGCCCCTCACCACTGCCGGGCGCATGGGCCCTCTGACATGGGCGCACGGGCCCTCCGACACCGCTGGGCACACGGGCCCCTCACCACTGCTGGGCACACGGGCCCTGTGACATGGGCACACAGGCCCTCCGACACCGCTGGGCACACGGGCCCCTCACGACTGCTGGGCACACGGGCCCTCCCTGTTGCAGAGCATGGGCTCTCGTCGGCCCTTCGTTGCCAGTTGTTGGGGCTCTCTCTCTCACTCGCTCATGCAGGCCTCATTAAGAATGCTCGGAGCCGAGTCTCATTTCAGCCTTCTTTATTCTCTTACATCTTTCAACTGACTTTCCCTGTCCCTCCCCTTTCGCTCTCCTCCCACCCTGGTGTGTGTCTCTTCCCTTAAAGGGTCTGCGTCCCTTTATTCGAGTACAACTGTGATGTCAGCTTTAGGGGCGGGTGATATGATTTTGTACCGCAGGGGCACTTGAACTTAGGGCGATCAATCCACGGATAAGATTAGCACAATATGGCTGTGCTCGACTCGTTGATTTCGCATGTGTAAAAGTCAGGAAAACTAAGGTAAGGTGCATAGGAAAGGTTTGTACGATCGATCACAGTTTGCTTAAAACCACACACTCAGGACAATAATATTTTTGGGCACACTATTCTTTCAATTTGCATAAGGACATCCTCATGGTCAAAAACCAGGAGGTGAAGATCATTTTTGTACAGACTAGGAGTAGTAGTCAAGGTAGTCTTCTCGGACTGGAGAAGTGCATAAACCAAGCTTGTTTGCTGATTGCATTAAGTATTAAGGAGGTAGTGGAGGTGTTCATACCATTCTTAAGTAGCAACCAGATCAATGCACTTGATTTAAACACTAAAACCACTAGTATTCATTTATTTGCTTTGTACTGTCTGACCCAATTCTTTTAAGAGGTTCGAATTTTAATTAGTGTAGTGGATTTGTCAGGATGATTAGCTCAAATTATATGTTTCCTTTCTGTTATCTCCATAGCCTTCATGTTTTGAATGATTGGGTCATAAGGATGTTCATCAATAAAGTCAGGACGGAAACATCTGTGGGCTTATTCTAAAACAAGGTATAATGTTTCAGTGCAAGGTACACTAGTGTCAGAGTCTAACCCTTGAAGGGCAGTATCTAAACATCCTTTTAGGAGAAGAAATTTGGGTATAGTCCATTTCACCCTATTTCTTCCACCCTGTAGTTCAATAGTCAGGTTATAATAATCCCAATGTTTTTCATCTCCTTGGGTCCAGGTTAATCCTAAAATATTATAGTCGCTATTCATGGTTGGAATAATGTCAAATCTTTCCAAATTATTATTAGAATGTGTGGTGATAAAAACATAATTCAATTCAATTCAATGTTTTAGATATACATATAGCAACAATCCTTTGTATAACACATGACTTACAATTCATACAAACACATTTATACAATTTGCATAAAATATCCACAAGAGGGACGCAGGACTTTTTGAAGACATTTAAAAAGTTAAACTAAATGCATAAAAAAATGAACAATAAAATATATTAAATTTGTGTCATTTCCTTGCATAAAAGCCAACCATAAGGAAGGTATTTCATTCACAGTAGTTGCATTATTATAAGCTTTAAAGAGCTTCATTCGTAGAGAGTCATTCACATTCTGTAATCAAATGGTAGACTGACTCATTCACCAGATTACCACATAAGCGACAGAATGTATGTTGATAAAACAATTGATTACTCCAGCACTTTGATGATAATACTACTGTCACATTAAATTTGATTAGAAGGTAAGTGTGAAAAATATGCGGGCTGGGATAAGCAGTAATATATGTTGGTGAGGATGTTCTGGATATTCTCTCACTACAATAGTCTCAAGTGGATGACATACTCCCGATTTGGAGCATATTTTCCATGAATGCTTCTGCTCGTAACTTTTTCTTCAACCAGTGCTTGATGTCCCCAGATAGATATGTATAACTACCCTCATATAACCATTTATTGTCAGTTAGCTTTAGAGCACCGATTATACCTATTGGTGTCTTGTCAGCAAGACCTAAAAAAGCCTTCATATACGGGACAATAATGGTATCTGATTTCGCAGTAAGTGAACGTTCAAAGGGCAATACGCATTGGGCTGTATAAACATTCCAAACGCCATTTATGTTAAATTCAAGATGAAAGTATTCAACGCTTACACATTGAGGGAGGCGGAATATCTTCCTCAATAGATTTGCTTCAAAAGTAATAATACGTTTCCTAAATGTATGGCCCCAAATCACTACGGCATAGGACAGCATAGCTGAAATCTTTGCATTGTAGATGCCAAAACAGCCAAAGCACAATAGCCATCATTGCGTCCAATAAATGCACTTAGTGCATTAGCTGATATCACACATTTCCATTTCAGGTCAGCCCAATGTAAGTCCCATTTCATTTTATCGTCGATAGTGAGGCCCAAATATTTATACGAGGACACCTACTCAAGCGGTTCGGAGGATAGTGTCCAAGAGGATCTTTTGGGTCTGGATTTCTGAGTGAAGACCATGATTTTGCTTTTGGCGATATTGATCTTAAGGCCATTTGCTGCTGAATATATTACAAGAGCATTTAACATCAATTGCAAGCCTGCGGGCATATAGTCCAATAGTATCAGATCATCTGCGTAGGCGAGCCGACCTATGGTGACATTCTTAATTTTTATTGGATTAGCGGCTTGGATGTAGAGTTATATCGCATCAGGCTTGCCTTATGCTCTTCACCTCGGACACTGTACCTACTTAAATTGGCTATACAGGTGCGCACTAGTTACCCCCACTTAATATGTATGCCTCACTAGCATTAATGTTACTTCTGTTAGGTTCACTCCTGGACCCTAACCAGTACCTTCCATCTAGATACCAAACACCTGCGTATTACCACAGTCCTACCATGATTAGCGCTAATTACCCACTACAAGGAAATAAAGCCACCCCGTTCCTACCCTCTATTAATTACAACCATCTGGACTCATCAATAAGGCCAACCAAATTTTTACCTAAACTTTGCCTAGACTCCAAGGTTCTTAACACAGTGCATTTGAGGGGCACTAACCTTACCTTGCGTTTACCTATCCTGGGCACTAATGGCCTCCATATCCAGTCAACATCAACTTGACATCCTTGCCCCACCAAAGTCACATATAACAGACTCCACTCTAGACTCCTGACTCAATATGAGCCCCTGCGCTATACTCCCCCAATAAACTCACCACCAACCAGTCCATAAAATCTTGCTGCACCCAGCAAAGACTTAACTAAAACATCGAGTAACTATAACAAGAAACTGAAACAGGATAAATTAATTGCTAGTCCGACAAATACCCCCAAATATACCATTAAGGGCGCTTTAATTAATGCTAGATCAATGGTAGCTCACGCGACTGACGTCGCTGATGTAATCACAGCTGAAAACCTTGACTTCCTGGCTATAACAGAATCCTGGTTGCATGCAGCAGCAGGCCCTTCACTCTTATTTTATGTACCAGATAACTACTCAATCATAAGAACGGACAGGTCAGACTCTAGAGGTGGCTGTATTGCCTTCATAACAAAATCCAACCTACACCTAAGATTAGCTAATGCGCTAACTTTCTCATCTTGTGAATAACTCACAGCTAAAATACCAATCTCGAACTCTTGCACCATAACTGTCCGTCTACTATACAGACCTCCAGGACCCATTGGCACCTTTGAGGAAGATGTTGACATTACTATCGGACAATACCAAAACCTCCTCGCAAATATCAATACTAGGAGATTCCAATCTAGGATTTAAAGACCCTAATGATCATCAAGCACTTGTAATAGCCAGCACCCTTATGGAACATGGCTTTAACCACAAAGTTACCCAGCTGACCCACATCAAAGGAAGGACCTTAGAGTGGGTAGCTGATCTCAACTGTGATACGGTAATCACATCAATCATACTCCAATCATGGACGGACCATTATCTAGTGTCATTTACTCTCTCAGTCAAAACCCTTAAAACTAAAACTAACCTTATAGCGCCTGCGTACCTTACGAGGAGCAAATGGAACATTACAGCAGACGCCATCCTTCCACATGTGATCCCTATCTTAGATACCTACAACTCTACCCTGACTATAGCATTGGACATCATCGCCCCACTTAAAATTCCTAAAGGCAAGCCAAAAGCTCACCTGAACTCCTGGTTCACTCCTCAGTTAAAAACACTACGCGCAGAAAAAATAAAATTAGAAACTATTTGGAAATACCTCCCCTCTGCAGAGAAAAAAACTAAATTGATGAACTTATCGGCTAAATACAAAGAAGAGATACTTCACACCAAACATGAGAAATTTAACAATAGAATTAATCAAACTAGTTCCAGTACTAAAGAGCTCTTCGTTATTCTCAGAGAAATGGAGACGCCCATTCCCCCAATGGGTCCTTGCTTAAAGGACAAACATTCAGAATGCTCTTACCAACAAAATAGCTACACTTCAAAGTAATATTGCCGACAAATGCCTAAACTTGCAAAATGTAGATACTCCAAACTTGCAAAATGCAGATACACCATACCGTACCCAAAAGCCATCTACCAAACCATCTCAATGTTTCAGATTCTCTAAAGTCTCCGTCCCGGAGGTTCAAAACATGATTGCATCCCTTAAACCTTCAAGGTGCCAAGGATATAGCTGCCCGGCTCAAATAATCAAAGGCTCCACCAGAGACCTGACACCATTCATACCCAAATGAATGCCTCATTCACCTCAGGCATTGTACCCAACAACTTAAAGGAGTCGTGGGTTCTATCCCTCCTTAAAAAACAATCATTGGACCCAACTATTCCTACGAACTACAGGCCAATCACCACTGTCCTGTTCTTACTGAAGATACTGAACAGGGTTGCATACTTCCAGATCCAGGAATACTTAGAGACTAACCATCTTCTTGGGTATCAGCAATCTGGCTTCAGACCTCGACACGGTACCAAAACGGCATTGATTGATTTGAAAACCCAGATTGACGAACTCAATGATAATGGGAAAATGGCACTGCTGGACCTGTCTGATACTATGCAACCACCTTGTCACAGTAGCACATTTCTCTCAGAATGAAATTATATGGATCCAATCTTTTCTGAACAATAGGACCATGAGAGTCTTCTCACCATCAGCAGCAGCTGACCCAATTCCTATTACATGCGGAGTCCCTCAAGGCTCTTGCGTGTCACCAACCATGTATAATATTTTCAGGAAGCCATTATTCGATAATCTGGACTATCTGGGTGTCACCTACGCTAACTATGCAGGTGCCACCCAGATCCTCCTCTCTCAGACAGACTCTATTTGGGCGCAAGCAAGTAAGTTATCAACAAATTACAAATCCTGCAAAATAATGCCATGAGAACTGCCTTAAGCATCCCTATGAGAGCAGACATTTCAGAAACAATAAGACAGGTGAAATGGCTGTCCATCAAGGAAAAGATCCAGCTAAAAACTATGTCTATCATGTATAAATCCTTAAACCATGCACCTCCACTATACCTAACTGAGAAATTCACCACCAGATCATCAGTTCGGATCACTAGGTCAACAAATACCTCTTGCCTGGTAGTCCCTAGGTACAAATTAAAAAAGCCTGGAGGGAGCAGCTTTCCAGTTATGGCGGCCCAGCTATGGAACACACTCCCACCCTTCATGAAGTTGACCCAATCCTTCCCTAATTTCAGAAGAAAATCTATTACTTGGCTAGCAGAGCAGAACTAACATGATAATAGAACTTCACCACCCCTCCTAAGGTACACTTTACAATTTCTTATTATACTGTGAATGTCGTTATCATATCTGTATTAGAGTTTCTCTACTTATATTACATGGACACAGCATATTACCCTAGATGGTGGGCTCATCTTTATCCATCCGAGGATCAGCCTTCTTGAGTGTGAGGATGGAAATGGGGAAGTAGTCTATAGGAGGCACCTTGGTTTGTTGAGCTGTGGCATTAAGGAGGATCTAGGTAAAAAAAATCCCAAAAGCTTGAGTTTCAAATTTGCAAAGCCACTTGGTCGCATTTTGAAACTCAGTCTTTTGGGACTTTCTTCATTTGTACCCTGATTTACATTGAATGTATGCGGGGGACACTGCTGCCACCCCTGAACCCAATATACCGTGCAAGGGAAGCAGGGAACCACCCTGCAACCCTCGCTCCCCTTGTGCGGTATAGAGGAAATTCGTCATTTTAGTTTACTACCTATTGCGCAGTAAATGTGGATTTGGTTTTTTTTCTTCATTATTTTGGTACTATACCCATTAAGGACACCAATAGCTGTGTTTGGTCCCTCAAGTGAAGTAAAATAAGTATGTGTAGCGCTTCTTGTGAATGTATTTTGAACCTGCATCAGTAAAGGTTGAGAACTATGATTTTTGCCTAAACACCTGCAGTCGAGGTGCAGGTCAAATCGCACTTGGCAAAGCTAGGCGGAGCACCTTTTGTAGAACTTCAATTTCCACTCACTTTTCTTCTACCAACCTCACTCAGGGAGAAAAGGAGGAGCAAGCTGATATTGCAGAGGCACATTTTGCAAGGAATATTTCAGATGTTGTCATGGCAAGCGATGTAGCCTTTACTTGGTTCCCCTTGATATATTTGAGGAAATTCCTTTAGTGCAGTGAGCTGAACTTTTAAAGGGACTATCACCTAAGACACTATGATCATGTAAAATGCAGTAAGTGGATAGAGGAGCAGGACCGAATGGGGCAATATCCCTTCCGCTTGAGTTCCTTCTTTCTTCTACTTCTTTCCAGCTCTTATCCAGCAGGTATTGTATCCTTTGCTTGTTTCGAGAGAGAATGGCATTTAGAGAACCAGGTACAAGTGTAGGCGTGTAAATGAGATTATTTACTGGCGATAGTGTATTGCTACTCTTGTTCTGCAAGCATGTATTATGGACATTGACACCTCTCTCTCTCAAGTTTTATTTTGGGTGCTGAAAGCCTCTCCAGGGTTAATTCTCAGCTGTTCTGAAGTATTGCTTTTCTCAGTCGCCTCTTCCTGCTTCTACTCACTTATAGGTTTGGTAATGGGTTTGGGGTGGTGATTTCTGCCCACAGAAGGTGGTGAACGTACATCATGTGGCTTCACCCATAATTAATTCATAGCAATAGGGCATCATTTCATTAATGAGCCCAATCAGCTATAAAAAAAAAACAGGTGACATAGACAAGTGATAAGGTTAAAAGAAATAAGCATCACAGTGGCAAATAGCATCAGCCTGATGACATAAAAGAGAATGCATTTAAGCGTGAATCAGTAAATGGGACCCAAACAGCATAATCAGCATTTGGGCCCTCATAAAAATGGAGAGTCCTGTTAAGGTTGAGAACACCAACCCAACAGCATTGGTGGTCACGAATGGTCTTAACTCTAGTACATTGGCTTTAGAATGTGGGACAAGACAAGGATTTTCACTCCCACCATTGCTTTTCGTGATTGCTCTGGAGCCCTTGGCAGATTGAATAAGATGTGATAACAGGATCTGGGGAGTGAACCATGGAGGTATGGAACAAAAGCTCTGCTATATGCAGATGACTTACCTAGGAAATCAGAGGCCATGCCGGTTACAGACAGGATGTGGGGAGCTATGGTTTTTGTTGGTGCCCCTTCAAGCTAAAAAACCTTGGGGTGTGGCTAACACAAGACCTGAAGAACATGATGGAAGAAAATATGACAATAGTGATTACTAAACAGAAAGATGATTTTACAGATGGTCTGCTTTGGAACTGTCTCTTTGGTGTGAAGGGAAAGTGATTAAGATGACAGTCATGCATACGATTACTTACTTACTTACTGGCGATGATTCCTCTCTCCTGTAAGAAACCGCTTCTTAAGGAGCTGAATAGAGCACTAGAATCCTAGCTTTGTGATGGGAAGCCTCAGAGGCTGGCTTTGTAGAAGGTGCAACAGTCGCTTAGTAAAGGCGCACTCGATGTACCTAACTTTGAGATGTACCATTTGGCCTTCTCAGTAATTCATGTGTTACCATTCCTGGAGGACAACGCAGATGTGTGGACAATAGCTGAGGCCAGTAAGATGGTGCCATTAGTTTCCAGGGCTTTGCTTAAAACACTAACAACAAGTAACTATAACAGCAATCTTTCAGATTTTATACAATGGTGTTTGAAATGTATTTCACAAAGGTTGGGCTCCGATACATATCTAGCTGGGAAGGCCTCATTGTGGTTTAACCCCAGAATGACTGTAAATGGGAAAACATTGTATTGGCCGTTCTGGCATTTGTCAGGGGTTGACAGGATGGATATTTATTCGTGGAATGGAAGTGGTCATCAAAAGGGATGTTCGCGGACGTTGTGTCCCCCAAGAAATCTTTCTAAACAATGGGTGACAAGGGTGCATTTTAGAGCGCAACTTTTTGGAAATATTTGGTAAAAAGCCAAACAGTTTGCAATTGGATTTTATAAATGAAATTAAATGAAAAACTCATTAAAAAAATCCAATAGATGCAAGTCACCAACAGTGCACAGGGGCATTTATCCAACACATTTTCACAATAACTTTTCCCACAATATGTGCCAGTATAAAAAATTTGCACACTGGCTGTGCATATGCATTTTCATGCTGAGTGCAACATTATACCTTATTATTTCCATATAAGAACATACTCATGTTTGCTTTGTGCACAATGACAGTAATGATACTATAAGAAAACATGTCCATGGTTGTTCTGCCAATATATGGCAGCATTCCCACATAAGAACATACTCCAGGTAGGGCTACCATTAAAAATGCATGCCAAAAATATATGAAAACATGTCCAAACTGTCTATATAAAATGTCAGTGGAGCTACACAATAACACTTATCATGCTTATTTAATCAAAGATGCTCAATACAAAATGTCATACCGCAATAAGAAATGGCTAAACTAAGTGTATACAAGTGATGGTCTTGCTTCATAATAATAATAATAATAATAATAATAATAATAATAATAATAATAATAATAATAATAATAATAATAATACGTGTTAACACTTATCATGCGTTCTTTACCAAATATGCCCAATACAAAATGCCATACCACAATATGAAATTACTGAACTGGCTGCATTGAAATGCCAGTCTAGATACATAATGACACTTATGCTTGTTTTATCAAAGGTGCCTTATGCAAAATGTCATGCCACAGTAAGAATAATACCACTGATCTTGCTTGCTTTATCAGAGATGCCCAATACCAAATGTTGTGCCTCAGTAAGAAATGGCTAGACTAGTTGCATTGAAAATGCAGTTTTGCTTCATAATAACTCTTATCATGCTTTCTTTACCAAAGAGGCCCAATACAAAATGTCATACAACAATAACAAATGGCTATACTGGCTGCATTAAAATGCACGTCTAGCTGCATAATACCACTTATCATTCTTGCTTTATCAACCATGCACAGTAAAAGAAAATGCCATGCCTGCTCCAGGGTGTGCCAGCTCCTTGCAGTGAGACATAATCATAGTAATGATGAATGTGATTATGTGTGATTGTGAGGCGCTGGAGGCACTGGGGTAAAGCACGATTTTTTTACTGCTCATCTATCATAGATGGACAGAAGAAAAATGACACGCCTGTCCCCTGGGTCCCAAGCTCCTCACATATGCAAAAAATGAATGTGGTTATGTGTGTATGCCAGGCACTGGAGGACCAGGGGGCTGTTTTTTTTTATTTTTACAGGTCATCTATCATAGATGTCCAGTAAAACATAACATGCAAGTTCCCTGGGACTCACAGCACAAACATACACATAATATCAAAGTGATTATGTGTGTATGCAAGGCGCTCGGGCGCCAGGGGGGAAGGTATGATATTTTTTACTAGACATCTATCATAGGTGTCCAGTAAAAAAATACCTTGCCTGTCCCCAGGGCCTCGCAGCACCAAACACACACACACACACACACACACACACACACACACAATCAAATTGATTATGTGTGTATACAAGGCAATGCGGTGGACAGGTATGTTTTTTTTACAAGGTAATAAAGGGGCACCTGGCTAAGCTCTGATTTGCCCAGGTGGGTATATACTTGTAAGCTAACATATTAATCAGAGATTGTGCACACCTTCATATTTGAACACTTACAAAAGCATAAACAAATTCATAGATTTGTTGGGGTTTAAAAAGAGAGAAATCAGTCTCAACCCAATGTCTTTTTTATCAATATAGGTTTATCTAAGTGGAGAACAAACCCCATAGACACTTGTCAATTCACAATTCCGAACCACATATGCATTGATACAATCCAGTCACTTTAACTGGATAAATAGTGGAACATATAACATGTTTTTTCTTTTTGATCGACAGAAATTCAATTTAACAAATAACATGTGAGCACAGATACATGTTTGTATTGAACAAATAACAGTGTTAATGGTGGACACTAAATAGGTGAAAAGGTTGTCGACACGGTTGTGTTTCGGCCAAAGAAGAAGAGCTGTTAGATGGGTCTTGAATGTGGTAGGCCTTCATCAGCACGGTAGTATAGGTGAAAACAAGAAGAGTCCTGTGGATCTCTGTCAAAACATAATGACAAGAGGTGTGTGGTTCAGAGAATGTGTGATCTCAAAATAGAATTACTCAGTTACATGGAGCTGTTATTGCTAGATGAGAGAAATAGGTGATAGTGTGCTGAGTACACATCGCTAGGCTTACCGCAAGTGGAAAATAACTGCGGCAAGGGGCTTGTGAGCTGTGCACCTACAGATGATGGTAGTAGAAGTATTGCACCAGGATCTCAGTGGGAGGTCCCGAAATGGCTTAGCAAAACAAAGACAGAGGAGGGAGGATTTATGGTACTAAGAACAGCAGGTGGTGTGTCTAGTACTTAGGTAAACCAAGTCAGTATGTGGGGTCTTACCTTATAGGGCCAGGGAGAAACGCGCTTAGTTGCTGCTGTATGCATATGGGACCATGTTGGTCAGTCTCCAAGGGCCAGTGGGGAATTCATCCACAAACTGTGGGTGAAAAAACCATGCGTCAGTATCAAAAGTGGGGGCAGATAATTAGAATGGTCTCATATGCAGTATAATGCAGAAAAAAGTGTCTGTCAATATTAGAAACGTAATGAGCGCTACGAGTGAAATATAGAGATGCAGCCGTGGTGCACGTATCTGTGATCTGACTCAGTAAAGTCTCTCTGTATTTGTACACACCATGTATTTACGCCTTAGCTAGCGATTGCTCAAGGGTGAGCCCATTTACTGTGAAAAAACACACACGTACACCACATGTGTGCAAGAAGGCGTGGCCCTGAATCCAAATGCACGAGAAACTAATTGCATGGAATGTCATGCATCTGTGCTGGTGGGAGCATCCCTGGCTGGGTACCACTTAAAAATGCTGGGTTTGCAGGCTCACGCTCAGGACTACTGTCCGTGACAAGTCCATGCCTAGCACAGGAACATTATGGTAGGAGAAGGCCGAAGCCGAGTGCAATGCGTTAGAGTCTAGATGCACTGTTGAAGTGTGTACGTCCACAAAAGGGGCACTCGTTGGTGTGGCAGTCATGTGTTTTTTTTTCTCACAAATGAGTCTCACCCCCTGTTAATCAAACTAGCCACAAATCAAGATGGATATGAAATGGAACATCAACTTAGTGTTCAATGGTGCAATTCTGCTTATGACAGTTCTGAGGCCTAGCTCATACATGTTCTATAGGGTGGAACCGTCTGGAAAATGTGTATGGCAGTATTCCCAAATGGATTAGTACCACAATTGCTTTCATTTAATGGTGATAGTTAGACAATTCTTCACTTTGTTCCAGTAAACCAGACCAATTAAACAGTGCATCTCTGAACACAGGTCTTGCATTAAAAACAAGATAATCACATGAGCACCCATCATGCACTCTCATAATTAAAGCATACACACATCCATACACATACTTAAATAATAAATAAATGAGCATACAAACACACATTACACAACACACATGCAGCAAACACTGTTTCATTCACACAAGCATCCACCATGCCATCACTTATATAACACAAGCATACATGCACCCATACAAATATTTAAATACTAAATAAACAAACATACAAACACACATATTTACACAAAATACACACAGAAAGAGCTCTTTCATTCAGCAGCATCCATCATCAGACATTCACCTAACAGAAGCATGCACGCATCCATACATATAATTAAATTTAAAAAAATGAACATAACCAAACTTACCTTCTGCCGTGGGTCCAGAGGTTTCAGTGCTCCAGCACCCTGCAAGCATGAACAGGAATCATGACGTTCATTGAGCTTGCACGGCTGGGGAAATGAAACTGTGAAAGGGAAACAAGGTTTCCCTTTCACAGTTAAGAGCACTTCCTCAGCTGAAAAAAAACAGCTGAGGGAGTGCTCGTATTTTACTGGGCTGGCTCCTCCATAAATGGTGAGAGGGGTCAAAGACCCAGTGCGTCGACACCCCTCGCCCATTATGGACTAGCCGCCCCTGGTTCTATGTGTTCTATGTTGGGGTATTTGTAAAGCACAACTAACATCCGAAGGCCCCTTTTTGGAGTATTGCAATTTAAAGCAACAGGGAGTGGATGGCTGATTGGTTGAGGAACTGAGATGTGTATGTGGCCTTCTGCATAAATGACATCTTTAAGGGTCTGACCCTGTCTTCTGGAATCACTTTGACCATATAGGTGTACATGCCATTTGTGCACCTTGGCCAAGGCTGACCTATATTACTCAGCAATAGAGTATGTACTGAATGGCAATGCTGACAAGCATTGTGATTTCACTTTGAGCACATCCAGCGTGTGTATATATGTGTAATATATATTTTTTAGCTGGTCCCTTTTTTGTTTGGCCATTGCATTGTAATTCAGGTAGGAGGACAATCAGAATGATGAAGGTTATGCAGTTTGTGGGTATTATTTGGTTATTTATCCATCCTTAGATTGCACATTGTCATACTATGGGCATTTCCACCCACTACTGGTTCCTCCCTGCCAGAAACACATTCTCCTGGATCCTTTGAGCTAGCTTTATCAAGCAGTATCATCAAACGGTGTGCTGACAGAGTAATTTCTAATCAGTCTGCTGAGAATGAACAGCTTAATTGCAGATGTAAATGCATAACTTATATAATATAATAAAACTGCCTTAACAAACTGTGCCTTCAGCCACTTGATTTGCAAGTTGTCTGTATGTCCTCACATCTGTTCCTTGTACTGAAATGCTGTAATCATGTTAAAAACAAGCATTGTGAAAGCCTGCACTTTTGCTTCTGAATAGTTATTAAATAGAAATATGTCGGCCACTGCTATCATCTTCCCAGGCAATCACACAATGTTCTAGCTGTTGCCATCTTATCGCCAGTTAACACCATTATGGCAGTGCCTGGCAAATGTCTATCACATGCCTAAAGAATTGTCAAAACTGTTGGCTTTGTCTATGTATGTTTATAGTAGACATTTTGATTCTCTTGCACAGTGCATTTTCTAAGAAATGGGAAGAATTAAATGCATTTATCAGGGCATGTCAATACACTGTGAAAAGCAGCTTTACAAAAATCTATGGGTACTGAAATGGATATGTCAGTGAACAAAAATAAGTGGGCCAGACATGTAATGTCATCAGTGATGTCATCAGTGAAATGCACTGAGTGCAATTTTGAACTCAGTCGCGGACTACCTGGACATTACTCCAATGGGACGACCTCCATGCGCTGCCACACCAAATCCAACCACTGCAATGCTCTCGGAAAGATTGTTCCTTTCTTAACAAGTAGTAGGCTGTCTTCTTCCACATCATCTTCCTCAACCAATATTGTAACCACACAGCCTACTTCTGTGGAACACAAAATCCAACCAGCTACCTTGCAAGCAATACAAGAGGCTGTTGATCCATGTCTTTTGAAGACAACAGTCTTATATACTGCAACACAATGCTCTGCAGGGGAAAGTAATTTCGAAGTGCTTTTGAAACTGTAATCAAGGAGCATGAGAAACACTGCCCACTACCTTATAAGTAACACACGCACAACATCTTCCCCTGCCCACCTGTCTCTCCATATTAGTGCTTGGTGCCTCTTGCCTCATGTCCCTCCCCACCTTATGTTCTAACCTCTCCAGCAAACATTTTTTTGAAAAAAACAACAAAAGAACGTTTTTTTTTATTATTTGTTTCGCTGAAGAATTCAACCTTTCAAAATGTCTCTGTTACAGCATAATTAAACAATTGATTAATACAAACAAAAACATCATATTTTTTCTACAACTTTGCAGTAGTAACCACTGTTATACACAATTATTTAAAACAACGCAAATGTGTTCAAGAGTTCATTAACATATAATAAGACACAATTTTTAGTAAAAAAGACTCCCTGTTTCATAAAATAATTAGCAGCACATTTAAACTGAGCACGATCTATTGCAGAACATAAAACAATATGATTTTCAATTTTCTTTAAAAAAGGGATTACGCGGCAGAATTGTTTTTATGAACTGCGTAAGTGCAATATAGATAGCAGTTTGGTTACTCGTAATTAATAAACTCCATATTTCATAGGAAGGACGATCACATGAGAAAATTGCAATAAATTGCGAAAGTAATGTTCTCGTAGTCCAGACAGTGCAGGGCAATCAACTACTAAATGAGATAATGTCTCTAACTGCTTTAGATTTTTAGAGAATCGGCAAAAGTTTTCGTTTTCAGAGATTAAGCTACATCTTGCCAGAATCTGATTTGTCGGGCAAAGATTCAGGCGTAACCTTAGCATTTCGGAACGCACAATATGTGATGGACACTTTATGAGATAATGTCCCATTTGTTTAAATGTCTTGTGTGGGAACAGGTTTAAATCAAAATCTACATAATGTGTACAAAATTGTTGCGTCAAGATCCAATCATGCCAATACATTTGTTTCTTAGCTTTTTCAGGGTTAGTGAGTAATAAATCAATTGAGATATCAGCATCAACAAGCGCATTCAAGATAACTTTAACCCACTTCTTAGGAAACTCATCTTTAGATGAGCAGATGTACATCGCTACTGAACCTAGGATGTTCGGGGTATTAAATCCCAATAAACATTTGCGATAAAAATTACACAGCTTCGAGAGATCCCGCCCAAACAATGAAATCAGGCCCAATTCGTATCTAAGAAAGCAAATAGGAGTACCAGAGGGTAAACGAAAAACTGCTTTCCAAAATTTCCCTTCCAAGCAATCCCAAAAAATTCTTGATTTCGGTAAAGAAGTATCCGCTCCATAGGAGAGAATAGGTGCTGCTTTCTGATTAAAGAAGGTGACAACATGGGTTGATGTAAATTTGCCATACCTATGCAATATTATCTTTGCTTGGGATATTAAAGTCGTAGTTTTGGCCTTCAGAATGTCAACATAGATCTGGTTTTTCACGGAACCTGAAAAGAGAAGCCCTAAGTATTTATAGTAGGGAACGACCTTTAATGGCGTAGTCTGCAGACACACCGATAGTTTGCCATTTTTGTTTTCCTCGTTCTTTGACAAATTACTATTTGTGTTTTAGCCACATTGATGGTCAAATTGTTGTTGCAAACATAATCGTCTAATTTATTAAACAGTCCTTGCAAGCCTTTAGGTGTTTGGGAGAGTAATACAAGATCATCGGCATATAAAAGCCATGTGATCTTTTGTAATCCCAACTTTGGTGAATCAGAGTCAATATCTTCAAAAGAAACTCCTATATCCAACAGAAACAGGTTAAACAATGGTGATGCTAGTATGCACACTTGTTTTAACCCACTTAGGGTCTCAAAATTTGCAGATAATAAGCCATCAAGTGATAGTCTAACTTGCATACAAACACAGTTTTTTAATCACAGTTAGTAGGGATGATGGACAACCATATTTTTGTAGTTTATGAAATAGTAAAGTTCGATGAACCGAATCAAACGCTACGCGAAAATCCACAAATGCCATGTAGATCGGTTGATTGATTTCAGCATATTTAGACTTTAGCATGTTTAAAGTGATTAGATTCACCGAGGTCGCTAATCCAGCAACGAAGCCAGTTTGAAACGGGTCTCTTTTACACTCTTTAACATATTCAGTTCTTGTAAAATAATGCGACTATAGAGTTTTCCAGGTGCATCTAATAGGGTGATGGGTCTGTAGTTCTCTGGGAGACACCGATCGCCTTTTTTATGAATGGGAACAATTAAAGAGTGTTTCCAAGAAGCAGGTATATTTTGCGTGATGTTAATGTGTTCAAAAATTTGGTAGAGAATTGATGACCATATTGCTGAAATGTGGTTTGAAGATTTTATTAGACCATCAGGTCCATCAGGACCCGTAGCTCTTGACTGGCTTATTTTGTTGATGAAATACAATATGTCGGACTTGGTAATAGTGATGTGAAACGGGGTATGAGAGATCGTTCTAGAATCTGACCCTGAATGGGGAGGAAGCGCATAGATTTTAGAAAAATAACTAATCCAGCTCGCTTCTGGAACACTGTGAATTTGAGACATGGTCTGCGCAGGAGATATCACATTATTCAACACTTTCCAGATTTGGGCCGTATTCTGCTCACGAGTAACTCGTTGCGTTAACTGACCATACTGTTGAAGTAATTTGCTCTGATGACATCGCCGCCAATTTCTATATGTAGTTTTAACTTTGGTTAGTGCTTTGGATCTAACACTCAAAGGTAACTTCATAGCTTCCCGTTTTTGGAAGCGAAATTCAGTTTTCCTATTTTTGGCTTCCATATCAAACATATGAGTACCTCTGTAAATCCGACACTTACGTGCCTTTTTAGCGACAAAGCATTGCATGAGATTGTAGTAAGGAGTGTCAGTTGATGATGTATTTTCTCGAGAGTGGGAAAAAGCAGCTTGTAAGGATTTGTCGAAATCGTTCAAGTTTGTTTCATTCCAATGTATACGATTTAACTTGTTGGAAACAGACAAAATACCTGTAACAACTGTTTGACACAGATTGAAAGGGGCCACAGTGACCAACTATTCAACAATAAGCATTCGATGATCACTGTTTAGCTTTGATTTTATGTGGAAGGTTTTGATTTTAGAAAATAATTTGTCGTCCACATAAATATAATCAATAGTGGCTTTTAAAATGCCCTGTTGCCAAGTGTGTTTAAAGTCACTGTTATCAAGTCTACTCCCATTTAACATACAAAAATCTCTAGCAGACATGAGTTGTTCCCACATTATACGTCTCGAGTCTTCTATCACATTCTTTTGAAGATGACAATGAGATTAAGATCGCCAGCCACAATTGTGTACTGAATTTTCGGAACAAGTACAATGTAATCCAGCATATTAGAAAGATCAACTAAAAACCTCTGATTGTCAATGCCTTGGGATTTCAGTATAAATTCACTATTGCGTACAAGATTGCTTCAATTGAGATAACAGTTAATTGGGCAAAAGAATTCGGAGCATAAGTAAAAATTATGCTAGTTTTTTAACTCATTTTGGAACCGGTCAGGAGACCTGACATGGCCCGACCTTTCTCTCCCTTCAAATCTGGCAAAAAATGAAACACATGGTTGTCCCAAGGAGGTGCGGTCGTTAGTCAAGTTTCCTGTAATAAAATCACATCAAGGTTATTAAGAGTGTCTTGCTTATTATTAAGTAAATGACGAAAACCCTGAGTATTCCAAGATGCAAGAGTTATAAGACGTTAATTTTCAACCTTGTACTGTAGTTAACTTCTGGAATCACAATTACAACAGCATTTGGAGGACACATCAACTGCTGACTTAACAACGGGAACATTGCTAAGCTCTTTTGTAGAGCATTCAATCCATGCATCTGCCTTTGGGAGTCCATTTGGGGAGCTTGTTGGTCCCAATAATAATATAAATCCTAATCCTAGGAGCTGATCCTTAGCCTCCCAAATGAGATTCCTGACAACTTGAGACGTGAGCCACAAACATGCCGTACTCACAGAGCTGTCATTGAAAAACTCTACCTGAGCAATATCTGCAGACTCGATATCCTGCAATAGCGGGATATCTGAAAACAATTCTAAGATACTATGCCGATTAAGAACATATTGCGGATGCGGCGGTGGACGACATCCCAATACTAAGGCAATGTTATGCTCCTTTCGCACTTTTGTTTTCAGTATTGACTTTACGGGTGGGTTTGTAGTTTGAGGTGTTGGCGTAGCAGAGGAAGCAGGGTTGTTTAGCAAAGGGTGCAGTGATTGCAGCAATTTTGCTATTTATGCATCATGCGTAGATGAGGAAGGAGAAGAAAATTCAACTTCCGCGCTTTTATTGCACTTGAATGTGACTGAGGGCTTGGATGTAAAATGCTGATTTATTTCAGTATTAGAATACACTGGGCAAAGAGAAGGAGCTTGGTGTGTCGGTATAGACAAAATTCTGCTCACGTAGGAATCAACTTCCTTTCGAATTTCTTGTCTCCGAATTGCTAGAGCAGCTTGTTCATGTTCAGAGAATGTACTGGAATTGGGGGGCAACACTTGGCTCAATTTATTCTCCTTGGAAGTCAGGACGTCAGTGCTTTGCAATGAAACTTGCTCTAATTTGGCACCAACCGCCTGAGTGGAATACTGGACTTCCAACCCAGATTTCTGATTTTCGTGATTCTGGACCGCTTGAACTAAGTTATCCAGTGGAGCAGAGGGCACTATAGAAGTTGGATTATTATTTGAGGTAGCAAGCTTTGATTTACGAACTTGACTCAATTGCATGTACTTTTTTGTTATCGCAGAAGAAGCCATCTGGCTATGCTTAATGGGAAGGGTGAGCATTTTGATAAATTCCTTCGAACTCGCGGACGTACCTATTGTAGTTGTTTTAACATTTTTGGATTTTTTCTCAACAGCTGGAGTCAGTTTTTTTTCAGTGGAGGCGGATTTTTACAGAAAATCGTATACGGCTCCTGAGCTGGGACATTAATAGTAGCACTTGGAGGGACAGCTGCACAATTTTCATTATCAAGATTTTCTTCTATGATAATTTGGCCAATATAGGGAAGGGAACACATTATTCCAGAGTTGTCTACGGTGATAGGTGACATTTGACTCACCGAGTTTAAATGCAAATCCGACTTATCCATCTGATTCTGCGGCCAACTTGAAAAATATGTATTAGTTGCCATGGCTGATGTTAAGGTTGCAACAGTTGCAAACTTTATTGGTGATGAACATTTATCAACTAGTACCAACAGAGACATGATGAGATCAATTATAGTGGTTCGCTTTTGAGCCCAGAGTATCTCTTGTTTTGCCTGCCAAGCCGAAACAGATATTAACTGTGCATTTTGTACATCCAATTTAGTATTCAGTGTGTTAAACAATTGGGTAATGGTTTGCATAGTTAGATTCATGGCTTCTAAAGTCAATTCAACCACTTTCGGCACATTTTGAAGAGGTTGACACTTTTCTAGTGGAGAGCATTTTCGAGGAGTGGGAGCCAAGAAAGATGACGTATGTTTGATTGATTGAAACCTGCATTAGAAAACAATTTAGGCGAAAAAGATAGATTTCCAAACGATTCTTGAAGCGTAAAGTTGGATCCTGGAGAAGGGAGGTCAATCACAGCAACATCCTCAGAAATTTTTGATGACGATATGTAATGATTGGCCTCGGATATTTGAACCATTGAGTCTCCTCTTAGGACTGTACTATCTGATAAAGAAACATGTAAGGTCGTGCAATGCTCGGCCTGGTTGTTACTGGCTGTTTTAGGAGGAGACTGAGCACTGACTATATGACTCTTTTGAGTCTGATTTTTAACTACACAATCAGGATGAAAAAAGCATATGCCTTGAGTGCTCAGATTTTTTTTTCTTGCATTTAATGGGTGATAAATAACTCGCTTTTTTATTTTCAAACCAGTATTCGAATCCCCTCCTACTGGTCGCGGTGTTGAAACACATGGAACTGCCTTACCTTGTTTATCACTTAAACTCGTGTCTGCACACTTTAAAGGTGGAATTCCAGTTTGCAAAGTATACAGATGTCGCTTCATTTATACCTTAAAGGATCTAAGGCAAGTGAGTAAAATTTCAAAAATAGTTAGTTTTCACCAACCAGCAACAGATAAGAATAGTGAAACACTAAAAGGCGTGCACAAAAGGCATTCAATCCAAGTAACTCGCTTTGCTGGCGATGCCACGGTGAAGCGGGACTTCACGGGACTTCGGCGGTGCGCGCGCGCGAGTGCTCTTAAGTAGTCACGCCCACAATCAAACAATAACACAAAGCCTAGGTAAGAAGAAATACAAGATTATTATACGTATAATATGTATTAACAGTGGATATAAGGTGATTGTTCTATATGCTTCACCTTGTGGTTCTTTGAGTCCGTGTTTGAGTCTGTGTATTATATGAAATGGATTTGAACACGTCTTCAAATGAAAATCTGGAGCAGAGAGCAGCGGACGAAGAGGGACTTCACGGGACTTCGCCGGTGCACCACTAGCACCAGTGGAATCCCCACCTCCAGACCCCGTGTCTGTCCCTTGCACGGCCTCCTCCTCCACCAAACCCCCCACCAACCTGGATGACTCCATGCCATCTTCCTCCGTCGGACCCTGTGGGGTCTCAGCTGCCGAGGAGTCCAACTCCGACCTCCGCCTCTTGGACCTTCACTCGGCAGCTGTGGCCTGGGACGCGGCACCGGACTCCTCACTGCCCGACAAGATGACAACCTGGGAGGGGAGCCGGGCCTTGCATCTCCGGCTGGCGGGATGATCCCTGCCGCTGTGCTTCATAGCACCCTCTCCGCCCTCTTCTTCAGTTGACGCTGCAGACAGGGAGAGATAAAACACAGGCATCAGGGCACTGTACAATGGACTGATACACACATGACAGTTGCACATGAGTGGCATTGTTTAACTACAGACATGGCATCACACTCCACGACACACATGTCATTTTAACTCACACGCATGAACATTTCAACAGCAATATTGCACCAGGCAGCACCATCCATACACGTACAAAAGCATGAACAGCCAAAGGTGAGCCTGACATCACATGAAACACAAGGAGTGCACTAGACATGCACACACGCCACCACACTTACATGCATGTCTACATCTCCTCCAACTGTTGCATTGATGAGATCGTCATACATGTCACATCTGCCATTCATCCTTCTACATATCAGTGTCACGTGCATCCATGTTGCATCACAGTTGCACACTTGTAAGATACACATACATACACATGTACACAGTGCAGATACATGCATTATGAACCACCATCCATGCCACAACCATGACAATGTACATACACAGAAATTCATGTGTGCTCCTACACCTGCATTTGCCCAGCATGCTTACCAACACATACACCATCAATGTGTCTCACAACTGAGAGGACTCACATGTGGCAGCCTCACGTCCATGTTCATACACATCCCTACATGGCCCTACATAAACACATGTGCAACCTGCACAATACTGGCACACCACGACACGCACAGCGTACTATCAACATGCATGTACACTTACCGCTCGACCCCAGATGGGTCTGCCACTCAAGGATCTGGACGTAGAGCGCTGGGCATATGCGTTCCAGGACCCTCATTTGATGGTTCGACAGCTGGCCCCGGCGCCCCTTGGTATCCGCTGCCTTAGCGAGGCGCCGGGCCTTGTTGAGGGTCCTGGACCTGAAGTTCTCCCAGCGCTTCTTGACATGATGTAAGTCGCGGACTGCCACCCCCTCCGCATTGATGGCAGTCACGATGTCCATCCAGATCCTGGTCTGTCCTTCATTGTCGGTGCGCAAAATTCCAACGAGGGCATCATACTGCCCCAGGACTTGCTCCACCAGGACACCAACTTCAGTGGCAGTGAAGCTGGTGGCCCTCTGCCTCTCTGGCTGGGGGTTGCCAGTGCTGCCAGATGGTGTTGTGCTGGACATGGCAACCCCAGAGGCAGGTGTGGGTGGGCAACTGGGTCCTGGGGCTGGGCTGTGGAGCGATGGAATCCCAGTCGGGTGTCTTCGGTTCCAGCAGGGGTGGTCACAGCAACTGCACCCCTGGCTGACGTGCAGGCAGCAAATGGCAGGGCACGTGGGCAGCAGGCAGTCAGGCAGCAGTAGATGGCAGGTGGGAGCGTGCTCAGGGCTCTGGGGGGCAGTAATTCGGCCTTCTGGGCAGGAACCTGGTCTTCCGTGTGTTTTCGCATGGCCAGCTTGATTCGGAGTGATTTGGCACGTGAAAAAATTATACGTCAGGGTGTAATTCGAGGAAAGGGCCTTAGCGCGTAAGCGCGTCAGCACCCGCACGCGACTTCATTGGACCAAAGGCCCTTAGCGCGTAAGCGCATAAGTTACATTACCCCCGCGGCCGTTTCCCTCATAGCACGTGATGACAGAGAACACGTGGAAAAACTGCATGTCCGAGTGTCATCTCGTGTAATTGGAGGAAAGGGCCCACGTACACGCGTATCTGACGTGTACGTGTGGGCCAGTTAAAAAGCTACGTGTAGGACACCATTTCCTTGTATGTGCTTTTCGTGGAGAGCGAGTGGGTGAAATCTGTACTTCTTGTCGGTTCACAGGCGATTACTTCACAGCGTTTCTAGTTCGTACTCCCTGTTACCTCTGACAGCTCTTTTCTGATTTTTTGTTGGGCTGTTTCCTCAAACAGAGTTCACTTCTCCTTTTGTCCTGTCTCCTCAGACAGCGTACAATTCTTCTTTTAGCGGGGGTGTTGCCAAGGCACACACACACGTTTTTTTCATGTTCTTTTTCCAGGCAGACAGTGAGTTCCGCACGTACTTAGCAACTGTGCTTGCCCCGTGTGTCTCGTTCCCCCTCAGAGGTCATTGTAGGCTGCGTGTATTACGCGTACGCTTATTTTTGTGTTTCTGGGTGCCGCAGCATAGTGTGGGTTCATTTTTTCACGCACGTGGTCTACGAGGGGTTGCGTGCACGTTCATTTTTGATTTTGGGCTGCCTGTGCGTTGCGTGACCCGTCATCTTCCCCCAGGGGTCACAGACAGCCTTGTTAGAGCACTAGGGTACGAATACCATCTAGTATCCAACCCCTTTAACCCCCAATTGCCCAGGACAATAGTTTACTGCAACTCCCATACACACAACAACATCAGTGCCATGGTTGGGAGGCGACCAAGGGGTAAGGGAGGCAAAGGTGGCCGACCTTCAAAAGGTGGGCGTGGTGGGCGCAGTAGGGGACGTGGCCGGGATTTGCAGGGTGCCCCTATACCCCCATGTGTGGAGGAACAATCAGGGACACCCATGCCCCCCCCCATGGTTGAGGGAAACGTGGCTGACACCATCCCAGCTCAGCCCCTGTTGGACCAGCCCATTGTGGCACCTGACCTGGCACAGGATGACTCCCAGGCTGACTTCCAGGTCAGCAAGTTTAGGCCACGTGTGGCGGTGCAAGTTGTTGTCACCAAGCCACGTGGATCTGGGGCAGCTATGTCATCTGCTGCCCTAAGTATGCAGGGTGGGGAGGCTGCAGGGGCAGCTGCAGCTCCATCCGCCCCAGCTCTGACTCTCCCAGCCAGGACAGTGTCAGTCCAGGTCCATCAAACTGACGTTCCCCCTGCCAACATTACCCTGCAACCAATGCCTGCATCAAGACCTATGGTCATTGTGCATTCCCACACTCCTACTACCCAGTCCACCGGGGATTCTGCCCCTACTGACCAGAGTGGCATAAGCCACTCTGGCTCCGCTCCACCTTTAAAGAAGAGGAAGAAGGTTGCTCTGGCATGACAGGCTGAGACCCCAGACATGGCTACCCACTCTGGCACGTCAAGGAAGCCTTGCTTTAATGATGCGGAACTTGATGCACATGTGTCCTATGTGTCGGCACATAGCCACGAAATGCTGGTGACTGCAGGGTCCAAGACCACAACTGGTCAACGTAAGGCACATTGGCAGATCATCGCCGACCACATAAGTGCCCTTGGATTTGTGAGGCGCACAGCTGATGATTGCTTCAAGCGGTGGAATTACCTGAAACGCAGAGCAAAGAACAAGCTGGCCTCAAATCATGCCGCTACTCTAGTGACTGGCGGTGGGTCTCCACAAGAGGACACCAAACTCACTGAACATGAGTTTTTTGCTGGGGCCTTCGTCACAGAGGAACAGATCCAAGGTGTGGGAGAACTACCTGATTATGATGCATTGTCCGGTGAGTGCCCATGCATGTGTGTGTAATGCATGTGTATGTTGTTTGGGTGACGGGTTCTGATTGAGTGCCAGGTGAGGGTGTGTGTGCCTGAGTGGTATGGGTCATCCATGTGCTTCATCCAAAACATTCAGCGGCCTTGGATTTGGGTGTGACAGTATCCCTTCTGCCCACAGCAGTAATTTAGTGCAACATTACGGCAGTTGCCCTTGAAGTGGCATCTTGCAACAACATTGTTTGTATTTTTCAGTGTTCGTTCAGGCTGATTGTTTCAATTCTCCCACTTTTGCTACGCATTCCTCAGCCCTATTGTCACATTTGTGACATGCTTCTGTCTTTGATGAACCCCACATTGGCCCACATGTGTTACCTTGTTAGGTGAATGATTTGACCATTCAAGCTGATTGAGTATTGGCCTGATCACATACATTTTTGGGGCCTGTTTGAATGTGGAACATGATAGTTGTTTCCTGTCATGTTGAAGTGCACAACCACTGAAGTGTACATCGGCCTGCAATCACTGTATTTTTGTACACTGAATGTGTTGCAGTGTGTGGCACATGCGTATTTTGTCACACTATGTAGCATTTTTCATCTCATCATGTCCATCTCACATGGATGGCTGACAGCACTCATTCACTGACATATGGATGTACTTGTGGAATGTACCATGGCTATGGTATATGCCATCTGTTTGATGGCATGTGTCATGTATGTGTATTGGACATGCCACTCACAGGCCAATGTGTGATGGCAGTGCTACCCTGCATGCAGCAAATGTGTTGCTCTTCCATCTTGGTGTCATCAGTGTCTGCCTTTTGCCTCCGCTTCCAACTCAGTGACAGTGTATGCATGGGAGGGTTATAGTCATGTGGGACATGTGTAAATCATGTACTGGTTCTGTAGCTTGTCAGGCCTATTTGTGTGCTATGGTGCTAATGCCTGTTTCCATTTTTTGTCTTTCATGTTTTTGCAGGGGATGACGCACTTGATGCTGTTGAGGTTGAGGAGATGGTGCAGACCCAGGAGGAATCTCAGGCACGACCGGGCACCATTGGGGGACATGGTGTGGTGGTGGGTGAGAACCCAATCTTGCTGCAGACCATTCTGTCCAGGGGTGTCTCTGGGTGCACCTCCCCAGACCTCTATTCAGGTGCTGATTCGGATAATGAGACCTATGTGCCGTCGCAGGTAAGTGTTTCTGGCAGGGATTCTGTTCTGTCCAACCCACCTGCACCAGGGGTAGAACCCTCTATGGGGATTTCAGTGTTGGTAAATCCGCCTTTGGCGGTTATGGATGCAGGGTCATACTCCAAAACATCTGATCCTGTTCCTGGGCCAGCAGATCAGAGGGGGAATGCAGTCCTGCAGCCTCAGGCAGTGCCGGCACAGCAAGGCGCAGATCGCCTTGCCCCAAACAGGTGTGGTGCCCGCCGACGCAGTGGCCCTACGCCACCAGGCAATACCGTATGGGAACAATCCATGTATGGTATGGCAACCCAACAGGCAGCATCAGTTGAGATGATGGCTCAAGCAATGGAGAGGGTGGCCACTTCCATTGTCCCCCCTGAAAGGCAGATGGAGCAACTACAGCAGGCAACAGACTCCATTTGCCAATCACACAAGGAAGACATGTTGGCGTCCAACAGGGACCGACGGGCGGCACTGGAGACTCTACGCCAATCGATATCAATAGAGTCCCAGGGCCACAGGGAAGCCCTGAGGGTAGAACTCCATCACCTCAGGGAGACTCTTGTTGACCTTGAGGCTTCCACTAACTTGAGGACAGAACAGCAGATGGAGCGGCTCACACGTTCGCTCTCAGCTGAGATGCAGGCAACTCGGGAGGAGATCCGGGCATCACGTCAGATGCTGAATGGGGATCTCCGCACTATAATCCTCCAGAACGAGACCTTCCACACCCGCATGCTTGCTGCCATGGATGACCATACCAGGGCTTTGCTTGGGCTGCCTCCCATAGCACCACCACCTCCTGCTGCAGCAGCAGAGGGTGATGAGAGCGACAGCAGCAGTTTTCCCACAATGGCATAGCCGTGCAGGCCATGAGCCCATGGAGGTGTTTTTTTCCCAACATCCACACAGGTGGCTGTTGGTGCGCACCCTGTCCTCGGACCTCCTGGGTGGCCTGCCCCCACCCTCTGGCCCCCACATGGCCATTTTTTTTTACAGTGTGTTGCCTTGTGTGGCTCCCGTGGGCATTCACTGTATTCCGGCTGGGCACATGCAGGCTTGTCCTGAGTTTGGGTTAGATGCTTGGGTTCGTGAGACACACACCCCTCCTGCTTCCCGTTTCCATGGGCTTGCAAAGGGTGTGCCCAAGTGACAGTGAATTACACAGTGACGTTGGACTCCCATGAGCTGTGTGGGCAGTCTGTAGTCAATACTGTGGATACATTCCTAGTGGATATTGTTGTTGTATTGTACCCTGCATGGTATATTGATATGTGCTTGTGCATCCATGTCTTCCTCCTAATTTGCAGGTTCATTCCTCATGTCTTCACAAGGCCGTCTACTTTGGAGATGGAGTTCATGTTGTAATCAGTGCACTTACACATTTGCGTGGCAGCAACAGTGTACAGTTGGAAGGGGTCGATGTGCTGGCATAATCAGGTTGTAAGACTACCACTACTTTAACTTAGTTCTGTCATGTTTTTGCTATGTTTGAGGTTGTGTAGCTGCATTGTATTGTTGGTAAGTATTTGGTCATGTGTGTTGTTAGTTCTACATTACTGGGAGCATATTGTGTGTGGCGAGTTTCCATTAGGGACACTGTACTTTGTGACACTTGTGTCAGGTTTTGGGGATTGCTTTGTTTGCTCTCACATAGCATGACATGCCATGGTGTGTTGGGTGGCAGTGCTGGCGAGGGGTTGGGTGACATGGCACTGTTGTCATGATGTATTTTGCAATGGGGTAATGAATTTAGCAGCATAGAGTGTGTCTTTTGATGACACAGCATTGGTGGTGTTTGTGTAGGTAGGGATGCACACAATGTAACACTTCCAGGTGACCAATCTCAGGCTGGCAATGTTGTGACAGTTGACTGTCCTTTATGTCATCATCATTGATTGTCAGCTTGTATGTGCCAGGGCTGTGGGCACTCCACAGGGATGTGATTTTAGGTGAAGTAATTAGCCACTAGCTGCGTACGGGCTGCCTCACCCCGTGCCCTTTCCCCTCCCATGCGCAGCAGCCGTGCATGTGGTTGGGGATGTGGGGGCACCACCATGTCCACCGGCAGGCCCCGGCGTGTTGCAACGTTGTGCAGGACACATGCTTCCACTATGATCCTGCACACTACTGGGGGAACGTATAACAGCTGCCTGCCAGAACGGTCAAGGGAGCGAAAGCGTGACTTGAGCACTCCGAATGTGCGCTCCACTATGCCCCGGGTTGCAATGTGGGCTGTGTTGTATCTTACCTTGGGTGACGTGGTGGGGTTCCGAATTAGCGTCATCATGTGGGTGCTCAGAGGGTAGGCACTGTCCCCTGCGGAGGTGGTTATGGGTATCATTAGTGGGGTTGTGACATTACTCAGTATCTGACATGCATGCATGTGCTGTGGCATTAATACTCACTGAGCAGCCATGTATCGCCATGCCGCCCAGCTTCTAGGTCCCGGTTTAGGGTTGACATTCTGTAAATAAAACTGTTGTGGATGCACCCTGGATAGTTGGCTTATACTGAGGTGATGATTCCCTTGGCATCACATACTGCCTGCACGTTGATGGAATGCCAGTGCTTGCGGTTTCTATAGATGTGCTTTGATGCCCTGGTGGGACGTAGAGCCACATGGGTGCAATCAATGGCACCTAAGGCTTTGGGGAATTGTGCCACCCTGTAGAAATCCTGGACGGCAGCCTGCCTTTCTGCAGGTGTTCTGGGCAGGTATATGTGCCTGCGGACTGATGGGCGTGCAGTCATGATGGCCAAGACCTGGTGTAGGCAGCATGACTGCGTGGCCTGTGACACCCCCCCCCACTATAGCACTTGTCCGCTGAAATGATCCAGTGGCCAAGAAGTGCAGTACATTGAGGACCTTCTCCAGGGGGCTGAGTGCTTGGGAGCACAGGGTGGGTGATGTGAGGTCATCCTCCCACTCACTCACCAGGTCGAGTATTATGTGAGGTGGAAACCTGTACCTCCCATACACCTGGTCATCAGGCATCCCAAAAAGGCTGGTTCTGGGTGTGAAAATTCTGGGCCTGACTATCCTCCTCCTCCTCCTGCGGTATCCCACGACCACTGCTGCTAGGAACGGTATATTCATCCTGGCGTCTGAGCTTGTTTGTTGTTTGCGCGCACTTTTATGCTGCGCGGGTCCACATACGCCTGCTTCCTGCTGGCGTATGTGTTTCCGGATTAACGCGTCTTTTTTGGTGCATGCGTTAGCCCCGTTCGATTCCATGAATACGTGTTTTGAACGTGTGGGCGTTCCGCGCATTTGCCTCCTGTACTTCCCCCGTGACGCCCACATTTTCACGCGTTGTTCCCCATTCCGCGTGTCACGCCCCCTGTTCCTCCTACTTTTTTTGTGTGCGCCGCGCTATGTGCGATTTCGCTGTGCGCGTAGCGCACGCTGTTTGGAGACATGTGCACCAGCGTGCGCCACGCCGAATTTTGGCGCACATCCTGGGATTTACATGCTCACGGACTTCCATGAATCACTGTGCGCGGGTTTCGCTGCGATTTTCGCACTGGCACTGCGATTCGCACACTTTTGCACGCTTGCGCCGAAAATTTCAGCGCACATTAATTCCATGAATCGGCCTGAATACGTTTTTCCAACATTTCCATTAGCATTTTGTGTTATGCTAACGGTAATAATGTGACGTTCATCCCTCTTTCCAGGCACTGGAACGGAGGATAGCGGCCCGGCAGCCCATGTTATCAGCCCAAGCGAAGTGTGTCTGTGTGCCCCCTGATGCCTGCAGACATCAGCACAGGTTTATAGTGAGTTTTTCGAATGGCTTATTTTCGAATGCCATTTTCTCGAAAACATTTTGGTGAATTTTTTTTTTAATGTTTTTTTTTTTAAGTGGGGGGTTCCCCCAATCCCCTGTTTTTTAACACTTTTTTTTACTAATGAAACTCCCAAAAAAATATAAATAAAAAAGATACATTCTAAAATAAAAATTCGGCAACATGTTTGACAAAATTGCGTTTCGAAAATAAGTATTTGAAAATATGACTGGATACCGTCGGCACGTTATAAATAAATAAATAAATAACTAGGGCTCGGGATCATTATCCTCCATTCCAGGCTCTGTGATGGGGGATAAAGGCCATTAGCACCCCTGGTTTACAAAGCGGGAACCTGGGTGCTAAAAAAATAGATTTTTCTTCCTACAGCAGAATGCCTGCGGCGTCCCACTTTAGGAAGGAAAATCCTTTTCCAAGATGGCCACCATGGAAAGGGAAGGCAGGGCTCCGTACAGAGCCCCTCTTCCCTTTCCATGGCAGCCTGCATAAAGCAAAGACAGAACCCTATAACCATATTACCACAAGCACATTTTTTTTCCCTCTTCCCTTTCCATGGCAGCCTGAAGAAGGTGAAGACAGAACTCTATGACCATATTACCACAAGCACATGTTTTTTTCCCTTTTAAACCTATCCCACTTTCGAATAACTCTACCACATAGCCGGTCCCACGTGGACATAGCCACTTTAACCCAATTTATTGTCCCTCATGGTCATTGCCAGTAGCCAGATTGTCCGGGTCATGACCTTATACCATGACCCGGACAATCTGACCACTGCCCATGGCCACAGGCTATACCTCAGTCACCAAAGGTATATCACTATTTTTTGTACCTACATAATGACACTTGTCAAAAAATAAAATATGGGCACATTTGCAAAACCTTGCTTTCAGGACCTTGCCAATGCTCCTTACATGGGTTTGCTTGAAATCCGCCCATGTTTTACTATTTTCAAAAGTGTCAACATGTATGTACATATAATAGTCATATAACTTAGCCCCCAACTTGACAAATCCATTCAGACTTTACACAAACATTCAAGGTTGGGTCTATAATCTTTCTGAAAATATTTGTCCACATTCGTCAAATGGCAACAAAGTTATAAGCTAACTAAAAATGTTGAGACGCCCCTCTAACTTAGCCCCCTCTTGATAAAATCCCACCAAACTTTACAAAAACATTTATATCTAGATTTAAAATCGTTTTGCAGACCTTTGTGCATATTTGTCAAATGGCACCACATTTATAAATGTTTACAATATTTTGGGAACCACCTCTAATTTTGCCACCTATTTACAGAATCTCACCACACTTTGCAAAACCTTTTAGAATCAGGTCTAGAATAGAATTCAAAAATTTCCTGCAGTTTCATTGAGTGGTGTCAAGGTTATAAGCCATCCAAAAATTGTGTTTCACCAACCATGTAATGCAGGAATAGGCACAGATGTCCCTGAACATCGAAGTGTTTGCGAACATCACATGATTGTCCCCAAACATTTGAAGTGTTCGCAGACTTCGGGGACAAACAACACCAGTTTTTTGGCTTCTTATGGCCATCCCCATCACCCCTTGACTCCCAGGGCTGTCAGAAGATGTGGTGAGGCCCAGGGCAAAACATTTGGTGAGGCCCCCGTACAGTTTTTTGCACTCAGCCAGCGGCGGCACCTGCGAAAACAGGAGACTCGAGAAATCTCCCCTTGAGTTTGTTTGCAGGATCCCAAATATGGTTAATTATTACAACTCCAAATGAACTACAGCAAAGTTAGATTTATCTACTGAAGAAAGTTTATGTCAGACTAACTTTTGTATCATATGCTTAAATATATATAGGATGGCATAAACTCTCCATGCGCCACCTCCAACTCTCTGAGGGTCAGTCACTTTTCCAAGCAAAGAGTTGAGGGCAGATCTCTTTCTAGAACTTGAGCAGAACATCTCCGGTTCCGGAAGCAACTCAAGACCTGTCTCTTTGATTCTCCCTTCTCTCTTCCTTTCCCTTGCTGATCACCTGCCTGATCCATGCACTGGTCACCTGGTCAAGCTCTGAATTCGGGCCCAGGCCCCTGCCTGTCCTGTTGCAATCCCACACTGCCTCTTGGCTCCCCTGCACTTGTGGTCTGTATCTGTAACCCTACAGTCCCTTCTCTAGCACTTATTCTCCACTGGTTGGCTGCACTAATGAGTACCCACACTTGCCACCCGTTGGCTGCACTCTTGTTTCTCCTTTGTTCCTGAACTTCTGCACCCTACCCCACCCTCGACACTTCTCCCCTCCCCCTTTGCTGCTCTTCCGCGATCTGAATGACACAAGGCCTAGTAAGATCTGTGTTTTGTCCTACTCTTTTGTTTCCCCCTCCTTGCCTTGTCGTGCCTAGAAACACTTGTGTACAGGTACATTATAAATGCCATATCATATCATTAAGGAGCACCCTGCCCCTGTGTGCGCATTAAAACACACATCATACACAGTGACAAATGATGTACAGTCGAGGCTGGTATATTTCTGAATTTAAGAGGCTTAAATGCTTGTGCCAATTAGGCAGGATCAACAGAGTACAGTGAGGGAGCCCACACCAAAAAAGGGTTGCTTGAGGGGGGTTCGCACTCCCAAGAAAATGTTTGAAATATTGGGTTAAAATTATGCATTTTATGGCACGTTCTTTGCAAAATTGGGCAGAAATCCATACAGTTTGCAATTGGTTTTGTATGGAAGCACATGGAGAATCCCAATAGTTGAAAATTACAAACCGTGCATAGGAACATTTTCCAATACATTTCATGCCGCCTTTCCACGCAAGATATGCTAGTGTAAAAATATATTCATGCTGATTGTTCTAATTATGTCCATGCAGGCTGCATCAATATATGCCATTATTACCATGTACAGACTCGCAGCCAGTAAAAATGCCATGCCACAGCAAGAATATCCCTGCTGACTGTGTACCATAAATGTTATCACTGGCTAGATTGGCCTACATTCAATGTGGTCCAATTTAGCAAAGTAGTATGTTTGCTTTAACCTTGATGCATAGTCCTGTGTATCAAGGGTAAAGCAAAAAGAGCACTGGCAATGCTAACAATTTGGGCATTTGTGTAGGCATGGGAAAGGCACTTCTGTATTGGTATTAGCTGGCCATTGATAGTGCCGGTGCAAAATGGTTTGAGTACCTGAGCAGCTAATAGCAGTGCTTGGCAAATGCCTAATACTTATACACAAGCCAAAACTGTTGGCTTTGCCAATGCTTGTTTTTAACAGAACTTCAGCGAAAGACACGCAGGGTGTTTTTAAATCGAGTGGCCAAAGTCAGACATTGTTATTACACCAGTTCCGTGTTTACAACTCCAATGAAGTCATGAACTCCCAGAAGACTCCTTTGAGGAAACACGTGCAAGCACATTGAGGGCAAAGTTTGATGGTGAGGCATGTTTAAAGCTAGCTCAAAGAGTTCCAGTGAGAAGGTGTTTTGGGTGGGGAGGGCAGGAACTGGGTGAGAAATGCCATAGGGATTAGCATGGCCATGAGAAGTCAATGGGGGGCAAATAACTAAACAACATCTACAAATCCCTCCTCATATGGCATTTCTTCCTATATGTACTCAATGCTATCATTGGGACAGATCTTCCCAGACCCAGGATCTGGCAAATAATTAATCACCAGTCTGGGATATCTGTGCACTATATGTTTATTTTAGAATGCTGTGGTGTGTTCGTGCTTTAAACTATGTTGGGCAGGGATTTGAACCACTTGAGAGTCTGAGCAGGAGCCCTGTGAAATCCCTTGTCAATGTTGCACTGTACTGGAAATATTGATGTGCATTTTTTAGATTTAAAAGGGGTGCAGATTTTGAACTTTGCTGACGATAAATCCTCTGAGTGGAAAAGGCAAATGTTCATGGGGTGACTAAAATACCTGCCCTACACCCTCCTAATCCTCCCGTCGCTGGGCCCGGCCACTTTCACTGCAGGAGGAGGGATGCCCTAGAAAAAAAGTCTATTTCCACCACTGTCCGTTCGCTAAAGCAATAATTTGGGCTTTTTGGTGGCACACCTAATAACCCGAACAAAAAGAATACCATGCAGTTGCGCAACACCATTCAGCAGATCGTGCTCTAGCCCCTTCCTGAAATGTTGGGGTTTGATTACTCAACCTGGCTCCATGGGCGGCGCCAGCCCCTGGCCACTTTGAGGCAGAGGCCTCTTTCGATGTGTCACCAGCCCGTAGCACTCGTTAAGGAGCAGCATCAGCACCAAACATGCAGAGCACAAAAACCTATCCATGCGATATCAACAGACTCACTTTGATAAAGCCATAGTCTTAACTTCTGGTCTCAGCTTTTAGATGGCCCACCTCTCCAGAGGTTAGCATAGCACTATGAAAGTAAACAGCCTCTGAAATGGGATGAAAGGTACGACTAGTGGCCAAATGGAAGGTGAAATAGCTTTTCAGCTTCCTAGCTGGGTTCAGGGAATTCAGAAGGAAATGGGAGCGGGGCTGGCTGAAGATGTGTCAGGTTTGGTGGGGTTGCATTTCTTTTTGATGTTTGGGGCACCCCTTACTGATTGGAACAATGGTCCAAGCCAACTGGGGAGTGCTTAAATTAATAATGAAGTCAAAATAATGCAGCAAGGAGGTTAAAAGCTGCAGATTATCAGTAGGTTTCGTGTCATAAAACTGCCAACATGGGGGCAGCTACTTGGGGGCAGCTACTTGGGGACCCATTTCAACTGTGAAAGGTGAAAGGCCCAGATGCCATCCCTCAGGGGGAGACCGAAAGTGCAATGGGTGTTTTGGCCACACTCAGTATCCACTTTCAAAACGCTCATCTAGCCCCTGCCAGGTTGACCGACAAAGCCGTGGTCAGACCGAATAGGACACAAACGTTAAATGGTGCCTTAGCTTTGCTGTTAACAAAGGCCCTGCAATTACTAACATAAAACATTTCATTGTTAGCACCTGCATTCATATGAATACATTTTTAGGTAATTGAAATTGTGATGTGGGGTTAGCACTTGGAGTGATTAGAAGGGAAGTGGTGACATGAGACATCTCATTCTTACAGCAGTCCTTAAGTGTGACGTTTCAGAAATTAAGGCGAGAGTTAGCTGCTTGTAACATTGAAGCTTCACCAGAATAGTCTCATTTGAATGTGGAGAGATGTTAGGGGCCCCCACACAAGGAAGTTTGTCCCTCCCTCACAGCCTCTGATGTTAGCGCCTCTCCCAACATTTGAAGTGTTATTCTCCCCCCTGGCATTTTAACATAGATGCACCTATGATGCCATGAACCCACCCCTTAATGAAGTGGCCCCCAAGGCGGCTAAATTTAGAGGTGGCGCTGAACACCAGTTACACAACTCCATACATGCATGCATACATAAACCAAACACAGCATTGACACAAACAAACACCAACATGCACACATGCATACATACATACATACATACATACATACATACATACATACATACATACACATATACACAGTGCTGGTGATTTGGCTGGCTCTCGGCGGATCCGAGATCTGGCACCAGATGTGTAGCCGGATGTCAGGATGCGGCCAGAGTCAGCCGCCGAAGCCCGTCAATCGCGCAGGAAAACTTAAAAAAAAGAAAGAAAAAAAAAGCACCTGCGACAGCAGCATTGCCTTTTACCGCAGCTTTGGCACTGGTGTGTAATGCACAATGCTCGCTACAGTAGCAAGCATTGTGCATTACACACCAGTGCCAAAGCCACGGTAAAACGCAATGCTGCAGTCACTGGGGCTTTTTTTCTTTTAAAGTTTTCCAGCATTGCTGGATGTCCACTACGAGCCCCGCCCCTGCAGCTCCTCCCCCACCCCAGCTCTTGTGTTGTGGGATCCCCCACCACATATTTTCCATTTCCACCACTGCATATACATACTAATTTAAATTATTATTATTATTTTTTTTAAACTTTATTTTATTGTGCTTGACATTACAAACGAAGGGCAGGCAGCGGAACACAATTATTAGTTACAACATTAGCATATACAGACTGTGCATGACAATGACATATGGGACCAGGAGGGTAGCATGGTAGAGCTACTTTGCTAAGCATACATGGCATGACAAATAGAGTGAACGTCTAAGAGGGGCGGTTGTGAGGGGAGGATCACACAGAGATAGAGTCATCAGACTCAGCGGACAAGGATGGGAGATAGGAACGGAATCATGGCCACACATCTCTCGGTCTTGTTGTTGGTTGCATTTGAAATGTCCATGCCTTCTCCGTGTTGGAGGCCCAGGTGACGGTAGATAGTCACTGTGCATGTGTAGGTACCCGGGGCCAAAGCCAAGACAACAGAATACATGGCACTGCAAGTAAGCAGACCTACATCTGGGACAACAGGGAGAGTGGTCGGGGAACATTCGGTGCAGTCAAAGTGGGGTGTAGTGGTACCTATGTAGTATTTTAAATTGGATTAATTTAAATCGGGAGTTTAACGAGACCTCATGAGTGCGGGAACACATTTGTTTCCAACACTGGTCAGTCACCTCAGTCGCCACAGCCCAAGTCTGTCTCAGCGCATCGAACGTAGGGGAGGTTTTAGATTGGAATAGGGAGTATAATCTGGAGCTCTTCCCTCTGGTATACATTGTATTAATTATTTCTGCTAAAATTGGATCATCGGGGGGTATGACGGAGAAAATGGGATATCTCTTCTTAAGGCTATGACGAAGGGCTGAGTACTGGAGCCAGATGGGAGATTTCAGCCATAGGGTTATCGCTAGGTCTGCCCATTCAATAAAGTGGTATTGTTCAAAAATATCTCAGATGGTTTCAAAACCTGCTTCTGCCCAGGTGTGTGTCTCAAACAGGGCCCCGCAAAGGAAGTTCCAGAGAGGTAGGGAGCCATGAGACTGGTGAGGGTTGTCAGAAAGTGCCCAGATCCTGGTGAGTGCCTTAAACGTGACATCAATGGGATTGCCATTGTGGATGGGGGGGAGGAAGTGCCAGATAGCGGGTGTTGCAGTCTCCTACCTCCCTTCGTTCCAGACGCAGATGTGATGGGGGATTTGTGGCAACCAACCAATATGATGCAAACTGTGCTTGGGCGACTAGCCAATATTTCGCAAGGTTGGAGGTGCCAAACCTGCCAAGTTCTACGGGGGTAGCCAGGGTGTCATATTTGAGGCGAACTGCTCTGGAGTGCCATAGGAATTCATTAAGTATGCAAGTCAATGATCGGAAAAAATCCTTGCCTGGCCATAGGGGAAGATTGAGAAAGCGGTAGAGAAATTGGGGGAGGACCACCATCCTTAAAATACCAAGTTTATCCGCAAGGGACAACAGGAGTTTGGTCCACCCCTGGCATTTCTTTGTGAGCAAAGACAAGTAGTTCTGGTAGTTGCACTCAAGTACTTTATCACGTGTGCGAGCTACAACTGCCCCAAGATAAAAAGTTTCTGCTTGAGACCAGGTGAAGCCCATGAGATCAGCGGAGGAGGGTGGCCTTTGTTAATGGAAAAACTGTTGATTTTGTGCAATTAACCTTCAGTCTGGAAAGTTTGCCAAAGTGTACGATGTCTTCAAGGATCGGGGCTAGCTTATGTTCAGGGTAGCGGATGAAAAGCAGGGAATCGTCAGCATATAGGGAGATAATATCAGGTGTGTCTAGCATATGAAGACCTCTATGTGAATGTGACTGCTGTATCCTATCCGCCAAGGGCTACATGGCGATAGCAAAAATTAGAGGCGAGAAGGGGCATCCATGTCTCGTGCCACAAGATATACCAAAGGGGGGCGAGTACCTATCCTCCATGTAAACCCTGGCAATAGGACCCGGTAATACGGACTGGTCCGTATGTATAATGTGGGGCATGTAGGGAGTTAACGGCATGGCCAAAAGCTTAGCGTAAATTTTAATGTCCCAGTTTATGAGCGAAAGAGGCCGATTTGGCCCACATTGGGTTGGAGGTTTGCCAGGTTTAAGAAATATGGTTATAGTAGCTTCACGGAGGGTAAGAGGAAGTGCACCCGATATGCAGGATTCTTCCCATAGTGCCAAGATGTGGGGGCCGAACCGGGATTTATATTGCTTATAGAATTCAAAGGGGAAGCCGTCGGAGCCAGTTTTGCCTGTGGCTAATGAATCAATGGCCTCAGATTTTATTTATTTATTTATATTTATATATTTCCTCCGCAGTGATGGGCAAGTCAAGAGCCGTAGTAGTGACATAAAAAGAGCAGATAGTGGGAGGGTTTCAAGATACGCATCTATGTCTGATTCTAGGACAGTGCCAGTGTTGGCTTATAGAGAGGAATAAAATGATCGAAACTGTTCGTTAATGTCTTGTGAAAGGAGCGCCAGAGAGACATCAGGTCTTTCAATGGCAGGGATGTGTGGTGATCCCATCTCACGACGAAGGAGTCTGGCAAGAACGCTGCCCGGACGTTCACCTTCGCCATAGCATCTCGCCAGTCCGGGGGTGTCTATGAATTTCCTCTCCCTGTCAGCATGGGCCCAGAAGGTGTCCAGTTCAGTGCTAATGTTGGCAAGGAAGGTTGGAGTATGGTGTAAGGCATATTGGGCCTCGAGAGAGGAGAGTTTATATTTGCTTGATGAGATGTCCCTGCGAATGGTTCTGAGAATCCCAGACTCTTTGGAGATGGATATTCCCCTGATGTAGGCCTTAAATGACTCCCAAAGGGTGGCTTGCATAAGGACAGATCCGGTATTCAGTGTGAAGTAGTCAACTATTGCCGAATCAAGGTCACCCCTGAAGGCCACATCTAATAATGACTGAAGTTTTAGTCTCCAGGAACGGAAATCACAAGAAGCAGTACCCCAAGCTAGGGAGATAGTCACAGGGGAGTGATCAGAGTGTGTTCTGGGAAGAATTTACATTTGCGTGATGTACCTCAGTAGTGTCTCAGAGATGAGCCATCTGTCTATCCTGGAGTGGGAGTCATTAGCAGAGGAGTAAAAAGAATACATTGAGGAATCTGGGTGTATCATTCTCCATGCATGCTAGCTCGATTTGCGGTAAGAATTCTAGGATAACTTTGGCAGCCCTGGAGAGTTGGCAGGGATTGGTGCCCGACCTATCCCAGTCGTCGTCGAGAATTGTATTGAGGTCGCCGCCCCAAAGGATAGGAACCAGGGGAAACCCTACTAGTAGTGTAGTAAGATAAGAGCATCTATGTTGGGCCCATAAACATTGAGAAGTATCATCTCCTTACCGTGCAGACATCCGTGAAGTAAAACTTAACGCCCTAAAGGATCTATGCGGGAGGAGATGAGCTAGAATTTAACACTTTTATGAAGTAGAATCATGTTCTGTGTGGAGTAGTCACTGTAGTCACTGTAAAACCTTTGTGTGCCCCATGATTTTGTGAATTGCAAGCAACCTTGTGACTTGGCGTGCGTCTCCTTCAGGAATAAGACCTTGGCGCCATGCCGTTCAATATACAACTTCACATTTCTCATTTTTTTATAGTTTCCTAGCCCCCTCACATTCCAACTAATACAGGTCCAATCATTGTCAGCCATCTTGGATGTTAGAAAAAAAATTACAATGTAGCGATATAGCCAAATATTACAAGCCCAGGATAGCCGGTGCAAGATATGTCCATCCATCAAAGAAGTACACAAGGATATAGGTACACGCCTTTCCTCCACTGCAGCTGTCAAGCATTTTTTTGTATAACATCCCAACTTATTAATTCCTAGCTTTAAACTTCATCCCTCTCCCAAACAGAAGGATAATGTCAACTTTACCCACCCCAACCTACATCCCTCCCCCAATTGGAAGAATGAATCACATCCCCATAGTATGCTAAAACATAACCTTTGGTAACTTCGCCTGGGGGCCTTAGCACCAGTCAAACATGAGCACACTCGTGCTGGGTTAGTGACTAGGTCATTGTGGCATATGAACACTGAGACAATACATCATTACAGAGGCTAGGTATAAATCAAAGGAATCAAGTGGTTGCCCAGGAGGACCAGTTCAATAAAGGATACTTGGTGCGGGTCACCCCAGGACTTGGCCCATGTGGGGGGAGTAACTGATATAGTAGGCAGTCAAGAGGTCAATCATGAAGCTGTTCTGGGGCCCCGCATTGGGGAGAAGTCTGTGAAGGAGCAGTACGTGGCCAAACCCGAGGCAGGGGACCAAGGCCCGGAGAGTTCGGAAAGATTTGTACACCTAGGTATTCATTATGAGGTGATTAGCCATGGAAGTGTTCCTCTATGAATTTGGTCGCTTCATCAGGAATAGTGAAAAAGAGGGTCCAGTTCTTGTGTTCAACCCCGAGCTTCGCTGGGTATAACGTAGAATATTTTACTGCAAGGTCCCGCAGCCTTTTCTTTATTGATAGAAAGCGTTTGCATTCTTGTGGACAGCAGTACAAAAATCCGGGTAAAGGTGAATTCTGAAGGATCCTAAGAGCAGCTCGCCCTTGGCTCTTGCGGCAAACAGAAGAGCATCTCTGTCACGGTAGTTTAGTACCCTTACAATGATTGGGCAGGGAGGGGCTGCGGGTTTTGGTTTAGCATTGAGGGCATGGTGGGCCCTTTCAATGGCAAAATGCTGAGACAGTTTAGGGGAGTCTAACAAGGTCAGAAGGGTCTGTTCTATGTATTCCTCCATGGAGCCGTCAATATTATTCTCATGCACACCAATAATGTGGATATTGTTGTGCCTGGAGCGCGATTCGAGGTCGTCATTCTTTCTGCTGATCTCCTGAACCATACACTACAGGGTGTTCACCTCGGCCTGGAGGGGAGTGATGTCCTCGGCGGTGCTCGCTCATTTCTCAACCTCTGTAACCCGGCCATCTGCCTTTTCCATGTGCGCCTTGATTGAGCAGATCGTCCCGCTCATGTCGTCCAATTTAGAGCGAAGGGCAGTGAACCCCTCTTGCATGTTTTCAAACATTTTAGTTGAGTCTTTATTGCCCGGGGATGATGCTGTATCCATCTGTCTGATCTTGACTCCGCTGGTTTCTGCATGGTTTTCGCGAACATGTTGATTGTACTGTGTTTCCTGCTATTTTTGCCGTGCATGCTGCCCAGAAGCATTGTTTCTAGTTGTGTGTTGATGGAGTTGCAATTGGTGCTGAGGGCTGATTATTGGCAATTGAATCAGGGATGCCATTGAGAGGTCTGTGCTTGAGCAAAGAGAGAAGCATAAAAAGTCAATTCTCCGGTGCGGGAGGAGGCAGCAGTGTCGGGAGGGTGCCTGCTGTTTCTACATAGAGTACACTGTGTTGTAGAATGGATTGCAGCCTCCCACGTCTGCACCTAAATTAGAGTATGTTTACTCCTTTCTGTCAATCCAGGGCTATCAGAGCCTCTCCAGATCTCGGTATGAGCGAGTGGTGAGATAATTATGGCAGGTGAGGAGATTGCAAAGCACAATAGCGGATGGGGACCTCGTGAGGAGGCGAGATCTGCGGGCGAGTCTGTCCAGGCCTGATGCTAATATCAACAGCGTTATCGAGGTGTAGTGCCAGTATCTCCGGCAAGGGTACCTGGTGGTAGCGTGCCCCGAATGGGGGGGGCACAAGCGCGTGTGTGGGATACCACACAATCAGAGAATCGAGTGGCCAGCCTCACCGGAAAAACAACTGTGTTCAGTACCTGCCTCCCAACCGAGGTTCGTGTGAGGTGTTGAGGACAGAACGGCGATTTAGGAAATGCTAAGGAGAGCCTCAGATGCAGTGAGTTAGGATCGATGAGGTCCAAGTGATGGACTCTCCCAGGATACAGCCGATAGTGTGGCAGTTACCCACAGAACGTCAGGTGCAGTCCAAACCGCTCGGTCCAGTGAGTTAGTCCCGCACGCTCGGGGATACAGCAGTGGGTCACCACTGGTAGGCATGACACCCCATGCAATGCGGGTGTCAGGTGGCATCGGGGGGGGAGCCTGCTCCACATCGTATCCCAGCGATGTTTGATGCAGCTCTAAGTGCCGCCAGGGTGCCGTCCCCACGGCTGGCGCAGGAGACCAGCGGAAGCACGGACAGTCCCGGTGTGGTGACCGAAGTCAGGCTTCCGGTACAGAATGGATGCGGGTCAGAGTCTGGGTGTTGCAGGGGCAGCCGGAGGTATGTGGCACTCCGTAGAGTTAAGCAGCATTGCTCAGGAAGGCGCGGATCAAGCCCGCAAGGCCGGGCCGACATCACCCCTCCCCCAGGAAGGCCAGAGCGCCCCGGCCTCAGGTGACAAGAAGGAAGCACCACGCAGAGCCGCTACACAGGCTTCATAAGTGATCGCCAGCGATGATATTGGAGACCGCAACAGCTCCCGGTAACAGCCCGCAGAGAGCCGGGACTTGGCTTGTGGCTGCAGAAGGGGTTGGTGATTCCAGCAGCAAGATGTAAAAGCAAACTGCAATGCCTGAGCACCTGCATTTCAGACAAAGGATGTGCTCAGCACGGAGCAGGTGCTCTAAGCTGCCATCTTCGACCGTGCACCCATATTAATTTTATTTAAATACACATATATACACTTTTAATTTAAAATAAAAAACACTTACCTTAACTCCATGCACCCTTAAAAAGCATCCACGCTGCCGACACGTAAACATGCTGCCTGACAAGGCAGAACTCTTCTCCTATCAGTCAGCGTGTTCACACTGAGCAACATGAACACACTGACTGACAGGTGAGGAGTCCTCTCTTGTCATTCAGCATGTCCACGTTGTCAGCTGAATAACGGGAGGCAGCAGAGCTCACTTCTGAACCCTGCTGTCTCCCATTAGTTTGCTGTTTGATTCAGAGCCAAACGGCTTCGCAACAAACCGAAAAACTATTGCAGGGCACAGAGCAGACACCACAGTCCCCATGTGAATAAAGGACACCGGAGACTGTGCTGCCTTATACTTAGGAGAGGGGGCCGCGAGGCCCCCCGGAAGTGCGAGGCCTGGGGCAGTTTACCCCCCCTGAACCTCCTTCGTGACACCCTGTTGACTCCCCAGAGATTTTTTGATAAGTTTGACAAGTGCAATGTTGTGTTTTTTATATGTTTTTGTTACAGTGGCTGCGGACACGGCCCGCTGTCCGTGAATCCAACATGGTGGGCATTTCTAAAAATCGGACGCCCTTCACGCTTTTCACCATCCAATCAGGGGGCACGTCCAATGTTGGGCCAATCGGATGCCTGTCCATGGAAGGAACAAGGAAATGGGTCTGCGGACTAGACCCAGATATCACTAAATTATTTGGACCTACTTTTTGGTGGTTTTAAAAAGAACTGCTGGATGGATTTCCACCAAATTTACAAAAGCACACTTTCAGGACCACGCTGCCACTCCTGACGCACATTTGGTGAAAATTCGTCCATCGGTTGGGGCTGTAGGGGTGAGCACATTTTTTTTCCATTCAGTCAAACTTTGGATGGGGAGGAGTCGTCCAGGGGGAGTGAAGTTATAAGCCACCCAAAAAAAAGTCCAACATTTTTACAAATGCATATAAACAAGGTTTCTGCCACTAACCCTGCATTATCTATGCATCCCCATATCACCCATTATAAGGTAAAACCTGTTATGTTCTTCTTTCATTCTGTCACTTTTAATACCACTTCTCCCACTAAATAAGTTACACTAAAACTCCCACAATGAAAACTCAAAACAAAAACTGCATGTATGTTACTAAAGCATAGCATATACATGGAATGAAAACTTGCAAAATACAATGGGCCTCATTACACGGAAGGCGGTGATCCAGGGTGCTATTAGCACCCTGGACCATGCCGGTAAATTACCAGCACCGCCTTGGCGGAAAGGGGATTTACCGCCCCATTCCAAGGTTGGTGGGGCGGTAAATCCCCCTTCCGCCATTGCCCTTCCCCATTCCCATTTCTGCCCCACAGGGCTCTATGGGAATGGGGAAGGCGCTAATTACGGCACCGCAATTTTGCGGTGCCGTAATTAGCTCCGAGGTTCCTTAGCGGGTTGGTTTTTAACGCATGCAAAAAGCAGGCGTTAAAGCACCAACCCGCTAAGGGACCTCGCAGTAAGGCGGTAATGGTTAACGGTCACCGTTACCATTAACGGTGGCCGTTAACCATTACCGCCTTCCGTGTAATGAGGCCCAATGTGTTTAAAACTATTAATTTCAGCACCATTTCAAGTAATACTAATGAATGCATGTATACATGTACAACAGTGATGAGTGTAATTTTTAATAAAAGAATTACATAAAATTGAAACAATTTCTCCAGCATATTGCAATAACACTCAGTGTGTCCAATTCCATTAACTTTTCCACACTGGCTAACAGTCTCCTTTCTAATCTGTACATGCTTATTGCCTTCTTGTTCTTTCTCTGCATTATGGGACTTGCAGTGCACCTTTTCTAATGCAAATAGTGCAACCACAACTCCCACAATACAAAAAAAAGAAGCATCATTTAATAAGCAAGTACAGATTACAATACATCCCATTCACAAGTATGCATGTACTGACAAAATAACGAACCTTCACACTTTCTTGCTGCGGCTCTGTGGGGCATACTAATCACGGAACCACCGGCCCCATTAACAACGCTGCCGGTGCTCCCTATTCCCATACAGTGCTATGGAACTCCACAGAAATAGGTACTAACATTTTCCCACACCTGACTTTCCAGGCCAACAGGACCTGTAATTTCCTGGTGCCACTGGGAAGCTAGCGATCAACCAATTATTAGGAACCTGGTGGAAACCCATCTGCAGCAATGGCAGGGTTGCCACCTTACTTGTAATGACATCCAATGTTACTAACTCTTCTTCCCAACAACTCCTCCTACATTCCAAAATAAAGTCTTCTTATACTAAACTTGCTTCACCATTATGATACATAGACACTATTTTTCTTCTTTCTAAATTGCAGTGAAGAACAACCTCTTGGAAGACACACACCCTACCTCCTAGAAGGCAACAACCTGAAGAAAACTACTCTTCACTTCCTACAAAGTAATGTTCTAGTATAGCAGTATTCTTTCTGTTACTCATACAGTACAGTGTAGCGGCATACTAGCCTTCAAAATTCCTTTCAAAACAACATTTACTTCACTCTTATTAATTGCACCTCAGCAGGTACACTCTTTGTATTGTCATCTGAGCACCATTATCATATCACCCACTATTATCGTGAATTGCCATACATAGTAGTGACAGAGGCTATGAAATGCTAGACAACACCATTATGGCACAAGAAACCCTTATTGAAAAAACATCCCCAACAAACTAGCAATCAACCTGTCCTTCCACCCAACCAATCCGTCCAGTCCTCAAATGGCTAGGCACCTCAATGTGTAACATACAGAAACAATCCTTCAAATCTTTACGACAAGTCCTCAATCACTATGTGAAAGTTAAAGACAAAATTAAAATAAAAACTTTACAAACCAAGGACTCCTGTCCAGTGTGCAATTACACTGGACTGCAAGGACATTCATTAGACTGAATTTCAGGATCTGCTTGCAAAAGCACCTTCCACCACATCAAAATGTTAGCAACACACCATTCCACTATACAGAATCTTCTCCAGAGACTGTACTATGCAAAAAGTTCTGCTTTACAACTGCAACATTTTAATAACATTCTCCTACATGGGACAGCCAAAGGACTATTTCAGCAAAGATTCCTTAGAAAATTCAGTAACTGTACAGAGCATTAGCGAAAACATTGCAAATGTCAATATTGTAATAAACATGTACAAAAAAGAAAGTGCAAAGTTTAAAAGCACATCTGCTGAAGTACCAAACCAAGTATGTGTGTGTTGTTGCAGAACTTTTTATAAAAAGAGCACAAAAACTGTAGACATGACTTACAAAATAGAATACAAGGAGGAATCCCATAGGTTCCAATTAGCTTTATATCTTATAACAGAAAGCAAATACAAAAAAAACTGACACCTCAGTATTTTGCACATACTGGAATACAAAGCTTGATTATAAGCAAATGCCTTCACAGGCTATCACAAATAACTTTCTAGAGAAGGAGCCAAGTACCACCACCTCAACCAAGTCACTCATATTGCCTATATGTTGGGAACCAGAGTGTGAGACATGTGCAGTACCACTAAGAATACCAATACCAAAGAGAATCCTGGAAGCAAGGTTCCCATTGAGAAAACCATAGCTGCATACGAGAAAATATGATGGCCATTTGAATAAAATCCAAGAAGCAGACCAAATGGATGGCTAATATGAATGGTGATGTCATACAGAGCTGAGCTGACAAGCATAGAAGGATGCAGAAACAAGAGAATGGAGAAATTCTATAAGGCATCAAGAGAGTATCAAGGATAAGTGACATCTTGGGATCAAGCTGAAGAATCTTATGCCACAAAATAGATAAAGATATCAAGTCATTTTACAAGTGTACAGATGCAAAGAAATGCAAGCAGACGAAATGTTCTTGAGGCTAGGTTTATAGTGAATAGATTGCAGCAAGTGCCAACGTATATATATATATATATATATATATATATATATATATATATATATATATATATATATATATCTGTACATAAATAAGTAAAGGATGGATGTTTATAGCAGAGCTGGGCTAAGAAAGAAAGGCCTCTTTTTCAGTGTGTCACAGTTTAAAAACAATCAAATTGCAAAATGAATCTCAGAAAGGCGAGGCTGGATGAGTCCAAGAAACCAAGGTCTTATCAGGCTGGGGTGAGCTGATATTGGATACAAAAGCCTGTAAAAGAACAACTCCTGTTCAGAAGGCATGAACAAAACAAGGAAGACGTCAGAGGCTTTTGAGAAAATAGTATTTTTTAATACACCAGAAGCTCGAAATCATGGTCTTCAGTCACGTGGAAGAATGAAGTTGGACAAACAGGACTATCACACCTATGTATGAGGGCAGAGCGTGCAGAACGTGCCTTCGTTCCCCTGCATTCTCCAGAGCAAAGAACACTCCCAAGGACAAGCTCAAAGTCTTAATTGCCAGCAGATCACTGAGGTGATGATAGATGTACATGCTAATTGGCGGGAAGCTTGGTTCAAGATGAGCTCACCAGCACCTGTAAGTCCAGTCTGCATGCTGCTAGACGTAGGTGGAAAAGTACTGATGGAGGTTAGAGTGCCAACCAGTGGTAGGGGACCACATAATTAAGGGTCCTATAGTTTGTAGAACCAATGGGACATTCTGTACTTAGTGATGTTCATAGTGGCCGTTTTGAAGGGAGGGCTTAGTTGCCCTACCTGAGGTTAAGAAACCAATTACTTTTCACTCACTGTCCCATACTAGTATAGAACGTATACTTAGATATTCCCTTAGACTCTATCACTTTCTTAAATAGGTTTTTGTAGTTTGCCATGTAAGATGACATTAGTAATATGTAGGTTGACGTCATCCATGCCGATTTTTTGCTATGAAAGAACGTTTTATTTAATAATGCATGGAGAGAATTTGCGCTGAGATGTCTGTTGATGTCCGTTGTACTCCCTATTTTAGATAATTGATATTAAAACAGTTATCTTTTTGCCAACTACCTGAGTCATTTAGATTATGTATGAATAAGTCTGCATACCCATCCATCTCAAGGGTATTGCTACTCATCTTAAAGGGCTGGAGATCACCCAGTTCACGTGGTAGCAGAGGATGGTTTAAAAATCCATTGAGATAAGTAACCTTTAGGGTCGCGGAAATATCGTACAACCTCTGCCATTCAGCTGAAAGAATGTGAAGCTCCCTGTAGATAGCGGTATTAGTTAAAAACTTTAAGCTTGCAAGCTAGGGTGAGACAGGTCCCCCCGGTTTCCACAGAATCCTCTCCTGGCATCTAGAGGAAGCTCAACTAATGAAAAGTTGAAGGGGCGATAACGAGGCGGACGATCCCGAGAATCAGAAGTCAAACATACGAATAGTGAGTAAAACTGAGTGAGGTGGCAAAATTGTGTATGGGCAGTGAGTGGAGAAAGTGATAAGGGGAAAACGAGTAACGGAGGGAGGCTGGGGTAAAGTAACTTGAGAGTAATGAGTGTTAAATATTGAATAAATTGACTTGAGGAGAGGCCAAGCAATTAAGAAGTATCGTGAGGAGAGGTTACGATAAAAGAGCACGCCCAGTTTACCTGCATTTTAAAGAACGTAACAGAAGGAACCGCACATAGAGTCCTATAGCCGATGACATAGGAGACAAACTTGGTTAAAGACAAGTTTAAGTAGGGCAAGTCGAACTGTGTAGGAGTATTTTAGAGGCAGGAGAAGTCTTGAGGAAAAAGGCTGAGATTCATGTGGCAGGCGGAGTATGTTTGTTTGTCTGTTTGTTTTATGTGATTGAGTAATGATGACAAAATAGACAAAATTGATAAACATAAAGAGGAGAAACACGAGAGTTAAAGAATTAAGCGTGTATTTAATGAACTTGAATTGATTATATTTTTAGCAGATTAAAGTAAAAAACGTCATAATAGAGAGTTTGGAGCCTGCGACGATTGGTGCACACTTATATTGTTTTGTTTTCTTGAGAAGTATTATTGAAATGTGCAAAGAGTAAACCGTGAGTATTGACGGTCAAAGAGTGACATGTCAAAATGGAGGATATTGCTCTGCTTATACACCTTGGCAAACAGCTGCCGAAACAAGCGTCTAAGCTTAGACAATACAGTGCGGAATGGGTTAAAGGAAACACAGATAAAATGTTCATGCCATGGCCACAAGGAGGATCACTATCTAAGGTAGTTCTGCAGCATATGACAAGATATTTGCATGCAGCATATATGGGAAAAAAGCTAGACAAGTAACTAGCAAGCTTAGAGCTCTGGAAGATGAACCAGGAGGAGAGAAATGAACCGCCTCCTGTAGATTGGATTCTTAATGTCTGTAAAGAGGGGGTTGAGGAGCCTTTTGCTCCCCCCGTCACGCCTGAAACAGATGGTCGAGAGTAAGAAAGATGATGAATTGTACCCATTGAGGGAGCTTAAGGCACCAACAGGGTATAGCAATCCGGCATATGAGTCGCCTGCGCAAAGCAGCGAGGAGGGCCCAGAGAAAAATACTGAGAGAGATGTAATCTCTAAGGTCCCGAAGGACAAGGAGAGGCATGATAAGAAAAGAAGTGATCGACAAAGTACATCTTTAGATACAAGACGAGAAATAAGAGATGGGAAGGAGAAAGAGATCAAACTGATAAATTAGCACTTGTACAGAAGGAATGGATGGCTGGTCAGATTTTGCTCAAACTCGATGGTAAAGACAAGATCGAGACGAACAGGAAAGAAAGGATAAAGAAAGGGAATAAAGATTGAAAGATGATGGGGCAAAAGAAATGGATAGACAAAGACAGGAACAATTGTATCAAGATGAGCAATTAAAGAAACAGAAAGGAGCAGAGGAACAGAGAAAATATGACAATAGAAAGAGAGCAACCGAAGAGCGGGAAAGACTCTTCGACTCTAATTACTTTAGAGAGAAAAATAATAGAGGAGGAGGAACAGAAATTAAGGGATAAAAGGATACAAAGACGAAAAGACGAAGAAATACGAAGGGCAAACAAGAGAAGAGATATGGAAAGAAAAGAGGAAGACAGGATATGAGAGGAAGCAAGGAAGCGAAGATAGTTTGACGATGAATCAGAACAAAAGAGAAGGCAGAAAGAACACAATATTTATCTCATGGACAAGGAGGTAATGGATCCTGATCCATTAGTGGCATGAGAAGATTTAGAAGAGTTCTTCCCAGAACACGAGCCAATACCAGGTCCGTCTGGGGCAAATCTAGAGAATGAGTCTGAGTCTAGAAGCATTGGGGATGCAATGGATAAAGTCTATCATGACATGAGAGCTAAGAGAGAATTGAAAGTGAAGGGCAAAAATGATCGACTTGAGAGTACACAGTTGTACCACAAAGAGGGAGCCTTTTGTAGTTTTGAGCCCAAAAAGCTGTCTCTAGATAGACTGACTCTGAATAGAGACAAAGAGGAGAGAGGTCACACGAGTTGGCACAGGAGATGTCCGACGAAGAAAGAAAAGCCTTCTGTGGGGAGGAGGGAGGCAACGCATATGGCCCTAAGGGATGTTTTACAATGGATAAGGAAGTCAGGTGGTCGGATTTAGACCTACCTATATCTCAGACGTCAGAATCATTGATCATTGATGCGGCTAGATACACAACCTAAAGGGAGATCCCACGGTCAGAGGGGGGACTTGCCACCTTATGTGAGCAGGCTAAGGTTGCTGCCAGGAAGAAGGCAGTGCGGAACCATTGTCCCTGCTATGGATAGACACACAATGGGAGATGAGAGCGAGTTTGGGGTTTCACAGTTTCCTTTGTTAGAGAAGGGAGGGGCCAGACCACAGTACATACCATGGCCTCAGATGGATAGAGATAATTTAAGGTGCAAACTCCTGAGTTTAACTTCTGGTGCTGGGAAATGGATACATGAATTAGACAAAATGACAGGAGGAAACACGTTGGGTATGGGTGACATTAAGGGTCTCCTAATTGCTATCCTTGGGGAAAGAGCTCATGACGTTGGTCAAGAGCAGGATATTCTGGTGTTACCACAGTAAACACTGCTCATGATGAAGCACTCTTCAATAATTGCTGAGCTGCAGTTTGGGAAGCGCTTAGAGTGCTGTATCCGGACATGTCAGATATGGGAGCTATTATGAAAAAAAAAGATGCTGGAAGGAGATGGCCCACTTGTTTACATTCAGAATTTCCAAGAGCAGTGGAGCTTGGAGGGACGCAAAATTTGGGGAGAATGAATTCCTATGTTTTATCATATATTATTCCAAAGGCTGCCAGAACCAGTACAGATGCAGCTCAAGAAGTTAGTGGGCATGCAAGCAAAACCATGGTCAGAGATTCAGTTTACCATCACGGATTATTGCAGACTCTTGCAAGATAAGAATCACAAAAAAGACAATATTAAGAAAGGCAAAGAGGCAAAGTTAGTGCATAAAAAACTCTCCAAGTACGCCATTGAAGGGGCAATATTAACTAGTGGAGATGGATTGAGCTCACAGCAAGCAGCAAACATGCCACAGATGAATAACCAAAGACAGTTTGACCAATGTAATAATGGGTTTATACCAGAATAATTATGGGAACTTTCAGAACAATCAAAGTGGGTTCCAGAACATGCAGAGTGATAATCAAGGTATGCAGGGAGGACATATTGGGAGACCTCTGCCTATATGTTGGACATGTGGTATGAGAGGGTATTTTGCTCGCACATGTAGGAGTCAAGGATTTGTGCAGAATAATCAATTTTCAAGAGGGGGGCCTTCAAACCCACCTGGGTATTCGCAGCAGAATGGAGATGGGTTTGCTCAGAATCAAACCGTGCAGCAGACACAAGCACCGAGAGTGCAGCAAGATTTACAGACACAATTGGCAACAATGAAACTGCCACAAGGGCAGTCACAGTATTCACCCATGCAAATACAGCAAAGCACGAGCACAGGACAGTTAATGACTCCTAGGATAGGGGGTGTCAGTGTTGATGGAGGGAATCCTTTCACATGTACAGGGATGAGACTTTATCCACAATAGGACAGCTCACTGGGAGACATGATGTGTTTGATACTATCAGAGATGCCAAACCCTCAAGCGAAACCGAGGATTGACGTCAGTATAGGAGGCACAAATATTTCATTTTTAGTCGACACAGGTGCAACATGCTCATGTATACGAGAAGGGCCCTTTTCAATGTCTGGAAATGCCATGAATACTCAAGGTTTCAGAGGAGCAACAAGCAGAGTTCCTTTTACTAAAGATCTACCAGTCTCTATAGTAGAGTTTGACATGTCAGTGCCATTGCTATATTCAAGGCAGACACCTGTTAATATATTGGGTCGAGATTTAATGACCAAGTTAAACATGACGATTTTGTTCACTGATGAAGGAATAGTGTGTTCAACACCAGGAATGTATTATTTAAATGTGAGTTAATTTATTATGGAATTTGGACAAGTGGCCATACACGGAATACCATTAGAACCAGAAGTGTTTCACTATGGGGTACGAATTTTATTAACATAGCTGCCAGGCTTAGGGGGGAGGACTATGAGAATACCTGATGAATTCTTATTCAGGCCAAAGATACCTATGGATGAAGAGGAAGGGCAAATATTTCCTTCAGAATTATACGCAGCCATAGTGCAAGGAGAAATGACTTTGTCTGATGGGAATGACAATGACGGTAGACGATGGTGCACAGTGATTGCCATTGGGGAAGGTTACAGATTGACTGACATCACTGATGAGGATATGTTTGGAGATCATCCATCAGATGACAAAGTGATATTTGAAATGAGTATTACTTATTGAGCAATTAAACGAGAGGTTCCTCAGAAAATGGTGTTTGCACAAAAACATCCCGATTATTTTGAGGAAAACATGGCCAAAGTGCCAGCTTCATTATGGATGACAGGCCCCTATGATGTAGGCCTATTGAAGGGGGTTGGAGAAGTGAAGATTACATTAAAACCAGGAGCAATTTGACCTCGAGCACGACAGTATCCCATGTCTCGAGAGGCAAATGAAGGTATTTTCAAGACAATATAAGCTATGATGGAACAAGGCATCCTAGTGATGTCAGAGTCATTGTGTAATACAGCGATTTATCCAATCAAAAAAGGAAAAGGGGATTGTGGCATTTTAACTCAAGATCTTTGCCTGATTAAACAGATTGTAGAGCCTGAGTTCCCTCTAGTTCCTAATCCTGCTACAATCCTATGCAATACACCTGTTGAGGTACAATATTTCACTGTGATTCACTTGAAAAATGTGTTTTTTTCTCAATCCCATTGCATAAAGACTTGCAAGATTTGACATCATTTACGCTTAGAAAAACTAATCTGAAAAGCACTCGTTTACCCCAGGGGTACCGTGAGTCTCCATCGATTTTCAGTGGGGTCCTGCACATGGACTTAAGCAATATGATTAAGAAAGTGTTGTGTTACAATACGTAGATGACATATTAGTCTGTAGCACCTCAGAGGAAAGTGCAGATGTGATTATGTTCAGCTAGTGATTATTCTTACTGACAAAGGATATAATGTCGACAGAGAGAAGTATTGCCAACAAGAAGAGTTGTACGTTGGCCAGTTAATTTTGCATTAAGGAAAGAAGGTTACTCCTGAAAGAGCTGAGGCTATCTTGAAAACAGCAAAGCCACAGATGATAAAGCATATGCAGAGATTTTTGGGGCTATGTAACTATGTGAGTGCATGGGTCTTTGTTTTTAGTTCCTACACAAGGCCCTTATTGCAAGCTCTGAGGAAAGCACAGGCAACTCAAGAGAAATTTGTTTGGATTGAGGAAGGGTTTGTTTAAATGAAAAAGGCAATTTGCACAGCTCCAGTTTTAGGGATTCCTAATTATGCTGAGGAATTCTTTTTGTTCTCACACACGGATGGCACTGTTATGACAGCAGTCCTTGTGCAGAGAACCATGTTGGGGCACAAGCCCCTTGCATATTACAGTGGGATTCTAGACCCAATAATGAGGGGTCAGTTTCCTTGCGAACAATCTTTGGCAGTGGCTGCGTTCGCCATTGAGAAAGCTGCTAGTGTAGTGATGGGATGTTCCATGACGTTATTTGTTGAACATGCATTATTTGCCATTTTAGAGAAACCCAAGTGCACGTTGACATCTCAAAGGGCTTCTGCTTATGAAGTAGCAATATCAAATCCGCTGATTAAAATAGTCTGATGCAGAATAGTGACTCTTGCCATGTTTATAGCTGAACCACTGGCAGAGGACGAACATGCACATGATTGCTTGAACTATGAAGAGTTTTATGATGAAATCCCAAGGGTATAAGAGAATGCATTGGCAGGTGGGGAGATTATTTTTATTGATGGTTCTTCAAGAATCGATCAAAATGATGGACAAAAATATACAGGTGCTGCTGTGGTAAGGCACACGCCAATGGGGAGTTTCAGGTACTGATAAGTGCACGACTACTATTTCATTTTTCGGCACAGGCTGCAGAATTAGTGGTGCTGATTGTTACACTCGAGAATCACGCATACCAGCAAGTAACAGTGTACAGTGACTCCGCCTATGTGACATCAACAGTACATGCAGGGCTAGCATGTTGGAAAAGGAGGGGCTACCTCTGAGTGGACGGCACTCCAGTGCAGCTCGTAGCCCTATTGGACACGCTTATTAAAGCACTACAACTCCTAGTAACCATCACAGTCGTTAAATGCACAGCTTACACTAAAAGGGCAGATTTTATCTCACGAGAGAATCAAGCAGCAGATGAGGAAGCCGAACGTGCATGTTCAGATGACATTATGTCATTTGACACACTGAACATTAATGAAAGCACAGTGGTGATGATGAGTTTGTCGTACTGTTATAATAACCTGTCTAGGACTCAATTGGTAGAGATCCAAGGGGAAGCACCCCAAGATGAAAAGGACATATGGGCGAAGAGAGGGTGTTCTTTAAACCCCTCTGAAGCGATGTGGCGACAAGACAGTACTGGTAAACAGGTGATGCCTGTAGCATTATTAGGAATGGTGTTAGAACAGATACACTACCCTGTGCACACAACTAGCGAGAACCTCGCTGCAACTATTGCAGAGTATTGGTTTGTTTCAAATTTGATAGAACACATTGCATTTTATGTAGTAAATGCTATTGTATGTCAAAGGTTTACTGCTGGGCACACATTGCACACAATTAGTGGAGTTATTCCTAGACCTAGTGGCCCCTTTCAGCATTTGCATTTCGACTATGTCAACATACTGCAACTATGTAATGGATATAGATATGATCATAGTGATATGTCCTTTTTCGAGGTGGCTTGAGGCGGACCATGTACAGACTCCACCTGTGCAGCAATGATTTCAGTACGAGAAGTGTTTCCCAGATGGGGAATATGTGAAATATTGAGAACAGATAACAGCCTTCATTTTGTTAACACAGTCTTTGAGCAAATAAACTTGCTGCTTGGCATAAAGCACAGGTTTTCATCAGCTTATTACCTGCAAATGAACCATGTCTGTGAGAGACTCAATGGCTTGCTTAAAGAAAGAATAGCCAAATTGAAGTTTACCTTGAAAAAAGGATGGTTGCATTGCCTTCCACTGGCATTTTACGTGTTGGGAAATCAGCCAGGTTCAGAGCACCATCTCACACCCCACGAAAGAGTGACAGGGAGGCGAATGAGGATACCTCTCACACCTCCAGCTAGGGTTAGAAGTAATGCCCAGTCAAATGCAGAATTGTTTGGAAAAGAGCTACGTGATTACCTTATTTGTATGACTTCAAGTATCTCTTTCATTTCTGATCAGCTCAAGCGAAAAGGGTGTGGGGCAGCAACGAACAGAGAAGGAGAGGCTTCAACAAGTGGAATTAAAGAGTTATGTCTTCCCAAATTTTTCCACAGAGATGCGGTCCTAATAAGGAACTTCACTAGAAGGTGGCAAGAACCATGCTTCAACGACCCCTTCATCGTGGAGGACTTCACACTGTTTGCAGTCAAAGTACAAGGCAGATGCGCTTGGATCTTCCTTGGTGAAGTAAAAGTCTATGCTGGAGAGTCCCCTTACCCCCACACCCATCGGAAGCAAGCATCGGGGAAGAACCACAGCACGTGCAGACTAGGTCTATGGTGAGGAAAAATGGCGCAGAAGCTGTTGAATAAAGATAAAGAGTTCATTGGAATGTGGCTTATTTCGGGACACTCTTTTCAGTCATGTAAAAAGGAGTTAAGGGAAGCTTTTTTGCTCTTAAGCCACAGTAATCTACTACCTAATTGAGGAATGACCACAGCTTGTTAATAGACATACAGAAGTCTGCACATTCTTGAGAGACCCGAGAAACAATGCAGCACTTAATGAAATATTGAGCGACATAATAACACAAGTGAACCTGTATTCGGAAAGAACATTAAGAACTGAATGAGACGTTCTATCGAGGGACAGATCTGAGGTCTACTGATTAAAGAACCTTTGTTTCATGCTGAAAGAGAATCATCATGTCGTCTGGTGAGAGACCAATTCATGGCATTCTTTGGGAATTTGTGTTCTTCACCTAGTAAAGCAGTCAGCTGATTGAGGAAAGGTACAGAGCCAATTCAGCAGATTCCAGAAGTAGTGCATAATGTTGTCCAATTAAAAATTATTTTTCCCTCCTTAAAAAAGAGAAATGGGCAGCATTAGTAGCAATATCGTCATGTCAGATTCTGAGAGATGTCCACAATGTCTAAAAAGTAATTGCAGCAAGTGGTTGTATCTTTGCCTGATTTATGTTTCCATTTTGATGATAGTGATACTGCTCTCACTTACAGTGCGCACATCTTACTAAATAGACGTAAATGGAGCAAGAATTCCTGTGAATCCTCCTGAACAGAAGGAGGTGTTAGGAACACCCCTAGGAGTCTTTGGAAACACTGGAAGGTTCACCATCATCGGCGCACCCAGTGGAATTCAAGATGGCGCCTGTTGGATCACGTTTCCACTACCTAACAGTGCAGGTCTAGTTCTCGCACTCAGTTTCCACGTGATCACTCCTACTTATACACTGAATCACTAACACACTCCGCGTTGCTACTCATTCCCGTGTATGCATTGCCCACTAACCCTTGGTGCTGTGCTCTCCAGCAGTCCTTTCACTCGTATTTTCATTTTACTTTCTTCAGTTCGGCTTCTACCGCCCTTGGCCTTTTGCCGTACTCGCTGCTCGCAGCGCCTTTCCTCAGCTCGGCGTCTGCCAACTTTGGCCGTTCGCTGTTTCCTTTTCCACACGGCTTTCCGAGTTAGCTGCTCCTACTCGGCATCTTTTACTCCGCTCCGGCGTCTGCCACTCTCATGCTCACAGCTTCTGTTTTACTTACCTCTCTCTGCTTCTTTCCTCCATCCGCCGTCGGCCCCTCTCACCCTCGGCTCCTCTCCTCCTGCTGTCACTTTTGTTTCTCTTCCTCTCCTACCTCTGGAGTGTCGTCTCTTGAGTGTCAGTTCACTTCTCCTGGTATTGTTGGGTTCCTCCCCAGCACCTTACCTTGGATTATTCGTAACCCGCTCCAGTCTTCAATTGAACCGCACGCTTACTATTCTACTTCTTCATTGATCCTGTGGACTACCATTCTACACAATCGGAACCTGTCTGATTCTGGGTTTTCTTCCCCACAAGGGTTTCCCAGGGGGTGGCCCCCTAGGTGCACAGAGTACTACTCACGGTCTCTGGACTCCTGGGGGGACGTCTCTCTACTCTACAAACATCCGGATAAAACCCGAAGATTCGTGAGTACCTTTCCTGGCATAAAAAGAAGGCGAGGTGTTGAAAGAGATTGTAAGAGATAGCAACGCCCATGGAGCAACAGATACAGCAGCTCGTCGCAGCTGTACAAAACCTCAATACCGAAATGCAAACCTTGCGCAATGAAAACACCATGCTTCGCCAAGTAGTACACTCAAGAATCGAACTGCCTCCAGGACCCCTCCCTATGGGGAAATATGACGGCAATCCCAAAAAGCTAAAAGAATTCATTGACTCTTGTACTGTACAATTTACATTGAAACCGGCCTTTTTTCCTAACGACCGATCCAAGGTCAGCTTCATGATATCCAACCTATCAGGGAGTGCTCTGGCTTGGGCCACACCCCTGGTGACCACTAATAATCAAATCTTAGACTCTCTAGCCGGGTTCTCCAATAGCCTACAGGCCATGTTTGGACGCAGAGAATTAGTGGTCTCTGCACAAGAAAACCTCTTAGACCTGAAACAAGGAACAATGGAAATTCTGGCGTACATCACACAGTTCAAGCAACTGGCACATGAAACGGCCTGGGCAGATGACGCCCTCATTACTATTTTTAGGAGAAACGTAAACAAAGACTTGCAGGACGAACTGTCTCGGGTACCTCGCCCGCATAACCTCGCAGAGATGATTACACTAGTTCTACAGATGGATTATCGTATCCAAGAAAGGAACTTAGAAAGGAAGAAGGGAAAAGCCAAAGGACCTCCTCCAACTGTACGAAGCGAATTTGCCAAGACCTCACGAACCCATGAGGAAGAACCTATGCAAATAGGAATCACCAGAGGTCCTCTTACCTCAGAAGAGAGAAACAGACGTCGCTCTCTGGGTCTCTGTATGTACTGTGGTTCGGACAAGCATGTTTTGAAGGACTGTAATCTAGTCCCTCCCCGCCGTTCGGGAAACGCCTTCACCCGTTCATAAAGGGAACCATGAACGGGCATGGAACTCCGAGTTCCCTCAACGGAGTGGCTAATTCAACTCAAATGGTGGTTTTACCGGTAACACTCCGATTCAATGACGTTTCCCTCGAAAACGTTCCAGCTCTTGTAGATTGCGGGGCAGCGGGTCTTTTTATGGATACCGATTGGGCTTACAAGAACAAGATACCCCATATGGCTAAAGAATTACCTGTCCCAGTCGAAGGAGTAGATGGAGAATCCTTATCCTCTGGACCCATACGAGCCAATACATCCGTCCTCACAATGAGGATATCTTCCCATGAAGAGGAGGTGATTTTTGATCTCATTAAGGCAGCTCACTACCCGGTAATCCTGGGAATACCTTGGTTGGCTAAACACAATCCCTATATCAATTGGAAAGCTGGAACCATGTTTCTGGGATCAGAATACTGTATCTCCACATGTCAACACAACGGTGCAACTGGTATACACACCTCCAATGCACCTGTAATCTCTCAGAACTCTAATGCAGTGGTGCTAAATCTGAAATTGTTACCAGAATGTTACCACGAGTACCGTAATGTATTCTCTAATGAGGAATTCAAGGAACTGCCTGCGCACAGGAGAGACGATTGCAGTATAGATCTACTGCCAGACGCACAGATTCCATTTGGAAGGATGTACACCCTATCTAATCCCGAAAAGGAAACCCTCAAGGAATATCTTCAGACAAACCTACGCAACAAACTTATCACTGAATCAAAAAGTCCAGCTGGAGCGTCCTTGTTCTTCATACCGAAAAAAGACTGCAAGGAGCTGAGACTGATGCTTCTCATTCGGCTATAGGAGCGGTCTTGAAACAAACTTCTCTTAGCGGCAAAGAGCATCCCATTGCCTATATGTCGAAAACCTTGACTTCCTCGGAACAAAACTACACGGTTCTGGAAAAGGAATTGCTCGCCATTAAAAAGGCATGCCAAGAATGGAGACATTTTCTGGTAGGAGCAAGACATCCCGTAACTATCAGAACTGACCACAGGAACCTTAAAGTCCTTCAGAATTTCGAGTGCCAAAACAGCCGACAAGCCCGATGGGCCTATTTCTTCTCTTCTTTTGACTTTCAGATCACCCACATTCCAGGCACCTGTAACCAAATGGCTGATGCCTTGTCTCGCAGTATACAAACAGTAGACGGTACAGTTAAGGAGAAGATATTTCCGCAAACTACTTTTGTTTTTGTAGTCTCTTCATTTCTCCAAGATGTCCGCCGTCAAATAAAAGACATAAAAGATAGTGATATCCAGAACTACCAGCCTCAGGAAGAACATGGTCTATATTACTATGGCACTAGTTTGTTTGTGCCTACAAAAAACCTAAGACAGCAAGTATTACACATGTGCCACGATCACAAAGTAGCAGGTCACAGAGGAATAGCCAACACTCAAGAACTGATCAGCCGTCATTTTTGGTGGCCCACCTTATCTGCAGATGTTAAAGACTACGTTTCTTTGTGTGTCATCTGTCTGCAAGAAAAGACACCAAGGAGGCTCCCAGTAGGAAAACTGGTCCAACCCACTCTACCCGACCAACCTTGGGAAAAAATTTCTACAGATTTTATTGTAGACCTACCACCTTCAAATAATAATACCACTATAATGGTGACTGTGGATTCAATGACCAAGATGGCACACTTTATTCCCATGAAAAAACTCCCAACAGCAGCCCAGATGGCCTCCTGTTTTTTACAGACAATATTCCGATTGCATGGATTCCCCAAAAACATCATCTCCGATAGGGGACCACAATATATATATCGACATTCTGGAAGAATCTATGCCAATCCTTAGGAATACAACGAGATCTGACCTCTGGATACCATCCACAATCTAACGGTCAGACAGAGAGGCTGAACCAGTCTTTAGAACAATACCTTAGATGCTTCATTTCGTCTACCCAAGACAACTGGGACGACTTCCTTCCCTATGTGGAAATAGCATACAATAATTCTCAACACTGTGCTACCAAAATGTCTCCCTTCTACTGTACATACGGATATCATCCTGTAATAATCCCTACCACTCCTCCCAGAATTACCAACACTCCTGCAGTAGAAGAATTGGTGGCCAACATTCAGTTTGGACATGCCCTGGCCCGTACAGCTCTCAAGGAAACACAAGAAAAGACTAAAAAACAAGCAGACAAGCGAAGATCCCAAGAACCCACTTACCATCAAGGGGATTTGGTATGGTTGTCCTCTCGATACCTCCCAAAAAGACTGATACCTACTAAACTGTCCCCCAAGTATTTTGGTCCATTTACGGTTTCCGGAACAGTAGGGAAAGTGGCATATCGCCTTCAGTTACCTCCTTCTTGGTCTAGGATACATAATGTCTTCCACGTCTCTCAGCTAAAGGCCAATGTTTCAGACAGGTTCCAAAGGCAAGAAAGAAACAAACCTTTGCCTATTGACTCCTCTGAAGGACAAGAATATGAAGTATCGGCTATAGCGGACTCCAGATACCATAGGGGGGAACTCTTCAATATCTCCTAGATTGGAAAGGTTATGGACCGTCTGACAGGACTTGGGAACCAGCTTCTGCAGTTCATGCACCTACATTGGTGCGCCGATTCCACAGGTCTCAACTGTGGAAACCCGGACCTTCCACCCCACGGGAAGGGCATACTGTTAGGAACACCCCTAGAAGTCTTTGGAAACACTGGAAGATTCACCATCATTGGCGCACCCATTGGAATTCAAGATGGCGCCTGTTGGATCACATTTCCACTACCTAACAGTGCAGGTCTAGTTCTCGCACTCAGTTTCCACATGATCACTCCTACTTATACACTGAATCACTAACACACTCTGCGTTGCTACTCGTTCCCGTGTATGCATTGCTCACTAACCCTTGGTGCTGTGCTCTCCAGCAGTCCTTTCACTCGTATTTTCATTTTACTTTCTTCAGTCCGGCTTCTACCGCCCTTGGCCTTTTGCCGTACTCGCTGCTCGCAGCGCCTTTCCTCAGCTCGGCGTCTGCCAACTTTGGCCGTTCGTTGTTTCCTTTTCCACACGGCTTTCCGAGTTAGCTGCTCCTACTCGGCATCTTTTACTCCGCTCCGGCGTCTGCCACTCTCATGCTCACAGCTTCTGTTTTACTTACCTCTCTCTGCTTCTTTCCTCCATCCGCCGTCGGCCCCTCTCACCCTCGGCTCCTCTACTCCTGCTGTCACTTTTGTTTCTCTCTCCTCTCCTACCTCTGGAGTCTCGTCTCTCGAGTGTCAGTTCACTTCTCCTGGTATTGTTGGGTTCCTCCCCAGCACCTTACCTTGGATTATTCGTATCCCGCATCCAGTCTTCAATTGAACCGCAAGCTTACTATTCTACTTCTTCATTGATCCTGTGGACTACCATTCTACACAATCGGAACCTGTCTGATTCTGGGTTTTCTTCCCCACGAGGGTTTCCCAGGGGGTGGCCCCCTAGGTGCACAGAGTACTACTCACGGTCTCTGGACTCCTGGGGGGACGTCTCTCTACTCTACAAACATCCGGATAAAACCCGAAGATTCGTGAGTACCTTTCCTGGCATAAAAAGAAGGCGAGGTGTTGAAAGAGATTGTAAGAGGAGGGTACAGATTTGGCAACTACTATACAATCTATGTAATCATTCCTATTCCATTAGATGATGTAAAAATGCCTGAGTTTATGACAAATGTCACCAGTCAGTTATCTTTGAAAAAAAGTTTTGCAGAAATTACTTTTGGACACTAGAAACAAGTTCGAAAGGAGAGACAGAGGAAGAGATTGATTAAGAGTGAACCTACACAGGCAGCAATTATAAACGCACCCAGTCCACTGACAAAAATTCCTATGATTGGTCCAGGAAGAAGGAGTTATGGTGATATGCTATATGAGATGATCATAACAGATCATAAGAGAAGGACGAGGTGCAAGAGAAATGTTAGGGAGGATGATCATGGGCTGAATGATTAGCTGGATATTACAGCACATTTGGGGAATAACATATGGTATCAGCGAATGAAAGAAGTGGGAAGGAATAGCTCAAAGGAGGAATTCTTTGTATGTGCACTCCTGTCTTATAGCATGGGAAGTCTAAAATCTTCATAGCTATTGAAATAGACGTCCATACAGCACATTATCTATCACACATAGCACTCTGCCGTACAAGAGGAGATGCCATTCATGGTTCAAGTTTCCTATCTCAGATGGGCAACTGAATGGACAGATCCAGTGACGATTACAATGTCCAGGACACAAAGACAAGAAATAGGGCGCATACTAAGAATCATCTGATCAGATATGAAAGCCTGGAGTAAAAGGAGCTGAAATCAGATGGGAAGTAAACAAAAGACTTGAGAGTCCAGGAAAAACTGAAGAAGAAATCTGAAATTGGAAAAATAGAGGCCAGGTGCAGATTTGGGGATCAGTGTTATCACCAGATGACTGGGAAGAAGGAGTGGTTATCTGCCGAGCCTAGATAGTATATGATTGTCCTGAATCAAATGTTTGAAATTCTCATTTGTTGTGCAAACCATTGTGGCCGCAACTTGCTAAACTATTGACCTGGGTCGAAGACAGAGGAGGACCCTTGCAGATAGTGCCTTTGGAAAGTTCAAGGCTATGCTTAAGACATAATGGCATAAGAAAAGTCAGAGAGAATCAGAACTGTCGTCAGATCTTTGATGCACCAAGGATGAATCTTGTAACAGCAGTGATCATGGATCACTATTAGGCCTGTGGGGCCAAAGCTTATATGAGATTGCCCACAGATTGGGGAGGAATATGCATGTTGGTTCCAGCATTGGTGATTCCAAGGAGTGATTTGAATATTGACAGTTTCCGAAAGCAAATGCTCACCTGAGGATTAGAAGATCTGCGGGGCTGATAAATCGAATAAAAAGGGAAAACTATTTCTCTGCCAAGTCAACAAGAAGCTTTTGACTGAGCACAGACTGTTCAGCCAGACTTTGTCAGTCTTCAACAGATGGGAATTGCTGCAAACGATCAACAATACCATAAAGGGATTCAATGCTATCAGAGAGGAGATGAGAGCCATAAGACTGATGACTCTTCAGAACAGATAAGTCTTGGAAATTATCACAGCGATGGATGGAGGTGTTTGTGCAAAAATCGGAGAATCATGTTGCACATTCATACCTTCTCAGGATGATGAGAATGGAACCTTGACAGAGGCAATAGCGATGCTAACTAAGCTATATGTCCAGATGATAGATGAAGTAGAAGACATTGCTGATGACAGCTGGTTTGGATCACTCTTTTCTTGGATTCCACAATGGATGGCAGACATGTTCAAGTTCCTTGGAGCCCTGATCATGTTGGTGTTGCTTGGATTCTGTGCAATCAAGATAATAATTACACAATGCAAGAAGACAGCAAAGAAAGCCATAGGGATGAAGATCATGATCGATGTTGAGCAAGGATGGAAGGCCAAAGACTTGACAGATGAAGAAATCAGAAACTTTGTAAATTCCAGGGTCCATGCACTTGAAGGAACACAATTCCTGTATCCAAAGAACCATAAGAAATATGTGGGAAAATTGATCTATTGCAGCCCAGGTGCATGCAATAGATCAATGCATGATTGGACTTGGAACAAGGATGAGCAGGTGAAACCATCTGGATGCCTGAAGCGATTCATAAAGATATGGATCCATTTCTTCAAACAAGGATGTCTAGACTTGAAGGATGATGGGAGAGTGGTCGATGATTTGGCCAGATGGGGAAGTCTAGAGAAGGAGCCAAGTACCCCACCTCAACCACGTCACCCATATTGCCTATATGTTGGGAACCAGAGTGTGAGACACGTGTGGTACCACTAAGAATACCGATACCAAAAAGAATTCTGGAAGCAAGGTTACCATTTAGAAAACCATAGCTGCATACGAGAAAATATGATGGCCATTTGAATGAAATCCCAGACGAAGCAGAGAAAATGGATGGCCAAGATGAATGGTGATGTCATACAAGCTGACAAGCATAGAAGGATGTAGAGACAAGAAAATTGAGAAATTCTTTACAGCATTAAGAGAGTATCAAGGATAAGTGACATCTTGGGATCAAGGTGAAGACGCTCATGCCACAGAATGGATGAAGATATCAAGTTATTTTACGCATGTACAGATGCAAAGAAACGCAAGGGGACAAAGTATTCTTGAGGCTAGCTTTATAGTGAATAGATTGCGGCAAGCACCAACATATATATATCTACTTGAATAAGTAAAGGATGGATGTTTCCACTACGTGTTATAGCAGAGCTGGGCTAAGAAAGAAAGGCCTCTTTTTCATTGTGTGACAGTTTAAAAACAATCAAATTGCAAAATGAATCTCAGAAAGGTGAGGCTGGATGAGTCCAAGAAGCCAAGGTTTCATCAGGCTGGGGTGAGCTGACATTGGATACAACATTGTGTGAAAGAACAACTCCTATTCAGAAGGCATGAACAAAACAAGGACGACATCAGAGGCTTATTACAAAATAGTATTTTTTAATGCACAAGAAGCTCAAAATCATGGTCTTCAATCACGTGGAAGGATGAAGTTGGACAAACAGGACTATCACACCTACACATGACGGCAGAGCGTGCCTGCACTCCCCTGAATTCTCCAGAGCAAAGAACACTCCCAAGGACAAGTTCAAAGTCTTAATTGCCAGCAGACCACTGAGGTGATGATAGATGTACGTGCTAATTGGTGGGACGCTCTGCTCAAGACGAGCTCACCAGCACCTGGAAGTCCAGTCTGAATGCTGCTAGACATTGGTGAAAAAGTACTGACAGAGGTTAGATTGCCAACCAATTGTAGGGGACCACGTAATTAAGGATCCTATAGTTTTTAGAACCCATGGGACGTTGTGTATTTAGTGACATTCATAGTGGCCATTTTGAAGGGTGTGCTTAGTTGCCCCACCTGATGTTAACAAACCAATTAATTTCACTCACTGTCCCATACTAGTATAGAACGTATACTTAGAAATTCCATTAGACCCTATCACTTTCTTCAATAGGTTTTTGTAGTTTGCCATGTAGGATGACGTTAGTAAATACGTAGGTTGATGTCGTCATTGACAATTATTTGCTATAAAAGAAATGTTTTTTTATAATGCATGGAGAGTATTTGCGCTGAGATGTTCGTTGATGTCCATTGTACTCCCTGTTTATTAAAACAGTTATCTTTTTGCTAACTACCTGAGTGATTTCGATTATTGTTGTTTCGATCATTGATGTATGAATAAAGACTGCATCCCCATCCATCTCAAAGGTATTGCTACTCATCTTAAAGGGCTGGAGATCACCCAGTTCAACCTGGAAATGTTCCCACTTCCCAAACCTCTCCTGAAGCTTAATTTGCGTGAGAGCATTATAATCCAAACAGCACACATTTCAAGCTAAAATACGCCTTCAAGCCAAAACAGCCGAATTGCCTCCTTCTGAATTACTAAAAGGCATTAGTGGCAAAGTAATTTTGCCATTATATCTTAGTGGAAATGCAGAAACTCTATGAGTGCAATGGCCAATAGATCAATCTTTGATTATCCTAGTTAATGTTGTACCAATGAAAGACAAAAAAAAAAAACGGCAACAACTAGTAGAGTTAAACAAAGTTAGAAAATCCCTACAATATCTAAAAGAAAGCAATGACTACTACAATACTACAAAAATATCAACATTGAACATAACTTAAGGGAAACCATACAAATAATTAAGGATTCCTCACCAACTGGCCAATTTGAACTTGTAGATCCTATTACGGTATCCAATATTTTAGACCAGTATACAATTCACACAATACACTCCAACGACACCATAAACGATGCATTAGAAACATATCAAATGCGTCAAGCCAAAGGATCTCCATTCAGAATATGGAAGAAAAGTGTAGATGCACAAGCATTTCCTCTACTCTTTCCTACAGGAAAAGGGGAAGATATGATAAAAGATTCACACAAACAGCATCAGAATACCGTTCTTTACAAATGTATTCTGAAGACCCCAGATTCAAACAAAATGTTGAATACATATTCCAACTCCTGTTCAAAAGTGAACTAGCAACTCTATGTTACTGAGTTGCACACACATTGAAAACAGGCTCCAATTTTTAAAACATGTCTGCTACCCAACCACCTCAAAAGATAAAAGACAAAGATGAAGTTTTGCAGTCAAATATAAGAAATCGATTGCCAAACATGCGTGGTTCAAAACAATACTGGTTCCGACGCCACGCTGATGCACGGTGTATGCTAAGGAACCTTGCCCACCCACATGGTTTGTCACTTTAAGTTGTGCAGAATATGCATGGGATGACTTGCACCACTTTCTATGCATAGCAAACCAAAATAAAGAAGGAATAGACAGGTATCAAGATACTTTCACCACCTGTTTATTGCCCTGCTGCAGTTCATCTGTAATAAAAATATTCCTCCCCTTGGAGAAGTGGAACACTTTTTATTTTAGTAAAGAATATGAATCCAAGGGACACCACACACACCACACATACACATGCTTTTGTCGATAAAAGATGCTAATAAATTTGGTCATGATAGTGATGCCACTGTTTTGCAGTTTATTCACAAATACATAACCTGCAACATGCCTTCGGAAACCACACATAGAGAGCTACATACACAAATGTTAAGCTTCCAAAAGCATAAGTGTGTCAAATACTGTCGATGCATATATAAAAACAAAGGTAAATACTACACCAAATGCCGCTTTGGTTTCGCTAGACCAGTTTCAGCAAAAGGAAAAGTAAACTTTACTTTACTTTATTACACTTGTTATGCGCACAAAAGACCCGTGGGTGTGATGGCGCAGACAAAGACAAACAACATAAACAACATACGCGCAACATAGCATAAGAGGTAGAGTTCTTCCTAAGCACAAGAAAGTGACTTAAAGACTGTGATAGCAAACTCATCATCAGAACTACAATGAAACATTAATCAAATAAGCATTATGGCTATGATAAGTAGGGAAAAAAACAGGGAAATTTCCGACGAGAGAGATGTAACACTTAAATAATCAAATTACATTTAGAGGCACCTTTGGGCAGATATTTACAGCGTCTAAGAAAGGTAGGTAGGATGCTAGCCTCACAACCCACTATGATGCAATCTGTGTTAGGATACGAGCACCAATTGCTCTGATTTATCCTTCGGGTGATAATAAGGTCCATGCGTCTGACCAATCCTGGCCCTGTTCTCTGACACAGCCAGACAAGAACCTTGTTGCATAAGGTTTCTTTGGACTCATTTCCTTCAATTTTCCGGACATTAGTTAGAATAAAGTTTCTCTGATCCATTATGAAGTCATGTGTGTTCACATCCTTAGTCTTTGGCATTTGTAACTTTTTTATTTGTACATTCCAGGAGAGTACTCTTTTCAGTTTAGCATTCACCGTTGTAGGCTGATCAACCTTTTTGCATACAAACATTGCCTCGTGTTGCAGTGCCAAAGGGGAGGATTCAAGGGATCCAGCTGTATTGGGGACGAGAATCTTTTCCTCACAATCCGCAACTACCCAAATAGGTACCAGTGAATCCTTACAACACCAATCAGTTTGAGTCCCTTGGGCTATTATTTCCCTTTGTGTAAGGGCTTGACAGGCAACAGTCACACTAGACGCCTGTACCGGTCCACCTATACTGATAGCTCAATGCGTCTGAGAAGCAGTGTTTACTTTAGTCAGCCGTAAATTCGATGACCAGTTATTCAAGGACTCCGCCAATAGATCAAGGTCAAATGGGTCTTTGCATGTAAGTAATTCTTTGGCAATATTAGCCATATGCTCAGACCACTGAGAGGAGACAATGGAAGGACCAATAGGCTTCACTTGCGCTAAGGTGGACGCTATGGATGTCTCAATCCTTGGGGGTGTTTGTATTATTTGTCCAACCTTCACAGATGACCTATCAAAATCCTGCATTTAGCTTGATGCTTTGTATGAGGGAGCAAGATCTTCAGTTAGGTACATTTTCATGCCCCCAAGGCCAATTTAAAAATAAAGTTGGCCCCAGACTCCTTATATGTTGCCTTTTCAGTACTCATATTGGGCTAAACTATGGCCCACATAAACAGTAAAAATAGGTAAAGCAGCACATACACCAGAGGCTACCATTCCAGAAGGAAAAGCAAACAGAAACAGTCAGCCAGCTGACAGCAAAGGCGCAAGGTTCTTACCATGCCAGGACGCGTCCTGTAGCCCCCCATTGGATTCCGGATGTCCTCCTGATAATCTACTGATGCGGACAGCTGTACAACAAACAGCTTCATGTCTTCTGTTAGACACAGTGTGAAAGGCAAATCACCTAAAAACACATACTGCATTAAAAGAAATGAAGCTACAAAGTACATCAATAATTACAGTGCAATCATTGCCTTCTTGTGGAATGCAAACATAGATATACAATATATTTCCGACAATTCCACTGCTGTTGCGATATATGTCACAGCATATATAACCAAAACTGAGAAAACAGAGTTAAAAGCCCTCTGAGATGACATATCTTCTGACAAAACATTGTCACAAAAATGGTACAGCTTTGCCATAAAAAAACTCTGCCATAGAGAATGTGGATGCTACGAAGCTGCAGAACGTTTAACAGGCACAGCCTTATATGGCAGATCTGAACACATAGTCTGGCTAAGCCGTGGACCAGCTGCATCCAGAAAAAGGGTGCTGAAACCATAACAAGACATAGAAACAATAGCCAAAAACGATCCCAGCAGCCAGGACATTTTGAAAACAATTAGACACATACTACCCAAACAGAAGTACTGCTTTGGAAAACAGGTGCCTGTATCACATAGCCCAAAATGTCTCCTACAAGAATAATGTTAAACCAGATGAAAAATGTGGAACATGAGTGGTCTCAGCTTGTGAAGGGATCCTCGTCAAACCTACCAAACTCAGCCTAATTAATCATATGAAGTTATCATTTAAAACTCCTCAACATAGAGAACTTTACTACATGGCCCTACTGAAACTTTTTAAACCATGGAGAGAAGCAGAAGATTTACTAGGCACTGACTCATTTGAAGCTGCATTCAATGCAAATGAAAGCAGTATAACACATTTCAATTTCAAACAATACAAAAACATGTTGGACAATGAACGTCAACAAGAGGAAGAAGTTCAAGCACAACTAAATGAAGACACTCCTGAGGGCGGTCAACTTTTTGTTACAGGAAGCCAAGAACCACTTGGAGAGCCTTCATATTCAATGAAGCAGAATTAGCCATGACTGAAGTAGAGAACACCATGTATCAATATGAGCAATCAGAATAAAACCAGGCACTGCTGAAATTGCAACTAAATGATGAGCAACTTAGCATTTTCTTAGAAGTGACTACATAAATTGAACAAGGTTTGCAGCATGAAAGTCAAACTTGTAGCTGTGAAAATTATAAACCTATACTCCTCTATGTAAGTGGTAAAGCTGGTTCTGGAAAACAAAATCTTAATGAAAATCATCAGCAAATTCCTACAAAACTTAACAAACAACAACCTTTCAGCTGTTGTAATAGCCCCCACAGGTTTATCTGCCTACTACACAGGAGGTGTTACTTTACACCGACTACTACTCCTTCCAGTAGAACACCAAAACAAATTAGAGTACTACAAACTATCAACAGAAGCGGCTACTGAAGTATGCAGAATTCTGAAATAAATGAAAATGCTCCTACTAGATGAGGTAAGCATGGTCTCCAACCTATTATTGACATTAATTTGCCCTACATTACAAGAAGTCCTTAAAACCAACTACGAAGAACTCTTTGAAGGAAAATACATTATTGCTTTTGGAGATCTCCTACAATTAACACCAGTGAAAGGTGAACCTATTTTTAAAACCTTAGGACACAAACAGTGCTGCAACACACTTGGCAGCATAAGAAATGTAAATCTCTGGCAACATTTCCAATTCAGAGAACTAACTCAAAACATGCGTCAGTCTGCAGACCTCACCTATGCTAACATTTTAAAAAGCATTACAATTGGTCTTCTTTCCCAAGATGCACAATCTATCTTAAATAGTAGACTCATCCATGAGCTATATGGACATAACACATCTGCTCCTGATGTCATGGTACAATTAGCACACAAAAAAGTAAAATGTATGTTCTTAATGCCAACCCTAGCAAGCTGTACGCAATTCAATGAGACAATGTTAAAAAAGAAATGCAACTAATAATGCAGATTAGCTCCACAGACAAACTGGAAGTGCATGGCATGCCACACCCTATGTGTCAACAAGCAACGGCATGACTACATATCTTAGAAAAATGTATCTCCAACACAACTGGTTTGGAGAAAATGTTAATGTTGTGTTTAAACTGCCGAGTAATTCTGAAACATAACCTTGACGTGGAGCATGGTTTACATGGAACAATTGGTACAGTTGTTGGCTTCCAGACATATCCACATGACAATAACATTCAGTTTGTCAACATCCACTTTGACAAACTTTCAGAAGATAAAAGGATAGGATGCTCAACAGCACAATTCCTTCTTTTCAACGACATGTATGTACACATAGAGCAATTTTCTCTGTCTCTTCTATGTGCAGTCACTATTAAAAAATCACAAGGTCTAACCCTAGATCAGGTATTTGTTGACATTGGCAGCACAGCCTTTAAAGAAGGTATGAGTTATGTAGCACTTTCACGTCTATGTACAATCGTAGCACTATTTCTAGTCAATTTTGATGCAAACATAGTCAAGGCTGACATTCCTTGCATCATAGAGAACAACTGACTATGTGCACTCTACACACCCCATCTCGATATGTACCCTGGTCCTGAAAAAGGTAAACTTTTAAAAAGAAAATGAATGCAAACAGAATTTATAAGATATCTCCCAACAATACCATCAAAGAAACTAAAAACAACTGCTACTTCATCAAGTAGTACAACCACAAAACTATCTAGTGCAAATGCAAGTGCACATCCTTCAGCAGAAAAAAAGAGAAATACCTCTTCTAAAAAAACAAGTGCAGGTCAAGCAAATGACAGAGAAATAGAAATCTCTGGTCCATTTACATTTTACAACACAACTGGTGTAAATTGCTATGCAAATATAGCAATCAATCCTCTGTTCCAATTGTCACCAATTGTTCAAAATATTTCCTTGAACAGCTCAGAACAGTTGTGTTTACAAATGCTCATCCTTCATAGAAATGCCAGCAATAATCCTGACAACATTTCCAGTGTCTCAGGAATTAGGCAGTAATTGGAATACTGTGCAGAAATGGTCAAATTCACCATACACACACAGGAAGATCCACAAGAATGTCAATGTAAACTCTATGCAACCATCTTGCACAAGAGCACACCCCTAATGAACTATTTGTGGATGTATCTATACCTAATTGTGAATTTATTCTATTTCATCAGCTGGTGCAAAATGCAAATCAAACCATATTATACACTGTTTACAATTCTGACAATCGTTACGCCTTACACATAAACTCACATAGCCAATATTTAATATTAATGCTTTTAAGGTACAATGTAGATGTCACCAAAAACAACTGCAAGCTTACTAGATTCACACAAGGGCAAGTATCTCTTGGCAAGAAAACCTTCACAAAAGTAGGCATAATATACCACACTGGTGCCACAACCACTGCAGGTCACTATACTGCATACATAAAAAAAGATGTGGTTGGTTTGAATGCAATGACAATTCCATTACTCTAAAACAGAGATTACCAGCAAAGCTAACAAATGCCTACTTAATACTCCTGAAACTTAAATGTAGTCACTGTCCTGTGAAACTATCATGAGTTGGTGCACTTTAAACATTCCCTTAAGTACTGCACAATCAACCATAGTGTGAAAGTTAAATTAACATAAATGTACTACATTTGTTGGTAATGCTGTATAGTCAGGCCATCTTAAGTACATTTAGGGCCCGGGGCATGGACACCTTTAGGGGCCCCCTTTCACTAAACCAAAGTAACTAAGGTATTCGAATATCTACTCACGTCCCCTTTCATCGGGATCACCACACATAGCTTGATATGCTGCCTCACAGCTATCAATATAAGCAAGGGTACTCCCTTTCCAGTGTCATTACCCTCTTATTTCTTGCTGTAATCAGAATTATGAACAAGTAGCATTTCAAGGGCAACATTAGCAGTCTTATGATAAGGGCACTTGTTTTCTAGCATAGGTGCAGGACATTTTTCATCAATAGCAGCCATGAGAAGGTATATTGGCCAAAGTATAAATGCAGGACACAGATGGTATGAAAAAGGTGCACATAGCCCAAAAGAAACAGACACTTCAGATTAGCAGCCTCACCGAATGCAAAAGTGCTCAAATATGGATAAAGGAGACAACCTGGAAGCAATAAAAAAGCTATACATACCACATCATACATATGGATGAAAATTAGAAGCTACCAGGAAGATGTCTGTATCCAGACAGACTGATATTAGAAGAGGGGCACGGTTTATAAGTAGTGTTGCTTTTAGACAGCAAAGAAACGAGTGGTTGTGATTTGCAATATATAAATGCTCACTATTAATATAGAGGAAATGACAATATCCCAGTGAAACCATGGATGCATGTTTGAAGATCACACCCTTAGAATGAAATCACCCTGAAGGGAGACCATTTTGAAAGGTTTGGGGGACGGGTCATTTTGAAAGGTTAGACAAGACAAGATTAAATGAGATGAAGATCACACATTGGTTAAGAGATGACACTCATATTTGTGCCCACTCTGCAATTTCTGCACTTTACCACTTTATTTTCCAGTTCTTAACATGAACTAAGGTAGTCCACTCAAAAATGTTATTGTAAAATTTCCTGGAACACTAGGAGTCTGCTATTTTGTGAAATTAAGCAGCCTCCTCTCTTCATGTTAAGCTCTGCTCTTACGCAATCAAGCAAAAGCCCTCGAGTGGGGGCTTTTGCTTATTACTGCCAGAGAGCAGAGAATGCTGTTGGACTCCTGCCCTGTGCTGCTGGTGAGTCCTGCCACCTCCCCTTATTTTTGTTATTTTTCTTCCTGCTTCTCCCGGGCTCCCCCAGCCCTGGGAGCCCAGGAGACTTAAAGCAAAAGTCACAGCAATTATAAGCACCAAGCTGCACGCCGCAATCGGCATGCAGCAATGTATTATAATTGCTGTGCCTTTTGTTTTACGTCTCAAGGGCTCCAACGGGGGGAGCTCAGGAGACTTAAAGCAAAAGCAAAAGTCAGGGCAATTCTAATTACCACACCGAATGCCACGATCGGAGTGCAGCATTGTATTTATAATTGCTGTGCCTTTCGTTTTTAATATCCCGGGCTTCCCTGGCCAGGGGAGCTCGGGAGACTTAAAGCTACAGTACCGGCAATTATAAACACTGTGCCACTTGATGACGGACTGCGTAGTATTCATAAATGCAGGTACTTTCGTTTTAAGTGTCCAGGGTTTGCGAAACTTAAAACAAAAGTCGGAGCAATTATGAATGCTTTGCCAGCTTTCAACACAGTATTCATAATTGCAGGTACTTACATTTTAAGTTTCCCGTGCTTGGGAAACTAAAAAAGAATGTCACAGCCATTATGAAGACTCTGCCGGCAGGCTGCAAAGTATTTATAATTGCTGTGCCTTTTATTTTATGTTTTCTATGCTCCTTTGGACCTTGGGAGCACAGGAAACATAAAAAGAAAGTAAATGCAGTTATGAATACTTTTTTTCTTTTTTTAAAAGGTGCCCAACTGGCACAAAAAATAAAGAAACAAACAAAATACACTTGAAACCAAACAGATGTGTATCAACTACATCTCCCATGAGTCTCTGGCTCTCTGGTAGTCCTAGCCTCAATCCTGTCCTCCAATGAGGTGTCCTCCTCTAGTATAAGTGTCCCTCTGACTAGGTGCTTTCCTCTTCTTTTTTGCGTCTTCAACAGCTATGTACCCATTTACTTTCTTTACTGTTTATTGACTGACAGTATGTGAAAATTCAATAGTGTGCAGCGTAACGGCAGTGAAGCGCAAAGCGAATATACCATGAATTTAGATATTTAAATACTAGTCAGTGTAGGCTGGATACATATTTAAATTATATATATTTAAATTATTTGTAAAGAACTCTATATATCCGAATGTGGTTGGCATTTTGGGTTTTGTCTTTCTTTACAGTCAGGTCTGCAGGCGATCTCGCTTGCACTGGGGCCGGAGAAATTGAGACATGAGCACGGACATTCCTGCGGCCTGAGGGAGTTTGTTTGGCCTGACAGGAACGTCTTCGCGCGTTACGGGAGCCGCGAATGCGCGGTAGGCTCCGCTTTAATAACGTTCCACTCGCAAACGAAAAGGAAGCATCTTGTGGCACCGGAGCAGCTTTACTCATATAAAGCGGCAGAACAAAGCATTCTCCTCATGATTTTGAAGATTAGGGTTTTTAAAAAAAAATCAATAATACATTTTCATATATTGGACTATTACTGGGAAATGATTGACCAGAAACTGCTGTGCAGACAGGTCAATCCAGCAGAGCACTAGGCCTGCAGCTGCTCTTCCCTACCATATATCACAGAGATGGCCTCTGATGGACCAGTGGAGTACTGGTACGATTATAGCGACCAGGAACACGAGTTCCTAGAAGAGGAGGTCGACCTCTCACAGAGCTTTAAGAGAGTTCTGGGAGACTCTCTAGTAAGGGCAGTGGCCCAGGGAGTACAGCCTATACAGGACAGCTTACAGGTCCTGGAGGAGATATTGGACACCAGAGCTGGCACGCAAGATGACCCAGGTGAGGGGACCTACACTAGACAGCCTCTAGAAAATACCTTAAGGGGGTGTAAAAACAACCGGAAGAGGAAACACTCTTCTACCCTCCCGGGCTCAGAATTGGGGAAGAATGAAAGGCCCCAGGAGGCGGCTGATGTGTTCAAGAGGCTTAAAGACGTTTTTTTGTCAAAAACATCAACTGTGCCCAGCCTCTTACCCCCTACCCCAGGGGCAGATAATATAGGGGACGCTCTCTCTTCCTCAGAGGAATATGACCAGGAGGAAGGACAAGAGGAAGCCAACAGCCTCGACAAAGAGGAAAGTAGAGAGCCAGTGAATAAAGCCAGCTTAGTGGAGAGTACCCCAGATGAAGACACTTCAGACATGTTCGAACCTGTGGCAATTAGACACCCCAGATCCACAGAGTGGACCCCATCTCCGAGAGTGGCTATCTACATGTCACAAAGGATCAGGAAACCACTGGAGAAGGAGACCAGATTTCGCCTTAGAGCGGAATGCCCATGACCTGAACTCTCAGGCAAAGTAGCCGAGACCCCAGAAATGGATCCAAAGATGCTAACTTTCATCATGAAAGCTAATAAAGATGCTCGGAGGGGCATGGATAGAGCATGGAAGTCTTGTCAAGACAAGATACTTGATCTTACAGGACCCATCGCTAAGATTATGGACCTGGCAGAGAGATCCAAGGACACAGGTGAGCCGGTGGACCCCTCCATTCTTGCAGGATGGACTCAGCTGGCTGTATGCTTGCCCGGGAATGCAAATAGCGCGATCTCTGCAGAGAGAAGGAGATCAATGTTATAAAAAATTGACAGTAAGATGGGAGACCTAGCATCTTACAAAGCGGGAGAGGGAGCGCTCTGTCTATTATTTGGCGACACCTTCATCAAGGAAAGGAATACGTTTGTGGGAACTTACACAGCGCTCAAGAAAGCCCAGTCTTCCATAAGAAAAGTATTTCCTGGTCGGGTTTTTTCAGGGGCCGGCCGTTATAGAGGTCGATCGACCGGCCAATACAACTCCAACAGGAGACCTCAGGGCCCGAGAGCCCAGTACTGGGAATCCCAACAGCAGGACACCTTCTTTCCCAATAGAAGTAGAGGATTCAGGGACGCTGAGGCAGAGGATAGTGCAGGCAGAATAACACCACAGGTGAGAGAGAAGGTGGCTTACCCTCCAGTAGGTGGGAGAATCCTGCTTTTCACGCAAAATTTCATCAGGCGCTTGGGTGCTACAGACAGCGCAGGGATTCCACCTAGAATTCATTGCAGAGCCAGAGCAACTAGCAGCCCCGCAGCGCATGCATATCCCTTTAGCAGAAAGGAACCTAATAGATGCAGAGATTCGGGAGCTAGCACGCAAACAGGCCATAGAGAGATCCCAACTCCACTGTACAGGTTTCCTTAGCAACATGTTTCTCGTACATCAAAAGGGCAAGGTACGTCCTGTTATCAACCTGAAGGAGCTAAACAGCTGGTTGATATACAGACATTTCAAGATGGAAGGAATCCATCTGCTCTCAGACCTTCTCAGGAAAAGCGATTGGCTAGCGCGTCTAGATTTGAAGGACGCTTACCTCACAATACCCATAGCACCCCAGTTTCGGCCCTACTTGCAGTTCGAGTGGGAGAGGAAGATTTGGCAATTCAAAACCCTTCCTTTCGGCCTCGCCTCAGCACCCTGGGCCTTTACCAAGCTTTTGAGGCCTCTAGCGACAGCTCTGAGGAGCCAGGGAATTCGGATGATCATCTACCTAGACGACATCCTTTTCATGGCAGAGGACAAGGAGAGATTGCAGAGCCAGGTTCAATGGGCAACTTCACTCATTTCAGGGCTAGGTTTTCTCATCAGCACCGAGAAATCAGTACTGACTCCCTCCAAAAGGATAGAATTTCTAGGCTTCACGATAGACACCAAGAAAGCCACATTAGAGCTCCCGACAGCTAAGATAAGACCAGTAAAGAAGGACCTGAGGACGGCTCTGAGGAAGCCGGTTATATCGCTTTGGAATCTAGCCAGGATAGTTGGACTCCTCCCAACCTCCATGCAGGTGATCTTCCTGGGTCCTTTACATTGTCGAGCCCTCCAGAGGCTCAAGATCAGGTACTTACAGAATGGCTGGAGATACCATCGGTTAGTGCCGTTGGACAAGGACAGCAGAACAGAGCTCAGATGGTGGCTCCACAATATGGAGGCTTGGAACGGTCACACCATATTTGGAGACCTAGCAGAGCTCACCATATAGTCGGACGCCAGCAGATCAGGATGGGGAGCCAGGTGTGGTCACACAGAGACAGGAGGAAAATGTTTGCAGAAAGAGCTAGTCCTGCACATCAACTGCCTAGAGCTCCTAGCGGGCTCCTTTGCAGTCAGGGCCTTTACGAAAGACAGTGTGAAATTCTGCATCCTCTTGCGGATGGACAACATATCAGCTGTCAGGTATATCAACAAGCTGGGAGGCACGAGACCCAAGATGCTAGCAGAGCTAGCCAAGGACTTCTGGCACTCCTGTCTAGAGAGAGAGATAGAAGTCAGGGCTGAATACTGTCCGGGAGTGAGGAATACAGTGGCAGACTGGAACTCCCGGTACTTGGTAGACTCCAGCGACTGGAGCCTACACAGGTCAGCCTTTGACAAACTACAGCAGAAATGGGGACCTCTACATACAGATCTCTTTGCCTCGCGGCTGAATTCACAGCTACCCAGATACCTCAGCTGGATGCTGGACCCAGGAGCGCTAGGCACGGATGCCTTCCTGCACTACTGGGGGGGTCACACACATTACGCCTTTCCCCCCCTTCGCAATTCTCGTGATGGCACCAGCAAAGGTGCGCAGAGACAAGGCGGAAATTGTCATAGTGACACCGGAATAGAGATCGCAAGCTTGGTTTCCAGTTCTGATGGAACTTTCCGCGAATTTCCCCCAGAGGATTTCTCACAGGCAGGATCTCTTCTTAGATCCAGCAGGGGCTCCTCACCCTATGATTCAGGATCTGACGCTGACCCTGTTAGCCTGCAGAGTTTCATGTGCAGATGGTGCTTGCCAGGACTTTCAGAGGAAGCTACTGAGTTTATCAAGGTGTCATGGGCCCCGTCAACAATACGGAGCTATAATTCCGCATGGCAGGCCTGGGATTCATGGTGCAGAGGGAGGAGTGTTTCTCCCATTTCATCCTGGATAGTTCAGGTGGTAAACTTTTTAGCATCACTGACCTCCAGAGGGAAAGCCTTCATAACCGTAGGAGTTTACAGGTCAGCCATTTCAGCAGGACACGATTTAGTAGACGGTGTCCCAGTGGGAGAACACCCGGTGGTCACCAGACTCCTAAAAGGGGTAAAAGTAAGCAAGCCTCCAAGGCCGAGATACTCATCCCTCTGGGATGTTAATAAGATACTCCATCTATTCGATCAATGGCCGAGAAATGACCTCTTATCAAAAAGACAGCTCTCAGGAAAGCTGGCTACATTGCTATGCCTGGTTTCTTGTAGAAGGGTGTCAGATGTCAAAGCTCTGGAGATCGACAGGAAGACTTTCCATCCGGAGGGAGTGGCGTTTAACTTAGCGCAGCGTACTAAAACCAACTCCAGGATTATTACCTATCCCTACTTTCCCGACAATAGCAAGCTCTGCGTAGCGCAATGCATAAAAGCATATGAGGCAGCGACAGCGGACATAAGGCCTGGAAATGTAACTCAGCTCCTCATAGCACGCAGAAAACCGTATAAGGCAGTTGCCCCAGCTACTATCGCAAGATGGGTGAAAGAAGTAATGGACATGGCAGGCATAGATATTTCTGTATTCGGGGCTCACTCGACCAGGGGAGCCATGGCTTCCGGAGCTTTTGCAGCAGGAGTTCCGCTGCAGGAGATCAAGAAGATAGCAGACTGGTCCAGTGATTCAGTTTTCAGAACTTTCTATTTTAAGCCAGTACCTAACATTGCAGCAGCAGTGATACAAAGCTTTGAACAAGCATAATGCTCACCTCCGGTCTTGTCATAGAACGAAGATTGCCAAAGCGCATAGCGCAGGAAGTCTTGATTCTATTAAAGACACCGAGGCGAGCATTATCTCTCCCAAGAGGAATTTGGTTGTAAGTAATAATGTACACATTTTGACAGGAGAGACCTGTACAGGAGTCTAGCTGTTTTAAGCATTATCTCAGAAGTTATTGGTGCTGAATGTATAACTATCATGTGATTTACAGAGAATTCCCACCCCCTTACACTTGTGATCTCTTTCCATATAGGGGAGGACCAGAATAATCCTCGAGAATAACCAGCTAGCAGATCAGCAGGGAGGATCTAAGAATCACACAGAATAGAGAAGACAGCGAGTTCAATTATGAGACTGCTAATAGACTGTTGTTAAGGTTAAGAAGTTAGAAGACAGGCAAGAGAAGAGGAAAGCACCTAGTCAGAGGGACACTTATACTTAAGAGGACACCTCATTGGAGGACAGGATTGAGGCTAGGACTACCAGAGAGCCATAGACTCATGGGAGATGTAGTTGATACACTTCTGTTTGGTGTCAAGTGTATTTTGTTGTTTCTTTATTTTTTGTGCCAGTTGGGCACCTTTAAAAAAAAAAAGAAACTATATATTATAAAAGAAAAATATAAAGATTTTAAAAGCTGTTGTTAAGCAGAATTAAAGAAGATTAAGCATAATGCTTGCCTCCGTGTCTTTAATAGAATGAAGACTTCCTGCGCTATGCGCTTTGGCAATCTTCATTACTAGCTTTGGTGGGCTCTGAAATTCTCATACTGTGCAGTTTATTTTTTTGCATGCAGATTTCTTTTGTGTGGCAGAAGTGGAAACAATTTGCTATCAATGGATTTCATCCCGTGTGCCCAGATAACCATACATAAAGGTCATCAGATGTATGCTAGAAGGTTAGCCTTTCATCGATATGAACTTGATGCAATGAGTACCATTTAGTGGGGTAATAGTAGCATCTGGCCAAACCCACTCACCTGCTGCCGCTCAAGGTGGAAAATGAGCGAGCAGGAAGATGCCGGTGATTACACCAGGTGTGGTTTCTGGATTCATCCAATCACGGTGTGGGGGCGAGAGGTAGGCTGGGAGGCGGGGTGAGGGAGGGAGAGGGAAGTGGAGGTACCGGGGACTACGAGGAACCAAGGGCGGGTCTGGGGCTGCAAACAGTGGGCTAGGCAATTAAATAAAACAAGGCCCAAGGCCCAGGAGGGTCACTGCCCAAACCCACCCACCTGCTGCCACTCAAGGTGGAAAATGAGCGAGCAGGAGGATGCCAGTGATTATACCAGGCATGGTTTCTGGATCTGGGGCTGCAAACAGTGGGCCAGGAAATTAAATAAAAAAAGGCCCAAGGCCCAGGAGGGTCTATCTGAATTATTAGCTTTGGTGGGCTCTGCAATTCTCATACTGTGCAGTTTATTTTTTTGTGTGACAGAAGTGAAAACAATTCCCCATCAACGGATTTCATCCCCTGTGCCCAGATAACCATAAATGGGGGTCATAAGATGTATGCTAGAAGGTTAGCCTTTCATCGATATGAACATGATGCAATGAGTACCATTTAGTGGGGTAATAATAGCTTACAATGCCACGACTGTAATGCACTCACTGGATCCAGTGAAGTTTGCGCCTTATGCCAGGCATCCTCTAGTACAGTGCTAGTCAATGAATAATGGGAATTGGGGTAGTGCCCCTAAATGATGGCCAAGCTGCCACTCTGTCATGCAGAGTATTTCATGGCAGTACACCTGAGATGGGGGTGCACTTCAAGACATGATTCCTTGTGCCTGCCAGGACCAGTTCCGGATTAAGCCCTGTGGAGACCCCCAGGCAGTCGAAATGTTGGGGCCTCCCTCTCAAATGATCTCCTAATACATTTTTTATTTTCTGCACTGCTTTATTTTGATCTGCTGTCGTGGGGCCCCTAAAAGCAGTGGGGCCCATATGCCGGTGCCTACTTGGCCTAATGGATAGTCTGGCACTGGCTAGGACTGATGGCATTGAAAGTTGTTTGTGAGACAGAAGTTCATCCCATTAAGGGGCCGTCTGATGGCTCTGTCCCTGGGGGCATTATGAGATGCTTAGTAGCCCCGGCCGATAGGATGTCTTCATGTCACCTTGGTTATAGGGCCGCAAAGCACAAAAATGTGCAATTAAGGTATTTGAACAGAAGCCCTCCCAGCACTCTAACCGTGGGACTTCTTATTTCAGCTCAGAAAAGAACAGAGATGAAGGACCAGACAGAAATAATTATATTTAAAAATATATATTTTAAATATATCATTGTCCGTGTTTTTGATAATGTGTTTTGTGGATGTAGCAGTATGAGGTAGAAATGGGGTCAGCATGGGCATATAGTGGTAAGACAGACTGTATGATTTGCATGTAGCACCAACCGCAAGAAAGGGTGGACTGTGCAGGCAAACATTGTTGAGACAGAAGACATTATTTGCTTTGGACACTAACGTGAAAGGGTGCAGATTTGCTTTTGGGCATAGCCAGCAAGTGACGGTATGTACTCTTGGACAGGCCTGGTGATATCTTTGGGCTCTAACAGTAGGGCCATGTACTTTACATTGCACAAACTGAAAACGCAGGGAAACTCTAACCTCTGGACCAGAATAATATTATACCAGCAGACCAGAAAAAATGTCCAAATAAATTTGTTTACAAAATTATATCAAAATTTATTTTTAAATGATACAAAGATTCGAAAAAGTGAATAAATCACAAATTATTAGGCACTACACAATTTTTAGAAAACACAGCAGAGCAGCAGCATTATTTTATTTAAAAAAGGATAATAAAAATCACACACACTTTCCATTCATAGAGCAGCATTCAAACACACCTCAGCTATCAGTGACATTCATACAAATTGATAAAAACCAGAAAAATAGAATTATAGACATATGAGGAGCACAATTCATGATTTCTCCCCAGAAGAACATTCATTATTTTATAGTTTATACAAAAAACAATAGAGATTATTAAACACAAATCTATTAAAAAGGTGGATCACAGCAAAAGTACAGATCGCATCCTTTTGAGTTTTTCTCTACTGGTTTCGAAGTGGAATGATAATTTATACAACGTCTTCATCAGGAGGATGATGTACACATACTGGAAAGCAGCAACTGCTGCATTAAACGTGTTAGCGAGGAAGGGTGTCCCGTGGTCCTTTGACATGTGCCCTAATTTGTCCCAAGATCTTAAGAGATCTCGACTTGCTGTAGAGAAAGCAAGAGGCAGCTACTACTTGATGGAAGAAAAATAGGCGTGGTCAGTTGGAAAAGCTCATACGTCGTGAAACTTCTGATGGAAAAGAGGTTGTGATTAATCTTCTGTGCTACTGAGAAAAGACACCCGTAAACGCCATGCATGCGACACATTTACGGGTGTTTTATCTCTTTAGGCTACTCAAGTAGGCCACGCCTATTCACAACATAAAGGGAGACAATGCTGGCATAGAGTGTTGTCCTGATCTGCTTATGGGAAAATCAGCTTGAAGACTGGGCAATTCTGGCCTACAGTCTTGAGATTGTGTACCGTTGGTCACCTGGCAGCTATTGGTGTATGGTGGTGTTTGTTGTCCCACAGAAGTGATTGTAAATTCTATGAATTCTTAACCTATTTTCAGACTTTTGTGACCTGAAATTCAACACATTATTTTAAAACTTTTTTAGAGAGGAAGAACCATCCCAAAACCATCTTGATTGGTTCCTGCTCACTCATGGGGAATACCAGGGGAAATATTTATGCCCCTGCACTTGTCTGTAGTACAATTGTCAGACTGGGGCATGGGAGCCCAAGATGTTATCTGGCTATAACAGTCTCCTTCTTTTCCACACATTGGGAGAACCTGATTCAAATTCTACCAACAAAATAGGACATTTCCCACAGTTCCCTCTCCAGCTCTGCAGCATGATGTCATGTGAATTGAAGGAGCCAGTGGGGGTAGAGCTGAGCAGTGTGTAATCTGTATTATATCCATTGAGAAGGGCACTGCTGTGCCATTATGATGGTTACCATTATTCCTAATGGCATTATCAATGTGCTGATTGTAGGTGTGTTTGATGATGTAGTGCAATCTGTTGAGAGGCCTCGTGACTTGCTTTGTGCATAAGCAGTATGAACATTTGTTTTACAGGGGCAATGCTGCCATACACTGTTGGGACAAGACTCAAGACTTTATTGGGGCACATCCAGCATCAAGGGGTGGAGCACTGGCATGGTTTGTTGACAGCCTCATAATAATGTTTGGGCAACTCCACCTGGAATATTTTGTTGAGATAGGTCTTATATATCTGATGTTGTTCTATGACTTGTTATCTGTGTCTTCAGACCTGTGCACTGCAAAATCCATGATTTAAAAAAAAAGTAAACGTTTTTGCCAGGGAAGATCTCCACCCCCCCAAATCAAGCTTTGATTTGGGCATGTTTCCTCTGGTCAGTTTAAGAAAAACCTTCACGCCTTTGACCAGCTGTGAAATGTTCCACATGTAGTGGTGTTGGTGGATTGTGGCGTGTGAACCCAAGGTTGGCTGATCACTAAGTCTCTCTCTCTCTCTCTCTCTCTCTCTCTCTCTCTCTCTCTCTCTCTATCTCTCTCTCTCTCTCTCTCTCTCTCTCTCTCTCTCTTGTCTTTGACTGCACATCTGGAGAATTCCCATCTCTTCAAAAGCAGGACTTTTTCAATGGTCCCCACCCATAACTCCTGTCACGAGGGACATTCCTATGCCCTGGTGATGTGGCCAGAATTTAACAAAAGGATGGGCCTGCACCATGTTGTTCAAATAAATACAAACCCAAAAAAAAAATAAATACATTTAATTCAAGTGATTTATTTTATGTAGTCCTGTGACCAGGCCAACATTTGCGCTTTTTAGGCTTTCTTCTTTGCATTGCAAATAACGAATGCTGGTAATGCCCAAATAACTGCATCATTTTATGGAGGCGTGGAATCCATCGAAAGAGCCTGACCACTGCTGCTCCTGATTTCCAAGATCTTCTTGAGGGATTCTGATGTTTCCCAGAATTATGCAGTTTTATGGCATGGGATTCTGGTCATACCCTGCAGTCCCTTACCTTGCATCACAATATGCTCTGAAGTAGCTCCAGTCTCGCTTCTGCGCACGTGGAAGAGCTCAGCAACAACCGTTGCCATGTAAAAATGTAGCAGCTACCATTACAGCAGATCCCTCTGGACTCAACCTGCACTTAGCACGTGCTAAGAAGCAGGCAGAGTGCATAGCTAGCCTGGTCTCTCCACCCACATCGGAATACTGTTGCAGGCAGAAATGCCTTTGGATTTCCTGCCATGGTTCCTGGTCTCTGTCGTGGATTTGATTTTTGAATGGTTTAGCTGTGGCAAGTGTGTTTTCACGCATAATCATCATTTTGCACCCCCATAAAAATGAATCTGAAATATACTAGTAATTTCATAGATATTGAAAGGATAAAAGTCAGAAAGGATCATGCCAGAATACTACACATACACAACTATGTTCGTCAAAGATCTCTGGAGATCTACATGCATGCAAATCTGGCCCATTGGGATGAACCGTCAAATTGGGCGCCCCTCGCCAAGCCAACCCTGTGTCCTTTCTCTGTTGTCTCCCTACTTTTTGTACAGCACTATGTTGTTTATTATTTAGGCTGCCACTTCCTGAATCCTATACATGGATTGGTAGGTGTAATCTGCATGCAATGTAAGTGCTGAATGTCCAAATTCTAAAGCTAGTAATGCCGAAAAACCTCTGCATGCTATTGATACCTACTTTAATCACACCCTTGTTTCATAAATCCATGTTGAAAAGGTGTTCTCAAACCATGTTCTATAAGTCCTGTCATTGTTAGGACACTTCATTTATCATTCATGCACAGTTCATAAATACAGGTCTACAAGTACCAGAATGCAGTATGATGTGACCCTAAAAGCCAAGGCTGGTCAAATACTCTACACCTGGCATGGGAAAACTTGTGAAGTTTTACACAGAAAATCAGCCTTTTTGTTTGGGCTATTAGTACCCGACGAGAGTCAAGCAGAATTCAACATGCATTCTGATTGGCTCTGGCCGGGTCGTTACCTGGCCGAGAATCCCTCGATTTTTGGCTTTTGGCCGGGATTCCAGCTGCCTTGACCATGGCGGGGGCGCGGCAGCCCCTCAGCCAATGAGGAGTCTTGAAGCGGGGCCATCCTTGCTCCGAGCCTCCCCACGGCTGAGAAGCTGCCTTTGCCCCCCGCCGGGGACTCAGGTAAGGTTTTTTTTTCTTTTCTTCCCCTTTCCTCTCACCTCCTGCCCTCCCCTCCCCGCCTACCTTCTGCCTCTTTTGTCCCCGGCGGGGGACGATGGTAGCTTCCAGCCGTGTGGAGGCTTAAAGCAGGGACATTCCCGCGCCACGACACAGCTGGAGGCTACCATCGTCCCCTTCGGGGATTCTGGTGCATCTTTTTTTCTTTCTTTTCCCTCCACCACCTCGACCTTCCAACCACACTTACCTTCTTCTTCTTCTCTTTTGTCTTTCGGCAGCGGACGCGGTGGGAACATTTCTGTTCCCAGCACGTCCGCTCCCTATGGCCGCCATGTACATGGAAAACAGACTCTGTTTTCCCTTTCCCGGCGGCCATTGAATTGGTCTTTTTTTTTTTTAAACGTTTCGGGACACACAAAAAAGTGCTTTTAGTGCCCCCGTCATGCAGATCCTGCAGGCCGGGGTACTAATAGCAATATACCCCTCACGGCGGAGGCATTACGGAGTCAGGTAATGCCCCGGGGTCCATAGTTATAGGCCTGACTTGGTAATGCCCCCGCTGCTCGGGGCATATTGCTTAATTAGGTGTCAAAACGATTGCATTACCGTACAGATAGGGAGAAATGGCATATGAGGAGGGACAAAAAATGTATAGGTGTTATTTGTCTATTTTCCCATCCATTGACTGACCACGGCCATTCTAATCCCTCTCACCCTTACCACCCAGTTCTGCGCCTTCCCACCCAAAACACCTCCTCATGGGAACTCTTTGACCTCTCTTTAATCAAGCCTTACCATCAAACATTCCACTCGAAGTGCCTGCCAGTGGTTTTTCTAAAGCAGTCTTCTGGGAGTTAAAGACACAACTGGAGTTGTAAACGTGGTACTGTTGTGATAAATATGTCTTAACCAGGTCTGCCATCAGCCTCTCGATTTTTAAGCACTATGCCTATCGTTCACTGAAGTCATGTTAATAGCATTATCAAAGCAGTTTTGGCTTGTGTTAGGCATTTGCCAGGCACTGCTATTAGTTGCCAAAGTATTTATTTACTTATTTTATTTATTTATTTATTGGTAATATGTTCATAGCCAACAAATGACTTTACATATGCAAACACACATCATTAACAACACACATTATCTTTTTCCCTTAAAATATACATAAATACCATCTGATGGTTCATATAAAATTGCTACAATAGTCTCATAAAATCTCATCATGTGAAAAATCAAATTCATATAATTTCCTTCCATCAGTCTTTGCCATATTTTTTCAGTCTCTTCTGATAGACACAAGTTCTTATATCTTAGTCAATATTTGGCACGCAGTTTACATAGACTTTCACATTCACATATTAAATGTTTAGCGGTCTCAATCTTATCCCACCCACATAATCTGCATAATCTAAAACTTCTCTCAATGCCAAGTTTTGCACCTAGTATCTCCATGGTGTTGCATCTATTGAACTTAAATCTCAGGTACAGACTGACTATTGACTGGTTAGGAAAAGCATATTGATATTTTGGTTTTGCCGCGTCAATAGATCAATGTTCTAAAAATAGGCTACTAGTTGATTTTGTGGATAGTGCAATCATGTCTCTTTCTTTAGCATGGCCATAAATCTCCCTTTGTAATAGCTTTTTAATTTTTGCGTGCGAGAAGCATAGCCAACTTGAGGCATTCCCCTTGGCCCATTTCCTGTATGTTGAATATAGCACGTACAAAGTTTTAAAATGTTTGTCGTGCTCTCGTTCCTCAAAAATTTCCAATAGTTCCCTCACAAAGGTATTGATGGCCAGTGTCCTTAATTTCACATATAACATCACAGATTTATACACTAAAACATCTCTTGCAAATCTAAAATCACATTCCAATAAAATATACTCACATGATACAGATGCCGGCAATCTAAAAAGCCATTTGTATTTGTAGCCAGTCTAAGCTCAACCTTGGCGACTTCAATATAGATGGTAAAAAGAAAATGAGTTATCTCTGCTTCATAGAAATTGCGAGGTTGTCACCATGAGTGTTCCCATAGAATTGTGTGGCTACTACACAAGCTAAATGCATCAATAATGGGTATATGAGAAGAGTCACTCAAATGCGCCAACTCCTAAAAGTCATCAAATGAAAGATTTCCGTTGGGTGAGTCAAAGCTGGTGATTCAAATCAACTTTATTGACATAGTGTTGTCTTCACACTAATTCAATTTCAACTTGTTATATCCTTCACTCCGGTCAAAACAAATATAGCTTGAGCTGTTTTATTCACAATCAAATTATTGTTTTTTCCTCAATTATACCTCTACACGTGTTTCCCCATTGCCAGGTTGCAATGGTTCATCAGGAGAAAACAAATAGTATTATTTTGTGAAGAAAAAAGAAATGGAAAAGGAAAAAGAAGGAAAACAAATGTCAGATTAGTGTTTCCCGTACCGGTTTATATTTAGTCAAAAAAAGTGTGCCTTTTTTTCTCCTTAAAATTCTGAAAAAGTTTTATATTATGGTGACTCACCCCAAAATATGACAATATTCTTGAATCAAAATCCTAAGTCAGAAGTAAATGACTCCCTTCTGTAGAATCTGGTTTAGATCCGGCTTAAATCTTAGGTCTTTTTCTTATAGCTGTGGGGAAGAGAAAAAGTGACAGAGAAAAAGGGGAAAGAATAGTATTTACCTTTAAATGATTTGGCTATAAGAGAAGAGTATATAGGTTTGTAAAAGATACGAGAAAAAATATATAGTTCCAAGTGTGTCTTACCCTGGTTCAGGTTCATATTTAATGAGCAGTATTAAGTATGGCCTTGATACGTCTTTCCCTCTCCTCGGGTGCTTTCGCATTTTACTGTTGTTTGAATTGCGCTATTTAAAGCGTGTAGACAGGCACGATGACGTCACCACGCCACGCGCAACGTAAAATTGTGTGACGTGATGACGTCACTGCGCCAGAACGCACGGTATGCTCCTGGCAGCCATTTTGGAGTATTGGGTACCACTTTATGAGCCCAAACGGCACTGTGCCAACAAATATGCTCTAAATTATGTATTTGTTTAAAGGCTCCATGCAAGATTATAATCGCTGCTAATGTAAGTAATATTAATTTTGACTGTATAGTTTTATAAGTTTTGTTTAACTAAATATTTTTATCAGATCTTACTGATTGATCAAAGAGGGTCAATAAAAAATGGTTTACCATCTAATGGCTTAATCAAAAAATTACAAGATATATGCCCCTAATATTAGTTATATAATGATATGTAGAGAAAAGGGGCTGAAATGAATAAAGGTATATCTCTGTATAACAATTAGCTTAATGAACAAATGGGTTGCCCCTGGTGTTGATTGTTTTACATGTAGAGAGGAAAGGACAGATGAGAGAAAAAGATATACATGTTGTATGCTAATTTTCACAAAATAAATGTTCATACATTATCCAAACATAGTTTATAACCAGTTGTACATTTCTGAATCACAGTTCAATCCAGAAGCACAGACATCCAAATTACAAATCCATTTACTCTCATGTTTGCGTAATGTTTCCTCTTTGTTACCTCCCCTAGGGTGCGAGGAAATCTTCTCCAAGCCAAAGATTTTAAGTAATGAAGTGTCAAAATTAGGATGCTCATTAATAATATGATCAGACAGGGGTGATCTAAGGTCCTTGTGCTTGATGGCTCTGATATGCTCAAAGATCCTCACCTTCAATTTCTGTATTGTGCTCCCAATGTAAAGTTTCTTACAAACACATTCAATACCATAAATCACAAACGTTGAGTTACAGTTAATCAATTGATTAATTTGTTTTGTTGTACCATTTGGTAGGTCAATTTCTTTCTTTCCTTGGTGCATAATTGGACATAGTTTGCAGTATTCACATTTATGTGTACCCCTGATTGTAGTTTGAAAAAATGTTTTCTTGATAGTTGGAATCGGACTTAGAAAGCTAGGGCTGATTAGGTTCCTGATTGTTGGCGCCCTCCGAAAACAAATGCTTGGTATGTTGTCTAACTGTTTTTGAAGACTTGAATCGGTCAGTAAAATGTTCCAATATTCCGATAGTATACGTTTGATTTTGGTAGCCTTAGTGCTGTAAGTTGTGATGAACTGGAGTTTATGTTCTGATGATCCAATCTTGGGTTTGTCAATTAGTATCGTTTCCCTTGAGATTTTTGTAGCTTTGTTGATTGCAGTTTTGATGTTATTAGATCTATATCCTCTTTGTTTGAATTTTGTTATTGTCTTTTTCAAATTTTCTTGGAAGGTGAGCTGAGTACTACAATTTATTTTCATCCTTAAGATCTCCCCATAAGGAATGTTATAGATGATGTGCTTAGGATGATAGGATGAAGCAAAAAGGAGACTGTTTCCAGCTGATGGTTTTGTGTATAATTTGGATTGGATCTGGTCCTCCTCCACAAATAATTCCAAATCTAAAAATTCAATGTTAGTTGGACTGGCTGTTTTTGTAAATGATAAATTGAATGTATTGTTGTTCAAATGCAACACATAGGTATCAAGTTGCTTTAGGTCTCCTTCCCAGATTATTAAAATGTCATCCATAAAGCGACCCCAGAAGCGTATATTGTTGGGAAAACTGGGGTGATTCCAAGCATGTTGTATCTCAAATAGTCCCATAAGTAGGTTGGCATAAGAAGGGACAAATTTGGACCCCACAGCAGTCCCCTGAAATTGTTTGTATAGAACATTGTCAAAAATAAAGATATTATGATGAAGACAAAAGTATAACATTTCCATGATCATTAGATTTTGTTGTAGGAAGGAGACTGATCTTATTTTCAAAAAATACATTGTACTTTCCAGACCTTTGTTGTGCTTGATGCTGGTATATAGTTGAACTACATCTAGTGTTACAAAAAGGTAATTGTAGTCCCACGGTATATGGTTTAGTTGCTGGATTATATGTTTAGAGTTTTTGACAAAGGATGAAAGATTTGCTGTAATGGTTGGAGATGAGTGTCAATGTGTTGTGAGATATTTTCAGTTATCGAGCCAATCCCATTTATTATTGGTCGCAATGCAGGAAAGTCTTTAAATGCCTTATGCACCTTGGGCAAAATATATATTGTTCCAAGAATGGTGTCTTTGCAAAGTAAGCATTGGTATTCTTTTTCGGTTAAGAGATTTTGATCAAACCAATTTTTGATTTTTTCATTCCATTCAAGTTCTAACTCCGGTAGCATGTTATGGGTTAGTACTTCATAACATTCTTTCATGTTGAGATGTTCAATCCTTCCCTGATGTAGTCTGTTCGGTTAAATAGAACAATTTTACCACCTTTGTCTGCTGCCTTTGTTATGATGGACGTATCTTTTGCTAAATCGTTAAGAGCTAGTCTTTCCTCCTTAGTTAAATTATTGCTTGTTTTGGTATACTTGTTGTCAAGATAATCCTTCCGTATTCTGTTGCTCACTGTTTTTTGAAAAACTTCAATCACATTATCTGAAGAAAGAATTGGAATGAATGTTGATTTCGGTTTCAGTTTGGTTTCTTCTGAAAGATCTGTAAATATTCCTAGCTCTTCCAAAAATATGTCTTTTGTGTAAGATTGATCTTCTTCAATATTTAGCAAATCTACAGTGTCTTCCACCATTTTTTCAGTGAATATAGATGGCGATGGTGTCACTTCTTTCTTTTTTCTTAAAGTGATTTCCTCAAAGTATTTTTTGAGTTTTAGTTTTCTGCAAAACCGAAAAAGATCATTCAACCCTTTCAATGATTTCTTTTTTCACCGTCCATTTATGTTTTGTAGCGGGATTGTTTTCTGGTGCCTAAAAAGGCCATCACCTTTGTTTTTGCTATATTTATTACCAGGCCGTTAATTTCAGAAAATTGTATCAAACAATTTAGCTTATTTTGTTTTTTTTAAACTTTTATTATTGGCTGGAACTTGTAACAGGTACAACATGCATTGCATAACGCTAAACAGAAGCAGCAGTAACATATTGTCAACAAACTTTAACATACATTAGTTCTTAACACCTTGAGAGAGGATTAAGTAAACCGTACAATAAGGCGTATAGAGCACAGGACCTAGGGGGCTCCAGGCAGGTTAGGTGAGGGGGTGGATTTCCACTCAACACTGTCTCTATTGCTCAAATAGGTGCAAAAACTCAGTCCATACATTTCTAGGTCGGGATGCCATGGGGAGGGAACCAATTTATTACTCTTCACACGTTTATGTCCAGGTGAGGGATTTTAGTTACATTTCGAATGTCGGGGGTGAGCGGCGCTTCCAACATTTTTTGGCTGTTCAGGAATTTGGGCATTTTTTCCCCCCAACCCCAGTCCATAACCCAAACAACAAAGCCAATGTGTCGGGGTCAACTGGGTCCTCTATTATTTCTGATAGAGCTTTTGTCACATTCGTCCAGAACGTGCCAAGTGCATCGCAGGTCCAGAACATATGGATGTGGTCAGCCCCCTCCGATCTGCACTTCGGGAATGTGTGGGCCTGGGTGCGTGCACATTTTGCTACTCTATGTGGCGTGTAATATAATCTGTTTCGGAGTTTATACTGTATGCATCTGAACCTGGCATTGAGTGAGACTTTGCGAGTATGCGCGCACATCTTATTCCACATCCCCTCAGAGATTTCCAACACCAGCTCCTCCGCCCATTCCTCCCGTGGTTTGGGGGGTATCTCCCCTGACTTCCCCAAAAGCATTTTGTACAGAGAGGATATTATGCCCCTGGCGCCCGGCGAGTTGGCAATGTATTGGATCTCAGGTGAGTCCAGGGGCTGGTCTAGGAAGGTGGGCCACATTGCATGGACAGCCGCCCTCAGTCTGAAGTATTGTAGCAATGATAGCGGCAAGCCAGAGTGCTCGGGTAATACATTTCCCGTCAGGGTATGGATCTGTTAAGGCTCAATAGTCCAAGTCCGACCAGAGTCGCAGGAGGTGTCCATCGTGTGTGGGGGAGAGTTCGGGAAACTGCCAGATGGGGAGCCACTTGTAGTATGGGCGGTGCTCCGGCCGTGACTGCAGCAGTTTGTTCCATGCCTTGATCGTGGTGGCCACCGGGTCAGCTTGGCGTCAGTTTGATATGCATGGAGTAATATTAGGGACATGATATTATTCCCCTCTCCCGCCAGCTTTTCAAGTTTCACATGTGGGGGGGCTGTGAGTGCGTGTACCAATGCGTGGTGTGCTGGGCCTGTGCCGCCATCAAAAACAATGTTAAGTCAGGGGCCGCGAAGCCCCCCTTTTCATAGGGGCGGGTCATGTACTGCCACTTCTTGCGGACCGCGTCTGAGTGCCAAAGGAATTGGGTGCACGCCGCGTGGAGCTTTTTAAAGTAGTTCTTCCCCGGCCATATTGGTACGTTAGCAAAGATGTAGAGGAGCTTGGGGACCGCTATCATTTTTATCAGGGATAACTTGCCCGCGAGAGATAGTGGGAGACAGCGCCACCTTTCTAGTTTTAATTCTATGAGCTTGCGCCGTGGCTACGTAGTTATCTGCCAACAGGGAGGATCTGGATGACGACACCTGCACACCCAGATATTTAATGCCACCAGGGGACCAGCGCAAGGGAAACTCACATGAGGGTTGCTGCGTTGCCGCAGTGAGAGGAAATGGCTCTGATTTAGAATAATTGATGGTGAAGCCCGAGTACGTGCCTATCTTGGTTACGTCACGGATTATCGCGTCTAGCTATATAAATGGGTTCCTGACATATAAAAGTACATCGTCATCATAGAGTGAGATGATTTCCGGTGTGTCTCGCATGCGTATACCTTTGCGTGTATATCGGTCCCTGATGCTGTCTCCCATGGGCTCTATGACGAGCGCAAATAGGATCTCGGAGAATGGACAGCTCTGTTGGGTACCCCTATATAGCGGGAAGGGAGGAGAGGTCAGAGAGTTTACCAGGACCCTAGCCGTAGGTCCTGCATACAGTAGTTTTATGTAGGAGAGCATTCATGGTCCCACCCCCATTTTCCCCAGCACAGCCCACATATATTGCCAGGAGACCATATCGAACGCCTTCTGGGCGTCCAACGTGACCGCTACAGCATCAGCCTATGGGTCGTTTCTTTACATCACGTTAAAGAGTCGGCGGATATTGATGGCAGTGGAGCGGCCGGGGACAAAACCACTTTGGTCTGGATGGACCAAATGTGGCATGATTGGAAGGAACCTGTTCGGTATTACCTTAGCGTATATTTTCATATCCGTGTTTATAAGCAATAAAGGCCTATAGGAACCGCACTCGCCTGGGAGCTTCCCTGCCTTGGGAAGAACAGTTATCAGTGCTAGTCTTAAGGGTCTTGGGAGGATGGCTAATAGGAGAGACTCAGCCCACACCTCGTAAAGTACCGGTGCCAGGATTGCTACGTATTCTTGGTAAAACTCTGACGTGCGCCCGTCGGGGCCCGGGCCTTGCCCTTGGGTAGGTCTGAGATAACCCAAACAATCTCTTCCAGGGTGAATGGGGTGTCAAGTTGTTCTTTGGTATCTTGGGAAATAATGGTCATTGGGATATGTTCGAGACGGTCGTCTAGATCATGGGCTGTGTGTTCCTGCCGGGGGCCATATAAAGCGATGCAAAAGTCTGCAAACGTGTCAATGATACCCTGATCAGACCAGTGCCTTGTGCCCTGGGCATCTATAATGCTATCTACGTGGGGTCCTGCCTCCCTCTGTGCGTACCAACCTCGCTAGGGTTCTGCCCGGTCTATCTCCCTCACCATATCTCTGTGTGGCCAGAGGCCGGGCATAGTACCGCACTTCGCTGAGGGTGTGGGATTCAAACAGTTCAAGCTCGGCTCTAACCCTTGCCAAAGCAGCAGGGGAGGGTGACAGGGCATGCTCGCGTTCTAGCGCTTTGAGTTTTGTTTCAGAGGCATGAAGGGCCTGTCTAATGGCTTGCAGTACCCCAGCCTCCCTAGATATGCACATCCCCCTAATGAATACTTTGAATGCCTCCCAGCGGGTCCCCTCAGAGGTGTCATGCCATTTATTATTGTCAAAAAAGGTGTTAACATCCAATAGGATCTCAGCTTTAAAAACTATGTCACGCAGCGCCTCAGATTTGAAATGCCAGGCAGGGTGGATGGGTGGGCCAGGGCTTAGTTGGATCTGTATCAGCACCGGGGAAAGATCAGAAAGTCTACGCGCTAGTATTTTGTTGTCAGTTATCTTACCCATCTGGCAGCCAGACACCAGAAGCATGTCTATTCTCGATGAGCTGTTGTGTAATGTGGAATAGAAAGTATAATCTCTCTCCAGGGGGTGTAGCGTTCGCCACACGTCGTTCAGATTCCGGGACATCATATGTGTTTTGAGTCGCCTTACGGCCCGGGGCATGGCTCTTGGGGCGCTGCCCGTTCTATCGAGTGTATTGTCTAGTATAAGGTTCATGACCCCCACCCACACGATGGGAACCCCCACATATCTGGCGAGGAGGGAGAGCAGCGTATCAAAGAATTCCGGGGAGTCAATATTTGGCCCGTACGAGTTTAACAGTAGGCATTCCCCTCCGGCCAGCGTACAATGGAGGATCACATATCTGCCTTCCGTGTCTATATGGGACGTATGGAGTGTGAATTTTACTGATTTGTGGATAAGGGTCAGAACCCCCCTGGATTGAGTGGAGTATTGCGTGTAAAACCTATTAGGGCCCCAAGTCTTTGCTAGGTTTGATGCCAGGTGCTTCAGAGCATGCGTCTCCTGAAGTAGGAGTATCTTGGTTCCATGTCTCTGCGGATAAGTGATAATCTTACGAGCCTTAGTGAAATTCGTTAATTCCCGAATATTCCACGTCATTGTTTTAATGGACATGGAGGAAGACTATGGGAGATCCCAACTGAAGGATCTGTCTCGGCCCAACTTTGTATGCGCCGCTGCAGCATGAACGTACCACCTCACAATACCAGGCGCTTCCTTCCTGCCAGTTTTTATGTAACATTCCCCAATTTCCCCACCCTCCATCCTCACTGCCCAGTCCCAACTAGCAGTGTAGAATTCCCTTCCCCAGGAGCAACCAAGTGCGTGCCAGTAGCCCAACAGGGGCATAACCTTAAAAGCTCTGCTTTTGAGACCATTGCAGCTGCAAAGGGGGTCGATGCTGCCGTGTGACCAACTTTGGTAAATAGTGTTGTGTTGAAACATCATACATCTTCAAACGACAAATGACACATTCGGTTACAGAACAAACTTATCATTGACATGCAAGATCTGATCAGATGAGGGCCAGAAGTGGTGAGTTCATGTGCGACCTGTCTGCAATGATACGACCCCAGCGTGTGGGGGCGTGGTAGAGCCAGCTAGAGATGTGTTCCCCTTCTATTGGTGGTGCCATCAAGGTGGTGGCGGTCTGGCATCGATGACTCCAGATGCTACAAAGCTGAAGGGACGCAGCGAGTAGTCAGGGGAAGGTCACAGGTCGCCATGTAGAGCAGGTTGTCATGTGAGACGAGGGGGGCCAGAACCCTAGTCGTTGTCCATTAGATCCCCCTCCAGTTCCGCTAGCAGGGTTTGAGCTTCAGTGAACTTGACTGCCTCTACGGGGACCGTGAAGAAGTAGAGTTTGCTGCGGTGAGTGAATTTCAAACGGACAGGGAAGAGCATTGCATATTCAATTTTCCTTTCTCGTAGCATCTTTTTGTCATGAATCCTGCCCCTCATGTATCCAGCCCTCCAAGATGTCAGGCTGGAGACAGGCCAGGATCACCTACATGGCCCTCAAGGGCCTCTGCATCCCTCCAAAGACCTACTTAGAGTCAGACTTGGCGCTTGTGGCACCAGACTCACTCACTCCCATAGGATAACATTGGGGATTGGACTTGTAGTGCATTGATGGGGACAAGATGGATGCCCCCACATATTTCGGTTCCCAGAACTGCATGTGAGGTCTAGTCTTTTGGGTGTGGTTCAGCCCAGAGACACCTGGGATACCCAGAGACTATTTAAGCCACACCCAGGCTGAGGAACATGCTTTGCGTTTTCTGCACCTGCAGCGTGACACTCACCGTTAGGAACAGCCTTACCTTGCAGCACTTCTGCCCATCATTCATCGCTCCTTCTGTTCTTCGGGCATCTTTGGCTGTGTCATTCCCATCCCGGCACGCCGCTTCCTAAGGAAAAGGGAAAAGAACAGAAAAAAGGCATTAGTAAGCATTCTGCAAATCTTCGCATATTTTTAAAGACTGTACGAGCTTCAAACGCTTACCTGAATCCCAGCCGTTCTGGGGGAACTCTGTCTCCGGAACTTCTCATCCATCTGTAAGAGGGAAAAGACACTCCAGGTTAGCGTGGAAACATCTAGAGGCGCTGCATACCACGCTTACTCACCGCATTTGTTCTTCATAACCGGCATCCACGCTGAAAACATGCGGCACCTAAAAGACACAGTAAAAGAACTCAGGTCAATACAAATACGAAAGGGGTGCATCGTGCATCGTGCTCTCAGTCACCTTCAGCGCTACTCATCTCAGCAGCACGCCGCCATCCCCGGACGCCGGCCATCATCTAAGGAAGGAAAGGAACGAAGTTAGAGAACTGTTCAAAAGACTCATTATACTTACCTGTCGGACTCTTGCCAGTGAAGTAAATAGGCAGCAACGAGCCCGCATCAATCAACGCGCCCCTGCACTGAAAGCAAGACGGAGAGCACACTATCCAATAAAACAAGGTGAGCTGTGGATCAAAGGGAAGGGTTGGACCCCGGGGAAGAAGGGGTTCAAGCACACAGAGACAATAGGGAATTACACTCTACCAATCCTGTGTTTCAGGCCCAGTCTCCAGTTGAGTAGCCTCCAGGGAAGGGTTCGTGGTCGTAAGAGGTCAGGACAGGCTGAGTGACGTCCCGTGGATAACAGGTGTGCGTTACACTTTTTCACCCCTCCAAATTGACGCCGCTCCAGTTGCACACCTACAGAGAAATCAGGAAAAATCCTAATGACTTGCAAGTCCAGTCTTAGTTGACCTTTTTCCCTGGCTAGGCAGAGAATGTGATCCCTGCCTTTATAGCTTAAGAGTTTAAGAGCTTTGCAATTATCGGCCTGGGGAAGTTGCCTGGCTTTGGGCATGGTGCCAGTGCATGGTGGGCCCGCTCTACAGTTGTCACTAACGTCGGTAATGTCCTCTTCTTCAGACGATAAGGTAGACTCTCCCCCTCCCCCCAACTCCTCACCTTCCTCTTTCTTCTTAGGTCCTTGTGTCTTGAAGGTCTCTCTTTTTTTTTTATGAAGGTAAGGACGCCCTCGATAGGATGCCACCGTGCCACTAAAAATAGGGGCAACGGGGGTAACCCCACCGGAGGCGCCAGCAGGGGAAAAAGCCGGAGGCACAAAATACCCCTAAGAGACTTCCTTCAGATAGATGAGGCGAGGTAAGCTGGTTAGAACGCACAAGGGCTGGACTCCAGGAGTAGGCAGAAGAGAGCAACAACAAGGTCCAGGAGGTTTGAGGAAAAGGCTAAGGCAGACCAGGAAACAGGCAAGGATCGGAGTACACAGAAGATCCAACAGGTAAGGAGGCAAAACAAAGGCAGTCCAAACAGCAGGCCAAGGTCGGGTACACAGCAGATCAAACGGGTAAGGAGGCAAGACGAAGGCAGTCCAAACAGCAGGCCAAGATCTGGTACACAGCGGATACAATGTAAACAGGGAAGAAAAAAGGAAGGATAAAGGAGAGGAGAAGAGTAATCAGGGAGGAAGGGAAAGGTAGAAAAAAACTAGGGGCTAGCAGGAGTAAGAAAAAAGGACTTCCAAGAAACGGGGTAGCAAACGAGCAAAAAGGAGAGGAAGCGAGAACACAGTGGGAGCGGCAGCAAGACAGGAGGAAACCCGGAAACATTGGAACGCGTATGTAACCATGAAGTGATGGAATTTATACTTCCGGCTACGTACGCGTGCAACATCTAGAACGGTGCAGAAAGAAGCAGTGCCGGGAAGCGCAAGGACAGACTGTAACGCCAGCGATTCCTCAGCAGCAATTCCACACCCGCCATCTCTGCCACGATATGACAGTATGCCCCCTCCTAAGGAGGCCACCCCCAGGTTTGCCAGGATGCAGGAAATGGAATCTGCGGACTAGAAGTGGAGCATGGACGTGAGAGGCTGGTTCCCATGAGTTTTCCGACCAGTGATAACCTTTCCAACGTACCAGATACTCCAATCTACCCCTGCAGTATCGGGAATCACAGATTTGGGCAACCTCAAATTCCTCCTGGGTAGTATCAGTGGGCAATGGGGCTCTTTTAGGGTGACGAGCCCAAGTGTCTTTGTGAAAAAGTTTCAGTTGAGAAGCATGAAACACTGGGTGAACCCTGTGTAGGCCTTTGGGGAGTTTTAATCTGAAAGCCACCGGGTTAATAACCTGTGTGATCTCGTAAGGACCTAGATATCTAGAGGAAAGCTTAGAGGGGTGTGCCCATCGTGGTAAGTATCTAGTGGACAACATGACCCGAGAACCCACCCCCCAACCAGGGACTGGGTTACGATGTTTGTCGGCCTGCATCTTGTATCGTTCCTGGGCTTCACTAAGATTCCGTTTAGCCTGCAGGTGGATGTTCCGCAGAATGGTTAGAGTGGAATCCACAGTGGGTAAGCTGGTAGGTATGTCGGAGACGGGCAATATTGACCGTGGGTGATAACCATAGTTACAGAAAAAAGGGGTTAAACCGAGAGTAGTGTGGAAAGAATTGTTGTAAGAGAACTCTGCTAGAGGTAGTAGAGAGACCCAATTGGCCTGTTGAAGGTTAACATAACATCTTAGGTATTGTTCCAAGGTGCCATTGAGACGTTCCGTCTGCCCATTGGACTGAGGATGGAATCCGGACGTCTAGGCTCTCGCAATGACTAATCGGTCGCATAGGTCCTTCCAGAATCGAGAAGTAAATTGACTTCCCCGATCGGAGATGATCTTCTTAGGTACCCCATGAAGACGGAAGATATCTTTGATAAATGTCTCGACCATTCCAGCTGCTGTCGAGACCCCTGGTAATGGGGAGAAGTGTGCCATCTTAGTGAAGAAATCAATCACCACCATAATGTAAGTACACCCCTGAGATGGAGGCAAGTCAACGATGAAATCAGTTGAAATGATGTTCCAAGGCCCATCAGGAACGGCATTGGGTTCCAAAAGTCCCAGAGGTCTTTGGCGGGTACCCTTGCTGCAAAGACATGTAATGCAGGATTGAACGTAACTAATCACATCCTTTTTCATATCTGGCCAGTAGAAATGTCTTTGCAGATAGTCCAAAGTGCCCTTGGTGCCTCTATGACCAGCCATCTTGGAATCGTGACACCAATTTAAAGCCAACTTCCGAAAAGCGGGTGTAGGTAAATATAATTTACCTTGCACAAGGTAAAGACCCTCCTTGATGTCGTATAAGATGTTCCTGGGATGTTTTTCCAACTCAAATTTCCCTACAGAAGATTGCCTCACCTGTCGCAAAAATGTGGATAGTACTCCGATCCGCTTGGGAAGAGGGAACATCAGGTCATGAGCACAATCCGATCCTGACATATAGTCTCCTCTGCGAGATTGAGAGTGCGCGACTAGGTTTTGATGTCCAGGAATGTAGGTGATATCGAAATCAAACTGGGCAAAGAAGTGGGCCCAGCGTGCTTGACGGGTATTGTAGCACTCAAATTGTCGTAGTACTTGTAAGTTCTTATGGTCTGTTCTGATGGTAAAAGGGTGTTTACCTCCCTGTAGCAAATGTCGCCACTCCAAACAGGCTGACTTCATAGCTAACAGTTCGCGCTCAATCACTGAATAATTCTTTTGGCTGGCATTGAGGGTTTTAGAAAAATAGGAAATCTGGTGTTCCACTCCTTGGTGTTTTTGCAGTAAGACCGCCCCAATGGCAGATGAGGAGGCGTCTGTCTCCACAATGAAGGGTCGGCTTTGATCCGGCTGTTGGAGAATGGGAGCGGTACAAAAGGCTTCTTTAAGATTGCGAAAGCTGTCTTCTGCTTCGTTGGACCATGAAAACGGGTTGGATGATTTCTTGAGCAAGGTGGTGATGGGTACTATCCTGTGGGAGAAGTTAGAGATGAATTTCCGATAAAAGTTTGCCAGTCCTAGGAATCTTTGTACGTCCTTGATGGATTTTGGAGAAGGCAACTCTAGGATGGCCGATACCTTGCGAGGGTCCATGGCGATACCCTGATTAGATGAATCCCAGATAGGGAATGGAGGTTGCAGAAAATACACATTTGTCAAGTTTGACCAAGAGATGATTGTCCCTTAATCTCTGGAAAACTTCTTTGACGTGTCCTTCATGTTCTTCTGTAGTTTTTGAGTACACCAGGATGTCGTCGAGATATACTATGGTGGTCTGACACAGTAAATCGGAAAACAGCCTGTCCATAAAGCGCTGGAATATCGAAGGGGCATTAACTAACCCAAAGGGCATCACCTGGTATTCGTATAACCCATATGGAGTCCTGAAAGCTGTTTTCCACTCATCCCCCTTTTGAATCCGGAGTAGGTGATAAGCATTCCGAAGATCCAATTTGGTAAAAACCGTGGCACCCTGGACGGCTTGAATGATTTCTGTAATAAGTGGCATTGGGTATCGGTCCTTAATGGTCACCTTGTTCAATCCCCTGTAATCTATGCAGGGTCTCAACTCCTATGACTCCTTTTTGGGGATGAAAAACAGGGAAGCACCAGCCGGAGATTTTGAAGGTCTGATTAGCCCATTGGCCAAGTTGTTATCCAGGTATTCCCGAAGGAAGTGCCTCTCCTTGAGCGAAAGAGGAAACATCCTGCAAAAAGGGACTAATGCTCCTGGAACAAGATCTATGCAGCAATCTTCCGGTCTGTGGGGAGGCAGATCACTAGGAGATTTCTCTGCCACTACCTCAGCGTATTCCTGGAGGTGGTGAGGAAGACAGTGAATGAGTCTGGACTCGTAGATACAGGTGGTCTGGACTGTCTCGAACCTTGGCTCCAGAAGACATTCTGTCTTACAAAAAGTGGATTGAAAGCTTAGTATGTTCTTAGCCCAGTCTATGTGAGGGTTATGTCTTCTAAGCCACCCTATCCCCAGTATGATGGGGAAGTGAGCTGCTCGAATTATATCAAAAGAGATCTTTTCAGAATACTGCTGTATGCGTAGGTTTAGTTCTTCAGTGGTGTGGGTGATCATGCCAGAACTCAAAGGCTCTACGTCAACTCCTTCTACCTTCTGGTCCTCTTGTTATATCCTTCTGTTCTGCCCACAAGGTTTCGATAAAGTTGCCAGCAGCACCACACTCGAGCAAAGCCTGAGTTGTGATTTCGGTGTTGCTCAGCGTTAGGGTAACAGTAAGAACCATCAGCCTGGAATCCTCTGGTGTCTCAGGGGAAGACACCAAAAGGGTTGCATAAGGATGTGGGATGACCCCTCGGGAGTGCGTCCTAACACTTACCGAGGGTGCTCGTTTCCCGAACGTCTAGAAGGAACATCTGGACAGTCACGTAGCAAATGGGTAGAGGCTCCACAATACATACACAAACTGCCATCCCGCCGTCTCTTACGTTCCTCTGGGGTGAGCGGGGCTCGAGGCTTACCAATCTGCATCGGTTCGTCTTTGCCTCGGCGTGAGGACGGTAAAGAGGAAGGTGACTGAGTCTCTGGGGGAGGTATACTGTAGAACTTGGTCTTCTTTCTTTTGGACCGTCGTTCCAATAATCGGAAATCAATCCGAAGAGTGGCAGTGATGAGATCTGAAAAAGATAGTGGACGGGCTAAACGTGCCAACTCGTCCTTGAGATCCTCTCTCAACCCTCGACGAAAAATGGCATATTGAGCTTGTTCCTGCCAGCCGGCTTCTGCGGCTATCTGTTTGAAGGTGGTGATGTAGGTCAGTAAGTAAGTCAGAATTTCCCTCACAGATGTCCAAAAGATCCTCGGATGCAAGAAAAGCACTTTCCGTGCGCAGAAAAGTCTGCCGTAGTAGAGTCTTGAAAGCATCATAATCTTGTAAAGACTGGATCGGGTTCATTGACCAGAGGGGTGGCCCAAGCCACGGCATTACCCATCATGTGGGCAATCATAAAGCCTACTTTGGCGTGATCCGAAGCGAAAGTCTGTGGGCGGAAGGAAAAGTGGATATTGCAAGCATCTAAGCGTCTAAGAACTCCTTCACTCGCTTAGGCGAGCCATCAAATTTGCCAGATACCAAAGGAAGCGAGGGTAGGTCTGCAGAGGGTCGTTCTCTTTCCATCATTCGCTGTTGCAGTGCTGTGTTGGCAGCCTTGAGGTTCTGGACCTCTAGGTTAAGGCTTTGAACGGCAGCTACAAGTTCCTGTACTTGCTGGGGAGTTGCCATATCTTTTTCTTGTTGGCGTTGCAAACTGTCACTAACGTCGGTAATGTCCTCTTCTTCAGACAATAAGATAGACTCTCCCCCTTCCCCCAACTCCTCACCTTCCTCTTTCTTCTTAGGTTTTCCTTCCTTGTGTCTTGAAGGTCTCTCTTTTTTTTTTATGAATAGGGGCAACGGGGGTAACCCCACCGTAGGCGACAGCAGGGGAAAAAGCCGGAGGCACAAAATACCCCTAAGAGACTTCCTTCAGATAGATGAGGCAAGGTAAGCTGGTTAGAACGCACAAGGGCTGGACTCCAGGAGTAGGCAGAAGAGAGCAACAACAAGATCCAGGAGGTTTGAGGAAAAGGCTAAGGAAGACCAGGAAACAGGCAAGGATCGGAGTACACAGCAGATCCAACAGGTAAGGAGGCAAAATGAAGGCAGTCCAAACAGCAGGCCAAGGTCGGGTACACAGCAGATCAAACGGGTAAGGAGGCAAGACGAAGGCAGTCCAAACAGCAGGCCAAGGTCTGGTACACAGCAGATACAATGTAAACAGTGAAGAAAAAAGGAAGGATAAAGGAGAGGAGGAGAGTAATCAGGGAGGAAGGGAAAGGTAGAAAAAAACTAGGGGCTAGCGGGAGTAAGAAAAAAGGACTTCCAAGAAACGGAGTAGCAAACTAGCAAAAAGGAGAGGAAGCGAGAACACAGTGGGAGCGGCAGCAACACAGGAGGAAACCCGGAAACGTTGCAACGCGTATGTAACCAGGAAGTGATGGAATTTATACTTCCGGCTACGTACGCGTGCAACATCTAGAACGGTGCAGAAAGAAGCCGTGCCGGGAAGCTCAAGGACGGACTGTAACGCCAGCAATTCCTCGCCAGCGATTCCACACCCGCCATCTCTGCCGCAATATGACAACAGTGAAGAACGGAGATAGGACGGGATTGTCCAAGAGATCTTTCAGTAGATGTAGATGTTCAACCGCAAGTTCCATCCGCCCCTTAAGTGCCGATTCTGGAACACCCACTATGCGGATATTATTTCTTCGTGACCTAGATTCGAGGTCATCACACTTAGCCTTGACCTGTTTCATGTCACGCACGAGTTCCGTGACCGTATTTTGTAGGGTGTGAAAACCATTCTCGGTAGTTCCAATTCTGTTCCCCGCATCCATTATTCTGGCTCCGTGTTGGTCCAATTTGGTTTTTAGCGAGGCCACATTCGCATTGATGTCATCAAGTTTCTCATGAAAGGCTGCAAAGTTTTTTCCCATTGATTCCATTATGGTAGTTTGAGGTAGTATCCGTCTGAGGGGGAGCTGGCGGCAGATCTATTTCCTCCTGTTCTGCGCTGGATGAGCCCTGTTCCGGCCTAGGCGACGCCTTAGCAAATTTGTCCATTGCCCCCGACTTGGGTGACCCCCGCGCTCTGTTTGACATTGCAGCAGTAGGGGGGGACTGGCGTCTCACTAGGCAGGGTAGATGGCGAGCGGAAGTCAGGAGGGCTTGCAGTGAATACAGCAGAGCAACTCTGTCTTTGATGGCCAAGCCGTCCTGGTCTGGAGTTTAGATGGCTACCCCTGATGGGAGGTCAGGGCCCAGGCGTGGTGGATTGGCAGCAGTGGGGGCCCAGTGGGGGGACAGGTGGCCTGTAATGTGAGGGAGCGGGCAACTGAATTACGGCAGCTTCAGAGACGGCGGTCAGTGCTGATCCCAGTGTCGGCAGGCGATCTCAGATGTGGCTAGTATGTTTCCGAGGGTCACTGTGTGAGCCTGGGAGCCTGCAGGGCTGCAAAGTATTTACAGGGCGGGTTGGGGGTGTTCCTTAGTGGTGGAGATGGCTGGGACCTGCAGTTCACAGTGGATGTGTTCAAGCAGGGCCAGAGTCCCTGTGTCCCGTCCCGCCTCACCCAGCGAGCTCGCCAGTAGATCCCTCAATGTTCCAGTGCGCAGTGGTGGTGGGCGCAGGCCAGTCCAGCCCCCTGATAGCTGGGGGTATGGCTCCCAAACCCCAAGTAGGGGACAGTGTGTCCCAGGCCAAGACTGAAATGAGGCAGTGACAATGTACTATTTGCACTATGATCTAGCCTAGCCCCTGCAGCACCCAATCCGCCGCTCCAAGGGGGGCTGAGGGAAGGTGCAGTCAGACCAAAATCCGGTGGTGCGGCCCAGTCCACCTTGGCCGGGTTATGGGGGAGCAGGGGAGGCAGGGGGCCCCAGCCGTCCAATGAAGCGGCTCGATGTGGAGGACGGCGAGGGGGGGAGCAGGAGAGGCAGCAGGAGATCTCAAGACCCCGCTCTTGGCCGCAGGCACCACCGAGGCCGGCAGCGCTGGGCCAACGGGAGGGGGGGAACCTACCTCTGCCGCCCGCAGTCGGCCAGATCCCGCGGCGGCTGCACCGATTGGGGGGGCGGACAGCTCCCTCTCCCTGCTCGCTCGTCCTGGTCGTGGTCCCTCATCAGCTCCGCACCTCCTCACCCCCAGGTGCGGCTCCAGACAGGGGCACAGCAGTGCACGCTGCCCCAGCAGGCCTGCGCGTGCCGAGGCCCCACAGCCGCCCCGCTCGCAACTCGTCCAAGGGGCGGGCCCAGCAGCCACATGTGGAGGGCAGCAAAGAAGCCTGTAACTCAGGTCTGCCTTCTCATGTCTTCTTGCTTTTTCGACTGAGTGTGCCCTGTGCTTTTTGGGTGCAATGGAGAAAGTTTCAGGGCGTCATGCTGTCGGATGCCGCCGTTGTGCACAGGTTGCAGTCGGTGGGTCACGGAGCTCACAGGCTAGGCAGCCATGATGCCGGCTGCTCAACAGTGCCCCAATTTAGCTTATTTTGGAGCCCTATTGGCGTATAGTCCAACAGGACCAGGTCATCCGCATAACCAAGCCAGGCTAAATGAATCTTACCCAGCTTAAACGCATCTGTGACGGACTTATCCATCTCATTCATGCAATCAGCCAAGTAAAGATTAAGGGGCCGATTCATGGAACAAACGTGCGCCGAAAATCCCAGCGCAAGCAGGCGCAAGGAGGCGCAAGCGTGAGAAAACAAGCGCACGCGTGCGATTCAAGGAAGGTGCTGCGCTACTTTCCCACTGGTTGTGCGCCAAATCCGTGCATGGCGCACGCTGGCGCACACGTCTCCAAACAGCGTGCGCTAAGCGCACAGCGAAAGTGCACATAGCGCAGCGCACACAACAAAAGTAGGCGGAACAGGCTGCGTAACACGCGGAATGGGGAATAACGTGTGAAAAAGAAGGCGTAACAGGGGAAATACTGCTGGGAAGTACACGGAACACCAACACGCACGCGAACCTCACATATTCATGGAATCGAATAGGTCAAACCTGTGCACAGGCAAAGACACGCACAGGCCTAAACATGTCCGCCACACGAAGGCAGGCGGTAGTGTCCCTGCGCATTACAAAAGTGTGCACAAATAAAAAGCACGCATATACTGAGTGGGATACGTGTATTTTGGGGGTGCGCGTGAAGTTTTACACGCGATTGGCCTGGGTACGTGTATTTCAGGGTGCACGTGAAGTTTTGCACACGATTTCAGCAGGGTACATGGATTTCAGGGGTGGGTGGGAAGTTTTACACGCGATTTCAGCAGGGTACATGTATTTCAGGGGGGCGCGGGAAGTTTTACACGCGATTTCAGCAGGGTATGTCTATTTCAGGGGTGCGCGGGAAGTTTTACACGCGATTTCAGCAGGTTACGTGTATTTCAGAGGTGCGCAGGAAGTTTAACACGCGATTTCAGCAGGGTACGTGTATTTCAGGGGTGCGCGGGAAGTTTCACACGCGATTAGCCTGGGTATGTGTATTCCTGGGCTTCGCGGGAAGATTCACACGCGAATGGGCCCTGTGTGAGAGGGGTACGTGTATTCCTGGGGTTCGCGGGAAGTTTTACACGCGAAAGGGCAACGCCCGTGCGCAATACATCACAGACGCGCTTACGCGCTAAGGGCCTTTGGTCCAATGAAATCTAGTACGTGTGCTGACGCGCTTACGTGCTAAGAGCCTTTCCTCGAATTACACGCTGATGTGCAATTTTTTCACGTGCCAAATCACTCAGTATCAAGCTGGCCACGCGAAAACACACGAAGACCACGCTCCTGCCCTGAAGGCCATTTTCCTGCCCCCCAGAGCCCCGAGCACACTCCCACCTGCCATCTGCTGCTGCCTGACTGCCTGCTGCCCACGTGCCCTGCTATTTGGTGCCTGCACATCAGCCATCTGCAGGGGTCCAGTTGCTGTGTCTACCCCTGCAGGAACAGAAGACTCCCGGTTGGGATACCATCGCTCCACAGCCCAGCCCCAGGACCCAGTTGCCCACCCACGCCTGCCTCGGGGTCGCCATGTCGGGGCAAACACCATCTGAGACCACTGGCGACCCCCAGCCAGAGGGGCAGAGGGCCACCAGCTTCAGTCAGAAGGAAGTTGGTGTCCTGGTGGAGCATGTCCTGTGGTATTATGATGACCTCTTCGGAACATCACGCGCCAACAAGGAAGGACGGGATAGGATCTGGGACGACTTGTGGTTGCCATTAACGCAGAGGGGGTGGCAACCCGCAACATCAAGCAAGTCAAGAAGCGCTGGGAGGACTTGAGGTCCAGGACCCTCGTAAAGGCCCGGCGCCTCGTGGAGGGGGGCCGGGGCAGCATGAGTACCATCCATATGAGGGTCCTGGAACGCGTAGCCCCAGCGCTCCATGCCCAGATCCTTCAGAGGCAGATCCGTCTGGAGTTGAGCGGTAAGTGGCCAAGCATTGCTGTGTGAGACAGGGCATTGCAGGGTGCTGGTTGTCTGATACTTGCCTGTATGTCTGACATAGGCCATGTACGTATGTGTGTGTGCAGGGACATCATGGTCATGCATGTGAGACCAGTAATGTGTGAACCACATGGTAGGTGCATGTGTTACAATGCAACATGCGGAGCAGCATGCGGAATGCACACATTAATGCATGCCTGTCTCTGTTATTGGACATGGATGGGGGGTGAGAGATGGGTGCTGCGGTCATGTACATGTATGGTGTCCATGTCTGTGTGTCTGACTTGCGTGTCTGTGACTTGTAAATGCCATGGATGCATGACACATGTCTGTGATAATGTTCAGTTTCACTGATGCAGCTTACTCATCCTTGTATCCACTGTGTCTGGGGTGTGCAAGGCCAGATGGATGAAACTACGGTGAAGTGTGTGCATGTGATAGGCATGACCCATGATGCATGTGAGTTTCAAACCAGCATTGTATGTTTCAAGAGTCCATTGTACATGGATGCTAATGTCCATTGCATGCGCCATGCCTGTTACTGCATGTGTTTTGCCTGCACTGACCCATGTGTTGTGGGGGACATGATGGAAGTGATGTTTGACAGTGCCACTCATCTGCTATTGCTTCCTGTCTAGAGGACCATTGTACAGTACCCTGATGCTTGTGTTCTATGTCTCCCTCTACACAGTGGCAAGTGATGAAGAGGCTGGAGACGGTGCTGTGGAGCAAAGCGGCGGGGATGCCCCCACCAGCCGGCGACGCAAGGCCCAGTCACCCTCCCAGAATTTACCATCGTCCGGGACAGAGGGGACTGGTGCTGCGTCTGCCACTATGGCTGCAGCGGAAGGGGTGGGTGAGCCCCCACAGGGGCTTGCAACGGTGGAAGACGGTGTGGAGCCATCCAGGTTGGTGGTTTCCACAGAGGAGGAGGCCGCTATTGAGCCGCACATGGGGCCTGGTGGGGGTGGTACCACTGGTGCAAGTGGTGCAGTCCAGGGGCAGGGGCAGGAGGCAGCACAGGTCGCCCTGGAGGGGCCTGTGCATGTCACTGTCCCTGACACTGTGACTGCACCACCATGCACCAGCAGGGATGCCCCATCCCAGGGCCGTCCGCAGGTAGGGGGGATGTCCATGTCATCTGACACTCCTCTACCTGCGGACGAGGGGATCCCTGGTCTTATGGAGAAGGTCCTGATTGGTGTTGCGTAGCGCACGCGTGACATTCGCGATGACGTGCGTGCTTCCCGGGGGGAGCACGCACGTCATCACGAAGAGCAGCGTGCCGACGTGGCCCAGTTGAGAGTGTCCATGGTCGGGGGTTTTGTACATGTGTCGGCCACTCTGGCGGCCCTCTCCTCCTCTGTGCGCCAGTCGTTCTCCATGCCGTCTTCCGGCCCAGATGCCACCAGGGCCCCCTGTGGACCTGCCCTGACCAATGCAGCCAGCTCGGTGGGGATCCCATCCCTGCCACAGTCGGGAGTCGGAGGTCCAGCAGGGGTGGACACCACAGCAACTGGACCCCAGCAGATGGAGGATTTGCTGGCATCATCGGGCAGGGCACGTGCACGACGGCGTCGGTGGATTCCATCAGCCTGGATGCCGTCGTGCTGGCAGAGGCAGTTGCGTCAGAGGCAGCGGGAGGCTCAACGTGGGAGGCATCATGGCTCGGGGCTATCTACATCAGAGAGGCAGGCATCGGCCGGAGGGCAGGAGGACCCTGGAATTGGAGTGTCTTCCGTGTGGCAACTGTTGGGCCAGCAGATAGGTGCGGAGGAGCGGCGGGCGGAGGAGGCACGGCTCACAATGGTCAGGGCGGAGAACTCCATGCGCAGGGCGCTGAGGCGGGCTGAGTGCCTCGAGGGAATTTGCAGGGAGTTGGAGGTGGACATGGGGTTATCCCTACTAGACCTCGGGGCCAGAGAACAGGCCCGCCTCCAAGACATTGAACAGGAGTTCGATGATGAACTGGCCCATGACATCACCAAGTGAGCCGTTGGACTTGCCCGGCGCTATTGTATATAGTTCATTAGTGTTAAGTTTAATTTCTTTTTTCTTTCATTTGGGGCGCATGGACTATGCCCCACATTTTTGTATATAGTTAGTAATTAGGTAGGTTTCATTATAGGTTTCATTTATGTTGTTGGGCTCATGGACCCTGGATTTGCTATTTGTACATAGTTTTACAGTGGATCTTTCCCCTTCATCTTTTTTTTTCTTCACCATGGAGCAATAGATATTACGCTTTTCTTTCCCTTTGGATTTGCTTTCTTGGACGGTGACTTTGGACACATTTTCATTTGGATTATTTTGGATTTGCATTTTATTTATTTATCATTTTTTGGGACATGCTGCATTTTGATTATTATTGGCATTATTGTGTGTTTTGATTTAATTTCCTTCATTTTGACTTGAATACATTTTTGTTTGTTACTTCAATGTCTGGTCTTCTCTCATTGTTTTCATGCATGTCACAATGTGGGTTTTCCCGGTCATGTGTTGCCATTGTGTGGGTCGGACAGACTTGTACTCATGCGCATACTGCTTATTTGTGATCTATCATGTAATGGGGATTTCAATTTGGAGTGAATGTAAAGCTTGGTTGGGTGTTTGGACTGGGGTGGCGTGGGGTGGGATTTGGGTGGCCATAAGAGCCAGGGATCTAGATTGTGATGACGTGTTGGCTGGGGGACATGTGTCGGGGCCTGCTGGCATGTGCCTGTCAATGCTGGGGGGGTGGGGGTGCAGGGGGAAATGCGTGGGGGCCTGCTGGCAGGTGCCCCTCAATGCTGGGGGGTGGGAGTGCTGGGGGACATGTGTCGGGGCCTGCTGGCAGGTGCCTGTCAATGCTGGGGGGGTGGGGTGCTGGGGGACATGTGTCGGGGCCTGCTGGCAGGTGCCTGTCAATGCTGAGGGGGTGGGGGTGCTGGGGGACATGACCAGGGGTGCAGGGTAGTCCCCTGTGGTGTGTGCTGCCTGCAGGGGCCATGGAGGGGGTAGAGGGGACACCTGGGAGGACCCACACTGCGAATTCACATGTAGGACTCCCTGCGCAAACCCAAAATATGCGTTCCCCGCTCTGACAGCAAAATTGCGTGTTAAATTTCCCGCGCACCCTTGAAATACACGTAGCCTGCTGAAATTGCGTGCAAAACTTCCCGCGCACTCCTGAAATACACGTACCCAGGCCAATCGCGTGTAAAACTTCCCGCGCACCCCTGAAATACACGTAACGTGCTGAAATCGCATGTAAAACTTCCCGCGCACCCCTGAAATACACGTACCCTGCTGAAATCGCGTGTAAAACTTCCTGCGCACCCCTAAAATACAGGTACCCTGATGAAATTGCGTGTGAAACTTCCCGCGCACCCCTGAAATATACATACCCTGCTGAAATTGTGTGTAAAACTTCCTGCGCACCCCTGAAATACACGTACCCTGCTGAAATCGCGCGTAAAACTTCCTGTGAACCCTAGTAATACACGTACCCCACTCGCACAGGGCCAATCACGTGTGAAACCTCCTGCGAACCCCAGTAATACACGTACCCCACTCGCACAGGCCCTTTCGCGTGTGAAACAACCCGCGCACCCCCAAAATACCCGTACCCAACTCGCACAGGGCAAATCGCTTGTGAAAATTCCCGCAAACCCCAGTCATACACGTACCTCACTCGCACAGGACCTTTCGTGTGTGAAACTTCCCGCGAACCCCAGTAATACACGTACCCCACTCACACAGGGCCAATCCCGTGTGAAACTTCCCGCGAACCCCAGTAATACACGTTCCCCGCTTGCCGTGCTGGTACAGGGTTAGCGCAGCCCTTTGCGCTGGATTGGGGATTTTGATGGCTTTTCCCTGAGTGAGGGGCGTTCTTGGGGGCGTAACTGGCGCTGCTGTAGGGTCACTGTGCAACTGTGCGCCACGGCTGGTTTTGGTAGCTAAAATCCATGAAAACACTGTGCGCGGAAATGGATTTTAGCGCACGCGACTGGCGCAGAGATTCGCACGTGCACACTGTGCGCCAGCCGCGTGCGCCACTTGTGCGCTAAATTCTATGAATTACCCCCTAAATAACGTGGCTGCTAAGCTACTCCCCTGTTTTACACCACATACTGTTGGAATAGCCTCAGACAAACGTCCTTCACCATCTAAACAAATTCTGACTGATGTTTCTCAGTATAGCAGCTTTATCATGTGTAATAGTCCTGGCGGGATCCCCCAATTTGCTAGTTTTATCCACAATTTTTCTCTTATAACAGAATCAAATGCAGCTGAAAAGTCAATAAATACAGCATATCCTGGTAGTTTTTGTATACCCCAAGAATACTCCACCGCAGACATGTGGATGATTTTGCACGAAATCGGGCCTGATAGATTGGTAAAATTTCAGTCTCTGCTATCCAGTGGTTCAAATCTTCCAACAAAACCTTAGCAAATATTTTTGCAGGAATATCTAGCATAGCTAGCATTCGAAAGTTTTTTGGATCTTCCCCCTCACTTTTTTATGAATAGGGAGGATGATACTGTCTCGCCAGGTTTCTGGGATTATCCCATGTCTACCTACCCAAGAAAAAAAAATGTTAAGTACTTTGGCCCATTCTACGGGCGCACAACGTAACAATGCGTTGCAAGTCCCATCAGGGCCGGTTGCTCTGGAGGTATGTAGTTTCACTATCATCCTTTCTAAGGAGGCTTCCGTAAAAATTCCCTTGCCATTGTGCTTGCCTAAATTTGAAGCCTTCCTCTTTAACAGCATAAGAGCCTAGGGTATTTTTTACATGTAGAATCCAATCCATTTCTGTTACACTGTTAACCGGTAATGTTCTTATTTTTGCTCCATTTATTACTTTCCATATGCCCTGATGGTTATTACTCCTAGCTTGGGCTGCTACATTCAGCCAAATTTCCTTTTTTTTATGCGTTTGCAGCCACTTACTATTTGTTTAATTTGTTAGCTATTTGTTTAATTACTTTCCTTAGGGCATTCTTGGCCTTATTGATGTCTGTATCATAGGTATTACGCTTGTCGTGTGAGAGATTCCATCTTTCTCTATTACTGCAATACTTCCGTTTCTGCATCGAGACTTTTTTGATTTTATTCACCAGATTTTCAAATTTTGGTATAATATCTTGGACACTCGCTTCTTGATTATTATCCATCGTGGAACGAAACACTTTCTTTTCTAGCAATTTCATTTGCTTTTTCCAAATGAGTGGGGTTCCAAATTATCCTGTTTGCCGCATTATTAACCCCAATATTACCATTCATATGATATGAGATCTCGGTTTTCGGATATTCCATCAACACATACAGTGGAAGATGGTCACTCTCCTCACGACAACCTACTGCCATATCATTGCACATATCATAGACTCTTTCATTTACCATAATATAATCTATCGTTGTTAAGCTATCCACTACCACACGAGTTGCTCTCCATTTAGCATTACCTTTAAAGTGGCCATTTAGCATCGTCAAATGATATTTCACAATCATATTGCTCCATAATTTACCAAATTTGTTAGAGAATCCATATTCAATGGGCCCCGAACCCCTCACTTCTTCTTTTTTACCATCAGGGTGGACGATCTTTGCATTAAAATCCCCAGCTATTATAATAGGAAGCTCTCTTTCACATTCTTTTACAATGTTAGATACCCTCTCCACATTTGCTTTATTCTGTATTCCATTGGGCGGATTATATATATTTATTACCATCAGATTCGGGAATTGGGTTATTGTGGTTTTCACCAGCACCGGTAACACCATTTCATTCGGCCAACTGGTTTTAACACCCGACCAATGTGTTTGATGGCTGTTAGTAAACCTCCTTTCGGGCATCCTCTCACTCCTTTTGACGCTAAACTTTGTATATATTACACCATCCATCAATTTCACACGGTTCACACAGCCATGTTTCCTGCAATTTTATTATACAGAAACTATTTACACAATGTAGATTTCCTCGGGTGTTCCAGGATATCATCACATTCAGTTCATCAGGGACGGTGTTCTTGTTGAGGTTTAAATTCTATCGGGAGCCATTACCAATACCCCTCATTCTTATTCGCCTCCCCAGTTATCTCTTTAGTCTGCATAGTCACTGAATTCCTAGATGTAAAGGGACTGTTTTTGGCATATGGATGTCCCTTTGCCCCTGCACCATCCCATTTTTGCATATGTATCTCTGTTTCTGGAGACACTTCAGATGTTACTATCCTTTGATTAGTATTCCTACCGAGATTAGGTGCAATTCTCTAGTTCTTTACCTTTCGCATGGAGGTTTCAGTACATGTATATCCCACTTTATTGAACAATTCATGGTGGCTTAATATGAATTCTAAAATGGTGTTGTTCATACACCACACATTGGTCGTAACCAGCAGGGGGTTCACTAGTTGATCAACAATTTTGAAGTCACTCGATATAACCATCCGCAACGGAACCAAGTTCCCGCATATCTCGACAATATGTTGTCTATTTAATACCTCTATTGTACTAGACTTATTAATTACTTGGAACTGCAGTGCCCTCACACAATTTAAGGGGTCTTTCTTATATGTGGGTTAATTTACTTCCATTTTAGAGTTATCAGACAATCGCGCTGCTTTATTACCAGATGTCATCTGTATATTACCACCCAATGATGCTCCAGCCTCAGTCTGCTGAACTAGCTCATTCACACGTAATTCTTCATTAAATAGGGTCTTTATCGCTTTCAAGACTTGAGTGGTAATTCCTTGTTCTTTGTTCATAATGTTTGCATTCGTCCCTTTCTTTTTGATTGGGACTACCTAGTCATCAAGAGTCGAGTCCACCTTCTTATGAGTTGAGACTATTGCTGCTACCACTTTTTGCTGTTTCTTCACTTTCTTAAATAGTTTTTTATTAGTCTGTATGTTTAGCCACTGTATGTGTTCCAATGAAGTTGGGTTCTTTTGTCATCGGGATGGGTTTTAATCTACATAGTTCCACTCTGTCATCTATCACTGGAGGGGCTATCAGTTCTTCTACTATATTAGAGGTAGCTGTTTCTATTACAATGCACCCATTCTTACGTCTTCTATTCTGTATATCCTTATACATTACTGCTTGTGCCCTTTTTTTATTATTTTGTTTTGTTAGGGAGAATTCTCTTATAAGGCTAATTTCCCAAACCTAGTGAGTCCCCCAGCAGCTTTGCTGGATTTTTGGGGTTTGGTTTTTTCTCCTGCTAATAGTGAGACTATTTTCCTCCCACTCTTAGGCATGATTTGAGGTATGTCTTTGACTTTTTGTGTGCTTGTGGGCTATGGGGTCATTTACTCCATAGGGTATCATCTGTTTTTGTGTATGTGTTACACAGCACCCTCAGTGCAGTAACACAGGGGTGTCATAGTGACTCCCAAACATAGCCTCCAAACCCTCGGACTGTCTCCCAGGGCATGTAACAGGACTTTACTAGTCCAAAGTTGTGAACAGAACCAATACAAACCATCATATTGTGGAATTACTGGAAGGGGTTAATTCGATTGCCCCTGGGTCTGTTTCCAAGGGGGCACTGTCCAGTCCCCCCTTGTCGAGTTTCTGGCTGGTGGCAGTGGTTACAACGTGAAATATTCCACCGGACTATTTCCTATGGGATTTTCCCATTGATTTTAAACGCACCACTTTTTGGTGCAATGTTAAAGATCCCGCCGGTTTATTTATTTAATGTTAAACCTGCGGTTGGGTCTTTTTGCCAGAACTCTTTTCTAAAATGGCGTTTGTGTCCGTCTCTGTAACTCCAACCAAGGTCGGGCCCTTTGTTCCACTTTTTTGGCGGGCTTCTCCACAGAAGCCCTCCAACTGGTGCCACTCTGTCTGGGTTCCACGGGATGTGTGGGTGGGGGAATTGGCACCCTGGTGCCAATTGCCTTAGCAACCCAAGTCACACTCTGTTCTGATTGGGCCAGTGGTGAGCCGCCCGGCTCACCATTTAGCATGTTTGAGTGACAGCTAGGCTGTTGAATGGGGGGTTTTCTGCATACAAGCAGGGCATTTGGGACTGGAACTTCAGAAGTCGCCACAGGACCTAAGAAATCCGAAGAGGGGAGAAGCTGAGCCATCTGCAACGACGACACCACTGGTGGAGCCCTGCGGCAACAACCTCACCACTTTCCCGACGACAAGAGAAGATCTTCTGCTGAAAGAGTCTTCTTCATCTGAGCTGGTGGGATCAACCAATTCGCCATTTCGCCTTCCAGGACGTCTCTTGGTCGAATCGCCTGTGCCAAGCACCCCAGCAGCCGGATAGCCAAGCTGCACCACTGTGACCGCGAATACCAGGAACACACCTTTTCACCGACGAACGCCATGGCTGGTTTCTTCTCTGGGCAGTGCAACGACTCCAAGTTTCCTCCTCAAAGAGATCCTCTTTTCCCCTGGTTGAAACCACCAACTGCACCCGCTTGCCAGGAACAACTGCCACCGCTGGAGCTTCCTCACTCTTTAAGGTACTGCGTTCTACCTGGCCTCCCTTTCTTCGGTTTGCCCAAGGTGACCCTTACATCTTTTGGTTTCCAACTGGGTTGGCCCCCAGACCTTCTAACTTTATCTTTTGAACCACCCCAACCTCTTTTGAACATTTCTACCAAGACTTGAATGCATTGCTAAACCGTGTGATCTTCGGCACATTTCGCCTTGCTCCATTCAAAGTGGGCCTGGCCTATGAACTTTGGCTCTACAGTATACCCTGCCTTCAGTAACTTGATTTTGTCTCTTAAAAGTGTTGGGAACTGTTTTATTTTTATGACCTGCCTTTTTCACTCCCTTAACCTAATTATTGGAGTGCCATCTGAGTTACACGCTCACCTCTGTTTTGACAAAAAGTGGTGTTTTAACTTAGACTTGTCTAGTAATTGCTAAGGGAGGTGTAAATACTTTTCTGATTGTGTTGGAACTTGCTTTTGATTAATACTGCTAGTGTATTTCCTAAAGTGTGTGTTAAATAAATAATTATATACTTTTGATACAAAGCTCCAGTCAGTGTTTGCTTGTTCTACTGTGTTTTTAGCCCTATTGTGTATCCTCTGTATACTGCCTAACTCTTCTTGAGAGAAGTCTGACTGCTCAGCCATCGCTACCAGGTAAATCTGGGTGGTACAGACTGCTACCAATTGGGTTTACTGCTTACTCCTGTAGTCTTTATCTTTTTGCAGTGGTCCCCAATTGAACTGCACAGGATTCTGCCTAACACTGGTGTACAGCGGTGGGATTTGTATTGAGGATACATTGTAGAGTGCTTCTAATACGTTAGTGCAACTAACCACAAAGCTTAGCACTAGAAAAAGTTTATTTTCTAACACGGAAAGTTACAGCCAGGAGTCCCTTTCTGCAAAGCTGCTGATTGTTTAAGAGTTCTTTGTAGACATAAGGATCTTCCTGTAAAAGGCAAGAAAATGGAATTGATAGAAAGATTGTTAGAAAACCAAAGTCTGTGTAGTGGTTCAGATGAGCCTACCTCTCCAGCAAATGTAACCAGCAGTAATGGAGTTAACATGGATCAAAGTTTTGATAGTAATGTTATAGAGTTGGAAGAGGAATGTGAGGCCAATGTAACTGTCCCCACTGGCCCTCTGCCTGCTCTAGCACCTCAAGCTATGTCTACTGGACCTTTGTCAGGTCCCACTTTAAGTCCTGCATTCATTGAACTAGAAAAAATGAGGCTTGAATTAGAGTTCAAAAGAATTAGTGCCCAATATGAACAAAAGCACCAAGAACTAAGGCTCAGAGAAATGGAGCTCAAACATGAGCTAGAGATGAAGAAATTGTCTGTGGAAAATGCTTCTCTCCCCGGATCCTCTAGGAGTTCCAGTCCCAAAAGACCCCGGATGCCTAAAGAGATTGTGGGTACGTATGAACCCAAGTTGGATGTGTTGGATTGGTTGGCTATGTTTGAGTATAATCATGGGCTCCAGGACATCACAGGGAATCAGTTGCTTCCTTGGTTGTTCTCTAGGTTCTCCCTGTTGCATCTGATGTGGTAATGGATTTGGGGGAGGTGGATAGGATGGACTATGAATGTGTGAAGCTAGCTTTAATAGCTAGATTTGGGAAGACCCCTTCTCTGTACCTTAACAGGTTTAGGACCCTTAAAAAGAAAGATGGTACCCTTTGGGATACCTGGGTGAGTGAAAGTTTGAAGAACTTAGAGGGATGGATTAAGGGTTACAGAGTGAACACTTATGAGGGAATGAGAAATCTTGTTATGTTGGAGACTATTTATGATGCCTGCTCCCCTGAGTGCAGACAGCACTTGCTGATTCAAAGGAAATAGATTCCGAGAAGCTAGCTAAGGCTGCTGACTTGTGGGTTGCCAACAGGGCTAATCACAAGGATTCAGGGGTCACTCAGAAAAAGGATGAGGGAAAGCAGCCACCAGAAGTGAATCCAGATAATTCTAATACCTCCCATACCAAAGAGGGCCACAAACCACAAAATAACCAGGGTAAGCCACCAGGGAAACCCCATCAGGCTAGTGTACCTTCTGGGCCCAAACCAGAAGGAGGTCAGAAAAAGCCACCATTCCAGAGAGCATTTGGAACATGCTATCTCTGTGGGACCACTGACCACATCAAAGGAGATCCCAGATGTAAGGGTAAACCTGCAGGGATCAGCACAGTCTCCTTAGCCTTCCCTCCTGAGTAGGAAGTACAAGTGGCTAGTGCTCACTTTGAAGTCTTTGCTGAAGAACCCTTGGGTCTTCAAGCAAGTGTATCCTTAGAGCCTATGGGTCTGGTTAGCAGCCAGAATAGGGAAATCTATGACTTCCGAACCAGCAAACTCTAAAATGTATTACATGGACAGTGTTCTCATCAATGGCCAGGATACTCCTGCCAGGAGAGACTCTGGGGCTAGCAGAACCATAGTGGATGAAAGCTTTTTCAAACCTGAGGATTTGGCTAAGGCACCCAAAGGTCCCACTAGAAATTATGGAGGCCCTGTCCAGATGGTTCCTATTCTACCAGCCCTCATTCAGTGTAATAACATGACAGTGAGGATCCCTGTCAGTGTTCAGACTGAGGTCCCTGGGAGAGTCCTGTTGGGGAATGATCTAAAAACTCTAGGAGTAGTATCCAGTACCCCCAGGCCTCCCAGTGTGGAGATGCAGAACCTAACCAAATTGGCTAGAGAGGCCACCGTAAGGGACCACTTTAAGCCTGAGGGAACCTCTACAAAGAACCCCACCACAAGCCCTGGTGTTAGTAAGTTGACGTCTAACCCAGGCACATTTCAGGCTAGTATGTTAGGGAAATGGGAGCCTGAACCAAGCTCCATCATTGTTCCCCCAGTATTAGAGTCTCTGACTCCCCCTGCTTCTGAGGAAGAGGTGGATAGACCAACTGGACCCCTCTCTAGGCCTAAGAGAACTGGTAATTCTCAGTGCTGGTGGGAAACCAGAAAAGAAAAGTATACGGCCAAAAACCTTCAGACTGTTGGACCTTCTGCTGAAGACTCCAACCCAAATCCTAGTATTGGGAGTGAAACACCTAAGGTAGGTAAGGATAGATCTAAGAGGAATGGGAAGCAGGTACATTGCCTAGCCCCAACCCCTCCAATCAAGAGACCTGAGATCCAACCAGCTCCCAACAGAGAGATGGTGAGGAACCCTGGAGGCTCCTCTAGATCTAAGGGAATAATCCTTTATAAGGACCCCTTGAAAAAACCTAACACAGGTTCAGAAGTTGTACCAATTTCTGAGGGACTGGTCAACCAGATCCCCTATAGATTTAAAAAGGAAGATGTTCCTCAAAGGGTTTGTAGGTCATATAGCTTACAAAGGAAAACCTTTGATTTTTCTATTGAACACAGGTCAAGGTGTCACCACCAAAATGCTGATGGTCTCTCTAGGATGTTTGTAACCGACTAGAGGTATGAGATTCATCCAGGAGTGGATTCAATCCTCCTGTCCCTTAGTCTGGGGGGGTGAGTGTTAGGGAGAATTCTCTTATAAGGCTAATTTCCCAAACCTAGTGAGTCCCCCAGCAGCTTTGCTGGATTTTTGGGATTTTTTTTTTCCTGCTAATAGTGAGACTCTTTTCCTCCCACTCATAGGCATGATTTGAGGTATGTCTTTGACTTTTTGTGTGCTTATGGGGTAGGGGGTCTTTTACTCCATAGGGTATCATCTGTTTTTGTGTATGTGTTACACAGCACCCTCAGTGCAGTAACACAGGGGTGTCATAGTGACTCCCAAACATAGCCTCCATACCCTGGGACTGACTACTGTCTCCCATAGCATGTAAAGTCACCATTGACTTTACTAGTCCAAAATTGTGAACAGAACCAGTACAAACCATCATATTGTGGAAGTACTGGAAGGGGTTAATCAGTGATCCAAGTGAGCAGGAGCGGTTTGGAGCGGTGCTCCTCTACTTTTTTTAATTAAGTTTTACAGCTCCTATACTTTCACTTTAAAAAGAAACCGTTCCGGAACGGTTTCATTTAAAAAAACAGTGTAGGAAGAAGTTTAAACTTACATTTTCAGTACACTGCACTGAACGTTCTCTTAAACAGCATGTGCATGTGATTGGGGGTTTGTATTGTGTGTGGGAGGTGGTTTGGTAATGGGGTTTGTGGGGAGTGGGTGCAAGTTAGCAGGGAACATAGTTCCACTACTTCTTTTCGTGCACTTCGACCACTGGGGTTAATTTGATTGCCCCTGGGTCTGTTTCCAAGGGGGCACTGTCCAGTCCCCCCTTGTCAAGTTTCTGGCTGGTGGCAGTGGTTACCTCGCAAAATATTTCACCAGAATATTTCCTATGGGATTTTTTCATTGATTTTAAACGCACCACTTTTTGGTGCAATGTTAAAGATGCCGCCGGTTTATTTGTTTAATATTAAACCCACGGTTGGGTCTTTTTGTAAGAACTCTTTTCTAAAATGGCGTTTGTGTCCGTCTCTGTAACTCCAACCAAGGTCGGGCCCTTTGTTCCACTTTTTGGTGGGCTTCTTCACAGAAGCCCTCCAACTGGTGCCACTCTGTCTGGGTTCCACAGGATGTGTGGGTGGGGGAATTGGCACCCTGGACTGCGTTGTCTTAGCAACCCAAGTCGCACTCTGTTCTGATTGGGCCAGTGGTGAGCCACCGGGCTCACCACTTAGCATGTTTGAGTGACAGCTAGGTTGTTGAATGGGGTTTTTTCTGCATAAAAGCAGGGCTTTTGGGACTGGAACTTCAGAAGTCGCCACAGGACCTAAGAAATCCAAAGAGGGGAGAAGGTGAGCCATCTGCAACGACGACATGACCGGTGGAGCCCTGCTGCAACGACCTCACCACTTTCCCGACGACAAGAGAAGATCTTCTGCTGAAACAGTCTTCTTCCTCTGAGCTGGTGGGATCAACTAGTTCGCCATTTCTCCTTCCAGGACGTCTCTTGGTCTAATCGCCCGTGCCAAGCACCCCGTGGCCGGATACCCAAGCTGCACCACTGTGACCACGAATACCAGGAACACACCTTTTCACCGACGAACTCTGCAGCTGGTTTTTTCTCTGGGCAGTGCAACGACTCCAAGTTTCCTCCTCGACGAGATCCTCTCTTCCCCTGGTCGAAACCATGAACTGCACCCGCTTGCAGGAACAACTGCCACTGCTGGAGCTTCCTCACTCTTTAAGGTACTGTGTTCTATCTGGCCTCCCTTTCTTCGGTTTGCCCAAGGTGACCCTTAAATCCTTGGCTTTCCAACTGGGTTGGCCCCCAGACCTTCTACCTTTATCTTTTGAACCACCCCAACCTCTTTTGAACATTTCTACCAAGACTTGAATGCATTGCTAAACCGTGTGATCTTCGGCACATTTCGCCTTGCTCCATTCAAAGTGGGCCTGGCCTATGAACTTTGGCTCTACAGTATACCCTGCCTTCAGTAACTTGATTTTGTCTCTTAAAAGTGTTCGGAACTGTTTTATTTTTATGACCTGCCTTTTTCTCTCCCTTTAACCTAATTATTGGAGTGCCATCTGAGTTACACGCTCACCTCTGTTTTGACAAAAAGTGGTGTTTTAACTTAGACTTGTCTAGTAATTGCTAAGGGAGGTGTAAATACTTTTCTGATTGTGTTGGAACTTGCTTTTGATTAATAGTGCTAGTGTATTTCCTAAAGTGTGTGTTAAATAAATAATTATATACTTTTGATACAAAGCTCTGGTCAGTGTTTGTTTGTTCTACTGTGTTTTCAGCCCTATTGTGTATCCTCTGTATACTGCCTAACTCTGCTTGAGAGAGGTCTGACTGCTCGGCCACAGCTACCAGGTAAATCTGGGTGGTACAGACTGCTACCAATTGGGTTTACTGCTTACTCCTGTAGTCTTAATCTTTTTGCAGTAGTCCCCAAGGGAACTGCACAGGTTTCTGCCTAACATTTTTCCTCAGCATTTTCCCCTTTCTCAGGATTCTCATATACACACCCACCGCATCTTCACTTGTTATTGTGTATCCTAGTGAAGTATTCTCCGTTTTCACCACAGGTGAGACAGGTCCATGCTCTATTGGCAGAGAGACATTTAACATCTCAGTATTACTTCCCACCTCCCTACAGGTGTTACGTCCTTTGTTAATGTTCTTATGTAGCAATACGGAGTGTACGTCCAACTTCCGTTCAATCGTTTCACATCTATCCATCAACTCAGTGAGTACCCTTTCCAGTGCTTCCCATAATTCTTCGTTTTTTAACGGTGCAAAGCTCTCATTATCCTGTGACTGTATACTATTAGCAGTAGTATTTCTAGCATGCATGCTTGTGTTTTGCTCAATCTCTTGTGTGCCGCTTTTCGGGGACAGATCTACAGAGCATAGGATTAAACCTGAGACTGGGTCAATCACGAACCTTTCATGTTCATAATTTTTGTCAGACTCATTCTGAGGATGTTTACCTTTCTCATGACCAACAGAAGCAGCACTGCCTGTATGTCTGCTTTCACTTCTCAATATTGGCTCCTGCCCTTTTACTTCATTATCTATTTTTGAGTATTTATCTGGCATATCGCCAGATCCTGATGGGGAGTATCTAAGGGTATTAACAGAATTACTTTCTTCCCAAATTACCCCCTCAGTGCACATATTATTTGTTATAGGGGAGCGTCCTATCTTCAACTCCTTCATCAGATGATCACTCCTAGATTCTGCAAACATACTAGAGAGCAGCTTAGCTCCAATACATGCGAGACTCAAAGTTAAATCCTCCACCAGTTCAATTCTTATTTTATTTATTTCGTTTTCAATCATTGTTGCGTCATTCATTTTTGGGGTGTCGATTTTGTGGAAGAATTATGTCATAGTTGCCCAAGTGCTTGCACCGTTTTGCACCTGCTACCATCAATTCACAAGTTAATACCACTACAGCAGTGCCCAAAAGCCCAAACTGTTGGCATTGCTGGTGCTTGTTTATGAGCAGCGTGCATAAAATGTGTAGTTCTCCAAAAAAGTCTAACATATTTTGCACTCACCAATCAAGAACATATGTGCTGCCATTAGCTCCCAAGACGAAGACAGCTGAACTGTGGTCAGAACCGTGGGTTGGACCACAGGGTAATGGGGGTGGGCTTGCACTCATGCCATAACTTGTCTGCAGCACTCCTCTTCCCTATAGGCACGAATAAGCTTAATGCTAAACACGTCTTGAAGAGAAGTTGTTTTCCTTCTGCTAATCGTTCTTCGTCCTCTTTCTTTTCATTTATAGCGTTGTCAGACCTTGTTTAGGGTTCCTCGCAGGCGATGAGGGCAAGGGTAATATTTATAAGAGGGCCTGTGGTTGAAGAGACGCTGAAACTGAGAGGACCTCTGATGTTGGTCCTCGGTTCTCTTTACATAACAATGGTTTAGACAGGATTTCTTGCTGTTGGAGATGGTGATTATGATAGGGCCGGAGCACAAGGGCATTGGTTGGCTTCGAAATGCTGATGGTGACAGGCAACACTCGCACTGCAGGCGGATAAGTAATTCCAGCTCAAATGTGATCCTGACACATTCCCGGGCCGCTCAGCTCCTCAGAAGGGTCAGTACTTACCGAAGAGCAACACACAGCGTTTGCTGCTCCTTAATTATTTTCATGCTTATTGTGGTGTCACGTGTCCCGCTATACAGGGATCACGTGACACGCCGTAAATAAAGGAACCACCGGAACTGACGCGAGGGGGTCAGTCCGGGTTTATGCACCAGCCTAACGAGTCGTGTTGTTCCTTTCGCTGCGCTCACCCCGCGCCGTGTAACAGAAGCAAGCCCGCTGGCGAGCTAGTTCCATGCGGGAGGCCCTTTCCCCCACCTAACATCACACTGGCGACGAGGCGGAAAAGGATCCGCGAGAGCCCGCACCTCGCCACACACGGAGCCGCGCAGTTGCGCACACGCGGATGAAACAAGCTTCTCCGCTCGCCGACGCGGAGGAAAAAAAAAAAATGAAAAGTGAACAATTACTCCGCTAACACGCGGCGACCCCACTGCCTGCTGACACATCTTCCGTGTGACTCGCACATCACGCAGAGGCCCCGACCTTCACATACCACGAGAGAACGTCTTCGCTCCCAACATTCCACGGAGCCCCAGTAAACCTGCACGTCGCGTGTCTCTTCCTCCTCAACGCCCTCCTGCATCACCCTGAGGAGGGAGGAAAGGGACGTGTGGCAACAACACAGGCACTCCGCATCGGTACAGCCAGGAATACTGCTTCCACCAAACCAGAGGTGCCACGTTCACCACCTAATGACCGTGCCTCAATTTCAAAAGCGCATGCACGAGGAAACAGCATCTGCAGAAGAGAAGTAAGAGCAGCGTGAATCCCTCAACTCATGTCCAGCCCAAATATCAGCCCCACGAGGGCCAGCACAGGGTCATCCTCCAGGAGGAGCCTCACCATGGATCATCCTGATCCAGCGCAGACATCGTTTATGCCACCATTTGACCCATTCACCACAGGAGCCACCATTAGATGGGAAATCTGGCTACAGCAGTTTGAAATGCATCTAGATGCAAGAGACATTACAATAGCGAGGAAGAAACGCACCTTCCTCCTCCTCAACATTGGAGCGGCCGCTCTGCGCCTGTTCAACGCAAACCCAAATCGTGGCAAAGACAGTAACTATGACGCAGCCAAAAATGCGCTCACCAACATGTTCAAACCCGATCTCAACCCAGATTACGAACGCTTCCATTTCTGTATGGCAAGACAACGCGAAAAGGAAACAGTAGACAAATTCCACGCTCGCCTTCGTGAAATGTCAGTAGGCTGTGAGTTCCCTGACGAGGAATGTGCCTTCCGCCTCCAGATCATCAACGGGATATCCTCGGAAAAACTGAGAAGAGCCATCCTATCAGAGAGGAACATACGCCTTTCTCGCATCCTAGAAACGGAAGACCAGGTAGCAATCATGGAGGCAGCAATCCAAAGACTGCCGCTGGACAGCCCCAAACCCACAGAAGACGTCGCAGCCATCTCCAGGCATCAAAGCAATCGCATGAGACAAGGCCAAAAATCCAACACGACACAGGGGCACGACAGAAACTGCAAATGGTGTGGAGGCCCATGGCACAAGGGTGAATCTTGCCCAGCATGGGGATCCACGTGCAGGAAGTGCAATCGCCTCAACCACTATGCCGCTGTCTGTCTGAACCCACCGAACCGAAACGACAGGGACACAGCCCTGCGACCAGCACAAGAACGACGGAAAAAGTTTGCACCTAAAGAGTCCTCCTACCAACAAGATCGAAAAGGGAAAGCGAGAGCTGTCGACGATTCCCAAAGGTCCCCAGACACGAGCGACAGCGACGACAGTGACAACAGCTCGTCCCCTGAAAGGAGAGACAAAAATAGAAGGAAAAAGGAGAGCAAGCGAATACACCGAGTACTCCTCATATCGGCCGTGGAACCACACCGGTCACGACAGAAGAAGAGACCATCGTGTACAGTCCTTTCCAACGGTGCACCGCTAAAAGTGGTCATTGACACCGGCGCAACAGTGAACGTCATGCCGGTGACGACATTCAACAAACTTCGCCCGCTGCCTACTCTCCACAAGAAGAAAGTCTGGCTATATGCCTACGGAAGCAAGAAACCATTACCCGTACAAGGGTCCTTCAGGTCAGACTTTACCCACAAAAACACCAACTGCCGAGCACGCATCTACGTGGTGGATGCCGGGTGCGAGACACTACTAAGCTGCAAGACAGCAGAAAAGCTGAAGTTGATCCATTTCGCTTTCCACCTCCAACACGACGAACTGGACAACCTGCTAGAACGGCACAAAAAACTGTTCCAAGGCATCGGATGCCTAAAAGGGAGGACCATCAAGCTCCACATAGACCCCACCATTGAGCCGAAAGCTATACGGCATCGACGGATTCCATTTCATCTAAGAGGTGCAGTGGAAAAGGAGCTAAACAAGCTCGAAAAAGTAGGGATCATTGAAAAAACATCAGGACCGACCCCGTGGGTCTCGCCCATGGTAGTAGCCCAAAAACCCAAGCAAACTGACGCGGTAAGAATATGTATAGACATGAGGCTTCCTAACGCAGCCATCGGAAGAGAATGCCACGTGACACCAACGATAGATGAGCTCATTGTAGACCTCACAGGAGCTACAGTTTTCAGTAAACTCGACCTTAGATCTGGCTACCACCAGCTAAGACTAGCCAGAGAATCAAGATACATTACCACATTTTCCTCTCACCTAGGCCTGATGAGGTATAAACGTCTCAACTTTGGAATATCATCTGCTGCAGAAGTGTTCCAGCACGAAATCCGCAAGGTCATCACAGGATTAGAGGGCACCACCAACATCAGTGATGATATTCTCGTATACGCATCGAACAAGAAAGAACATCACAAACGACTAGCAGCAGTCCTGGAGAGGTTGGAAGGAGCAGGCCTAACACTCAACGCAGAAAAGTGCGAATTCAACAAGGATGAAGTATGCTTCTTTGGGTACATCTTCAGTGCCAAGGGCGTGTCGCCTAACCCGTCCAAAGTACGAGACATCAAAGACACCAAAGCACCCAAGTCAGCGTCTGAAGTGAGGAGTTTCATGGGGATGGCGACATATTGCGCACGTTTTATTCCCGACCTTGCCAGCACTGCGAGCCAGCTCCGGGAACTAACGAAGAAAGACCAGAAATGGGAATGGACCACAATCCATCAACAAGCATTTCAACAAATCAAAGACACTCTGTCTACTTCCACCACCATGGCATTTGACAGGCAGACGGAGCTCCTCGTTGATGCCAGCCCAGTCGGCCTCGGAGCAGTTTTAACCCAAACTGACAGCGAAGGAAACGTATTCCCCATTGCGTTTGCCAGCCGGGCACTCACAAAACCCGAACAAAACTATGCTCACATAGAGAAGGAAGCCCTAGCCATCTTATGGGGATGCCGCCATTTCAAAGTGTACCTGCTAGGCAAGCAAGCGAAAGTCTTCTCGGATCACAAACCCCTGATCCCAATATCCAATAGGATCTGCTCCTCACCCACCAGCACGCATTGAGAAATGGATGCTGCAGCTACAGCCGTACAACATCGAGGTTGAATATTGCCCAGGAACAGACAACCCAGCGGACTACCTGTCCCACCACTGACAGAGAACAGCGCCATGCGAGAAAGACCGATGAACACGTCTGTCACATAGTCGCCTGCGCAAGGCCACAGGCCCTGACCCTGCGCGAGGTAGCATGTGAGACAGAGGCGGACACCATCCTCCAGCATACCACAGCCGCCGTCCAATCAGGGAACTGGAAGAATTACCTTGCGTCGATGGACCAGCGCACTGCATCAGCTCAAGTCAAACTCCGTGCTCTGTTCGGGATCCGACATGAACTCTCGGTGGCTCCAGAAGGGATACTACTCAAAGGACACCGAATCATTCTACCCGAGTCCCTGGAGGAGAGAGCCCTCCGACTGGCACACAGTGGACATCAAGGCATCGTCAAAACAATGGCTTACCTGAAGTACAGGATGTGGATGCCGAACATACAACAGAAGGTGATAGAGTTAGTGGAATCCTGTGCAGCTTGCCAGGCGTCCAGAAGACCAGAAAACCCTGAACCGATTAGCAGCGCCCCAAGAAGCTGCAAACGCTGGGACGCAGTCAGCATGGACCACTGCACGATTGCCGGCGAAGGGTACTTACTCGTAGTGATCGACGAGTTCAGCCGTTATCCAGAAGTTGAACACGTAGCGTCCACCAACGCAGAGACCACCATCCTCACATTGGAAAAGATATTCGCCACCCATAGGATCCTGAGGAAAGTGAAGAGCGATAACGGCCCATCATTCACCAGCCAAGAACTGCGTGAATACTTCAAAGAAGTGAAAGTCAAACACCAGCGGATCACCCCAAGATGGCCCCAAGCGAATGGGGACGCTGAAAGGTTCATAGGGTCGCTTAACAAGGTCATTAGGATCGCCAAAGAGCAAGGACGCCCATGGCTGAAAACAGTGTACCGGTTCTTGAGAACACACCGGCAAACCCCGCACTCCTCCACGGGGATCAGTCCTGCAGCCCTGATGCTCGGTGTACCCATACAGGCAGAACTCCCCATACACCCCCAGTGGGTCGCTCCAGAACCCGACATCCCTGCCATAGACGCCATGAGACAGAGGCGAAATGAACAAGAAAGCATCGCCAGGCGAGCTAGCCACAGAGAACTAACACCAGGAGACGCCGTCATCGTCAAGAATCGAGCTCCGCCTAAGAAAATGTCCCTCAATTTTGAGCTTCAACCATGGACGGTCAGTGCCACCAACCACAGCATGGTCGCAGCCACCCGGGGAGGAGAAACAGTGACAAGAAACGTGTCGCACTTCAGGAAAGTACCCCCAGAACTGTGGGAAGAACAACCAACGCTTCCAAGAGAAGAGGCGGAAGCGCCGCACCCGCCCCAGAGGCAAGTGTCGCCATGAAGCTATACCACACCGGGGGCATCTGACACGTCTCACCAGCAAGAAGGGAGAGCTGAAGCAGAAACCCCCAAGATAGACGCACCAGGGAAAAGAAACACCCGGTACCTCCTAAGGGAGAAACCCAAACCATCATCCAGACTACAAGGATACGTGGTGGACAGAGTGCGCCAGTCGAAGTTCCCACCGAGGTGAACTCTAAATGCAGGCAGGATATTTGTTTTTCTATAAGTATGTTAGTTCATGTAAGATGCCAGTTTAAAAAACATTGTTTATTGACAGCAGTGCATATACCTCCAAGTTGGGGAGGAATGTGGGGTCACGTGTCCCGCTATTCAGGGATCACGTGACACGCCGTAAATAAAGGAACCACCGGAACTGACGTGAGGGGGTCAGTCCGGGTTTATGCACCAGCCTAACGAGTCGTGTCGTTCCTTTCGCTGCGCTCACCCCGCGCCGCGTAACAGAAGCAAGCCCGCTGGCGAGCTAGTTCCAGGTGGGAGGCCCTTTCCCCCGCCTAACATCACACTTATTATTAACATTTACGGCGGCTACAAGGGTGGTTATTTGCCTTTTGTACATATTTTACCAATATAAATGCGGGACTCCAGGTACCAGAATGCAAAGTGATCTAAGCTGGACAGTCATGACAGATTTAGATCTCTAAACACTCCCATGTTTAAAGCACACTCCAATGGATCCTGTGTAAGAGCCCCATACCCTGCTTGTAGTCATTCATTGACTTCCATGGCATGCTGCCTGCCTGCAGTCATGCATTATCTGATTAATAAATGTGCGCAGAGCGATTACTTTCATTATGGAACATGTACAAACTGCTTTTCTGTCAACATCCAGGATACCTGGCAATAACAAACTATGCTGAAAAAGATGGTGGTTACCTTACACGTCATTTCTCCGAAGTGATCCAAAGGCAAATAATCATCTACGGCAAAAAAAATAAAAGCAGATTCCACATTCTAGGGAAGCACTGAAGGTATTGTCTGTTAAGGCAAATTGTAATATGCTCACTCTACTGTAAAACTATTTCTCAATCTATTTCTATTTCATCTTCAATATATTTTAAACTATGTCTCAATCTCGAGAAAAAAATATTACTTTGTAGGCAGCTCCCAGTGAACTTTTATTGATGGCAGAGAGACCAATCTGATTGGTGACCTCAGGAAAAAAGATGTTAAAAAAAGCAACGCTAATAACACAGATACAGATGGCGAATTAACATAGCACCCTTAAAACAAAGAGTGGCAGGAGGGGTGATAAGGAATGTCAGCGCATCATAGCTCAGCTGGCATGTGCTGCTTTATTTTGTCCTTTATGACCCTGCTGGGAAGCTGGGTTAGGTTGACCTTCACGCTATGTCAGAAACCATAGTACCTCAGCACAAGATAGACCACTCCTTTTGAGAACACATACCTATCCTGATGCCCTAGATCAGTAGCTGGTTTAGTTAGTGATTGGCTTGCACCCTCCTGAGTACTTATTTTAATTCCCACCCTCTTCATTCCCTTTTGCCGGATCCTGTCCCTACTGTTTCTCTCCGCATTATTTACAATTCCCAGAGTGTTAGAATGAATGAGCTTACTTACTCCTGTAGAGCTAGAAAGGGGCTTTGTGAAATCAGGACCACTGTAGTATGGACATTAAGGACAGGTGTGGGGGGAGAGAGACAGAGAGAGAGAGAAAGGGAGAGAGAGACAGAGAAAGAGAGAGAGAGAGAGAGAAAGGGAGAGAGAGAGAGAGAGAGAGAGAGAGAGAGAGAGAGAGAGAGAGAGAGAGAGAGAGAGAGCGCGAGAGGGGGGAGTAAGATCACTGTGTGGGAAGCAGGCCCGGCTCCAGCAGGAGGGCCAGGGGGGCAAGGCCCCCCCAGATCTAGCACCTGGCCCCCCCTAGAAAGTAGGTCATGTCAGTGGTGTGATACACCACTAGTAATCAAGGGAGTGGGGGGATGGATGCCACTCTAAACATTAATCAGCAACCTCAAAGACATTCTGAGAGGCTGAACTGCAGGATTTGTTTTATTGCCCTAGACAATGATTTATGCCCCACAGCCATGAAAGTACAAATAACCAGAGAGATGGAGAGCCACACACACCTCTAAGTGAGGTAGCACACATATTCAAGCAGGCTGCCTACAACTATTTTCTCAAACCTACAATCACAATGTTGGTTTCTGTATTTTAAATTGTGTTTATTTTTTGTGAGAATATAATGGTTTTTCACATCATGCTTAATAAAATGGTTAACTGTATCAAGTTATATAAATGACAGGTAAGATGCTTGAACACAGATTTCTGCACAAGGTGCGTCACCTGACTTGGGGTCCTTACAAATTACATTCAAAGTATATATTCTGCTCCATTAACTACTTGAGTATAAGTGAAAAGATAAGGTTGGTTGTAACAAAAATGTAATTCTGGAGGGAAGAGTGTAGTAAAATCAAAAAGTGATACATGCAGGGCTTTGAATTAAACATTACCACTACTGTTGCATTGCGCAACATTCCATGACATAATTTTGCGGTATGTCTGTACCATTAGAGAAGGGGACAAGCCATTAGCAAATGACTTTTGATGCTGCCACCAAAAGGTGCAGGTCATTCTCAATTTCCATCTTCACTGGAACACAAGTAACCACATGGATTTTTAGGCCCTGTGGTCTAAAAGTTTGGGACGGGCTTCTGATATTAGTGACAGGGCCAAAGCTGATATGCAAACAATACTATGCAAGGCTGGCCAGAGCAATGACGGTGGTTTTAATTGATTCATAGACTTTTTACCTATTAGGTACAACCAGAACGCATGCAGTGAAACACAGCTAGGATGGCGATAAAATGTGAGAAGAAATACACATCCTATGGGTGTGTCTGTTAATTTACCCACCTAATGACTAGCCATGGCTGTGTTTATACCTCACCAGAAAAACCTAACGTTTCTAGAACTCTATGAGCAAGCTCTATAACAAAGTAACACCAAACATGTTGCTCTATAGGGCCCGTCAGTGTTATATCTAAGCATTCTTTTGAGTGTTTAATTACTTAATTACCTGTGTAAATAAGCTCCTGGTGTAGTAAAATTGTCTTAATGTGTGTCTTCAGCCAGTTGATTTTATAAGCAATATATTTGTCAATGCCTCTGTGATTGCACTGAAGTCATGTCTTAAACAAGCAATCACATTCCATCCGTTTTGGCTTGCTTATAGGTATTAGACATTTGCCAGGCAATGCCATCATATGCCCAGTTACTGCCACCATTTTCCAGCTTTTCCCAGCTTATGACCAGGTGGTACCCTTATGTGGTCCCCTTATGGAAGTGTCTGGCAAATGCCTATCCCTGCCTAATCAAAAGCCCAAGCCGTTGGCTTTGCCGTTGCATGTTGGCTTCTGTTTGTCTCGCTAAGTTAATGTGTATATGCCCAGATGTGGATGTCTTGCTGGCTACGTCTTGGGAATCAAGCTGCACTGAGCTGGTCCAACAAGGCCCTACCTGAAAATTATTAGGCTAGGTTGGCAAGTTTTGACAAGTTTTAGATCTTCTCATGCATACTTAACAGTGGGGCTCCGACCTAAATAGAATGTATCTTTGTTTGGAAGCCTAGTCTACTCTGACAGAATGTTTCATGATTCAAACTGATAAGTACTGACTTCATAACCTTAATCTGTTGAGTAACTTTACAGAGTTTTCAAAGTATGATTTAAATCCTGGGTGCTGGGTGTTTAGGCAGTGCCAGAAATTAAACATGAACACCCACAAAATAAACAAAAAAGAGGAGCATTTTCTATAATGTTCCAGGGCAAAGTATATAAGGTGTACATCTTTTATAAATACAAATCAGTATTTCAATATTTACTAAAGAGTACAATCAGAGGTGGATTTAACATTTAGACAAAGGACACATGCCAATGCCCCTCCCCTGCCCTACCATCACCCCTCACATGCAAACATCAAGGCTGAACAGGCCCTACCATTGAGGTTGTATCTTTTAACAAGTCTCAGAGGCAGATTATTTACAATAGGATGTGCTATGCCAAATATGCTGTTGATACTCAGTGTCTTTTCACTTTATCAGGTGACCACTCCAAAGACACTGAAGTCATTAATGCCACATACAACCAAATCGAGCTCTGGATGCTGTATAATGGCCTAGCCCTGAATAACTTAAAAACTGAGATTACTATCCTGGGCACCAGCCCCAAGTGGCGCCAGCTTGATCAGTCCTATTCATTCTTTCAAATCGCAGACTGTCTGCTCCCCACTTTGAAAAAACAATAAAAACCTTGGGAGTCACGATTGAGGTCCCATATCAGCAGCCTAGTGTCAAACTCAACATTATATTACATTATACTTTTGACACAACTCAGACAATTCCTTGAGGCCTGCAGTTGTGCCACCCTAGTCAGGGCGATCATAGGGAGCCGCCCGGACTTCTGTGGCAGCAGTCTACTTGGGGTAGGCAAAGGAGAGCTCAATCGTCTGCAAGCTGTCCAGAACAATGCAGTTAGGGTCGTTATGGGGATGCGCAAAACAGATCATGTCTCAACAGCAAACCGAGCATTACATTGACTCCCTATTACAAAGAGAATCAAGTTTCGTACCCTTTGCATTTCAGGGGCTTGATTGGAATAAGCCCTTTTTATATGGCAGCACAGTTGAAGTGGCTATCTAACAGTCGTAATCTAAGATCCAATAACACAGGGTTGCTTTTCACCCCAAAGGCCAAACTGGTACAGGTGCAAAATGGATGCTTCCCAGCCACAATTCCTCACTTGTGGAATACTCTCCTGCTTGATTTGAGGCTGTGTGCCAGTCTTCCCAGGTTCAAACGTGTCCTGAAAACCTTGCCTTTTGAGTAAATGGATCCTTGACCTCCACTAGTTTCTCTCAGGTTTCTCCTTAGGCTTCGCTGAGCTTTATGTTTTTTATTGTTTGTCATGTCAGTGCTCTTATGCCCCCGGGCCACTGTCATTGTGCTTTAGAAATAAATTCAATAAATAAATAAATTAGAAATGAGAAAAGGTAAAAAGGCAGTGATCATTGCTGTGGCACTTAAAAAAATATATAGAGTTTTAAGAAGCTGTTTAAGTGTGATTGTTAGGTGATTAGTAATTAAGGGGATACAGAACAAGCTGTGTGAAACAATAACCTTGACATGCATTTCATTTCACTTTGTGTCTGTAAGAGATTTTTTGTAAATTCTCATTCATTGCTATGCTGGAGCTTGTAGGCTTTCATTCAGGATGGGGAAAATAAAGCTACAGTCATAAGGGATTCTTTTCCAGGTCAAGCAAAGTGGAAGAAGTGGCGCTAAATGCATTTAGCTCCACTTTGTATGAGCTACAGGATTTTGTATGATTTGCCAAGCGAAGTTGGAGAGCAGATCAGACTTAACAAGGCCCCCCTGCCGAATCCTATTGGCATTCCAGCAGCATGTATTTTTGAGTTGGCTGAAATCCAATGGATTCCTATGAGATCTGCCGACTTTTACACGTGGTAAAAGCAGACAGAGTCAAAAGGAATCTATTGCGGATGACTCCCACAATCATTAATTGTGGAGATGATTTAAACTTTTCCAGACACGTAGTGGTAAAGTAAAGATCAAAAGCAATTTTCACCTGTTTTAATCTTTACTTTTCCAGTACTTGGTGGAAACAATTAAAATTAATGAATGGCCCTTTTGCAAAAAAGCGCAAACAGGAGAATTCTGCTCTATGCAGTTCAGGATTCAAAACAAAATGCCCCAATCTTTTCATCAACATGAATACATTGTCAAGTTGGTTTATCATGTGACTGGTGCATTTTTTAAGTAAACTTGTATACAATTTAATATTATTTTAGTTATTGAAAGCCAAACTTCAACACATATTTGTACTAACTTGAGCTCTATGTGTGATCCTCAGCATATTTTTTTTAATTTCACTATGCCTTGCCTGTTAAAAGTAGGTGCCCCTAGAAGGGATTCAGTTTGCATTACAAGCTATTCCAAAAAACCCCACTCATGATTTAATAGATGGCCAGCACAGGCATTAGGATACACACACACACACACACACATCTAACTTTGAACCTTGAAGGTTTGCTGCTTGCTGCTCGGTCTAAGGGAACTACCTTCTACAAGGGAAAGCCTCTTTTTGTGTTCCCGGATTACCCTAAAGAAATCATGGCAGCTCGGAAATGCTTTAAGGGTGTAAAAGACTTGGCAAAGTCCCTGAAAGTGAAGTCTTTCTTGAATAGATATAACTCTATGACCTTGATGTTGCCAGAGCGAGAGAGAATTACTTCTGACCCAAAGGAAGCTTTATCTTTGCTTGAGGCATTACGGGATAATACTAACGCAATTGATGATTGATTTGTCATTTTATACTTAATAATGGGCTTCCTCCCCCTCCTTGTATTTTTTGATTTTTGTATGGGTGGTTTTTTTTTTTTTTTTAATGTTGGTTTGCATTGGTGAAGATGGCGCCGAGTGCTTACTTCAGTTACAAGTTTAAATTCACCTGCAATTCGGTGCTGGAATGCGGCTCTTGAGTTCCTTCCCGTGGGTAGCACATCTCTGAGGAGGGGACACGTGACGTGCGGCGCTGCATTACGCTCCGCGTCACGTGTCTATATTTCGGCGTTGAGGTCGAGTCCGGATTATGGCTGTGATTCCTCTTTCCGCGTCGTGTCACGCGTCTGCGATACGGCCTGCGATGAGGGATGAAGACGCGTCCGGATTCAGCGGTGCTCCTCCTTTGGTGACAGTTTTGCGATGCTGATCACGCCGTTTGTAATGATGAGGTACGTGTTGGAGCCTATGGAGTTGTGCAGCTTATCATCAATTATATTCTGTCCGGTGAGAGACTCTTTTGCTCCGGCCTTGCTGTTGGCTCAAAGTCTTTCAAATATCTGCGTGCAGTATTTCATTGAAATGCTAATTGTACCTACTAGATAATAATAAAAGTACAAGTGGGATGCTGCTCAAGGAAACTAGGCGCGATGCATGAAATGGCACGTGATGGCGTCCTCTATAAAGTCCCTCTTTGGATCAGTGGTGCATGTCATGCGTACTTCCGAAAAGCGTATCATCTGACACCTGGGGCAAATGGGGCGTGCAGCCACGAAAGCAGATGTATTGACATGGATTATGGCTATTTCGCGGACATATGTATGCTGAGTCAATTTTTTAATAACATCGGAGACATCATTGATGCACTGCTGCGGAGGTTTGTTCTCCATTTTGCATTGGCTTCATGGCTGACCCCAGAGTCATCGTAGAGCTGTTACTTCTAATGCCCCTCCACCTGCTCTTTGGTCCGGGTGAAGGAATGGGCATGTTTCTGACCCATGAGGATAGGTGATGCCTTTCATTCTGGCTGTGCGAACGGTGAAGATGTGGGATGGAGGCCATTCAATGTACTTTGGTCCATGATGCAGCAGGGAATGGTCAGGGGCGGAAATTTTAAACCGTGATTGTCTGCTATGTACTTTGCTGCACTGTTTTTTGTTTTACTTTTTTGCTGTGTTTTTGTTTTCCCTCTTTTTTTTTTCTTTTTTTTTTGGGGGGGGAGGGGGAGGTGGTATTTTTCTGCTTACAAGTTTTCCTGAGTGATGTTTGGACTAATAGTGGAGTGGTCCGCATGTTGTTTTAGATATATTTGCTGTTGCACCCTTTTCGCCCGTTGCATCTATCGGAGATGCTTTTGGAAGGTTTCATGTTATGCTATGCTGATATGAAATGGGCTCTTTTTAATTTTGGGGTTGTCTGGTTGGTGATGTTTATATGAGATTGGGAGGAGTACCGGGGGTGGCTTGGGGTTTGTTCTTGTTCTGCAGGTGGGGGAGGGTATTTGCTTTTTATCAGTACAGATGTTTTGTTTTGGTTTCTTATGGTTTTATTTTTTTCCTTGCAATGCCGTCTGGGAGGGGTGACCAGTTGTCTGTTTCCTCATGGAATATAAATGGTCTAAACAATCCACTCAAAAGACAAACGATTTTTAATTGTTTGAAGGATATGCACAGTGATGTTTATTTTCTTCAAGAGACCCATATATTGCTGGATGAAGTTAATATGTTTCGCAAAGGATGGATTGGGGAATTTTATGTCTCGTGCTATTCATCCAGAAGTAGAGGGGTCCCTATTCTGATTTGGAAAAATTTCCCGATTAAGGTCTTAAACTATTGCTCTGATAAGGAGGGTAGAGTCGTTGTGCTCTTGGTGGAGGTTCAGGGAGTTCGAACTGTTCTTTGTAATGTTTACGCTCCCTCAGTGGATGACGGTTTATTCTTTGGTAAAGTTGCTCAAATGTTGCAGGATTTTGCTTGCCGGAATGTTATTCTAGCGGGAGATTTTAATTTGGTTATGGATAAAGTCAAAGATCGAAGTGGATCCAGTGCTGTTTGCAGGAGGGATCCAACATTCTGTTCTTTTAGCTCACTTATTTCTGAATTTGCCTTAGAAGACTGTTGGAGATTACTTCATGCTGATTTGAGAGAATACACGTTTTATTCTAGCGCTCATGATTCGCATTCTCGTATAGATATGTTCCTCACGGCTGGTTCTGCAACCTTGAACCTAGCTAGCTGTGAGATTGGATGTATTGCGGTCACGGACCACGCCCCTGTGTTTAAGGAGATGAGTTTACAGTTTGATTCCTCCAGAACGTTTTGTTGGAGAATGAACACCTCAATTCTTCAGGATGAGACAATTGTGGATAAAATCAGATCTGAAGCGGATCATTTTGTGTTGGAGAATAGGACGGATGGAATGGATGTTGGAACAGTCTGGGAGGCATTTAAATGTACAATGCGGGGCTTGATTTTGGGCTTGTCCAGCAGTAGGAGGAAATGTTTGGAAAGGAAAAGTTTGGATTTGGAACAGAATATTAAGCAAATCTCAAAGGATTTGATAAATGATTCTGTGAATTTGGAGAAGAGGAGGGCACTGAGGGGACTGCAGAGGGAGTTGAATGAAACTTTGAAAATGAAGGCTGAGAAGGACTTGTTCAAGTTGAAATGTTCTTATTTTGAATATGGTGAAAAGTGTGATCGCTGGCTTGCCTTTAGATTGAGACAGCAGCAGTCAGAAAGGTCTATCACTTCTATTAAAAGAGGGAATGGTCAGTTGACCTGTGATCCAAAACTGATTAATGAGACATTCAAGGAATACTATATGAAGCTGTATCAGAATGAGTTGGGAGTCAATGGATTGGATGAGTCATTTTTGGAAGGGTTGGAAATACCTAGAGTGAGTGATTTGGAGAAAGCCATGCTGGGAGAGGCTGTGACTGTGGATGAAATGAAATCTGCGATAGGGAAATTGAACTCGGGCAAGTCTCCAGGTCTGGATGGTTTGCCTGCTGAATTTTATAAAATCTTGCCTGATTCGGCAGTGGACCTTTTGCGAGATGTTTTCATGGAATCTAGAGTGGGGGGTTTGCTTCCTGCTTCTACTAGTCATGCCATTATATCGGTTTTTCTTAAGAAGGATAAGGATGGTTGCTTGACTTCGAACTATCGTCCCATCAGCTTGATTAATACTGATAATAAGATTTTGGCGAAATTGTTGGCCCTGCGCTTGCAGTCTCTTCTTATGAAGTTGGTACACACTGATCAACCAGGTTTTGTTCACGGCCGGAGAACATCTAGTAATATTAGGACTTTATTACTGTTGATGACACATGCACAGGATATGGAGGATGATGTGGCTGTGTTTTCTTTGGATGCGGAGAAAGCGTTTGATCGCGTTGATTGGAACTATTTGATCTCTGTATTGCGTGCTATGAATCTGGGAGAGGAATTTATTTCCTGGATTAGCTTGCTTTATGCTTGTCCGACTGCCGCGGTCAGAACTAATGGACAATTGTCAGACTCTTTTGTACTACAGAGAGCTACGAGACAGGGATGTCCTTTATCCCCCCTGATATTTGTTTTGGCTATGGAACCATTGGCGATTGCCTTGAGATATGACGTGGGAATTCAGGGCCTGAGTTTTCATGGTGCTGATCAAAAGTTGTGGTTTTATGCGGATGATCTGCTATTATTATTACGGAATTTGACAGTGTCCCTTCCGGCCTTGCTGGATGTTTTAGATTTTTATGCGGTGGCAGGATTTAAGGTCAATTGGTCTAAATCTGAGGTATTGCCGATTTCAGGTTACTGTGATAAGAGTTTTATTAATGGACTTGGGTTTCAGTGGTGTGACAGGAAACTGAAATATCTGGGTATTTGGCTGACCCCGCCGGTGGATGAGATGGTTGTGATGAACATGAATGAGGTGTGTGGTGACTTGAAAATGAGCATTCTGAGGTGGTCTTTGCTTCATTTGTCCCTTTGGGGCAAGGTGAACGCTCTAAAAATGAATGCAGCACTGAAAAGTAATTACATTCTTGGTATGCTTCCGTTGAAAATTGGCCAACATTTTTGGAAGGAAATTGATGGTTTGTTGCAGTCCTTTCTATGGGATAATAAGCCGCCACGGCTAAAATTATGGAAACTTCAGTTGCCAGTGGAAAAAAGGGGCCTGGGGGTGCCGAACTTCAGGGCGTATCATTTAGCTTTTTCAAGTCATTTTATTGTTTCCTTTCTTGATGGATACGCCTGATAAATGGGTAATTGCTGAGGCAAGTATGTTGAGACCGCTCCATCCAAGAGCGATTCTCACGGCAACAAACAAGTTATGTAAGAAATCGCCTTTGACAGTTTTTCTGAGAGAAACATGGAGACAGGTACATGAATTGTCGGGATTGGTTGCTTCAAAGACCATTCATGCATCCATTTGGTTGAATCCGTTGATTTCTGTCGGGGGTCTTTATTCTGGCCGGATTGGTTTCTAGGTGGAGTTCTCTGGATTGATGATGTTCTGGTGGAAGGTGAGTGGATTGGAGAGCGTGAGTTGCGGGCGAAGTTTCAGATTGACAATTTCAGATCCGATGACTTCAGAAAATTGAAAAGATGCATTGGCGATGTGACGGAGCAAGGAAGTTCAATGGTAAATCTCTATCTTAAAGAGAGGGAGCCAGGTGGTTGTTCGATTGCTAGCAGGATTTACAATTGTATTGTGTCTGCTTATAAGGAAAATTCAGATTTGAGAGATGAATGGGGAAGGAGATTGGGGTGTGAGATTTCACCCGAGATGTGGTTGGATATGTGTGCGAATGTTAAACTAAGTGCTATTGATTTGGTGGAACGGTCAAGACAGATAAAGATCCTCAATAAAGTGTTTTGGAGACGGAACAAATGTTTAAGAGGGGGTTGATGGACTCGGATGATTGCTGGTGTTGTGGGAATGGACAGGGAAGTTTGGCACATCTACTTTGGGAGTGTGTGCGTGTATGGGGTTTTTGGCATGATGTTTGTTGTGCCTGTCTGCGTGTTCTGAATATGGATGTTGAATTGGATTTTATGACAATGATTTTGGGAGGTGGAGAATTGCTGGAAGATCTCTCTGTGTCACGGAAAAAATGTCTGCTCTGTGGTGCTAGTCTGGGCAAAAAGTTGGTTCTGAGGGGATGGAAATCAAGGATTGCACCAGTTCTTGACGATTGGATTGAGGGGATGTCTGCCCTTGCGTCCATGGAAAAGGTGGTTTTTAAGAGCCAAGGGAAGTTGAGTATGCATGGAAGGGTTTGGGATGACTTCCCGAACATTTACTAGATTCTTTATGGCATTATATTTATATTGTTTTGCTGTTTCATGTATACTTTATGGTTCTGTACTGATTGACTGATTTATTTGTTTATCTATATGTAAAAGGTCATAAATAATAAAAAAAATAAAAAAAATAAAAACACACTAACTTTGAAAATATCCAGGCCACATTTATTGAACAAAATTGTGTCATTCATTACCAGTGAACACATCAAACAAAGAGTCATCTCGGACAATTGCATTTTATAACCAGTATGTAAACAGTATGTACCAGACAATGATGTATAGGGGCATGACAGAGGAGCAAGACCCGCTCCTTCATGCCATACTCCACCAGGAGCGATACCAGGAGGCTGGAATACCCTCAACCAGCACCGTCTGCCTCCTGATGCAGCCCTTACAACCCTAGCACAGCCTTGCACTCTCAAATCAATTAAAATGTGCTGCGAAAATGCAACAAAGAATAACATTTTGTGTTTCAAATTTAATATTGTACATGAACCATTGATGGGAGACATTCAGAATGGGACTAATGTAGGAGTTCAGTTGGAAAGGAGGGGGCATTTGTGGAATGGGTGGGTGAAGGGAGAATTGTATACATGTGTATATTATTGGAGGATATGTTGTTGTGCTCTAAATATTGTTAAGATCAACAAGACTACCTGTATTGATTGGGCATGGTATGTTCTGTTCATGAAATAAAAAAAAGTTTTAAAAAAATGTAATTTTGTAGGAAACAAAATCTCCTATTCCTTGCTTCAGTATTGTGGGGGGGTCTATCTTTCACAACAGGATGGAGGGAGCACAATCATCCCCTTCGGGGCCCGCTGGGAGTAGCCACAGCGCTCAGGAAGGTATTTGTTGGGCAGACACCATCCATCTGCTCAGCCCTCTCAGAGGAAGAGGAGGAGGCATCGCCCTGAATTCTCTTCGGCCAGGCCAGGAAATGCATGCTGGGTGCTGGTGTGAACAGGTGAAAGGATAGGTAAATGGGAACAGTGATTAGGGCAGCTTAAGGAACGTGTCTGGATGGTGAAAGGTGAAGGAGGATCAGATATAACAGAAAGGGGAGAGCAGATGGGAAGGGAAGACAGGTAGATTGATGTTGCAACACGATTTTCCTTGCTTCTCTTTTGCTATGTACTTTTTTTTTATAGAGGTGTGCAAATTTATTTTTGGAGATCTGCAAAATCTGGATCAACGCCAGCACTTTGAATAGGGTTCTCCTAGATCCACACCCAATGGAATGTGGGCCCCCCTGGTCACAACCCTGGCCCACCCAGATGAAAATTCCTGGAGCCGGGCCTGGTCTGTGTCCTGCCCTTCCTCAGCTCTGTAGGTCAGCAAGATGAAGTCAAAGTAGCCCCAAATTGCTGGGGTTGACACTGAAGCCAAATCTGCCCAATGGTCATTGCTCGCCACTGTATAATCGTGTATCATTCTTGTATGTTTGTGTGTGCTCCGTTTCTTCAAATGTTGCATGAGAATTACACTGTGCATTTCTCATTTAACAATTTTATTTTTGGCCGCCTTTAGGCTTGGGCCAGTGAACTTTATTCATTTGTTTTTTATTTCTTTGCATGATTTCGTACAGCCCTGATTGTCTCGGCAACTGTGCCTCTGGTTCATTATTGATGCCTGCAGCCTGAGGTCTGAGGTAACTGCTGGTGGTGCCATTTTCTGAACACATGCCAGTCACTACAGCTCAAACACAGATTACTGTGCAGACAAGCAAACATTTCGGATGGCAAGCCTCTACATTTTTCAAACTAAACTTGCTCGTTAGTAATCACACTACGCTCCCAATTGTTGTCATTTATATCAAACCTCAGCATTCCAGTGGGTGAGTGTTTTTTCTTTAGAAAGCAAAGCTCAATATTGTCTTTTCAAAATTGCAATGTTTTTCCATAATCATCAAGGCAAGCAGTGGAAAAATGTGCTAATTGACAGCATCATGTGTGTGTAGCATCTGACAGCAGACATGGGAAAATGATTTGCAGAGTTGAAATGTAAAGTTATATGTTTTAAATTTCCTTTATAAAACTAGCATTTTAACTCTATATGCCCACAGCATTGCATTAATGCAATGCATATCATGCTTGCTAAGTTGTGCATACGTTACACATGGATCTTTGTAAATGTCATGACCAGCCACTTTTAACAAAAATATAAATATGTAATTTGTGCAAGCAAACCCATAGCTTTGTGAGGAGGCTCCATAGCGGTTGCAATAATGCAATGAGGAAATGAAGGGAAAATAGAGAAGTGGGATAGATGGGTGAGTGGATGCATGTTTCTCACATTTATTGAGACTGATATGCACTCGTTGTATGTCCCTCTATCATTGAAGATCTATGTTTGCAAGATCATGAACTTATTTAAAACATGAATTTTTTAATCCATATATGTTTAAAGCATGCTTTAAATGCACTAATTCTGACTAATTTTACTCAACATTTTCTTGGGGGATACTCCCAATCCCATCAAAGAAGGGTTGGGCTCACGCACTGTGCTCGCTCCTTCGGTGGAATATGATATGATATAATATGGAATTCATAACACGCCCGTACACAAGTGTTTCTAGGTGCGAATATGGGGCCAGTGTGAAAAAAAGAATCAGCGGCCACTTTTAGTTCCCAGCCCTGAAAGCCAGTGCATTTCAGACCATAGTCCATCATCAGCACTCAATCTGTATCAACTCTACTTGATAAAAGAATTGAAACATCATCTGCAAAGACCAGGATACAAATCTTGAAACAGATGAGTATATGTTGTCAGACCTGTATATCTGGGTGGGCAGCGGGGTGAACAGAAACAAGTCGGCTGGAGACAACCCAAGCAGGGTCCAGAAATGGAGCTCTCCCGATGCAAATGCCCACATATATATACACTGGGACTATACAATAGATGGGCAGACAGCATCCAGGGTGTCTCTCTGGGTGATTTATATTCAGTTGCTATACATCCTTGGACCAGGGACTTTTTTTCTCTGTAGTGCTCCACAATTCGTATTTTGGTGCACGCAGTGCTGCCCACAATAATACTAATGTTAGAATCTCACATCTCACACATGAGCCCACAGAGTCCACTCCTTTCCCATCCAGTACCTTCATGTCACTAAATCAACCTTGCATAAAGAGGCAACTTAGCTCCGAGTGCACATGTACAAGGATACTCACCCGTCCCATGGTAGCAAAATGCAGAAATGTAGTGTGCTAATGTGCAGTATCTGTCGCTGTCCCTGTCGGTTTGTGTGCTAATGTCATGTGTACAGCGTCACGATTTATTGGGAAGTCACTCTCAGTTCGGAGATCTCCCCCCCCCAAGCCAGGTGGCGCACAACAATGCGCTTTGCAGATTCAACTTTAGTGAAGCCTCCAACATATATAGAACCATTCAGCAAATACCCTCTTTACAACCAATAAGCTAGGAACCAGGCCGGTGTATAGTAAGAATATATATTTATTTAAGTTTTTATAAAGAATAATAGAACAGTCACAAAAGCATCAGCCACCAACACCATGGTACTACACAATATCACAATTTCAAATTACTTGCACTAATTGACTGATTTATATTTCTAATAGAATTTCATTTACTACCACATACAGGTAAAATTTGGAGATGGGAAGTCATTACTTTACATTGTAATTCTTGCAATTGAACCATGGAAAAATGTAACACACAGTGATTTCTTAGTTTGTTACTGTGCTTTTTTCTCCCAGCAACACCGACCCTCCAGGAATCAAGCAGGTATAACCCCTCTGGGGGGAAGGCAAGGTACAGAGAGTCGGAGGGCAATGGGAACATTGTTTTGGCTTTTTTTTTCAACAGAAAATAGGTGAAATGCAAGGCTTTGAGGTTTCTGGCTCGAGAATCAATGGGAATAAATGGTAAATTTTGTTTTGCACAACTTATACAAGGGAAATGCAATGCTTTAGGATCCTTGTTTGAGTATAATGGGAACATGTATTTTACACACTCCACATTCACTTGAAAGGCAGAGTTTTAGGGTTCCTTCTTTTTAGGATTATGGACACCCCCTTCTGTGCAAAAGTCAGGGTTTCCGAAAAATAGTTACTCAAGTTCGTATTGTCTATACCGGCTCTAACACACTGGGCATGAACTTTGTTAGTTTCAAACTCTAACAACACTCATCCCATGATTTTCCATATGGGAATTAATTGATTTAACTTTAATGAAATGTGCTAAGGGTCTACTCAATTTGAAGCCCCTCCCACACAATTTAATGGAAAGGATTACAACAGTTCAATTTAAATGGATAGGGTGGTTTTCTATGGGGGAATTAATTTTAGTTATATTTAATAAAATGTGCCACGGGTCTACCCAGTTCCACCGTCCTACCCACTATGAGAGATGCAGATTAAGGCTGGCAGATTCCCACAAACATAGCACAGATCTGGTCAAAGGCTTCGGACACAGATAGTCTCCAGTACCCAGTACTCATCTGGGTCCTCAATGGCAGGCCCAGCTAGCTTCTAGACTTCCCAGTCTCTGTCTCCGGTCTGCAGGTTTCATGACCTTTCCATGTAAACAGCTTTTCCCCTGGTGAGGTTTACCCTGATGGCCTTTCTAGCTCTCCTTGCCTCTCTGCTAGTTATTTCTCGCAAGAGTCCAGAAGTAGACTACCTCCAGGAATAGGCTGGACAAGTCAAGTCCCTCTCAGATTGAAGACTGATCTCTTATAGGGCTGATGACACTCAACTATTATAATAATTCCCACAATACAGATTGGGCAGCTCTCTCCCCCTTCCACCAATTCCACCCACTGCCTGCTGATAGGACAAGGAGTTGGGATGTGTGGATGATGGAGGCTGAGGGAGTAGAAATATTCTGCATCCCACAATAGCAGGTGGGTTTACCTGTTCAGTGTTCTTGAAATCTCACAAATGGCAGCGACCTACATTTTTTCAGATAACTGTAGGCACATATATATTTTTGAGTTCTATATTTTATGTCAAGTCGGTAAATACTAATCTTATTTTGGCACGCACTTTCTGGGACAAGCTACTGTTATTTTTTATTTGCTCCTGAGCGGAAATAGTAAAAAATCTGACCCTTCACAACCTATCACCACACCAACTTTCCATTTCCTCAGAATTATGGAAGGACGAAGTCATAATTTTCTTCATAACTCAAATTTAATAAATCACACATAATTCATATTTACATGGTAGCAACAGGCTTCTTATCCCCTTTAATATGAGTCTGGGATGTGTGCACTGGAACACATGATTCTCTTTTAATTAAAGAAAAGATGACCCAATGTTAATCAATGGCACGGCATCACCTGGGAGTTCAGAGTTTCATATGTAGCTCCCACCTTTAAGTTTCATTTCTCTTCTGTGACCTGACATTAACATTTGTTTATCAGCAGGTTCTGTTCCTACACAATGTTTGAAGATCCATTAGTGGCTCTGAAGGCCATTTCTTGAGGTGGAGTTAGCCCTAAAAAGGCCATTTATGTTGGCCACTAATGCACAGATAATTCAGAGACCTGTCCGTAAAGGTCATTTATGCTGGCCGACTTATCTGAATCCTCCGCAATTCCAATTTAATTCTATATATTTATTTTTCATTTAACTGAAATCCAGGCCTGTTTTCTCCTAGAGGGCCTCAGCCAAAGACCTTAAGGTCGTGGTTTAATTTCAGTGGAAAGCCAGAAACTGCATTCATACTTCTGAAAGTACAGATTTTAAATCAACAAGATGTGTTTACATGTAACATTCAGTATTGCATCTGGGCATTTTGTTTACAATACAATCTTTCTTTGCATCATGTTTGAACAGATATAAGTTCACTTTTGGGATTGTTCACATGTAGACCACACTTACATAGAAACCAGTGTTCATTTTTATACAAAAAGAAATAGGCCTTTCCCTTTAAATGTTGTGATTTTATATTATGAAAATACATATTTGTTTTATGAACAAATGCAAATTGCTTGGCTTTTCTTTGGATTTCTGGATCACCATCTTGTGCTGCATAGAAGTCAATGTCACATGCTGCTATCAGCCTCTTTAAATTGACATTGTAACTTTTCATATTTTAGGAAAACAGCATTTCCAGACATGCATGCCTTTTCCCATTCATTGGGCATATCGAGCAGTTTTAAGCTGGTAAATTCCCTTTCACTTGGGCGCCTGTCCTTTTCATACTGTTGAAATAAGCCCATTTCTTTTCATTTCACTAGGCCTTATGTGCGAAATAACTGTTTTGTACAGGCTTTTATATTTCAAGGAGGGCATTCTACATTAGCCAGCTTCACTCTCACAACAGCGGCCTAGCATGGCCATTCAGTCTCTGTCACTCCGGGGCTGTATTTTTACCCCAAATGTCCCCCATGGGTCTTTGACTCATAGAAAAGAGCAAGGGAGAGTGGGGTTTTTGTTTTCTTTTTGCTTTGGGTCATGGCTTTTCTCGTTGGAGCATGTCTGCTCTTTTCCTGTCCTGAGGGTGTGGCGCTCTGGTCTGCACTCTACCCTTTTTGGATTTTGGGGTTTGGTCCTGGAACACCTCCCTTTTTTGAACCTTCTTACCACGGGCTGTGAAGGTAGGAACTTATTGGGTCTGCAGAGAGTAAAAGAGAATTTAAATATGTTATGAAGTACTTCTTTCCCTGGCAAATAGGCATACAATTTGAAAAACAAAACAACATCACATAACACATTGACATGTATTTCCCTTACATGAACATATCTACATACATTATTTTCTCATCCTGATTTTTATATATTCTTTACGAGTATAAATTACTCTACATGTAAATGTGTGATATTCTCCATCTGGGTTTCTATTCTTTCGTTTCATTCTTCATATGGTTCCTGTGCTCTACCCTCGCTGGACTCTTCAATCAGTCATAAAGTCTGTCTGGGGCGACAACTCTTCAACTGATTGATATGTACCCATTTCTCTTCTTTATGTTCTCTTTTAGGGATGCAGATCTTATAGGCGACATGCAAGATTTTATCGACAATTTCAAAGGCACTGCACCAAGAGGGAAGGAACTTCTGCTCTTTGGCCTGGTTCCTTTGGGAATTAAACAGGTAGACCCTTTCACCTACTTCATACTCCTTCTTGGTAGTCTTTAAGTCATAGTAGGTTTTCATCCGTTCTGCCGACTTTTCTAATTTTCACCGAACATAGGCAAAATCATGCTGAATGTGCCAAATTTAAAGGTTCAATGTACTCATGGATCATGAACATGTTTACCAGTGTCTGCTCTTGAGTTCTGTAGAGCAGATGCTGAGGTAGCACCATCTTGTGTCCAGTCATGAGCTCAAATTGAGCCATTTTTGTTGCAGGAGATGGTGTGGACCTAATGGCCATCAGGACAAGCAGTAATCAGATGTCCCAACTAGGTCCAAATTCCTCCACAAACTTCTTCAAGGTGCCCACAATTGTTTTAATTGCTCCTCTCAAATCCCCTGCTCGAGGCTGGGTGGTAGGCAATGTGGAGTTTTCTTTCTACCCCTAGGATCTCCCACATCTTGGTCGTCACCTTGCTGGTAAAATGACTTCCTCTGTCCAACTTAATCCTGAGGGGAGTCAGAAATGAGAGAATATGTGGTTGTTCGCTAGTGCGGCAGCTGTTTACGCCTTACAATTCGGGGCCACAAGACATTCTACCCGCTTGGTAAACAAGCATTTTACAGTCAACATGTACTTGTTTCCTATAGAGGATCGAATCATTGGCCTGATGAAATAGACTTGCAAATCTGACAAAGACCGTGTAATTCCCCATTTTTGTGTGGGAGCTGTGTGTATGAGGGAACTTGGCTGAAACTGAGCACACACAAGACACCCCTTCAAGTAGATGTCGAGGTCCTGACCTATATGGGGCCAGTATGCAACCATATGCAAGATTTATATTGCTGTATGAAACACCCTATGACTGGCAGTGGCCGCGTCATGGGCGTGACTTAACATCAGGCTTCGGAATGAGGTAGGTACTACTCACTGGACACATCCAAAGAGGGATCTCCATACCAACAAACCATCTTGGATACAGAACATTTTGGAAAACTTCATCATCACCCAGAGATCATCTTTCCTGGTATAATCCAATTCTGTCAGATTAAAATTCACAGGGTCTTCAATATACTGATAACACTTCCCAATAATGGGCTCCTCTTTTTGTGCAGAAATCAAATCTCTATCTGGCGTTTCTTTACTCCACTGGGCAGTTGAGAGTTCACTATTGGCATGTGTTTGAGACCTGGTGACAGCAGTGAACTGGATTTCCCCCAACAGGGATTCGGGTTTCTATGAGATCCCTGTGAGTGTCTGTGGTTTTTGCCAACTGGTCAGCCACGTCATTCCCAGTTTTGTCTTGTCCCTCTATTTTGGAATGACCTCTGATATTTTTCCAATAGATGGTCATCTCATTGGGGGTCACTAGATCATCAAATGATTGGATTAATGCCTTAATTGCATGCCTCAGTTTTTCCAGTTTATAAGGTGTTTTACAAACCCATTCCTGACATAATCTAAATCAGTGATTATGACCAGTTCTTTAAGTTGATGGTGAACAGCAGTGAGGATGGCATAATAAACTGCCATCAACTCTGCCACCTGACTACTTTGTGGTCCTATTTTGTAACCAGCCGAGGGATCAGGGGTATCATTCACCCAGGTATTCCGAATGCCAGCTACTGATTCCTTTTCCCCGTTATTTTCAACATGGTAGGAGCACCCATCCACGTAAACGGTGGGTATCCCCGACACGTGGCTTCCTCATAAACTTTGTGCGGGGAAGTAAGGTACGTCTCCATATTGTCCTTGGTCCTTAGACTTTCATCCTTGAGACAGTTTTTGTGAGCACAGTCATGCAAATCAGCCAATCTTTGTGCTAGAGGACTCTTCTTGTTTTGGCCATATCTAACCTCCACAGGTAAGCTTTGCATGGAAAGAATACAAGAAGTAATTCTGGAATTACTCACATTCCCTGTTTGGATTCAGTCACTTCGGAGATATTGCAAGAGTTGGTGAGGAGTATCAACAATGATGTGCTGCCCTGGATGAATGGGCAGTAATTCTTCAACTCCCATGCCATTGCTAGGAGTGTCTTTTCACAATCATTGAATTTTTCCTCCACAGAGGACAAAGTCTTGCTTGCATTCGAGATTACTTTGTTGACCTTGTCATGCTTTTGGTATAATACCACTGTCAAGCAAATATCTGAGAACTCCATCTCCAAGAAGAATTCCTTGTTCTTTATGGGGTAAGCCAAACAAGCGGCTTAGTTTCTGTACTGCCTCTGAATGTACTGGAGCCCCCTCCCACTTACCCCCGGCCTTAAATAAATGGACCAAAGGTCAAGTGACCTCTGCATAGTCTTCAATGAACTTTCTACTATAATTACGGCATCCAAGTAGGCTTCTTATTTCTCGCAGTGTAGTAGGGTCTTTCAATTTCATTAATGCTTCCACCTTTTTCGTTTGGGGACTGAGACTCTCAGGGGTGATTTAGTGCCTTCTGAAAGGACAGTTTTCTGCTGGCTTTCTCCAACTGGGTCAGAACATAACATAACATAACATATTTCAGCTATATGTTCCTCCACAGTTGAGCTCTTGATTAAGACATCATCTACATAGGCCAGGTTCACCCTTTTGCCCAAATCGGGCATGGCCTTATGTAGGAAGATGTTCAATTCATTGCCAGAGTTTATCTATTCAAAGGGGTTTTGGGTCCACGTGTATTGCTACCCCTCGAATGTAAAGGCTAGCTTGTACTGGTCTTCCCTACTTACGGTTACTGTCCAGTAACCATTTGTCAGGTCAATGGTGGTGTACACTTTTGACCCTTGGATCTGTGTCAGCCATTGATTGATGTAGGGAAGGGGCAATCTTGACATGTGGAACCATAGTTTTAACTCCCTTAGGTCTGCACACAGTCTCCATTGGCAGTTAGGTTTGAGTATCCCCAGTACCGGGTTGTTAAATGCACTGTAGATTGGACAGATTATCCCACTGGATTCTAAAATTTTAAAAATCTCTGTGAGTGACTCCATGGACGCGAGAGGTAACCGGTATTGCTTCACAAATACTGGAGCAATCTCGGGTCATGGGTATGGTGGTTGAATGTATCTCTGTGCATCCACAGTCATATGAATCCACTGAAAAGATAGCCTGAAAATCTAGAAAAACCTGTTTCAGCTTCTGGCTTTTTGGCTCCTCTGTCTCACATGTGTCATCAAGATTGATTAATTCTTCAACCATTTTATTAAAGCCTGAAAAGACCTTGGGCTTTTGCAATTTTTCTGTGGTATCCTCCAGTTGAGTGGAGAGATTTCTTGTTATGCTTTTGGCCTGGACATGAGGTTCCAAGGATGGGAGGCAGTCACTGTTGACTCGGAATACCACCTCATCCTTCCTGCTGTCACAGGTCACCTCTTCCACACCATAAGGGCAGGAATAGTACACCAAGTAAACCCCTCCATTCCTGGTGAAAATCTTTGCAGGAGCGATACCGTTGTTAAAATTGTAGCAGTCTTTTGGAATTGTTCCAATGATCTCATTACCTAAATCAATAGAAAAGTGTTGGGCATCAACCGCCATTCCAATAAAGGTGTCTGTGCCCAAAGTGATACTTAGAGGGTCCATCAAAATAAGGGGCTGTTGGGACCCATTTTACCTTGGGAGGGAACCCTCCTTCCCTGAAAGAGAAGATTTTCTTCCCTCAATCATCCTGGGATTCTTCTCTGGGTTGGCTTTGGTTTTTGATTTCTCCTACTTACCTTCTGTTCTTTAGGTTCCAGTTTTTCAGGGGAAGAAGATTCATGTTCAGGCTCAGAGCTTTCCCGGGGTTTTGTTCCGGTGGGAAAGGAAGCTTCGCTAGGGCTTTGCATCTCCCTTTCACCAGGGTCCCCTCTGCTGGAACCTGTTGGTTGTTGGAATTTTCTTCCCGTCATTGCTCCCCCGGGGTATCAGACCCAGGTGTTGAATCATTCTGTGCATCAGTTTCCAGTCAAGGGTTCTGCTGAGCCATCAACATGCAACCCAGGTCTTGTGTTAATTGTTGGACTTGTTGCTCCTGTTTTGACATTATTTCTGGTAAGTAGGGAGGTCTTGATTCATACCTTTGCTGCTCATGGAAAGTGTAGCTGTCCCTTCTCCCGAAGTAGCTTGGGTATTGAACGTTTCCCTGATAATCTTCCACCCTAGGTCTCCCTTTCTCCCGGGTTTGGGAATCTATTATCCTGAAAGCCGGGAGAGAGAGCAGGGTTATTCTGGAAATTAGGTTTTGAAGGGTATCTGGGAAAGAAGCTTAGGTTGGGGGTGGAGTACTACTTCCCTCCTGAGGAATGTTTGGATGGAGGTTTTGCCAGAAGTTTGGAGGGAAGTTTCCTTGGGTGCTACTTACCTGGTTGGGCCCCCCTTTCTGTGCCGCAGGAGTGTAGACATACCCCAGGATGGGTCAGTTACCTGTGTATCTTGGACTGATGTACGTGGCCGGGTCAGATGGAGCATTGGTATGGTATCTTGCCTGGCTACAAACTGATTGGTTTGGATCAGAGGGTCTCATCTGCCTCTCGTTCTGCTTATTGGTGGGAGGAGAATTTTTAGGCCCCCGTCTCTAAGACCAATGTGGGAGTATTTTTCTCCTCTGCTACCATTGCAGTGGCAGGTGTGTTTGATGGTTTGGGTTTTTCTGGGTTATTCCTATTTTAAGAGGGTTTACGGGCCTCATAGATCCTGGTGGCCTGTTCAATCACCCAATCCATGGTCCTATGTTCATGGATCGTGGAAATCCCTTACAAGTTGGGTCATTATGTGCTTTGGGAGCACATGAAAATATGTGTTGATGAACCCCTGGTGTTCACCAAATTTGGCTATTTCACTTTCCAACCTCTCACATTTGTTTTTCTCAGTCCCTATCTCTTGGTGGTATGCAGAGGCCTGAGTTTTCAATTCTGACACCGGTGCTTGTGTGGCTTCTAGCACTTTACTTTTTGCCATTTATCAGTCTCTTAGTCCCTTGTTCTCTTCACAAAGGAACTCATTTTTCTTCTGTGAGGCTTGCATCATCTGCACATATTCAGAGTGTTTCTTTTTCAGAAGACTAATCTCCTACCCTTGTGCAATTTTGACCTGTGTTGCCTACTCAAGCTCAATCTTTGCTTGCCTCACATGCTCCATTAATTGTGCATTTTGTAAACTACTGTCAGTAAGTTCCTGATAACATGACTCGCTTTTCTCCACATCCATCCTTAACTGACGCACTTCCTGAAACAGGGCAATATTCTGTTGACTTATTGTGTTATTTTCTTCCCTCAACTGCTTTCTCTGCTGTTTCAAGGTGTTCAGATCTTGTAGCATCTGATCAAATTCACCTTGAGAGTCAAACTCTTTGATAATTAACTGGTGGTTTTCAGCTTTCAGTTGTTTTATCTGTGATTGAAATGTGAATATTTCTTCTAAGCAGGCTCTATTATGAACAACCTGCTCATTTAATTTGTGTTGACTTGTGCTCAGATTTTCAACACATTCTTTATACTCGCCTTGAAGTGCAGAAAATTGAGTTTCACGCTCTGCATTTGCTTGCCATTGTGTTGTTAACTCGTCTTTTAGATGCTCAATCAGATTTTCTCATTTTAACTCTAAATTTTGGCTCTTTTGTGCTTCCGCTTCTAATTGTTTCAGCTCTTTCTGTGCTTGATTCAAAAGCTCAGCCTGGTTTTGCACAGAGGTCACACTATTTTGGTGTCTTTCTTACATGATCAGCATATGGAAATACATGTATGCTGTGAGCTGAGCTATTTTAATTTGCTCATCTTTGCTGGTTTGTTTCATGTAAAAGTCTGCCAGGGCCTGGTGTAACTTACTATTTTTCCTGACACATGTCAACATTTGCAGGGGTAACCTCCTGCATCATTCTGGTTTGCCACATTTCATGTTCTTATTCTACCCATTCACCTTTAATATTTAATTTGGATTGGAGGTTCTTGCTGGCCATATTGATTTCGATGGTCCTCATTCTAAAATGTGTTCTGCAACCTTATATACTCTCTATGCTAGGTCAATAATCTCAACCCTGTTCCTGTTTAGTTTCCACTCACAACGACAACTTAAAATCAACACTGTTTTATCCATACACTGCCTTGGAACCCAGAGTATGGGTCTGAATTGTAATTGGTTATTTATAACACACATAATACCCAGAGGTTTCTAAGCGTGGACCCAAGATTGAACCTGTGTTGCTCTGTGTCACCTTGCATTCAAGGTGAGCGCATTGCCCCTGAGCTATCCTTTGGGGGCAAAGAAGGTACAGGAAATGGGAGTGCAATGGGAAAATCATTTTGGCTTTTTTGTTTGAAAGGCAAGTTTTGAGAATTAACTCTCTGGGAAAAATCGTGTTTCAACACACAATAAGTGAAATGCAAGGCTTTGAGGATTCTGGTACGAGAATAAATGGGAATAAATGGTAAATTTTGTTTTGCACCACTCATACAAGAGAAATAGGATCCATGTTTGAGTAGGAGATTTAATAGCTGCCATGCCTTTTACCGGCCGCATCTGTAGCTGTAACAGACCCACCACCTTATCTCCGGTGTTTGCTCCCATTCATTGCCCTTAGTTTTGCCAAGCGGTACTATCCTGCAGCCTAAAATGGCCGCTGCAAATCCGAAGCCCAATGTGTTTATATTGGTTGCCTAGCAACCTACAGAGCTACGGCTTCCTAGCCAATCGCCCAAAACCGGAGGCGGAAACCGGCCTCACCAGACGAAGGCCTCCAGAACAAGGCCTATGCCTGACTGTGCCTGTCCAGGACTGTCAGGGACCAGCACACCAAACTCTGCCCCACGTATACCATCCTGCTTCCCATGCCTCCACTTCGCTCCAGAGTCCACCTGGGTATCACCAAAGACGTTAGTTGCTTCTAATGTGAGTACATTTTGCTTGAAACTGAAATGCCCTATGGTTAAACATTGTTGCCCCGCAATTTACTTGTTACACCATATATGAAAACAGTACCTAGTAATTCAGTCAATTTTTAACAATTCAGGTTCTCCATCGCCTGGTACCTATTGCCCCATACACTTTGCCTGATCACATTTTCTGGGTTATTACTGTTCGTGCTCATACTGTGTGGTTGATATTAGCATTGACTGCTGCCCATTACCGTACTTATTCATGTGATACCTTTTGCTATTACTAAATGTGCTTCTACCTAGTATGCAAATATTGTGTATGATTAGCATTTTTTGCCCAAATCTACTGCCCAATTCTGTATCTATGGCACATGATACCCCACTGACTAGCATCCTAACCGCACCCACCTGTACTCCAGTATCCTGCCAATCGCTTGCCATTGCCTCTGTGAACCACAGCATAACATTTGTCACCTCCTCTACCACAGACCTGCACGTCCGAATGGCCAGACCCCATCTTGTAGCTCTCCTCAGCATTGCAGCCACACATCTGCCTTACATCACCCCTGCCATGGGTCTCCCCCTCCTGGATACCTGCAGCCACCTCACCCCTGATGAATGGATCCACCGTTTCTCCACCACACCCACATCACTTGTCCCATGTCCACTCATCTCACGAAATTCCAGACTGGGGTCCCGCTTTAACCCCCTCCAAACACTCTCCAGAAACTACACTGCCCATCAGATCCCAATACTACTCCTATTCCAGATGCAATGCATATACAAATCTATCCAAAGGTTATAAAACACACCTCTATTGTCACACCTGACATCAAAGGAGCCCTGATTAATGCCTGCTCTCTAGTAGCCCACTCCTCCGATATTGCTGACCTCATTATCGCCAGCCAATTGGATTTTCTAGCTATCTCTGAAACTAGCATCAGGTCCATCTCTAGCACTAGCACTTCTGAACAACTACACCATTATTAGAGCAGACAGGACCTCAGGCATAGGAGGTGGCGTAGCATTCATCGCCAAATCCCACCTAGGACTCAGAGAATTTACCAGCACCCACTTCCCCTCTGCATAGTTGCTCTCAGTCAAACTACCCCTATCCCACTCAAGCACCAAACTCATGCATCTCATATATTGCCCACCTGGCCCCATCTCGTCATTCGCGGAAGGCTTTTCAACCATCCTCCCCCAAAATACCAAGCCCGGTTCTCTGATCATCCTCCTATGAGATATGAATCTAGGCATCCACGATTCCAAAGACACCAATGCCACCGCACTAGAGAACAACATCTCTCAAATTGGCTCAAATCCTGCATCCTCAACAATGAACCCTGTGCATGGTCAGACCACCACTGTATCACCTTTTCCGTCCAGGGAAAAGTTCCCACCGAATCCAAGACTACTACAATCCCTCCCACCCTAGCAAGGAATAAGCGCAACCTTACACCGCACATACTCCTCCCCATGCTCCTTCCTATCACTAATACTCCTCTGAACGTTGATACAAATCTTTCCAAACTAGTAGACACCTTTAACACACCTATGAAGCAAGCAATTGACCAGATTGCACCGCTCAAACTTCAAAAAGCTAAACCCTCCTCCCACTTAAAGAAATGATTTACTCCGGAACTGAAAGTACTCCAGAATGAAAAAAGATCAGCAGAGTCCTGGAGAAAAAAAAACGTTCCCGCAAATAAGGAAAAATACATGACTATTGCCACTGCTTACAAATAAACATCACTAGGACAAAGAAGGAAATCTATAATGAAAGACTCCAGAATGCTAAATCTAGCACTAAGGAACTTTTCACCACCCTGAGAGAACTAGAATCCCCTGCCCCTATCATCGACGACTGTTTTAAAAATGAGACCTTGTGTGCGAACATCCAAAAGGCCCTCTCAGACAAAAGAGCTCTCCAACGATCCAAAATCAACACCAAAAAGAACAACTTACCCCCTAACTCACATTCATTCAAAGACTCTAAGCATAAGATTCCAATGTGAGCTCCCTTCCAATTCTCTCAAGTCTCCATTAAAGATGTGCAAAATATTATCTTAGGAATTAAATTAATTTTTTTTTTTTTTTTTCTTTTTTTTTACGCTACTTACCTTGTACTGCACTTCCCCCCCCACCTCCTCCCCCCTGCACTTCCTCCTTTTCCCCTTACCTCTGCACTTGCGCGATCTGAATGACACCTGGCCTAGTAGGATCGTTTGTCTGTTTTCCCCTTGTTTCCCTCCCTCCCTGCCTCGTCGCGCCTTGAAACACTTGTGTATAGGCGCGTTACAAATACCATATCATATCATATCATATCATAACTAACTGTCATGGTGACATATGCCCCGCTGCAGTCATCAAGGACAATGCAAGAAAATTAGCCCCATTTGTCACTACTCTGATAAATGGCTCATTCAAAAACTGTGCAGTACCCAACAATCTCAAGGAAGCATGGGTCATGCCCCTATTAAAAAAAGCCTAATCTAGACCCCAATGTGCCCACAAATTATAGGCCCATCACATCGGTCCCATTTTTTCTTAAGATCCTGGACCACGCAGCCCATTTACAAATGCAAAAACACCTTGAAGACAACAACCTATTAGGCCTTTGTCAATCCGGATTTGGACCCAGACATGGTACAGAGACGGCACTGCTAGATCTCAAGATTCAGATTGATGAGCTTAAGGACAGAGGAAAGATTCCCATTCTCCTGCTCTTGGATCTATGAGCTGCATTTGACTTGGTAGATCATGAAATCCTCACTCAACACCTAACATCAGTTGCCGCCTTCTCACTGAATGCGGCAGCTGGATCAAATCCTTTCTCTCCAGTAGAACCACCAGGGTCTTTTCACCAACAGCTTCAGCACCACCAGTGCCCATTACCTGTGGTGTGCCCCAGGCTCTTGTGTGTTGCCCACACTCTGCAATATTTTCACCAAACTCCTATTTGACTGCCTCAATAATCTGGGTGTCACGTATACCAACTATGCAGACGATGCCCAGATCCTCGTCACACTCACTGGATGTCACTCTCAAGACACCAAACTGATTAACAAGATTTATCTAGAGATCCAACCTTGGATGGCCACTCATAGCCTTTGTTAAAACAAAGATATAACAGAGCTACTTATCATTGGTTCTCAAACTTGTTTAAACAAATTAGACTCCCGCTATGAGTCATTTAACATTCACGGGAATATCATTAAAGTCTCGTGGGAAGTCAAAACATCGGGTATTTACCTTGACTCCACGTTGACGCTAAATAGACAAGTTAACTCTTTAGTCTCCACCACAGCCTATTCTAACAAACTGATCAACGTCTGTAAACCCTTCTTATCTACCACCAGCTGTATCACACTAGCAAGAGCTCTCATTCTCTCCAAGCTCGACTATTGCAACACACTATTCATCGGGACCTCTGTACAAAACTTAAACAAACTCCAAGTGTTGTAAAATAATGCCCTTAGATTAGCCCACCTGGAACAGAATTACTCTCTGCACACTGGTCATCACTCATAAGTGCCTAGCCAATACAGCTCCTGCGTACCTGACAGCTAAATTCACAGGACACCAGACCAACAGACCCACCAGATCCAACTACCTCAACCAGTTTACAATCCCCAAATTCAAACTAATAACATCAGGAGGGGCCAGTTTCCCAGTGCTAGCAGCCAAACGATGGAACGCCCTCCCTCCTGACATCAGAGCATTCCCCGCTTTGTGGACTTTTAGAGCCAACATCAACGCCTGTCTCCTCAGTCCAAATGACTTCTAAGCATGTCATATCCTTCCTGATAACCACATACTCCCTGACGTGAGGTTATCTTTGATGGGTTGTTAATAATTTTGCTAATGTTCAAAATCTATATAAATATATGTGTAATTGCAACCAATAATAATTTGCCCCTGCCCTTGTTCTGATCTCCTGCTCATTGACTCTGCCTTTAAGGGGATCTGTAACACACCTCCAGTATCCATTTCTGTAAAAAGGTGAACTGTAACCCTTCCCCGCCTGGTGGTGTTTGTATTTGGTGTATGTAACTTTACTTCTCTGTCTCAGTAAGCACCCAGTTACCTTTGGGTGAGGTGTGCTATATAAGAAAATAAACTAAACTAACACAATTGTATTTAAAGGGATAGGGTGTTTTTCTATGGGGAATTAATTTTAGTTACACTTAATAAAATGTGCCAAGGGTCTACCGAGTTCCACCCTCTACACGCTTTGGGAGATGGAGATTAAGGCTAGCAGATTCCCCTCCACACCTTTGTTAGATTAATCTACTTACATGGGAGACCTTGGTTATGGGGCATGCAGGGAAGCAGCAGGGCTCTTCTGGGGACAGCACAGATCTGGTCAAAGGCTTTGATCAGTGATAGTCCCCAGCACCCAGTCATCCTTTGGCTCCTCAAATGGCAGGACAAACTAGCGTCCAGATTTCCCAGTCTCTGTCTCCTATACAAGTTTTAAGGCATTTCCAGGTAAACAGCTATTCTCCTGGCAAGGTTTACCCTGATGGCCTTGGTAGCTCTCCTTGCCTTTCTGCTAGTTGTTTCTCAAAAGAGTCCCGAAGTAGACTACCTCCAGGAATAGGGTGGAAAAGGTCAAGGCCCTCTCAGATTGAAAACTGATCTCTTATAGGGCTGATAACACTCACATATTATAAAAATTCCCACAATAGAGATTGGCTAGCTCTCTTTGCCCCCGCCTATTCCGCCGACAGCCTGCTGACAGGACAAGGACTTGGGAGGTGTGGATGATGGAGGCTGATGGAGGAGAAAGATTCATTATCCCTAAATGCCAGTTTGGTTTACCTTTTTGGTGTTCTTAAAATCTCACAACATGGCAGCTATCTTAATTTTTCACATAACTGTAGGCACATATATATTTTTGAGTTCTATATTTGATGGCAAGTCGGAAAATACTAATCTTATACTATTGCTATCTGGGACGAGCTACTGTTTTTTTTATTTGCTCCTGAGCTGAAATAGTAAAACTCTGACCCTTCAAGATTCAAACCTTAATTTCACAATCTATCACCACATCACTTTTCCATTTCCTCATAATTATAAGGACAAAATCATAATTTTGTTCATAACTCACATTTTATAAATCACACATAATTCATATTTACATGGTAGCAACAGGCTTCTTATCCCCTTTAATATGAGTATGGGATGACCTCTCTGGGATACACAATTCCCTTTTAATTAAAGACAATGTGGCCCACGGTTAATTTATGGTAGTGCATCAGCTGGAAGGTAATAGTTTCATATGTAGCCCCCACCTTTTTTTTAAGTTTCATTTCTATTCCATGACCTGACATGAACGTCTGTTTCTCAGGAGGGTCTGTTCCTACACAATGTTTCAAGATCCATTAGTTGCTCTGAAAGACATTTCTTGAGGTTGAGTCAGCCCTAAAAAAGTCATTTCTGTTGGCCACTAATGCACAGTTAATGGGGAGACCTGACCTTAAATGTAATTTCTGCTGGCTCATAAACTTAAAATCTAATTCTATATATTTCTTTTGCATTTAACTGAAACCCAGACCTGTTTTTTCAGCCAAAGTTCTTACTGTTGTGGTTTCATTTCAGTGGAAAGGCACAAGCTGCATCAATACCTCTGAAAATACAGCTTTTAAATTGACAAGATGTGTTTACATGTAACATTTAGTATTGCATCTGGGCCTATTGTTTACAAAACAATCTTTCTTTAAATACTGTTTTTACAGATATAAATTCACTTTTGAAATTATTCACACATAGGCCACAGTTCCATAACAACCAGTGTTCATTTTCACACAAAATGAAATAGGCCTTTCCCTTTAAATGCTGTCATTTTATAAGATGAAAACAAGTCTTTTTATTATGAACAAATGCAAAAAGCTTGGCTTAACTTTGTATTTCTGAATCACCATCTTGTGCTGTATAGAAGTCAATGTCACATGCTGCTATCTGTCTCTTTAAGTTGAAATTGTAACTTTTCATATTTTAGGAAAACAGCATTTCCATCCACACATGTCTTTTCCCTTTCATTGGGCATATCCAGCAGTTTTAAGCTCTCAGGTAGATTCCCTTTCACTTGGGCACCTGCCCATTTCAGTATAGTTGAAATAGGCCCATTTATTTTTATTTCACTATACCTTATGTCGGAAATGGCGGTTTTGTACTGGATTTTATATTTCAATGGTACTTAACATTAGCCAGCTTCACTCTCACAATAGGGGCCTCGCTTGGCCTCTCATTCTTTGTCACTCTAGGGCTATATTTGCACCCCACAACAGCATACAGTCTTACTTGGACACCGAGAAATGATCTATCCCATTATAATTTATTGATATGTTACAGGAAAGGGTGGCAAGATTTATAGGACTTGTTTTAAAAAAGGCAGCCCAGTGGGCGGTGGCACAAGCTGGGGTTGTCCACAAATACCCCTGGTTCTAGGGTGTCTTTAATCAAAGAAGATGGAGTGTCCACCCAACAGTGTATGTTCCCTTTGACTGAAGTCAGTAACTTCATGAATGACTTGAGTACCGCTTCTTCTGCAACACAGTACCTGCCAGCATTGCAAGTGCAGGACACTGTGCTTGGGCTATGGAAAACTGTTAAATTTTAGAATTGTACCTAGTACCAATGTACTTGCCAAACAATGACTCCAAGAAGGTGACAATCACACAGGCTCTCCTGTGTTGAATGCAAGTCTGAAAGAAATAGAACCATACATAGGGCCTAATTCACAGAAGCATTTTAAAATAGCAAACACCCATTGAAAAACGTTCTGTGAATTATGCCCATAATGTAGTTTGCAGAGAATTTTGGGACATGTAGTCCTTCATTTGCAATAATTACATGAAAACAAAAGGCATGCAATACAAATGCCTGGATTTATGGAACATAATTTGAGAACTATATTTAGAGATCTTTTAGGGAAACAAAAATTATTTTTCGAATATAGAAGGTTTCTTGAAATTTCTTAAGTAAAGCATTACACCCATTGGCTGATTTAAGAACTGTGAGCAGAAGAGACAATATGCATATGTTTAAATTAAGACATGGTCAAGTCTTTCCTTTTTCTTTAAGCAGTTGTTAGAATGAAAGGGTATTATTTAATCAATATAGCCTGAGCCTGTGGGAAATACAGGATGTTATGAGCTCGCATACCTGACTTGTGTTCTCTGAGCCTGACGGAAGGGAGGGTGCTTAAGGAGGGCTATAGGATCATAAAACCCTGTATTTCACAGCATTTCTAGGCAATTTAGCTGTTAGCACCCGGTCAGCGATTGGCTGTGCTGGACTGGAGTTCCCTATAGGCCTTGTCAGTCTTTCTTTTGAACCCAGCTTTACCTCTCAGACCCACCTCTGCACACATTCACAAAGCCAATGCTTGTACATACAGCCAGTAAGCAAGCCTAGACAAGATGTGGATTGATCAAAGAAATAAAGCATGCTGTCTATTATATATATGTTCTGTGGCACTGCAGGTTAATTTCATCATGCATAACAGCAGGCAGGTAGCAAGGCTGCATAACTGCACAACCAATGTCTAAAAATCTGGCCAGGCAGGCACCTATCTCAGGGTCCTTTGGAGTGTTGTTTAGTCTTTACAACTTGGAGAGTCTACAGCGATCTATTGTTGATGGATGTAAACTGGCCACTCACTCCTGTCTATTGCTCTCGCATCACTTTGCTTTCTGACAACTGTAGTCTGACATTCAAAATGATAGATGAGATTACAAGGGCATTACTTGTATTCTTAAGGATAGGAGCTACAAGCCATGATGTTCAGGACACCACATGGGTCGTGTCCTGAACATCATGGCTCTGCAGGTTTTATGAAATGAGTGTGAATGATGAAGGAGCAGTGTTAGGTGAGAAAAGGGAGCAGTAGTTTGCCAACACTGCAAGGTTTATTGTAATTCCTCTCCACCAGTTCCACAGTTAGTTTCCATGTAGTTTATTGCTATGCATTAGAAGAGAAAACATAGATGTTCACTTGTCACATAGACGCGTTCCCTTGATTCCTATTTCCACAGGTGCAATGTGAAATTCATGCCCTAAACCATGTTCCTTCCAGACACATGACACCTGCTTTCCTTTACTATTACCTATGTGAATGTCAGTGTGCTACCTTAATGTGCCTGCTGTAGAGAGACCGGGTTGTACCCTGTGATCAGTGAGGGTGATAGTGCAGAGAGTTGATCTGCATGCTGCAGGGATGAGTGTGTGTGTGTGTGTGCAATAAAGGAAAGGGCTGCTGGCTAGTGGAGCCATCAATTATGGGAGGGAGCAAGGTCCTGCCAAGGAAAGAAGAGTCAAGAGTGCAGTCATTCATATAAAAAGGAAAGTCTAGGCAAAAGGAAGGGTCAACGGGTGGATCAGTGGAGCAAGAAGTTTAGGTAAGAGTCGCGATGTGGGAAATGAGGTGAGGACCTGTCATTGGATGCAGCGCCACTGGTGCAGCATCCAGTAAAGGAAAGGACTCCAGGTGCCGTGCAGTAATGGAATGTTAGGACTGGAATTCCTGATGAGCTGCAGTAATTCGGTCATGCTGCAATCCTTTATTTCCTTATTCCTTTTGAGAACTGCTCTGTGTGCAGAAGAAATTCTGCTGCCTTGATCGTTAAGTGTAATTTCAAGACCCTAAAAGAAGCAATTATTATTTCAGTTGATGGAGCATGTGCCAGTATTATCTGACTAGTGTGCTTCCCACTAAAAAAACTGCAAGCATGGAGTTGGGCTGGTTATCCATAAGGGTGTGCAGCTTTTTCTTGGCCGAGTTGAGTTATTTGATGATTACAGACACAGGCTCATACTTGTACAAAACCTCTAGCTCAAGGCATTGACATGTGGTTAACAAAGGGGGTCTGTTCTGACGTGCAATGTTTTTTTTGGGGGGGCTACTTATTGATTGTAGTAGGCCTAGGTAATTTCTATTGTGTCCAAGAAAATACAAAAACACTTTAAATGTGAGTATGTACAAGAAGGAGTTCAGACAAAAATAGATATCAATCTGACAGCTTTTAAATTTATTTTGGTGCTGGATGCATTTAGTAGTCATGCATCAGTAGTATTAATAAAGAGGTTTTTGTGGATAAAACAAACAGAAATGCAAAAAATTAATTCAAAAATACTGAGTGTGCAGGGAGGTTAATTCACAATCTTAGCCTTGCCCTCACACGATTGCTATGACAAGATAAATTGCAGAAATGCAAAGATAAAACATGATAGTGCTTTAAAGAACACTGTGTAACCACCACCTCTAGTGACAAGTGATTAACGTGTATTCAATACAAGACAACCAAAACAGAAGCAGTAAATGAGGAAACTCTTGGTTGTCTGTAGCCAGGCTGGAGGGTAACCTAACATGTGGTCGACGTCTAGATATAGATCAAAAAGATGTTGGGACCAGGAGAAGTATGTAAATGTTGGTCCTTAAGACGTTTCGGCTAAGTGCCTTCATCTTGGGCCTGGAGCAGGTCTCCCTAGGATAGAGATATGGGGACACTATTAGTGTCTGAATTAAGAGTTAAAAACTGTTTTTTAAAAACACAAGACATAATCTATTCCAAGAATATGGCACACCACTATAAAATCAGGGGCAGGGGAGACAGGAGACTGACCTTAGGGGCTGCAATGCTGCATGAATCTGGAGATTGCTTGTGGCACCAGAGTAGCGTGAGGTGCAGGATAAAGTAGGCTTCTAAGCGCTAACAGCAGGCTTAGAAAGGCTGCAGGATTCAAAAACACATACAGTTCTAGGTAAATTTTCAGTTGCTGGTAGTCAAAACTGGAGTTTGGTGACTTAAGTGCATAAAAGTAGCAAGCGCTCACCTTGCTAGGTAACGTCTGTGTGGAAAGTCACAGGAGAGGCATGGGATGCCGGTAGATTGGCAAATGGCCGCAAGATTTCGGACCTGTATGGAATGATGGCTGGGTGAAGCCAAAAACGATTTCTAATCTGTAGCTGTTAAGAAAACGAGATATGTGCACCCGTTTTGTTAGATAGTGTAAATAAGGTCTGCAATATAATGCAAAGATTATGGGTTCTGATTACCTGGAATTCGTGTCCCGAGCTTAATGCAGGCTGGCGAGTAGAGTCGCGAGCTTAATGCAGGCTGGCGAGTGGAGTCGCGTGTAACTTGCGACTGGAGCGCCACGTACACACAAGGAAAATCCCCAAAGAAAAAAGCCGAGCTGTGCACGGCTGTGCTGGATGCGCATGCGCGCCTGGAGTAGTGTTTGTTCTACTGACCGGCGTGTGCGCATGTTCGTGCCCGAGTTCCTGCATCGTTTCTATGCAAGCCTGCCATTGTGGGATGCTAGTCACTTGAACGTGCGCATTGGGAAATGGAGTGCCCAGTTCTTGGTGAACATGGAGTGGAAAAGCTCATGTATATGCCCTGTGACTTGTGTAGGCTGTATGGAAGTTTGGAGGTCAGATGTATTTAGCAACTCATATTTGAGGGGGCAATATATACAATCAATGTAATGCTGTATTTAGAGAACAAGTAATTGGGTGCTCCCCACTTGAATGGGAGTATAGTTGTAGGGGCCGTGTTGGAAGACATGCGGCTCCTACAAGGTAGCAAATTGAGCGTAAATAAAATGCAGTTTTTCAACTACCCCCAGTGGGGACAACGCAACCAGAGGAGGAGAACCAACCGAAGGTTCTAACTGAAATAACAATTTTCAACTTATCAGGATATGTGCTTTCCAAAGAAGAAACTTCCATCCTCACCATTCCATCCTCGCCATTCAAAAGCTCTGCTCTGTGGCCAAGCCACGCCAAAGCATGAGGAAGCACACTTGTGATAGCTGGGGGCAGCCACTATAGGCTCTGGGAGGAACGTCACAAGCAGAAGGAGCCCCAGATCGATCCCAGATGTTTCCCCATTCAAATACTCTGCTCTATGGCAAAGCCGAGGCGAAGGGCAAGGTAACACAGTTATGGCAGCTGGGGACAGTCGCTCTAGGCTCTGGAGTAACATTGCAGGGAGGAAGAGCCGCACATTGATCCCTCCTGTGTCCGCTTTCATAAACTCTGCTCCAAGTTGAAGCCACAGCGAAGTCTGAGGAAGCACCGTCATGGCAGTCTGGGCAGTGAGCAGTGGGTAGTGAGCCATCAGTGCCTTTTTTGTTCCATGAAGGTTTGCCGGCTGCACGTGAACACTGCTATAACCCTTATGCAGGGCAGAAAGTGGATCAATTATCCAAATCTCTCTCGGCTCTGTGAGACTGCGTTCAAAACTAGTTTTGGAGACGTAGTAATCTGGTGACTGGCAAATGCAAAGAAGGCTGTAGGTTTACAATCAGCTTTTTTACAAGGCACTAACTACTTTATTTGTATATGGAACAAGGGAACAAGATAGTGCCAAAAGGAAAACAGTAGAATACCATATGATTCACAAGAGAGTTACCCAAGTTATAATGCTATCAAAACAATGGGTGGAGTGTCTGGTGGAGTCCCAAAAAAGATCAGGGATGCATTTCCAAATGTACACTTCATCCATTGCCAGGGCCTCCAGCTAAATCTGATTATGAAGCAGGCTCTATATAGAGCGAGTCTTCTATGCGGGTCTGTCTGACAATCACCATCTTGTAGCACAGAGAATATGTCATAAAATAATTCAAACTATTTCATCAGCCTTGTTTGAGCTCAGAGCTGTAGTTGAGGCCGGTGAGCTTATCCAAACTGTGGGAGGCATCAGATGCTTCTGCTTCCTCTTCTTACTGCATGATATAAAGCTGCATGTTGTCACTCTGTACAATCAGCTGCAAAAGTGATGCTATGTCTATATATGCAGAACGTGACAGCAAACTTTGTCAGTAGTAAGGTGAGGGAATTCACAGATCTTTTCAATTTCACACTAATGCAATTTAGAAATGAAAATTCTGGTTTGACCTTTCAGAATCCCCACTCGAATGGGGTTTTCAGCTTACCCATCACATGAAAAGGAGCACAAGACGAGAGACTGGAATTATTAGTCTAGACATTGGAATGCCGTACAGAAATGTTCATCTTTCAAACATAGTGCCATGCAGGAATGAAATAAGCATTTTCAAAAATTGGGTTTTCTTCTACCAAATTTCCAACGAACCAACAAGATCAAGGAATACGTAATGATAAAAAGGGTCAAACTTTTAAAACATTTGGGGTGGTATGTTACATTTTACAAGTGAAATTGTATTTTGTGAATTCACAAATGCATTTGGTGCATGCGCAAATGGCATTAGTATCAACACAGATACATCTGCACTGTGTTTGCGCTGGTACTGATCCCATATGCGCTCACAATATTATCATTTTAGAATTTATTGTGATAGCACCAGTGATCTTGACCTTTCCTTAACTGTGCCGGCTTCTGAATTTAATGATGATCATATTTATCAAAAGGGTTGGTATGCCTTGAACAAACAGCTCTGTGAGAAAATGCCACCTGGCAAGGATGTAGAAGCCCTTGCTTTTTTGATTTTCATTAATTAATTAAATGATGCAGCCATTCAATCTCAGAAGGAGTGGTCAGCTAACCAAATCACCTTTTCATTAAGCCCCATGTCAAAAGTACAGTGGCATACGTGCCCTGCTGTATCAGTTCCCTTATCTGCAACCCCTGTTCTCTAGTAGCACAGAGCAGGTTCAAAAGTCAAAAGTGCCCTTTTGAAAGCTGCTCTGACAGCCAACTCACTGCAGCGCAGAGGCTGCATCTAAATCTGCACACCTGTTCCAAAACAACCTAATTATGAGAAATGATGATTCTGGTGGCAGTTTTATCCTTACACATAAGCCATAGCTGAGTTTGGGGTGGCTGGTAATTCAAATAATTATTAAAGACACATTTGATTTTAATCATGTACATTTCAACACTGTGAGCACAGCTCGGCTGTGGAAGGGCTGTGTATTCTTGTCAGACAACTTGTCTCTGCCAGCCAGCAGGATAGGAAACTGAAAAGCTATGCTTCTCTATTGATCCTTCGTGAGTTTGGGTAACACCTGTCTCCAGCAGGACAGCCACTCAGCAGGAGCTGTCCAGGCAAACAGAAATAAAAGGGCATGCCCTGAACAGAATTAGTAGTCTGATACAAGGGTGTTGCATACCAAAGGGCCTTTGATCGTATGGCAGTGCAGTCAGTTTGAGCTCAGCTTTGTTTCTCTCTGTGCCTCTCCTTCCTTCCTGTCCCCTCCACTTCCTTTAGCACAAAGCACTTTGGGTATCATGAAAGAAGGCAAAGACCACTCGTCATAAGGAAAGGGATTGGACTACTTAAAGTAGACTTGCCTTTGCCCAATCCCCTGTGGGATTTTACCCATAAAAGAAGGGATCTACTACCGTCTTGATTCACCTCTCAATGGTACAGGCATCAAGGAAGAATTCATGTGGCCCTCTTTCCAGATCCCTCCACAAGTGAGGCGAAGATTGAGTGTTCCAGTCTCTGCTCCCTTACCACTATCAGGGCACATTGAGGGTGACCTGCTGCTGGGGCAAGGCCTGTCTCTCTGCCAGCTGCACCAGTACACAAGAGCTCACTCACAGGGAAGTACCCCTGCAAATATTGGCCAGCCTACCCCTGTTAGAACAAGAGAATAAGGACTATATGTTGTCCCTGAGCCTCTGGATTGGGACTCGCAACAACAAGAGAGCCAAAAAAACTGGATCCCTGTTTTCTGCTGTCAAATTGCTTCAGGAAATATTCAGAACAACTGGGCCCACCAGTGCTACTTTTGGAACTCTTTTGAATTTCAAACTGCTGCTTATTGCACCTTTGAACCAGCTTGATCCTGCAGTGTACCAAGCCGATGCTGCCCCTGTTCGGCTCGAATTTCTCATTCATCTGTGGACTTCAATTCAAACTACTGAAAGCATATAACCATACATCGATCCAAACCCATGGTTATCAATGCCTCAAACCGGCTCGACATTGAATCGCTGCCTCGTATAACCGAGCATCGGACCATCAAGATCACAGCTTCGAACCTTCACCAGATCGCAACACAAATTGATGGAGTGTCACTCATCGAATCCAGCCAGCAGTAACCACTCAAACTGGCCTGAGCCTCAAACTGACCCTGGTGAGCCCTCCAAACTGCATTGCTTGAATTCCACCTTGGAACTGCTCTGAGCTACCACTTCAAACGACTAGATGCCTCCTCCTCGGTTGGACTTACACAACTTACCACATCCTAACCTGGTTCAACCCACTCGCTTAATGATAAGAAGCCTGGTTCGGTGCCATCTATCAAACAGACAAGGTACTGTTTGAAGGCCTCTGCCTTGACCTCAGAGACTCATAAGCCATCCTTTTTGCACCTTTTCACGATGACATGTTGGGTGTCCTGACCCACGTTTGAGCTATCATGCTGCAACATTTGGTGCTGTGGGCTTAGAAAATCCAAGATGGCCAAAAAGCCCACAAGTGCGCCAGAATCCAGGAGAACCACGCAGTTTGTGCGCACACCAAAATGGTTACCTAACTTGCCACCCACCAGTGTAAAGAAAGATCTTTGTTAACAAAATCCACTGTTACTGATGTCAAAAAGTTGCTGAAATCGTGGCTCATTGGACCACTTTAAAGATTCAACCCTTTTGTGGGGTTCCACATAACCATATTACTGTAAGGAGCCCCATCAAAACAATGTTAAGCAAGGATTATTTACTACCATGTAAGAACCATTCCTGTTTAGAATGCATTAATCCAAGAAAGATCCCAAAATTGCATGCACTACCAACAAAATCCTCAAGGCGGCGCTAGCGGTCTAAACTCTGACAGGAGAACTGAGTGCAGTTGCTGACAAAGGGATTTGACTCAGCTGACTTCAAAGGCTGCATTTTAATTAAAAATTAGCCACCTGCTGTTCCCAGAGGCCTGAAGCCTGGGAAACCCTCTCACCTCCAGAGATTCACACCAGGAGTTAGAATCTCACATGACCTCTTGATTGATAGAAGGAAGACTGGCTGGGAGCCTCCTGGAGACCACACAATAGGCTCTTGCAATTGAATAGGATATGTTGATTTTGACTGTTTCCTGTCAACAAAGGCCTGCCTGCCAGAAGACACATGTGACTGACCCACCCAAGTCTTGGAGGCGGACTCCAACACTCTGAGAACTGAATTGAAAGCAAAACATATATTACAGAAACACTGATAACTCTTTGTAATCAAATGACAGAAATGTATAACTTTGAGAGCCTTAATTTAAAAAATGTACCTTCAATTCAAGCCCAAACTCCAATTTGTGTGATGTTCTGGGGCAAAACCCTGCTATTTATGTATACTACAGACTCTGTGTTTAAGCTAGAGACATGTTAATTTACTGGAGTATGTATGGACAGGCCGTGTACATGTGTACAAATCTGGAGAAAAATCTGATGTTGCAAAACCACTAAAAAGCACAAAATATTGCCATTTCTGAATGCAAGCCCCCAGGAAGAGCAGAGTTTGAACAGGGGCTACCATCAGTAAATGCATGATGGATGCATGTAATTTCAAACCACTGTGTATCTATGAAATGTGCATTTTGATCAAATATAGATTTTGTGGGCAAACTGACCAGGGGAGGATCCTCTGACCCATAAAACCTACAGCATCACTCTGACTCACAGTTCCTTCCCCAATCATGGGAGAGGGGAGAATTGGGCCAATGGGCAGTTGAGAGAGGGGCTGGCTAGTGATGCTGCACACACACCCACTTTCAAAACACATAAAAGCAGACAGTCAGGACAGATAGGGACATTCTATTCCATCTGCTGCGGGACGCTCTGCCGGGAAAATCCATACTTTACCTCCATCAACCTCCAGAGAGCCAACATAGAGACTTCAATCTATCCACCTTCAGAGACCAAGACTTTACTTCAGAATTTGTAGCAGAGATGTCAACTACAAGCTAAATCCCTCTTTAGCAGGCCTCAAATCATTGCCATTATCACAGCCAGGCGAGCTGTTTGAATTCTTTGCAAGAACTCTTGCCATTTGCCAGAGAGCAGTGTTGTATCCAGAGAGAGACCAGCTGAACCGGAGACCGCTGTATCCGGACCCACAGACCTGATCAGAACCAGAGACCCAGACCAGACCAGCAGAGTAGAGCAGACCCCGACGCTGTGCGCAGAGACCGTCCGTGGCGAGTGAAGAAAACCTGACCAGATCCGTGGCGAGGCCCATTCTATTTCTAAATATATTGTGAGTACCTAACAGAACTGTGCAGAACCAATCTCTTAGTTAAAATAATCTAATCCAAGCTATTTTAATCTAAGTAGAACTGCCTCCTAACTGTCACCTGTCATTTGCAAAGCTGTCACCTGTCATTTCTAGTTGCTAGCTGTCACTTGTTACTTTGAACTTTAAAATTTCAAATCTGAAAAACGACCTTTACCATATCGCTCATATCTCCGTGACCGTTTGTCTTAGAGACTTGCAGTAACTTTCCTCTGAAAGCTGGGAATCTTGGCTTTTCAATGAACCTAGAACTGCATACCTATACTTACAATCGCGAAAAACACACTCGCGAATTTTACCGCGATTTGCAAATTTCTCCATGTGTGAAAACAGCAGCTTCCTTGCTTTCCTTGCTAAAAATTCGTTTGCCTCTTAAGGACCATCCCTGAATCATTGCTAGAGTGAGCCTGGACTAATATTAACTTGATACCACTCACCCTGAACCTCTAGAGGGAATTAAAAGCATTTTAGCATATTTTTCACTTCATTGCCAGCACATATAAAAGCATTTTGGGCCTGTGTTTCAAACTTCTGTAGTCTAAGCTTGCTGGGGTGAACTGAATTACATTTGATTGCATTTCTGAGAACTGTGTGCTTTCCTTCCATTTCCTTGCATTGCATAAAGGGGGGAGGGAATTGTCCAAGAAAGTGATTACATTGTCTTTTGCTGAAATCCTATCAAGTTATTTTCTGTACTGCATTTCATTCCACATTGCATCCATTTGAAACCATCAAAGTATTGTTGCTATCTTATCCATCCTACAACCACTCATCATTGATTATAAAGAAGTGTGCTAGTGCCAGACTATCCATTATTGATTACTGCTCAGACTAAGTGCGATATTCAATTATTAATTATTATAAAGTGTGATATATATATCTATTGTTTAAATGATCAAATAAACCTTTTAAACTTGCAAAACAGAACTACTTCTTGGCTCATTGGGGTCAGGGGGATTCCAAGAGAGGGGTGTTATATAGGGGTAGTCATCCAGAACGCATGAACTGGACATAAAGATATATCAATAAGGGTTTCCATTCAGTATCCCAGACTAGGCATTGACTTAGCTGTAGTGTTGAATTGAATCCTCTTAAAGACACATATATTTTCCTTCTTGCTGAGTATCCTCCGCGCTTGTATCTTTACATTCTGCATTTTTCTGCCTTCCTTTAAAGCTTCTGTCTTCCTTTAAAGGTATGGGTTTTTGATAGTGTTTTGACTTGTCAGTTGTGCATTAAAGTTTATATTTTTAGAGAACCTTTACTGGACATTCCTTTATTTTGAGCTGTTGTACTATTGCTGTTTGGATTGCTACCATTTCACATTTGTAATTCCCTTAATAGTGTAGCCTATCCTTTGCCCACAATACGACATAAAGTGAAGAAGCTATATCTCTTATCTGTGCCTGTTTCACCTTTATGATTGGGTTCACTGTTGTTTTATAGAAGTGTATAGGCTGAGTAGACGGTTTAGCCACTACTCATACTTGAACTCCCGCGGGTCAGAAGTCATTTAGTCACAATCCCTTCTTCTTTCTTGTTCCAGGTCACCTGATGAAGATGGGATATGGACATTGCATGTCTAACTATACAAAAATGAGAATCCTTGCCACCTTTTGTATTATACTCAGTGTTAGTGTGGTGTATAGACTATGCATAATCTATTATTATACCAGACAGCAGACAACTGCATGCTTAACCTGTTCCAACTCTGACAAGGCACCAGCCTCTTCTGTACAGGCCGCAATGAAAGGGATTGCTGATGGAATATGGACATTGGATTCAGGAGGTCGGTTAGGCAACCAAATGTGTGATTATGCCAGTTTGTATGCTTTGGCCAAGCTAAATGGGCATCAAGCTTACATACTTCCAAAAATGTTTGAGTTTCTTGCTCCTCTCTTCAAGATTACTCTGCCACTTCTGCCTAATCAGGTGGCTCAGAATATCCATTGGATTAACTATCCACTGGACATGTCGATGCATGACCAGCACAAACAAATTGAAGGAAAATATATCAAATTTGGGGGCTATCCTTTTTCATACAAATACTATGATGACTTCAGAGATGAAATCCGTAAAGAATTCACCTTCCATGAATTCATCAGGAAAGAGGCTCAGGACTATCTGTTCAAGGTAAAAAGCTCTCGGAAAAATGTCACATTTATCGGGGTTCATGTTCGCAGGGGAGACATTGCGGCGCACATAACTAGACGTTGGAGAGGAGTGATAGCAGATAAAGCTTATATGGACAAAGCCATTGGCTACTTTAGGAAAAAGTACCATGAGCCTGTCTTTGTGGTGGTAAGCAATGACATGCAGTGGTGCAAGGAGAATATTAATGCCTCCAATGGGGATGTCTACTTCTCTGGGGATGGCATTGAATCATCTCCACAGAAGGACTTTGCTCTCCTAGCGCACTGTAACCACTCCATCATGACCGTTGGCACCTTTGGCATCTGGTCGAGTTTTCTAGCAGGAGGAGAAACTGTCTACCTCGCTAACTTTTCACTGCCTGGATCAAAAACCCAAACCTACCCGTCTGATCAAATGTATCGTCCAGAATGGATAGGGGTGACCGGGGACCTTTCACCAAAGAAGCCATAAAAGAAATAACAAAACAGAATTAGCTGCTCAATTCTCTGTCATCACTCACTTTAGATTAAAGAGCTGTATAAAATAAAAACTAATTATTATTATTATTGTTATTATTATTGTTATTATTATTATTATTATTATTATTATTAAGTTACCAAAATGTTCATTAAAAACACTTTACAAAATGTTTAATTGTAAAACTAAGAAAGAGAGTGATGGAAGCATGACATTCCTTCTCACTCTGCCACCCTTCCAGGAAATTGAAATATAAAATAATGGAGAAAATGTTTTGACAAGGAAAACCAAACCAAATGTGAAAGTAAAATAAAAATCAACATTAACAACTTTGGAAACTATCTAAGGGGAGGGCCTTTACCAGGCAAGATAAACATGTTGTGATTTTGGTCCAAGACCTGCAAAGTGGTATTGCCACAAAATCTCCCTTAATTAGTCACAGTAAAAGTAACAGAACAATTAGAAATATAAATGCTGACCTGCTCAACTTGAGCAATGTAATGATTAATTAGAATATCGGATGGGTACCGTCACACAACAAATGTAAAAAGCAAATATTTAAATATGCCGGTGTTAATGGCTGCTGGGGATTTAGATTGCACTAGTAATGTCACTGGTAAAAATGACGGCAGTTGAGGTTTAGGAACCGCGACCTGCTTCTGTGAAAGTATTTTCAGTCACTTTTAAGGACTTTGTGAGGATACATCTGTGCTTTGTTTTGTAGAGCATTCCTGTAATGTTGTTAATTTACAAGAGGTGTGTGATCAGTGTCTGAATATTAATTTACAAGAGGTGTGTAATCAGTTTCTGAATAAATATAAGATAATGATATTATTGTTTTATGCTCTGAAATCACTGATGACCAAAGTAATCTGTCTTCTAAATTTGGTGTACTTTAGATCTCTGTTTTGAGATAGTTGGAGGGGGCAGGAGAGGTAGGAGGTGTGAATGGAGAAGGGACATTTTTATACCCTCCTTATGACCCTGTCTGTAGCTTTACCGCACCATGACCAACATTCAACCAAACATGTGCGGGGACAGCTGAAGTCCTCCAAGGCTTGCATCTGTAGTGATGAAGCCTCTGGCCTCTTTTCTCGATGCTGGCTGTCGGAAACAGCTGTATTATTATGGATTAGTCCCTTAAGCTTAGTTTGTTTCACCCCCATTTCCCTGTTGGCCAATGCAATACTAATAGAGGACTATCAATTGTGGAACCAGTTGCAACTCACTATCGTGTGTCTTTACATTGAAATGAAGCCAAGTTTACACTGTCCGATTCATATATATATATATATATATATATATATATATATATATATATGACTAGCATGCTTGTGTTTGAACAAGAAAGTTAAATATCAGTGTTTCCCATTTTAGCATTATTAGTGGCTGACCTTGCTAAGGAGAAGAGAACAATAGCGTTTCCCATAACAGTCATTTTCAGGTGTGTCAGCTTATCACAATAAAGCGTTGTAACATACTATGTTTTGATTAGTATTAACATGTACATCTGTCTTTTGTTTACATTAGGATCTTCAGATTTGGACATGTAAAAACCCCTATCATCATTACAACCTATCAGCATCTTCTTCTTCTTTTAACTTCTAGTGCATAAATAGGCATTTTGTCATTGAACAATGTGACTTTCCAATTGGTCAGATTTCCTAGTTTTCCAGTTTCATGGATTGTTTAAAGTAAGAATCATTTAACACTATTTCACATCTTACAAAGCCATGCTAAGTGTGAGACTATAAATGCATTCGCATTACAGCGTGCAAGGAGCCTTTGCAAAATACACTTTTCACGTTTAACAAATAGTTTATCTGTTTTTAATTGTTGCTCCCTTTACTATATTTTCATGATGAAGCAATAGAATAACAGATGCAATGGCTACATGTATTCCTTGTAACAGAGCACACACCATTGTTTTTCATCATTTACCAGTAGAAACAAACCCTTGGCACAGTACATCTCTATCTGTGCTTTTTACATAGAAAACATTGTAGTTTGAACACACATCAAATTTTCTGACTTCCAGTTAACACAGTTTAACCATGTCATGAAATCTGAAAGGTTCAATAATGTTCACTATATTTCCAATTGTGCTGGAAAAGATAATGCAACAAAGTCAATCATTTTTTAATGCACATATGTGAAATGCATCTCTGTCAAATTCAATAGGGATGTTCCAGGCAGATGTGGATGTCCTGGATTGAGAACTGTTCAAATTACAGGTATATTATGCAGTTTATGACACCCTCTAGGTCGCTATCTTTATTTTTCCAATTCCCTTCAACATTTTCAGTAATTCTACACCCTGGACGTCCTCTTTTCCCACTGCCTCCACCTGATGTGCTACTGTGTTTCGGCCCATGCACGCCTCTCTTTTGTGTGTCACACTTCTCCCTGGTGGCCTTTGGATCACCATACAGTTAGGTATGAGGTGGATGGAACAGTGATAAAAAATGTCCTTTTTGTATTAGGACATTTTTCATATTAAGCTTCATAAACTCATAAACAGAAATGAACAAAAGCTCAAGAGCTTAGGGGTTTCAGTCACTTCTCTAAAGATTATAATTATGTATCACTGGGAGCATCTAAGGTCCAGACCCCAGGGGATCTCATGGTTAACTGATAGAAATGCCATTATTGGAGGTCTAAGCACATTGAGGCAGCAAACACATAATGTCCCTTTATCTATATCCTATGGAGAGGAAACAGAGATAAACAATCAGAACTAAATGCTGGAAGAGGGTTTGCACTGCAATCTTGGGAAAACTGTATGTATTATGATCAATTGTGTTCTATACATGTTAATGGCATAATAAACTCATAGGTAGTTAATATAGAAGATTGCATTGCTTTGAATTAAAAATATTGATATTGAAAAATATTGCTTGTCATATGTGGGGAGTGTGCAACATCTCTGTACACTGGAACAAAGCCATGTCAAACAGTGTATAGTCAAAGTACTGGTACTCCCTTTGTATCCCCTTCCCTGCTCTTTGTGTTACTAGCTGGGGGTGTGGCCTCTGGACCTGCAGACGTCTGTGAAGCTGATCCATTGGTGCCTGCCTGTCATGAAGAAGGGCAAGGTACAGAGGGCAGCAGGCACGGTTGTGGGTCAAATGAATGGCAGGTATCACACCTGTCCTTCTAAAAGGCCACACACATGAGCCCAGCAAACCACAGCATTCCTACAAAAGGATCCAGGATCTAGGGAAGGCTACATTGCCCAGGAACCCTAGCACCAGGCTCACAGAATCTAACTCCCAGGAAAATGCCACAGACAACACCCACGGCTTTGTGCATGCACGCACACTGAACACTTGTTCATGCTCGAGATATCTCCCGAGTGGACGCATCTGAGACTCTCTCTGCAGGCACAGTCATCGCGGGGCAGTGTTCCCACCTGTGACAACCTCTGTAGGCCCCGCGCTGCATTCAGATAAGTGCCAGCTCATACTACTTGTTCTCCTAGCATTGAAGCACTAAATGCATGTGACCTTAAAAGGGGTAAGGGGGATTGCAGTAATCTGCATGCCAATCGAGTCGGAGGATGCCAAACCTCTTAACGTTCCAAAGTGGAACACTGATGCGAAAACTAGAAAATAACAGGGTTTTCTTGGGTGCTCACTAATTGCATCTTTTTGGCAGACCGCAGGCGCTACTGCATTGACATTCTGTCCAACAGCTTCAGAACAGCTCAGATAGGCGACAGAGACTACATGCACTGACCAAAGACGTCATTTCACCAAAATGCCAGGGGTAGTGGAAGTGACATCACATGACCATTGACCTCTGATGACATCACAGAAATTTTTTTCATTTGACCCCACCCCAAAGTGATGTCATGGGAAGCAATGGAACACAACCTTTCACCCTTTTACAAAACAGGAATGGCATCACATAGCATTGCTCCTAAGTACACTATGAAAATGTGTGTACAATATCGCTGTAATGTGATATAAATATCATACAAAAATATGTATCATTAATATCATTGTGTATAGGCCCATTTTACCACTTGACTAAGAATGCAAGAAGATCTCCAAGGTCAAATGACAATAATCTGTTATTATATATCACTTACTCTTAAGCGCTTTATATAGAACAAATATACATACAATATCACGCAACCTATGTTTGGTACTCATTTATTGACCACAGAAGGATGAAAGGCAGAGCTGGCCTTTGCCGGGATTCAAAACTGCAACCTGCAGATCCCACACACACATCGCAGCAGCAAACATTCAACCCACTGAGCTATCTTACCAGCTACAGCTATCTTACTGGTTATAATATAATGAGAAATTACATGTCTGAATTTTCTCAAAGTCAGAAAGCAAATTACACTCTCTAGTGGATACCATTAAACTAGTAACTGAGATTTAACAGCAGGCCAGTTCATCTGCAGGTCTGGTGCAAAGTTTGCCACATGTCAAGCCTGCAGGCTTCAGAGCTTGACAAAATACATACCATTGGGAGGGTTCATAACTTTGTATTAAAGTATTTAGAGTAGTGCAGGGCAGGCAGCGCACTCACATAGCATCCCGTACTCTGGCCACTCATTACCTCACAAATGCAAACAAACATCCTGAACAGCATGCCATGGAGATAGGAAAGCTAGACAAATTAGAACAAAGCATTAATTGTGTCACAACAAAATCAAGGGCCACTTTATGTGCTATGGTGAAACATTTCTACACTGTACACAAGCTTTTAGGCACAAGGATTTTGTCAGGTGATTGAGGACACCGATATGGAATGTCTTGGGATGACCATAATGGAGATAACGGCAGGGGAAAAAACATGCTATGACTGTAAGTACATAGGCTGTAATGTATGCTTATTCTACTCTAAATGTTTTATGTACGTTTTTGTCTGCATAAACCTTTAATGAATCTAACAATTATTGTACATAATCCCACTGGTGAGTGACCACTAAAGAGGGTAATTGAGTGGCAAAGTCTTCCACCTGCCATTGGGCAATACCGTGCTGTTAATCATTGGGCAATTACTCAGAGGGTTACTGCTGCACCTAATGCCATTCCAACTCAGTTATCATTGCAACTAGTTCTGCCACTTGTGTGGAATAGTGGGACAGTAATCTCATCTTTGCTATGACCTCAAACTCAACCTCTTCAGCCTGCACCACTGCAGCTCCCGTGTGTCCCTGTCCAGTGTTCTTGTCAATTATTGAGGAACCATTAACAAAATATACCTCCCCACCCTTTAAGGGATCTTTCTTGGAACATGCAAAAGCGTTATTTGTCCCCTTGTGTGTGACACAATCATGTACCTCATCACCGTCTTGGACAGTCTCTGCAATGGAGTGTACTGGATTCACTATGTGGCATTGTACAATGTGGATAGAGCAGTTCAAGAGAATCACTTCATAACCCCATGCACGCTGCATCGTGAAGGTAGGTTTGAACTATTCCAGAATGGCAAAAAGTGCATGTTTCACATTAAGTGTCACAGAACAGCCCATTGTGATTGCTGCAGATTTCTGAATAGCAAAGGCTGCTACCGCAAGAGCTTGCTCACATGGAAAATGCCCTTGTAATACAGGGTGCAGGAGAACACTGTAGTAAGCCAATGGTTTGTGTCCCAGAGATGTCTGCAGTGTGAGCACGGCCATTAAAACTTGAGTGAGAGAACAAAAATAACTCCTTCTTGTAGTCTGGAGTTGCTAATTGCCTTTTTGAGTGCAATGAAGCATTCAGTCATTTCTTGTGCCCATGCTATAGGTACTTGCAATTTGTTTGCTTCTTTTAGTCCCTGTAAATGTGGCTTAGTGTATGAAGAATAGTCAAAGAATTGTTGCATCTGTTAACAGAAGCGGGGTGCAGTGTGTTTTGCACTGCTGCGACTCGCTCTACTGTTAGTCTCCTCCCCGCTTGTGATATTATCGTTTGTAAATAGAGCACCTTCTGCTGACAATACTGCAGTTTGTCCTTCTCTACTTTGTAGTCCTTGTCAGCTAACAAAGTTAAGAGGGTCACTGAGTCATTCCTGACTGATCCTATGATGCACTGCATACTAAGGGGTCATCTACATAATGTATGACAGTGCTCTCTGTTTTTATGTTCCCTAAATACATCTGTGGCACTTAATTTAAAAAAAGAAAAAAATACATTTTCAAAATGTCCATGGCCAAGATAAGGAATGGGCACTTAACCAATCTGCAGGGCCCAAGCTAAGGCAAGGGTATCAACAGCGCTTTAAGTGGGCCAGGGCCTGCCAGCACTGGTCCCCGGCAGGCTCCGAAATTTTGTTTTGAGGCGGGGCCCTGCCGGGGCCCACTAATATCCCCTGGCAGCCCCGGCCACTACACGAAAAGGCATTTTTTTCTACAGCCTGAAGCTCTCACTCGTGTGCGAGAGCTTCAGGCTTCAGAAAAAAATGCCTTTGAGCCATAATGGTGGCGCCGCACCTGCGCAGCATCCCTTTAATCAAGTGATGCCCGTGGGCCGGCGCCACCATTATGGAGAAAACGTGAGGCCGCTGGAAGCAGAGGCCTTGCTTTCTAAATACTGAAGCTCCCGCGGATTCGCGGGAGTTTCAGTCTTTAAGAAAAAGGCTTCTGCTTCCAGTGGCCTCACCCTTTCAGCCTTAATGGTGACGCTGCCTCTCCCCAGCTGGCGAGGGGCAGCGCCACCATTAAGGCTGAATAGACGAGGCACTGTCCCCTGCCAGGCAAGGCTATACAAAATAAATGCTGAGATCAGCAACCTCTCCCCCATAGGGGAGAGGGTGCTAATCTCTACAAAAGGCTGCCTGGCAGGGGTGCCAGTAGCCCACTGAGCCGGGGCTCATCGAGGGGGCGTGGCCTAACGGGCCATCAAACCCCCGTTGTTAGGCCACGCCCCCTCGATGAGCCCCGGCTCGATTTGTAGTGCCACTTAAGGCACTGGGTATCAAGCTACGTAGTGTGCAAGGAAATTACACCTATGCCACACATTCTCTATCTTAGTCTTTTTGTTTGTAGCTCAACAGCATCAAGCCAGTCTTCAGTGCATTGTCCATGGGTACCAGTGGCATTTTGATGGCTTTGAGTTGCCTCAGAATTATCCAGTTACTCAGGTGTGTGTGTTTGAAAATACAGCTCTATGACTAGCTTTTGTATGGCATTGCACCACTATCTTTGAGTGGGAGGCTCAAAATCTCAATGGGCATCTCCTTCTGGGAAAGCGGATATGTTGATGTAGAACCCTCAAAGTTGTCAGGGTGGGTTGACTAGGCTCACCCAATGCATGAATAAGTTTGAAGCAGCTAGGCTCACAAGACTCAAATGGGTGGCACAGTGTGCAAAGCAGGGCTCAGAGACTAAGGCAGTGGTGAGGTCCAAGAAATGGTCACACTGTTCAATGGCTGTCTGAAGGTGGCTTGACGTCCCTATTGCATGATGTAATCTTTGATGTCCTGGGTGTTAGTCTTAGCAGTTCACGGTGGTGGCGCAAATTATGCTTGCTTAGCATACCATAACTGGCACATTTCTTGGGGTTTTCAGTTTTACTTTCTACCTTTTTATTATTACAACTTAACCATAAGGTCCTTTAACAATGTTTTGTCACTGAATATCATGGGTTTTTACCAGTGCACCCTCATTAGCTACAGCTTTCTAATATTATACTTACCCCCAATATAGCAGTATTTTCGGCTGATCTAGAAAGTCTCACCTTAAAACTGTACCATTCATCACCTTCTAGCAACCCTTTTAACACTTTAATTAACTTTCTGTAACTTTTTACACCTTTTTTTGTTCGACAACGTTTATAAATGTCTGACATCATCGTGGACTTTCCGGACGGTGTCACGTAACCATGCAAATATGTGCGGAGTGATGATGTGTTTTGCGAATGTGTCTGTGCTTCACGAACAAGTCTGTGCTTAGCAAACAGTTTGAAACAACATTTTCAGCTGATCTAGGAAGCTTCAAGATGAAAATGTACCCTAGTCCAGCTCCTAGACCTATTCTTACTGATTATCCATCTGCAATCCAGGACAATACATACTTGGAAGAATGTTACCACAACTGCTATTTAACTTCAAAAATGGTATGGCCATTCCTCCTTCCCAGGAGCCAGCACCACCACCACAACCACCATCTGGAGGGCCTTGACAATGGAAAAAGTGCAATCAAGCAAAAAAGAATCAAGAGGACCAGGAAGATGACATAGAAGAAATGCCTACCTGCATCACCCAAAGAGAATCATGGGTATGGCGGTTCTTTACCACCGTTGAGGGTGTACCAAAGGCTAAGCCTACTTAAGTCCAATGAACTGCGTGCAACAGTCGCGGACAACCTGGGCAATACTCCTACCAGATCACCTCCATGTGCCGCCACACCAAATCCAACCACCGGGATGCTCTGAGAAAGGCTGTTCCGTTCTCAGGAAGTAGCAGGCTGTCTTCATCTACCTCATCTTCCTCAACCTATACTGTCACCGCACAGGCTACCCCTTTGGGGCACAAAATCCCAGCAGCTACCTTGCAAGCCATAAAAGAGGCTGTTGATTCATATCTTTCCAAGACAACAGTACTCTGTATGTACTGCAACACACCACTCTGCTGAGGGGAGCAGTTTTGAAGTGCTTTCTAGGCTGTAATCAAGGAGCATGAGAAACACTGCGCCCTACCTTAGATTTAACGCATGCTCAACATCTTCCCCTGTCTACCTACCCCTCCATATCTGTGGTTGATACCCATTCCTTCATTTCCATCACGACCTGGCCCCTCCTGCTAAAAAAAAGAAAAGTCAAAATAAAAAAACACCAAAAAAGGTTCCTTTAGGAACCACCTTTCACAGTTAAACAAAAGACATAAAAAATAAGCTTATAGACTCCATCTACTTTACATTTTTCAGTAAAGTAGTTAGACTGAATAAGATTCTGCAACATTCCCATTAGCATTTTCTACTGTGCTAATGGAATAATGGACAATTTTATACTACAGAAAAATAAGCATAGAAACAATTTTCTGTCCCAAATACTTTTCTCTAGCATACAATAAGGACTATATTCCATTGACCTTCATATCTCTCCGAGATCTTCCTTTGCAGTCCCCTTTCCAGGACATTAATCATTAATAAACCCAGATTGCACATGCACAAGGCAACTCTTTTACCCTTTTTACTGTTATGTTTGCAACACTCCCTCATTGCCTGCTTTTAAACAGTGACACATCTATCAACCAATTAGTTAAAAAAACGCAACATATAACCCTATCAACAAATTAAACTTCGACACGCCAACTGCCACTTAAGAATGTTCCAAAAAAGAGGTGTGCTAGCAGCCGTGCAGTGAGGCTAGCTATCCGTGCAGCTCCACATGATCATGCTACATCGTTACTTGTCCTAGCCTGATTTCTGAAGAATTTGCAAGAAAACAGGGTATGATTCTGTGTGGACCGGCGCTGTATGCAGGGCAACTTCGAAACTCATCACACACAGGAGAATGGGGCGGTTGAAGACTGACGCGAGAAGCACCCATAATGACAGCCGGTGTGTCCCGATAAGCTGCCAGTGAAGCAGAGACTCTATGGCCCTTCTCTGACAAGCGACCGGAGTGTTGGTTCGGGCCAGAAGGTGGTGAAGAGGGCATGAATCAGCCTGCACAACAGAAATCCTTGGAGCAGTGCGGGAGTGCTAGAGGAGGCATCCAGTGAGATGCGCCTGCCCACTCGCTCCGGTGCTGGCCTGTGAGCGGAGGCTGGCAGCACGAGCTCTGCCGGTACAACAATCCAGGGTGCACCCTGAATGCCTGGAACACCTGGCAAGTGAGTGGCTGGAGCCCGGGTATGTGGGGCAGGCGCAGAGCGCATTTTTATGTGACTCATGGACTAGGCACGTAGAGAAGATCTTGCTCTGGCCCTGGCTGGCCTGGGGCGCGCCCACACCCTGGAGGTGATTGAGTCATCCTGGGCAACACAGTGCTGACAGGGTTGTTCTCTAAAGATAGATTGTTCTCCCCTGCTAGTGACCACACTGCATTAATAACATCTAACGAAGCAAGTGGCACCAAGTGACATCTGAGGATATTCACACAATACACACACGTGGATTGGGGCGGAAGAGGTGCATGCAAGGACAGTGAGACTGTGTGGGCACTGTCTAACCACTGGCTAACCACTGTTGGAGGAGGGAGCTCGGCAGGTTCTACGAGACGGTAAAAGAGGGGAGAGACGCGTGGTGCTGGGCCTACGTGGCTGGATTGGACCTAGGGAGTTTCAGTGAGGCCTGTTGGAGGTGCCCGTGAGGTGTGTGAGCTGTACCAGTTTGGCACACTATAGAGTAGTGAAAACACCCTGAGGACAAGATAAGAACACAAAAGTACTTGGGCTGTGGGGTTAGTACTGGCATCCCCTCTTGCTGTGAGGTGGTGAGGATAAAAGGGGGAACTGCTCAACACTTAAGAACCAGACATGCCAGTCGAATCAGGCCACAGAGGGATGTACCCTACTCACGCCACCTTGAGATGGATCACAAAATAGCCTGAGGAAGTAGCCACCCGCGAGGTGTAAGCACAGGAGGGGACTGCGCAGCACCAAGAGAAAAACAGGGGAGAGTTCTTCCTGCAAGTTGAACATAATCAGAGACATGCTGGTGTGACACTCACACCTCACTTTGAACAGACCCCTCAGAAGTGCCCAGGCCAACTGTGCACGCGATACCCCCTTCAACCTGCAGCGATCAGGAGGGTCTAGCTTTCTGGTTCTAGCAGCTAAACTGTGGAACTCACTAATTAACCCCCTCAGCGCAGAACCATCCATCCATGCATTCAAAAAGCAAGCTAAGGCCTGGTTGTCTGCCCAACCTTGTTGATTTGATTGATCACTCTATCTGCTCCTTCCTTACTGACCCATGGTCTTACTGCTGGCAAATGCCCCCCTGTACTTTATACTGTAATTGTTCACTATGCCTGTATATATTTTGTAAATGCCTGTATTCCAATTGTAAGTTATCACTTTGCCTGTATTTATCATGTTAATATTTCGTTATAGTAACCTTCTTACAACTATGCCTGTACTCAAAACTATGCGCCCGTATGCCTTTGGGCCCGGTGCACTTTATAAATAAATAAAATACAAAAATACAAATACTAGTTGGCCGAGCCTTCGAATTCAGATGCCTGATAAGAGTCGCAAGCCGAAGGCCAGACGGACTGGTATAGAAGCCTACATGCACAAAGAAGAAAATAACGCAGCACAACAGGGAAACCTGGAGGGAATGGCTGCACCATTGCAGGTGACCCTGCAAGAAGAAGGCCCTATCCTGGCAGCAATAGCCACGCTGATGATGACATTAGAGCACAAAATTGATGCAGTCATACTAGATGTCGGTCTACTACGCCAAGATGTGTGTGCACTGGCAGACCGCTTTGACACTGTAGAGCTAAATGTGCAGGATAACACGACCAGCATCGCCAGCACTCAAACCCAACTAGTGGGCATACTTGACCGAGTGAAGATCCTAGAACACTGAGCGGAAGACGCAGAGGGGACAGCATGCAGCGATCCCGCGGCTTACATTGAGACCATGCTCCTGCAAGAAATGGGCCTGAGCACACTGACGGAGGTGTTCACTGTCGAGCAAGCACATAGATCTCTGACAAGGAAGCCTCTACCGGCTGCCCCTCTGAGGCCAATAATACGGAAGATCATGAACTACAAGGACAGGAAAAGAATTGTAGCCTACTTCAGAGAAGGAGGAACTATAACCAGGGGATCTTCAAAGCTGGCAATCTATCCAGACTACACTGCACTAGTCCAAAGGCACAGAGAAATGCTCGGGCCAACTAAGGAGCGGTTAACATGAGCAACCATGCGCTATATGTTGATTTACCCAGCCAAATTGAATATTTTGCATAACTCGAAGGTCACACTTTTTTGAAAACACTGGAGGTTCACTCCTGGATGGACGTTCAAGGGATACTGTAGCTCCCGAGCAGGGACAACAACACACCCTAGTGTAGTGCAGGGGTGCATCCTTTGTTTTTTCCTTTTTCCTTGCCCCACAGTCCTGCTGCAAAGGCTAGTAAAATATGGGAAGAGAACACAAGAACATGCAGAACTGGGTCGCCTGACCAGTACGAGCGCCCAGACGGCCACTGCATAAGTAACTGTCATGAACTCTAGTTGTACTTTAAGATGGCAGTTTTAAAGTGTCGAGCTGCTGCACATTACCTGAAGGGGGGGAGGCAGTGCAGGGAGAGGCTGCTGAGCAGGCACTATACTGCTGGGCTGTCGTTTGGTTTGTTGGAAAGTTATTGGGTTGTTTTCACAGTTGGGGTTTAGGGGATGGGATGGGCGGCAGTGGGGGGATGAGAGGAAGGGACGGGCAGTAGTACAAAGGGCTGGGGCGGGAGGGAAGGTTGTGGTTGAGGTCCATAGGGGAGGGGAAGGGTCAGGAGTGCAAGCAGCTCTGGTGTTATCAGATAAGTGGAACCATTAACATTGGGTGTTAGGAGAGGAATACATATCAGTGAGAGGTAACAGAGATTGGGATTGCCAAGTGGGGGGGGGGCGTGGATGCACGAAGAACCATTTAGCAGATTATTAGGGCAATGGGACTCAAATGGCCTGAATATGTACAGCCATGGCAGGGCCAAGGGGAGTGAATATAATCACCTGGAACTTAAGGGGTCTCCATAACTACATCAAGAGATCGCGAGTAGGTACCTATCTGGCTAGGAAGGATATACAAATAGCACTGTTGCAAGAAACACACCTGACAGCAGACAGACAGCTCGCCTTTCTCGGCATATGCAAGGGGAGTCCTCGTCTGGATTGCTCTGACAGCCCCTTTCCAACTGCTGGAGTTCAGAAAGGATGACAAGGGAGGATGCTGGTTGTGCACGGACTGCCGAAAAGCAGGGAAGTCTGTGGTGTAAACACCTACATGCCAAAACACGATGCTACAGTATTTTTCAGGTCACTATACTCAAGGTTGACCATCTATAGAGATGCGACATGGGTGTTGGGAGGAGACTTCAAGTATACCCTTAACACTGTATTAGATAGATCAGACACTAAATAAAGGAAACCGGCACCACCAGTCAAGGCTCTTGGCAGCCTGTTGCAAGACTTGAGATTAGTGGACTTATGGAGGGTGAGAAACGAGGAAGAGCAGGGCTACTCACACAAATAGATTACATGTTCACTGGAGAAGAAAAACTAGGTGACTTGATGCACATAGAATATGAGTCCAGAACACTATCGGACCATGCCCCACTTATAGCAAAATGGCAGCGCGTGGCCCCAAGACCTCGGATACCCAAATGGTGCCTGAGGGCGGAATCTCTGCAAGATGAGTTGTTCAATGACTACCTGAGGGCCCAGATAGAGGAGTACTTTAATATCAACACAGACAGCATAGCAAAGATGAGTACAGTATGGGACGCATTTAAGGTGGTCACGCGGGGAAAGGCGATAGGGAAAATGGGAGGCCTAAGACCAGAAATGCTAAAGACCCTGGGAGACATTGAGGATGAGATAGCAAGTGCACGAAACACAGAGAGAGGACCGCCTGCTAATTGTGGCGCTCTTATAAATCACTATGCGAGTAACTTACAATAAGTTGAAAAGCGAGGCCTGTCATTTAGGAAGGAGTTCCAGCTTAGAAATATCTCATTACTAAATGGCATTACACCGGGGGACATTCCACCAAATCCAACCTGGGAGAGAGGGCCCGATTCTCACATTCTATACTATTTCCTTGCCTCTGACAGCCTTCACTGTAGAGTAGTGGCCTTGACGATCATGGAAACTCCACAGAGTGACCACAATATGCTGAAACTAACACTTGAATTGGGCAGGACCACAAAGTCTTCGCCAGATGGGGATGCCCTGGAAGTACAGCTTGGAAGGAACAGAGTTAGATTATTGAGGAAAAATGTATCAACATTATTTAAAAACCGAAGAGATAATGGTAGGCTGGAAGATTTAGATTATATGTTGTCCTTGGCCATCTTTAGCGAAAAATCTGGCTCAGGAAGATCTAAGGACTTCCACCATAAATATACTTTTAACCATGAGGTTGCCACAAGAAAAAAGAAATAAAAAAAAAATGCAAAGAGTGCTGAAGAAAAATCCTTCTCCGGCATTGCTTGTGGCTATTAAGAAATGAGGGCCACGTACAACAACTGGTTAAAACAGCATAGGCAATCTCTATGAACATATGCTGGAATTGGTTGCATCTAAAAACTTGAGTGAAATGTGGCAAATCTTTAACATGCTAGACGGACCTCAACAGAGTCTCATCTCCAACCCTATTCCGGCAAAGGACTGGATGGACCATTTCTCCAAGCTCTTCTCAAAGCCCACTTTGCAAGCCACGAAGGCTGTAGAAAACTCATGCTCAAATTGGGAGTTTGAAACTGAAAGGGAAGATATTCTCGCCCTAATTAAATCATCCAGCAATTCCAGAGCTGCGGGCCCTGATGGCCTCACAAATTTGACATTTAAACAATATCCAGAGGAATGGGCAACTTTTTTACACCAACTCTTTCTACTGGTGAAAACATACGCAGTATTCCGGCTACCTGGACGAAATCTATTACTGTACCGATCTTCAAAAAGGGTGATAGGTCTGTGGCCGCAAATTACAGACCTATCGCCCTCTTGGATGTTATTGGTAACATTTTGTGCGGCCTAGATTTTGAATCACCTTACGGCCTGGAGCTGGGATTTCAAACATCGGGATGGCTGGCAAGCAGGGTTTGAAAACGAAATTGAAACATTGTTAAACCTTTTTCTGATAAACTACCTGAAACTCAGAACGACAAAAAAGAACAGTAAAAACGTATATCTCGCATCAGTGGACTTGTCACAAGCGTTTGACTCAGTAAATATAGAGAAACCTTGGCAGTAGCTAAAAGATTGGGGGTGCCCTACTGACATACGTGAGGCTATGGAGGCCCTTCATAACAATACAAGTATTCAAATCAAGCTGAACCAAAAGGGTGACTTGTCAAACCCCATAAAAACAGGAGTGGGCCTCAAGCAAGGGTATCGACTAGCCCCAGCTATCTTTAAATTATACATCTCTGACATGGGTGACGCCTTTACAGACATCAGATGCTTCCCCCCATGTATTGCGGGCTCCCCAATGAATAGACTGTTGTATGCAGATGATGTAATTCTCCTGGATGAAACTACAATCGAGCTCCAGTGCCAATTGAATGCCCTAGCACTTTTTTTATCTTTCAGTGACCTAAGAGTAAATGCCACCAAATCAATGGTGCTTTTTTTGGGGAAGACAAGACGCAACTCCATGAAGTTCAAGGGTTGGCACATAAATGGTGACCAGATTCGAGAGACATCAGAATTGCTCTATTTGGGTATTCCGATCAATGTGAGCTACAGTGAAGCCCCAAGAGAAATAGCGCTGAGGCGCAAATTGAAGATGCTGACAGCCCAGGCAAGACTGATCAAACGCAGATATTGTAAATTTACACTGACATCCTTGCTCCGCTTCTACACCATGAAGATAGTCCCTATTGTGACCTATGGGGCTAGGTGCTCTCTTCAGATGAGCTGGAAGATATGGCAAATCCTAGAGGGCCTATTTTGGAGAGCTGTACTTGACCTCCCTAACTGTATGCCTGTGGCTGTGATAAGAAAAGAGTTTGGACTGACTTCTCTCATGACTTATGTCAGCTGGAAAACTCTATCCTTCTATCGTAAATGCTTACTGCCTCCACTAGATAGTGGTTTTGGGCTGTTGGGTCAAGCACTGAATTCAGAAAAAGAGCCTTTACTTGTTGAATGGAGCACCAAATGCTTGTGCTTGTTGGACTCAATAGACTCTACTGTAAAACTACTATTGAAAATCCAGATCTTGTGAAAAAACGGCTGTATGAGTATGATTGGATTGAGTCCTCCGAGCTGGCGCAGTCATCCAAACTTTATGGTAAATACTGCGTTGCTCTGAATAAGCATGTCTTAACTCCGCTGTATTTGAGTAAGTTTCCGTTGGCGGAGCTGCGACAGCAATTTCTAAGACTTTGCTTCAATATCTTTCCGACCAAAGAAATTCTTGAAGCGAGAAAAGGGAAAAGTACGAGAGACTATAAATGTCGGCTTTGTGGTCACCCAATGGAAACACTTTGTCATCTCATTATGAGTTGCCAGGGCATCAAGGACATTCGACGTAATCTACTGTGGAGATTTTTTGTAAATAATCGAACTTCAACAAAGAAAGACATTTGGTTACAATTGCTACAGGGCTCAATGCTATCTATAACTTTTGCCCTGCTACAGATGGTATCAATCATCTTTAAAAAACTCGATGGAGAGAAGTAAGAAATAAAGTTTACTTCTGCATAACAAGACTGAAAGAGCTGCTAATTCTGGCTGAATATGGTCCTTCCCTTCTCTTTTCTACCTGTCTCTTCCCCCTTCCTCTTCACTTCTCTCCTCTTCTTTTTACCTTTTTATAGCAATTGATTGAAATGATTGTATCATATGTTTTTTAGTGTTATGGAATTTACTTTTACTTATTTTTTGTCTATTTCTTTAACACTGGATTTGAACTGCAACTGGTAAAAAGCTTCTTTTGAAGCTAACACTAATAAAAAAAAAATTAAAAAATTAAAAAGTAATTGCGGGTCTCATTAAAGGTTTATTTCAGGCACACTTCAGGGGGTAGGTCACGGATTTAGTCTGTTCTTAAACACCTCAACTCAGCCTTTCAATCTTCTGAGGTCAATAAATGAGTATCAGCACATATTGGCTGATATTGTATGTATATTTTTCTATATATAAAGTACTTAAGCGCAAGTGCTATATAATAACACATCATTATCATTTGGCCATGGACGTCTGCTTGCATTCACAGTAATTTGGTAATATGTGCCTATACACACTGATCTTAATGATACATATGGCGATCCATTCTTGTATGAAATGTATATCACATTATAGTGATATCGTAACCATATTTTTCATAGCATAAGTAGGAACAATGCTATGTGATGCCACTTCCTGTTTTGTCAAGGGGTGAAAGGCTGTGTTCCATCATTTCCCACAATATCACTTTGGGGTGAGGTCAAATGACATCACTCCTTGTGATGTCATCAGAGGTCAAGGGTCATGTGATGTCACTTCCGCTACCCCTAGCATTTTGGTGAAATGACGTCCCTGTGCGCATGATGCCCCTCTGACGTTAGAGGAAATAAGTGAAGTGATAAGAGAGCTCCCGACTTCTAAAACCTTGGGACCAGATGGACTCCCAGGGGAGTTTTACAAAGCATATGGGGGAATACTAGCACCCTGATTGCTGCATATCTACACAGAAGCATATGAGCTGGGAGTACTACCCAGCAGCCAGAGGGAAGCCACTATCATACCAACCCTTAAACCGGGAAAATCACTGCAGTGCTGTACATCGTACAGGTCCCTCTCAATGGTAAATCAAGATTGCAATATCCTGAAGGTGGTGTCAGCAAACAGACTGAGGAGAGTAAGAGGGGACCTAGTACACACAGAACAAACTGGGTATGTCCCAGGGTGGAACACCACATGGAATTTGCGGAAACTACACCACGTCATAGACAGTACTAATCATCTGATGGACGAAAGTGCAATGGCCTCATGAGACGCAGTCAAGGCCGTTGACTCGGTACGCTGGTACTATATGTTTGCGGCCCTGGTGCACTTCGGAATTGGCAAGGTTTTCTTGAGATGGGTAAAGCTGATCTATACATCATCCAAGGCCCGTTTGAAGACGGGCAGACAGATCTCTGACATATGTGAAGCACAGAGGGGCACCAAGCAGGGTTGTTCACTATCACGGATACTGTATTGGAGCCACTGACAGTGTTCCTTAGGAAAGAGTATGAGAAGGCGGGGATAAAGCTAGACAGAGTGGTGCACCTAATCTCCCTGTACACAGATGACATGCTGATGTACATAAACAGGCCAGATGACAACTTACCAAACTTGTTGGATGTCATTAACCAGTTTTTTGAGCTATTAGGGATCAGGGTGAACCGGGAGAAGTCCTGCCTGTTCCCGCTGGCAGGGGTCAGAGAACTTGGCAAACAGCATCCGCCCCCATTGGGACTTCGGTGGGAGACAACTAACTTCTGCTATCTAGGCATTAACGTGTGGCATGACCCAGTAGCCTCACACAAGAATAATACGTAAAAGGCTGTGGATAACATGTTTGGATCCATGAAGTTCTGGAAAAGGCTGCCCTTGGGAGTACCGGGAAGAGCAGCCCTCCTGAAGATAATCGTACTCCCCCGCCTCCTGTACTATTTTACCAACGCTCCTAATTACATACCCGCAATCTTCTTTCGGAGGTTCAACTCGTAGGTGAGAGACTTTGTGTGGGAGGGAGAAACAGATTTGCTCTGAGCACCCTACAGAGAGAGTTTGCTGTGGGAAGGATGAAAGTGCCTCAATTTGAGTGCTACTATCTGGCGAGCAATTGCAACATGTAGTGCACTGGTTTGGAGATAATAAAACTTCACAGGCCACTTTGCTATTAACCATTGCTGAAGCAATATATTTTTAGGCAAGTATTTTGGATAATGGAGCTTGCTCTAGAGAGACCATCCCTGCTCTTTCAGCTGGGCAAAGACATATGGCAGAGTAGCTGGAAACTTTTAGGCGACTCAGATCCTTGCTCAGTGCATTTCCGCTTGGTGGGGATCATTAGTGAACTACGAGGGGCACTGGTGCAATATAGAAGACACTGGGAGGACAAGGGAATAGGCACAATTGGGTCGCTAGTGAGAGAAGATAAAATAATAGCTTACCAGGTCCTGGTCAGAGAATATAGTATACATGAAGGGCAATTCCTGCTATATTTAGGCATGGTCAAGAGAATAGAGAAGAAATGGCTCAGCCTGGAGAGTGAAATGGGGACCAACGATAAATTAGATACCATGTACGACATGTCAGAAGGAGGACATATGGTCTCTAGATTATATGATTTGTTCCTGGGCAGGATGGGAGCATCAGAGCTGAAGATGCACAGCAAGTGGGAGACAGACAAACAGAGAGCATGTACAGATGCGGAATATAACAGGTCATTGCTCTAGACCAGACGAGTATCAAGAAATGGCAGTTTCAAACTCACTTAATTGTATGTCACTCACAGAGCGTATATGACTCCAAACAGGGTGTCTCTCATGGCGAAGGAGGGTGACCATGGCTGTCCAAGATGCACACAGGAGAGAGCAGACCTGATACATATGTTTTGGGCATGCCCGGTAATACAGAAATTCTGGTGGGACCTAGCAGGGAAGGTGGCACAGAGTGGCATACAAATACAGACGTGGCCCCCAGAGTATTGTCTTTTGGGATTGTTTCTTAGGGGCAGGAGACAAAGTGCTCACTTGACCAAAATGAAAGATCTGGTTTGTGTATGAGCAAAACGCAGAATTGACATGTCGTGGAAATCGACCAAAGGCACTAAACTAGAAGCCTGGTGGGCAGATCTAAGGCGATGTTCACTAGCGGAGTCAGCGGTATGGTATAAAGCACTGCAGAAGAGAATGCATGAAGGGAACAAGAGAATCGAAGCCTGGAACACTTTGGTACAAAGCATGTTCATCCCTGGAGACACTGAGCTTTATATACCGAATGTGCCAGGGGAGAGGTTGATGCAGGTTTTGGGAGGGTCTAACGCGATATGGGAACATGCAGACTGGTGGGCAGGGAATGCTATTGGAGTTGGCTGACCTTCCCGGAAAGCTGAGAGCGGGGAGCAATGTAGACACTCCCCCACCTCTCAGGGGAACGCCTGTAATGATATATGCCTGTATCACTGGAATTACATGGTGAAGCTTGTCTGTATTGTTCTGTTTGTCTGTTGAATAAATAAAAACATGTTAAAAAAGAATGTTCTAGAAATCTTTTGCATCTGCATTTTCCTTGCTTATCCACAAACATTGTACATGCTGATGCTCTAAATGCACATGTGTTGTACAGTAAGAGAAGAACATGAATAGAAAACGGAGTAAGGATTGCCAAGTGCTGATAGGAGCCCAGAAGGAAAGTGGCAAAAGATGCCAAAGTGGGAGGCCATTGCCTAATTGCTGGGGCAGAGGACTCCAAAGGGTAGAGAACACAGCCGCCAGGCAGTACACCCGCCAGGGCAGTGCTAAAGCAGAGGGCAGGAGAATTGTACTAGTGTCAACTAAATATAGGGCCTTGAACCTGTGAGGTTCATGAGGTACCAGGCAACCAGTCTCAGTGGCATTAGTATAAATTACCAGGGAAAGGATTAAGTGAAACAGTTTCTTTTTTTTAATTTTTTTTTTATTTTTTTTATTTTGCTTCTATCAATTCAATGATTTTGCAAAAACAGGATGAACAAGTCAGTCAAAATTCGACTTGAAGTTAGAGTTTGGGCTTTGCAGTTACCCTTTTGAACTTAAAAGTCTGATTAAATTTCACGCTCAACTTGTACCTTTCGGTAAACTGGAATTTGCTCCTTCTGGCCCCTCTGAATTGCGTAGACAAGACTCTAAAGCATTATTTAACATTTTGGAAGTTGCCAAAGCCCAAGTTGTCCTCGATCCACTCATTAGTCGATTCCACCAGGTTTTTTCTTTATACAAGGAGTCACTGTCTATTAGTGGTCTCAAGTAAGCTCTTCTCCACTTTATTGTTTCGGGGCAATGCAGAAGAAGATGTTTTACGGTTTCTGGCTCACGTGTCGTTCCACACAATCGACAGAGGTTTGTTTGAGATTGGCCTCTAATAGCCCTTATTTCATTTGTCGGCATTAAATTAAGGCGAGAACGCAAGAAGACGGATCTTAACGACTTGTCAGAAAATCTCTTCAGAACTTTGTTCGGTGTATGTAATTTTTTTGGTTCAAAGTTCACGTGACAGAGGAGTTTGTTTTTTCCAGCCAGTGTCAAGGTCTCTATCCAATCAAGTTGGTCCATCTTGCGTTTTATTCTCGTAGGATTTTGAATTAGGTCTTCTTCGCTGCAACCATTATTGGCCAGAGATACTCGCTGTTTTGCTGCCCAGCAGGAAATGGCCTTGCTTCGTCCTTCAGTAATTTCAGAGTTTATTATTTTGTATAGCGGCGGAGAATCTAGCATTATTATTTTTCTGAAAAGCACCATTTCTCCCGCTTCGATTGTTGCTTTTAAGGAGAGAGTTCCCAATTCTCTTCTGATGATCGAGATTCCTGTGGAATTCGGGAGTTGAAGGACTTTGCGCCAAAAATATGCTTCCAGTTTAGGCCAAATTGTCAGAGGAATCGCTAGCATTGCTTCGCAACCGTACGTCAAACTTGGTATTACTTTACCCTTGTAGAATTTAATAACAGGGAGAAGTGAAAACCGCCCGTATTTTCGATCGATTACTCTGGCCTGTGTAGTTAGTTTTCGGTCTTGTCCCATAGGTGTTGTTGCATTGAGGCTTCTGTTTTCGAGTTGTCCAGCCACACCCCCAAGTATTTAAAGAGTTTTACCTCTTCAACAGGCGAATTTTCGATGTACCATTTAAACGATTTTGTATTCTTCTTTGATGGTTGGCCTAAAATCAGAATTTTAGTTTTTTCCTTGTTAATTTCTAAGTTGTTGTTCAATATGTAGCTGCCCAAGTTGTCAAGTTGCCTTTGAAGCCCAATTTTGGTTTGATCTAAAAGGATGATGTCGTCGGCATATAATAGGCGAGTCACAGGTGTAGTTCCAATTTTCGGAGGAAAAGATCTTATCGCATCTGAATTGTCTTTAAGGTCACCCAAAAAGGAAATGAATAGAGCCGGGGCCAGTGGGCAGCCCTGTTTCATGCCTCTAAGGGTCGAGATTTCGTCAGAAAGCCTTCCTGCTTGATCCAGGTTAACCCTGATCGATGTCTTATCGTGGAAAGCCTTTATTGGGTCAAGGATGTTAAGTGGGCACTTCCATTTGCCTAATTTTGACCAGAGCAGATTTCTGTCAATTTGATCAAACGCTTGGCTTAGATCAATAAAGGCAACATATACCTTTCCAAGTCTTTGCGTAGATCTTGCTTTTATAATGCTCAGGGCCATGATGTTCGCTGTGGTCCCCGAATTTTTCAAGAACCCTGTTTGAAATGGGTCTCTGCACGGTGCTGTTTTTGCCCATGATTGGAAGCTCCTTAAAAGAAATGACCCATAAAGTTTCCCGATTGTGTCCAGGAGTGCTATTGGATGATAATTTCTCAGGTCGGTTCTGATTCCTTTTTTGTAGATTGGTGCAATCACTGCAGTGCGCCAAGAGTTAGGAATCGATCTTGTAGTGCTGCAGTTTTTGAATACGCTCTATAAAGTTTGCCCATTTCTCTTGATGATTTTTTAGGTCGATATTGGTTATTCCGTCTGGCCCTGGAGCTCTGGACGATTTCAGACGCTTAATGGCCAGTATGATATCTCCTTTATCCGAAAAATCTTCCCATGCGGTTTGTTCTGCCTCCGTCATCGGATCTTCTTTGACTTGACTAGGAATTTGGAAAATATTGGCGAAATGTGCTTTCCATTGTTCTTCTGGGACATTATTTAAACCTTTTGCGATTTCTCCTTCATTAGAGTTTCTTATTAATTGCCAGAAAGCTCCCAAATTTTTGGTAGCCAGTTTTCTAAGCATTTCTTCAGAGTCCTGCTGGTATAGGAAAATTCTGCGGAAGCATAACCAAGATTTGTACTTGTTTTGTTCCTTCAAATAGAGGTTTCTAGGATCTTCTGAGATTGTTTGTGCTGCCAGTTTCTTTAGCTTTCTCAAGGTAGAACGTTTTGATGCTAATTCCTTGTCATAGGTGTGAATAGAATTCTGGATAAGCCTTCGGGTTTGCCTTCTGGGAATCATGAAGGGAATCAATAAGCGCTGGTAGTCTGTAGGTTTTAATGACTCATTATTACCCCGTAGACAATGGCTTTTGTAGCTTCTGGACAGTTCCTCTATTCGGATGGCAGTGAGTCTTAGGCGATTTCCTTGAATATTTGATTCAATGTGTTCTGGCATTATCGTTTTGTCTTCTCCTCCCGTAGGCCATACGATTTGCAAAATGTTGTGATCACTCGCCTCAGCCCTTAAAACCTCAAAAGATGAGATTCGGCGGAGCATCTCCTCTGAGACATATATATAGTCGATTGTCCCATTCATGGCTCCCCTTTCCCAGGTTGGGATGTGGACCGTCTGCGGAAGTGAGTGGTCAATATTGCAAAGATTTCTTGAAGCCATAAGTGATTCCCATTTCTTTCCACGAGATTCCACCTGGCTTTTCGGACGCGGTGATGTGGTTCTTGAGGGATCAGTCGGACATTTGGCATTTAAATCTCCACTTAGAATTATTAGTGGACTATTTTGGGTCTCATTATGTTGTCTATCTCTCCCTCAATGGATTCAATGAAGAGCCTGTCCGAAATGGCTTGTGGGTTCCAGTAGACCGTAATAACAGTTATCACAAGGGAGGTTAAGGTTTGGCTCTTCCTGTCTAGTTGATCCCACTTTATTGAGACTGCAAGGTAGGATTGGGTTGCTGCCAGCTTCTTCTGTATGGAATGGCCTGAGCCAGATTTGACTGCCACAAGTAGCCCAGATGATGGACGGCCCAAACAACCTTTCTTGGCCGGGGAGATTGCAACTGCAAAGCCGTCAATAGTCGGGGGGGTGGTAAGTCAAGTCTCTTGAAGAGTGATAATATCGAATGCTCCAAGGTTTATTGCTCCAGGTTTAGTGAGATGGTTAAAACCCTTAGTATTCCAAGACATCATTTTGAGTGAACGTGACTGAAGATCATGTGGCAGACTTTTTATTTTTGGACTCACATCTACTTTGTTGAAATCCGCCTTGATGCTAGACGGCTTTTGCTGCTATTTCTTTGTTTGCCCAGAGGATGATTTTGGGAACCATGCTAGTAGTTGTTTAATCGGGGCAAAAGTTGGTAGATTAATTTTAGGTGCTGATTGATTCGTAACTCTGTCAGACAATTTTTGTTCCAACCTTTTTCTCAAGGGCGACAAGGTTCTTTTCTTGTTTTGCACTCTTTCTTCTAGTCTTTCATTGGCTCTGTATGAGTCTATATCTGCGAACAGTTTCCAAAACTTAAGGAAGACCAGCTGAAGTATAAGCGAAGTAGGAAGGCTGTTCCAAACAGAGGCACTGGCCAAAGAGAAACACATGCCTCCCGCTGTCTGCTTCAAAAAGCATTTGACAAGCAGAGAATGGAGTTACAGGAGAGGAGGGCCTTCTCAATGATAGAGAAGATCTTCAAATTCATCCTTGCAACCACCAGTAGCCAATGTATACATTTTAGGGCTGCAGCGATACAATCCCTGGGCTTCAGGCCAAGGATGCATTTTTCAGCCCTATTTTACATTAGCTGAAGGGGGCGAAGACAACAAAGGGGGAGGTTAAGGAAGAGACTGTTGCAGTAGTCCAGCCTACATAAAACCAGGGCTCTAGAGACATTGAGCTTCTGGGGGAAAGTGAGGAAAGGTAGAATGCCGATAAGGAGGTTTAGCTGACAGTGGGATTTTTTTACAAGCTCCAAAATGTAAGGACAAAAGGAAACAGAGAATGTAAAGATGGCCCCAAGGATTTCAGCATCACAAGATGGTGAGAGTAAAGGGTACAAACAGGTTGACCAGAGGGTAGGAGAAAAACAGGGCAGACGTGTCACAATAAGAAAGATCTCTGTCTTAATGTCATTGATACAGAGATTGTTAGCCGCACACAATGTCTCGATGGCAGTCAAACAATCATGGATAAAAAACGAGGAGAAAAAATGAGATGAGGGAAGTTTAAGGAAAGCTGTGTGTCATCAACATAAGACTGGAATTGAGAAATGAAAAAAGGATAGCAGATGAGTCAGAGGGACGAAATTCATATTGAAGAGCCACAACCATAGTATAGAACCCTAGGGTACTCTGCAGGAAGACAGTGAGGTGGTGGAGCACAAATTACCCAGTTCCAACTCACAAGGGCGGTTAGTGAGGGAAACTGGTCACCCAGTCCAGTGCCTGGTCCATGATGCTAAAGGTATCATGTAACCGTTTAATACAATTTAGGATACAATGGTTGACCGTGTGAAAGTCGGAGGGCACATCATTGAACACTATCCTCAATTATACTATAATCATATATTCCATATGCACTTCAATCATATAATTCCACCATATTACAAATACTGTATACTCCCCCTACAGTACCTATAATTACTACCACCACCATAGAATTAAATTATAACAAGTATGTACAATACACACCTTCAATTAACAAAACTTTCCCTGAACCCCCTGCCATCCAAATGATGTCCGCGGACAGCAAATTTGACAGTGGACTCAGCGGCACCTGCACACCCTTTTTTCACCTATAAAAACAGCTTCAGATCTTTATTCCACTCACCTATCCTTTTCATGCCCTCTTTCAGCCATCAAATAACCCCAAATGTGTTTACCAAACTGTTTGTTCACAGCAATGTCTGCTGTCTAACACAGTGTCCGTGGACTCTACGGCACCTGCACCCACTTTTTTCACCCATAAAAACTGCTCCATATCATCTTTATTCTACCCCAACACCCTTTCCAGTCCCTCTTTTGACCACCAAATAACCCCAAATGTGGTTTCCAGACTTTTTCCCCATCACGCTATCAGCGTAACACCATCGCTGACTACAGATCCATCATGACGACCCTTTAAAAAAATGACGCACGTCACAATTATCACCATCTAACAAGCGGGCGCGTCCAATGACCTGAATAGGGAAGGGAGTCCTCGGACCAGACCCAGATATCACTCATTTATTTTACCTACTTTTTGGTTGTTTTAAGAAAAACGACTATACCAAATTTACAAAAGTATACTTTCCGGACCAAGCCACCGCTCCTGACGCACATTTGGTGAAAATCCGTCCAGCGGTTTGGGCTGTAAGTGTAAGCAACATTTTATTTCCATTGAGTATACAAGGGTTTCCACACATTTTGGGTGCACCTCTACAACTTTGCCCGCCCCCCCTTGAGGAAACCGCACCAAACGTTGCAGGATCATTTCGAGGGGGCCAGACACTGTTTTTGCAAAGATGGGTGGGTTCCCTCCAGGGGGAGCAAAGTTATAAGCCGCTGAAAAAGTCCTCTTTCTATGAGTTGGGCAACTTAACCATAACTACAGGGCTGCTAGCGCAGGCCCTGTAATATATATATCTATATCATGGATGCAGGGTGGTGATATGGTAATAACATGGAAAAATGTAGATTGAAATGAGGAGACAAGAGTATGTTAAGATGTAATGATTGAAGAAATGTAAACCGATGAATGAAGGCAAAAGAAAATGGTGAAATTACTGTTCTACTTCCAGACTGGGCTGTAGCATTTTACCTAGACCTGGTTTAGTTAGAAGAACCCATCTTGAAAATATATATGCTTGCTTACAAGATGAAGTTCTGATTAACTTACAAGATTTAATTTCTGGCACACAGAAATGAGAAAATGATTAGTCGCTTATTAGCCATTGCACTAAGCTTTATTTATGTAACCTAGCACACGCTGCATAGTTTACAGGCTGCGTCCTCTTCAGAGTCCTGGCAAAGGCTGTACATTCTTTTAAAATCATCATGAACAGCTTCACTGATAACATTTAGACAGGTTGGGGGTATTTGGTAAAACATGAACTGATAACATCTATGCAGAGACACCATGAAGATAATTGGCGAAACCAGAGTAACCTTCTTAAATGAAGTCCTACATTCTTTGCTGCACACATCAACTCCAATGCATTAGAAATCATATATAAGCTGAGAGCCGGAGGGAGGGGGAGCAAACTGGATTGGTACATATGCCGAATGCTGTTGTGTTGGCTTCCTGTGTTTTGCTTGTGGTTGTTTTTGCTGTTGCCATTTTCCCTGTGGTTCACCGTGGCTGTTTTCGCAGCGTTATTCTTTTTTTTATTGGATGGCTTTTGCCCAAACCTGATCAAGCCCACCCGCACCACTTCACCCTGCCAACCAACCCCATCATACCTTACCCCAAACAGACAGGTTGTTTATTTATTTAAAAAAGAAAACGTGGTGAAACCGGCCACTGCGATAAACGCCATGGCAAAAATGCCAACGGCAAAGATAGTTGGGAGGAAAACACAGTAAGCGGTTGTGTTTTGCCTAGACTCCTGTGTCATCTTCTGCTATGCTACTATTAAAGTTTAACTGGATTTACTGCACCTAAATCCTGATGATGAGACAGTGTTTTTCCTTGTCTTGTTCAAATACCTGAAGTATACGGTCTCTTTGAGCACCTCAGAATGTAATACTGTTGCCATGGAGAATCGTGGCAGCCCCATGATCTCAAAAGCCCACACGCCAGGGATGTCATTTCACCAAAATGCCAGGGGTAGCAGAAGTGACATCACAGGACCCTGGAACCCTGATGACATCACAGGAAGTGATGTAATTCGACCCCACCCCGAAGTGATATCAGGGAAAGCGATGGAACACGACCTTTCACCCGTTGACAAAACAGGAAGTGGCATCACATAGCATTGTACACTACGAAAAATCTGGTTATGTTATAACTATGATGTGATGTACATTTCATACAAAAATGGATCGCCATATGTATCGTTAAGATCAGTGTGTATAGGCCCATATTACCAAATTACTGTGAATGCAAGCAGACGTCCATGACCAAATGATAATAATGTGTTATTAGATAGCACTTATGCTTAACTGCTTTATATAGAAAAAATATGCACCTAATATCACCCAACCTGTGTTGGTACTCATTTATTGACCTCAGAAGGATGAAAGGCTTAGTTGAGGCGTTTAAAAGCAGACTAAATCAGTGACTCACCCCCTGAAGTGAGCCTGAAATAAACCTTTAATGAGTCTAAAAATGATGTGTAGAATTCCAGAAAGACACATTATTTGGTATTCCTATTCTTTCTTATTTAGGGTCAGTGCTGAAAGTGTTAGACTTGTGGCACTCCTGTTCTTCTTTTTCTTCTTTTTCTTTTAGGGGCCTGAACAAGAAAGCCAGCTACTCCGTAAGTAAAGAACCACATGGAGCTTGCATTACAAAAAAAAAAAAAAAGCATTTTCTTTTACATCTTTTTTTTTTTTTAGAGGTCGCAAGGGAGACCAAAGAGGTCACAAGGGAGACCTCAGAGGTTGCAGTTGCGACCTCCGGCGACCCCTAAATGACATTCCTGCCACACGCATTTGAAAAAAGTCACAACTGCTCTGGAAAATGGAAGCTTACAGCTGGAAATCGGATTGAAAGCAGGAAACTGTTCTTAGATATGCATCATGCCCAACATCAGGGAATGGCAGGCACCTACTTTACAAGGGACTCAGAAGGTATGCACAGCGAAGACCCAACACGCTACTTAGGGGCAGAGACTTTTGATTAATCATGTGAATGGAGGCAGCAGGCCACGGCGCGTGTCAATGTGCGTGGCACCAAAGAGGGCACAGCAGGGAGAAAATGGAGATTAAGAAGCTTGAAGAGGGACATAGGCAAGGTGACAAATGAGCAGAAGGCTTGGAATTTGGACAAACTGAGACAGATAATATCCACATTCTGAGCCTCCTGACTGGCTCAGCTACACCTACACCAGCAGGGTGCTAAAGAATGGGATAGGGAGTCCTACAGGGAACATCTCTCTCTGCCTCCCACATTGTTCAATACATGGGCAAGAAATGAATTTCTATGCCTACGTAGATAAAAAGACAGATAACATTGTGCATAGATGATAATCAGGAGACTATTATCACTCAGTTATCCAGATGCATGACTGAGGGTAGCAATTGAAGGAGAGGCAAAAGACTCAAACGCAGAGCTAAAAAGGCAAAGATTTTGGTATGTGGACTGGTTCACACCTCATAGAACCCAAATCTTGAGCACTGTCCCCAAACAGTCTTGCATACATACAAATCTGTTTCTTTCAGTTGAAAATACTTCAACAGACTCCTTGAAGACTTTTATTTATCCCCTGTAGTCTGTTTGAAAAACACCTTCTAACACCTCTCTGAAAACCTTTCTTATTCAGCATAAAGATACCTTTGGGTGCGCTCCATGAGAAACTAATAACATAACATATAATGTTTTCCTTTAGTCATCAAGTCTCACTGTTAAATGCAGTTATCCCCACAAATTGGTTCCTGTTATGCAGCTTGTACAGTTTTAACTTTGTACTCAATTAGATGCTTGCAGAGGTTTACATGCCAACATGCCCCCATTCCATACGGGCAATGCAAGCCCAGTCCTGGTTTTAACTTTGTATGCTGCATTGCAGCAGTACTGGATTGCACCATATTAAACCCGACACTTGACTAGCAACTGCCAAACAGAATTTGGCATGTTGGCATGTATGAGCTTGGCAGTTCGTAGCATGCTTATACTACCGTGAGGAGGTCACACACTTTTTGTCTTGTGGCGCCTGGAAACACTTGTGTATAGGTGCCATACAAATGTCCAATAAAAAATAAAATAAATAAATCCACCTGGAACAAGTGTTCGAGGACCTTCAGCAGTCCAATCTGAACATCAAAGCAAGTAAGTGGCAAGTTGGTCAAAGTAAAGTGGTCTACCTTGGACATGAGGTAGTAGGAGGTGAGATCAAGCCCTTACTCAGCAAAGTACAAGCTGTACATGTCTGGGCCACTCCAACTACTCAAACTAAGATCCTTTTTAAGACTGACTGGTTACTGCCGGAACTATGGGACCATAGCTTCTCCTCTGAATGCTGTCTCCTCACCCAAGTACCCTAAAATAGTCAAGTGGAATGGGAACTGTGAAAAAGCATTCCAGGGGCTGAACAATGCCCTCTGTAAAACTCCAGTGCTGGGAGCTCCAGACTATACTCAGGCCATCTTAGTCTAGACTGATGCTTCCAACACAGAGATAGGAGCAGTGTTGAGTCAATTTCAAAGCAAAGGCAGGGAGCACCCCATCTGCTTTATCAGTCAAAAACTAAAAGATAGGGATACCAGGTGGGCCACAATTGAATGTGAATGTTTTTTTCTATTGTATGGGCCTTGGAAAAGTGCAGGCCATACCTCTATGGAACTACTTTCAGGATTCAAACTGACCACCCACCCTTAAGGTGCTTGATGCAGATGAAAGAAGAAAACCTAAAGTTGTTCAGGTGGTCCATTAGCCTTCAAGGCTTTGATTTCACTATTGAGCGCATGTCAGGTACACAGCATAGAAATACTGATGGTCTCTCCAGAAAGTATGACGGACTGGATCAAGATATTCATCCAGGAGTGGGTTAGATCGCCCTGTCCCTTAGACTGGGGGAGACCAGTGTTAGGGAGATTTATCAATTGTATGCTACATCCCCTCTCCTAGCCTAGTTAGATCCCCAGCACTTTTTGCTGGACTTCTGGACCTTTTTCCTTCTATCCTGAATGAGTGGAGTCTTTTTCCACTAATTCATTCTTATTTGCTCTGACTTTTGGAACTCTGTTCTCTTGTGGTTTACCTCTACTATGTAGTCTGCATTCCTCCATATCTCTTTAAAGGCATCAGTGTTTAACTTTTGCAGCTCACAGCACCTTATGTGAACTGTTATTGGGAACCCTTTGGGTTCTCCTTTGAGATTCTTTTCTTATCCTTACTAACTACAGTTCTTAAGAATAGAGGGATACTTTGTATTCTCCCTAAAATGTTATACTATCAGACATTAGCACACCCCACCATATGTGGAGTGCTCAGGGGATACCTAGTATCCCCCTTCTAACTACTTCTGCTCCTGTGACTTTCTATTCACATAGACAACCCTATAGTTATGGCTGGTGGCCATGCATGTGTTCTACCAACAATTGTGCTATTTGTTATCGCAGACTCTTTTCACAGTCTCGGTTGTGCACAATAGGGTCACCTATGTACTAACATGGAGGCCCCTTTCTTTTTTTGCCCTTTCTACTGTGGTTGTGTGTGTGTTTTGCCTTTGGACGGAACGCTTGGTTGTCCCTGCCTAGGCTCCAGTGTGTCTGTTCAGGTTGGAACTGGGGTAGGAGTTATTCATGCCCCTGCCCTTTGTCTGCCTGAGTGGTTGAATGGACCCAGTTTCCACTGGTGGGCTGGCTGTCCTCATTGGACAGTCACCAACCCCTTTCTGTAAACTGCTGAGAAAGATTGAAGAGGAGCGTGTGTTGAAACTAAATAAAAGTTGTGGTTCCTGAGGTGAAAGGCAAGTCTACCACCAGAAACTGAAGGAAATGAAGCTGAAGATGACCAGAGGCACCTGCAGACCCTTTGCATCACCGTGAAGCAGCCACTGCTGTCCTGATCCCATTTTCTACTGAACAGAGGAGCTCCGAAGAGTGTTCCTTTTCCCGATGAATTGAAGCTGGTCCATGTACATATCCTTATGCCACATGTGAAGCGAAATTCCTTGTATGGGAGGTTCTCCCTAGTTGGGGAGTGTGCGATGTGTTGCACTCTGACGACTGGACGCATTTTGTAAACAAGATTTCTTAGCACATCACTATCCTCTTGGGTATACGGCGCAAAGTTTCGTCTGCCTATCACCCACAAGCCAATGACATTTGTGAGCACCTGAATAGCCTCTTAAAAGAACAGATTTCCAAATTAGAAGAGACCCTGAAGAAGAGTTGGTTGCATTGCCTTCCTTTGGCATCATTTGCCTTACATAATCAGCCAGACTCTGACCATCATCTGACTCCACATGAGCTGGTGACAGGACACAGAATGCCCACACCTATTGCTCTTTCAACTTGGGCTAATACTGCCATTGAAAGTACCACTATTGTGTTAGGGAAAGTGATGCATGATTATTTGACAGATATGATTGAGTCTCTTAAATGTATGTCTCAACAGGTACAGACACGGCCGGGGATATGAGGAACACAGATGAAGACAACTAACAAATGAATCAGGACACTTTATTAAGACCCCTCTAGTCATACCCTGGTGACAGAATACTGTTTAGGAATTTTTGTCAGGCATTGCCACACAACATGTTTTGTAGGGCCTTTTATTGTAGAGGATGTCACCCCATCTGCAGTCAAGGTGGAAGGACACTGTGCCTGGATCAACCTTCAGGACATAGAGCTGTATCAAGGTGAGACCCCCCGTGTCTGCAGATACTGAACCCAAAGGTGAAGAAGAAATTTGACGACCTCAGATGCGAGCTATGATGAAATCCAATCAGCAGCAAGAGCTACCGCAAGTATAAAAGGAGCTGTTTACAGTTTCCAGCATGAGAATACCACTCAGATAAACATTTGTTAAACGAGGCACATGCACTTTAGTTGTTCAGATCTTCTAATTCCTTTTGAAAATATATTATCTTTCAGGAACTTGGACATTGAACAAGCTGCTATATTGTTTTAAATTGAAAAGCACTTATTATTTTATAGAACTCTCTGGTTCATGAGTAACTGAAGTACCTTTTACAAACACTTATTTTTCTAAGAACCAGAAACCTTTCCTTTAACAGAACCATACCTGCATTAAATACAATTTAAGCACATAGCAGCAATTATGCCCCTAGCTATTTGCAGAAGAGAGACTCACTAGCTTTTATGGTTGTAACAATGTACTTTCACCTTTTGTGATCTTTATTTTATTTTTTTTGTTGCATCAAGACAATTAATCATTTATAATGCAGCTAAACCAGTGAACATGAGTATAACCCCCGTGGCCGTAACAGTTGAACTAACCCCAAAAGAATCTCCTTCGATGAGCACACAGATTAAAAGATTAAAAATGAATATGCTAAATGACACAGGCCAATTGAGTAAGTAAGTAGAGACGTTCGGGCACTAGGCTTGGCTCAACCTTGTGTATCACTTGGGTATTTCTAGTGGTTTTAAAAAGATGTTCAATTGCTGCAAGGTCACGCGTAGGGAAGGTGTTGGCAACAACTCATGCTAGGACTTGAAAGTAGTTGGGCTTGGATACCTTGCGCTTAAAGAGTTACTGTTTGCATTGTTGTTTGCAGTGGCTTGTGAGCATTTTATTTGCGTGGTTTAAGTGGTCATCAGACATGTGTCTCGACCTCTCAGGGTCTTTATCAAGGCTAATAAGTGGCTTGTCCTTGCCTGCTGGCAGTTCTGTGTTATAAGTCAGCCATCACTGCTTGTCTCTTTGGTCTTTTTGGATATCCCCCGGTTGGGCAACTATCTGGCCAGTTGGCCCGGTCTGCTCCTGAATGGTTGTCTGTAATGCTTTAAGCGCAAGGTATCCAGGCCCAACTACATTTAATTTAGTAATTATATGGATGATTCTGTCCATGTAACCAATAACCTGCGGTACCAGCACATGAGCAAAGTAGGGACAGAGACATCTGAATTGAGTTGTTTGATATTTTCCCTCATACCCTATACCATGGGTGCCTCCAGAACATTCATGGCAACAGAAATACCTGCAAACCCATCAAATTGCCTAACCCACATTGCACTATGCATGACCCGTTGACAGTTCCAGGGACAGACAGCGTACATGGTTTGGGTAACCAAAGCAGATTCCCCACGGGAGGATGACTTTGTAGAAACAAAGACTATGATGATAAGTGTGAAAACACAATGCAAGGTGGTGAACTACACACAACTAGAGACCAGTGGGGGATGTAGTCAAAAAGAACATCACAATATGCTGTAATGTAACAATGCTCAAGGAGAAGAAAAACTTGTGTGCTGAAATAGAGGCCAATTATAAATAAGTGATAATGTAATTACTGCTGACAGATGGAAGAAGGGATTGAAAGGGTCCAAAGCATGGGCGCTTATAGGGAAGGATAGATGGGTGGTGCAGAATGCAAATGCACAGTGTGAGGGATCAGAAATTTGAGACAGACATCGTTGTGACGGTTTTTCAAAAGAGGTAATTTTATTAACTCAAACACCTCACTATTCCTACCCTGATGCGGATTTCCCTGTCTAAAGTAAACTAAAGGGAACACTCTAACAAAAGGTCTTTGTCCCTCACAATTACACATACAGTAATTCAACAGGGTGATGCATGGCAGTTCAAAGGCAACAAAATATTACAGCAAATCCACAATATGATAACAGACTCTCCTTATAATCTGGGCGGATTTCCCTTCCTCAGATTCAAGCAGGCGTCTGTTCCACAGTTCCAAAATAAATAATAAAGTTCCAACATAGTTCTTTGTGACTCCAACTAGATAACAAAAACTTCCAACACTTAAGAATTGTTCAACAAAGGTTCTTTCTCTTCCACTTGCAATCATAAGACTCAAAACAATCCTCTTTACACAAACCAAGAATATTTCCTTAGTTTATCAGTATTAACATAACTTGGTCTTTGTCTTCTGCAGCAGTTTTATACAGTTCTTGCTTCAGCAATGAAAGTGTGTCAAAATAATTTGTCAGCACCACTTCCTAGAACTTCCTCCACTTCCACCTGGTTTACTTCCATGCCAGGCCTACTACTTCAATCACACCTGGTTTACTCCCATGCCAGGCCTACTACTTCAAAGTTCGCTCTTAGGGTATACTCCCCTGCCCAAACAGTATAAAGTGTTATCATAACCTCTGAACTGGTATACCCCCTGCCAGATTATGAATTTGCAAACAACAAGTGCCTCCTTGGTTAAGATAAGCTTTCAAAAACTTTGCAATATTTCTTACTTTATAACATCAGATTTTAAGCGATTCTTTAGGCAAGGCAAGATTCACATTGGTGCTCTTAAGTACGCTTTTGTGATTTCCAAAACCTCTGTACGTTATGCTCCTCACCTTCTGAATAGTCTTTAACAGAAGGGTATTCTTCTTGACACTTTTGTTTCCCCCACTTCTTCATTAACCAAACACTGAAAATGATAAGGTTTTATTCTGCTTCTTCCTTGGCTTTGGCAGTGTGGGTTTATACCAGCTTTCGCTATATACTTCTTCAACCATGGGCAATAAGCATTACACATTTTGGGATTTTTATTTGCCCTCTCTTGACTTTGGTGATATTTGTTGGCTTTGAATGGCCTCGCCTTTACATTCTTTTGGGTTGGGTAATTGCTGTTCGCATTAAGTTCTAGAAGTATTGCTGAATCTTGTTGCTGGGTTTTAAATAAACTTGCATGCTTAAAGTCACACTCATTTGGTTTCTCTGTTGTCTGCCAGTTCGTTATTCAAAATTGCCTTCTTTCTTATTTTAACACCTATGCAATTGCTTTTCAATATTAAAGCTCCTGCATCAAGCACGCGAGCAGTCATGGAGCGCCCCAATGTCACAATTACTTAGTAAACTCCCCGGGTATGCCGTGCACGTCTGTTTCCCTCGCTGCTCACAGATTCTTCGTTTCAGCTGCTCCCCGCGATCTTCCAATCTGCTGGTGTCAGTCTGCCTCCACCAGTGCCACTTGTACACACAGCTTCCTTCGCTCCAAAGGCTTTACAGTGTTTGCCCTTCCACCGGAGATAGCCTTGTTGGGAGGAAAACTTTCCAAACGTTCCCTTCCTGCTGCACAGCCTCTGCAAAACAGGCCTCCAGAGTGCAAACTTCCCTCTCCGACACTTCACGCTGCGCAACCTCTGCAAATAAGGTTTCTTTTGACAAAGACCCTCTCAGGACTGGCTACTGCGAGCCACGCAACACTGGTCCCAGCGTCTTATTCTTCCTCCAGTCCCTGTTTCTGTTGCAACGTGGAGAGTTCACAACTCCTCCACCTACGACTACTGCTCTGCTCCTTCTTCTCACTAATGGCCTCGTTAGGGAGAATTCTCCAGAATGGCTAATTTACCTTACCTATTGAGTCCCTCAGCAGCTTTGCTGGACTTCTAGGATTTATGTGTTTCACCTGGTAAGAGTGTTTCCCACGCTTACATGTTTTTAGCTGTGTGTGTTTAACATTTATGTGTTCATAGACTGTGGAGCCTCACCTACTCCATAGGCATCATCTTTTTTCTGTGTGTTACACAGCACTGTTAGTGCAGTGACACAGGGGTTGTCTTTTTCAGACTTCCCACGTTAAACTCCATTTTCTGGGACTGACTACTGTCTCCCAGAACATATATAGTTGCCATTGACTTTATTAGTCTTTTTAAATTCTCAGACCCAGTACAAACTTTCTTACATAGAGTTCTGGAAAGGGCTAATAGTTATCCCTTTTGTCTGTTTCTCATGGAACATTATTTCAATCCCATTTCTTTAAGATTTGGCTGGTGGCAGTGGTATCTACCCTATTTTTCCTATCGCAGTCTATTTAAATAGCTTTGGTACTGTTTTAGGCTAAGCTAGTAGCCTCAAACTTAAATCCGCTGGACCCCATTTACTTTTATTTGATTCCGCCTGGGTTTATTTCCCATTTCTTTTTGTAAAGGTCTTTCTCGTGTTTTACGCTGCCCACCAAACCAGGTTTGGTTCCTTTGTTCGCCGTCCTTTGGCGGGCTTCTGCACAGAAGCCTTCCTTAGGCGCCTGAATGTCTGAGGGGGATAGGATGTGAGGGAGCGGGTTGAGACTCCCTGCACAGGGTCCCCTTTGAGACCCATGTTCCACTCTGTATGATTAGCTGTGGTGACTGTCCCGCCGGGACAGCCACGCTGCTGTGTGATTGACAGCCAGGCTTTGTGAATGGTGGAAAAATGCATCAAAAGCAGGTCTCTGGGACTTAGAAGGCAGAGTCGCCATTGAATCGAGAGAATCGAAGAGAAGCTGACAGAAGAGGACCTCTACCACGACTGAACCTCCCGGTGAAGCCCTGCTATGGGTCCGACTCTCCAAACTTTGATGACCGGGAAGATCTGCAAGGAATATTCTCCCCTTGAGCTGGTAGAACCAACCAGTTTGCCAAACTGCAAGCCAGGCCTCCCTCCTCTGGTTGAATTTGCTGTGCACAGCTACAGTGAACTGGATAGCCAGGTAAACATTCTGTGCTCTCCCCACCTGGTCCCTCACCCTTGGGTGGTGAAGTTCGTTGCGGTGCATTGCAGTACACAATTCTCAGAAACCTGCATCCTAGGTTCTTGAAACATGGTTTTTGAGATCCCATAGAGACCTCAAGTTTTGTTCCTTGTGTCAAGACCGTTCCTTATATGACCACATTGATGTTTGTCTGATTTCATGGCAACCGACTCATGTGTGAAGGTGCAGAAATCTGGTGAAAGAAGAGGGGTGTCCACATGTCATGTAGCCAGTAATGTTGGGATGGTGCTAACAGGAAACTATGCAAAATGTGGCTCAGTTTGGTGAAACGGTGTGGAATTGTATATGGAACAACTCTTTAACCAGCCACAAACCCACAAACAAATTCAGACTTTTGCTAAAATCCAGGGAAAGGGGTAGGGTGCCCAAATGTCAGGCAGCCAGTAATGTCGGGAGGGTCCTAACAGGTAAGTATGCAAAATGTGGTGTGGATTGGTGAAATGGTGCGGAATTGTATAAGGAACAATGCCTTGCCAAGCCACAAACCCACAAACACATTTGAACTTTTGCTGAAATCTGAGGAAAGGGGTGGGGTGCCCAAATGTCATGTAGCCAGTAATGTCCAGAGGGTCCTTACAGGAAACTATGCAAAATGTGGAGCAGTTTGGCGAAACTGTGTGGAATTGTATATGGAACAACTCTTCACCCAGCCACAAACCCACAAACAAATTCAGACTTTTGCTAAAATCTAGGGAAAGGGATGGGATGCCCAAATGTCATGTAGATAGTAATGTCCAGAGGGTCCTAACAGGTAACTATGCAAAATGTGGTGCTGATTGGTGAAACTGTGTGAAATTGTATAAGGAACAACGCTTCGCCAAACCACAAACCCACATACAAATGTTGCCATTTATAAATATGGAGCCTCGTTGTGAGTTAGGGGGAAAATCGGAGCTAAATCCTGCAAAAAAATAGCCCTGATGAATTACCGTTACCGCCACTTGGTCAGGCGGAATTTCTGCCTGATTTCAAGTGGTTGTGGCGTTGTAATTCCTCATTTATTTTGGGTCCATTGAATCCAATGGAGCTTTTTTTGTGGAACTATTGCTGTAGTAATTCTGCCAATTCTGCTGATTTTTCAGCGTTGAGTAGGAAGATTTACCTCGACGGTTTTGCTGAAGGTAAATCCTCCACTCAAAACACAAACTCATAATTTGGCGTAGTGGTAAAATTGACAGTTACTCAGTTACCACCAATTTTACCACTTATCACCTAACTCGTAATGAGGCCCATAGATTGGTATGTGTGTCCCTGGGTTTCAATTTGCCCATATATTTCTTCTATTCTGGTAGTTGATCAGTCTCTGTTAATCAAGAGGCCAAGTGCCTTACAATCAAATGGCTCGTTTATGGCTACAACCATATGTTTGAGTTCACCCATGCATGTTTTCCATTTTGTTTGTTGGTCAGTCTTTGTGTTGATCTGGGTGTCAAATTCCTGAGGATGAAATTCCTACACGTTTTGCTCTTTCTGGTGCTTTCTCAAAATGTCTGCCTTAAAATCTTCTGCATTAAGTTTTGATTTCTGAAAAGGTCAATGAATATGTTTCTCTTAGTAGTATATGATCGTATATTTATGATTTCACCAAAAAGTGGAAAAAAATAAACTACTTTCCCAAAAATCAAATGTAAGTGCACTTAGCCTAAATCAAAATATTCAATATGCTATTTGAGAGTAGATTTTCTCTCTACTTAAGGCTGTCTATTATCTTTTAGGGCTAGCACTGCATGCTGTCTCGGTAATCATGGTTACTTCCTTTATGAATATGTAATATACTTCACTGTTATTCATTCTTGAACCCAATTTCCTTATCCAAACAAACAATGAAATTATGACTGCGATTGCAAAGTGTAAAATGATATCCTACTTGTGTGCTCAGAACAATTTTCTAGTTTTCTATTTTATGCACTGAAGCCCCAGACGCCTGAATAATAAAATCTTCTGTGGGATCTCAGAGAATAAAACTAAAACTAGAAAACCATTCTCAACATATAGGTAGGACACATCTTTAAACGTATCACTTTCCAGTTAAAATTATGAACTACTGATCTGTTTCATCAATTAAATTGGTTGCCATTAATTATTGGCATGAATATTTATCCCCTTAAGGAACTAATCATGATTACCAGAAAATGCACACAGTCCTATCTTTAAAGCGAAAAAGACAGCTACAAGAAGAGAGACAATCTCCCCCAAATATTCTAGTGACTATTCTGATACTGGGTGAGTGCACTGGAATCTGATTTTTGGGAAGCTAGCTACGTGTTGTCATTTTTGTGTGTGTGATCATGTATTACTAAGATACACATATTAAAGGACCGTTTCAGAAATTAAAATATAATATGGAAGATTTAATGGGGAAGTCTTGAAAGCATTCCCGAAGGATAGAAACATGTGTAGGCATTTGATGAGACGGATGGATTTGACACCCAGATTGACATAAAGTCTGGCATATGACTGACCAACAAACTGAACTGAAAAAAGCATGGATGAATACAAATATGTGGATATTGACATACTCTAGCCATTTATTTCCGACGGTCAACTAACTGAAATACATGGACTAATTGAAACAATTGCACACTGATGCCATTTATACATAAAGGTAACACAACAAAAGTACCCTGCTGTTTAAATACTTGAACTTTGATAATAATCATATTTGAAATAGATGTATACAAAATATGAAATTTACTGAAGAAGGAACCATATGACTTATGTATAGGACACGCAGTATGTGCTAAATGGAATACAACAAAATTATCCAAACATTTGGGAGGAAGCACAAGGAACACTTTCTTGATGCACCACACATAACAATCACAGGAATTGCCAAAGCCTTGAATAAAGCACAATGCAGCTCAAATAGTCAGAAAGGGTTAAACATATTCTAAATACAGAATAACATATAAGCAGATAGCAACTATAGATAAACTGGATGCTGAATACCGGGCCACAAAACATACAGCAGCAGACAAGCAGCAGAAAAGCAACTACCAACTGTATACCAAGTGAATCCTGAACACATAGCTATAGAAAATCAATCTAGAAATTCCCATGAAGAGCTCCCTTTACAAAGAAAAGCAATTCAATGTAATGTTAGATTAATTTAGTTTTGCTAAATGATAACAAATGAAAGACATCTCTTCCCACATCCCTGTGTATTTAAAGCACTTTCAATACATAGCATTGTTTTCCCGTGGAGCAGAGCAGGTTACATAAGAGTGTAATAAAATAGATCCATAATCACAGGCAGGGGATTGTGAATGTGTCAAAGTATTACATAATGCCAGCAATACCACAATCCATCTCATTGGGCCCCTGCTCTTGTTTTCCTTCTCTCACTCTGGCCGTCCTCCTTGGGCCCTCTTCCTTCACCTTCCTGTGAGGCAAACAACCTTGGAGTCATCTTCGATTCCACTCTGTCCTTCTCTCCTCACATTACTGACCTTGCCAAGAAGGCCCACCACCAGCTGCACCTCCTCAGAGGTATTCTTCCTTTTCTTACTTTCCCACAGAAGCTCACCGTCTCTACATCCATGGTTTTCTCTAGGCTGGACTACTGTAACAGCCTATTTCTCAATCTGCCTTCCTCTACTATCCTCCCCCTGCAACTAATCCAGAACAGGACTGTGAGACATATAATTGGCCTCAAGCCCAGGGACTGCATGTCTCCAGCCCTGAAATCTCTCCACTTGCTCCCGGTGGCTTCAAGGATGAAGTTCAAGACCCTCTGCATCATCCAAAAAACCTTTCTTCTTGAGCCCTTTGCTCGGCTACCTCCAACTCCCTGAGGGTAAGAAGCTTCTCCAAGCAGAGAGTGGGGGCAGATATCTTTCCTCTGCAGGTGCCTCCCAATGGAATGGCCTCCCTGCCCCTCTCAAAGTTGGGCTGGACCACCAGAAGTTCCAGAAGCTGCTCAAGACCTTCCTTTTCTCCACTGTTTTCTCTCTCTCCCTGCTGACCTAACTGTCTGCTGCACTGACAGGTTGCTTGGCTAACACCAGAGTCTCACAGGGTACCAGGATCTTCCATGATCAGTCTTCCATGCACTGCCTCCGTGCACTTATGGGTTGTAACTGTAACCTCTACAGTCTCAGAGCAATGCTGCCCGGATTTCATCTGCCCTTTCCCTCTCCCTGACACTTCCCCCTCTCCTTTCCCCCTGCACTTTTATGCTGTCACACTTGCATGATCTGAATCACACAAGGCCTAGTAAGATCGTTTTTTCCTGTCCTCCCTCTCTCTCCCCTCTTGTCTTGTCATGCCTAGAAACACTTGTGTACAGGGGGCCTCATAAATGACATATAATGTCATATCATTTCATATGTGAAATGACAACCTAGGCAATCACCAAAACATGGCTCACTGACAGCTACACTACCACAGTAGACTCTATCCTTCCAATTGGTTACAAATGATTAGCAACTAATAGAAACAATAAAAAAAGCATATGAGTTGCCCTCATCTAACCAGAAAGATTACAGGTATCGTTCAACAATACCCTATCCTCAAGTAGGAAAAATTCTCTGCATTTGCAGCATCATTACCAACACCTCGTTAATATCAGTGGTAGTCTCTCAACCACCTAGATCAGTCACCAAATTCAACCACTAATGGCCAGGACTCATCACCAGTATTCAGCCTAACAACAGAAAAATCATGAAACACAGATATATTTACCTCTTATCCAACCAACCAGACTACCCCGAAGCCAGTCTCTTCAATCAAACTATGGGCAATCTGGGTTTCAAATCATGTGTAAGCCATCTCAGCCATAGAAATAGAGATTCCCTAGACTTCATCTATTCCTTCAATGTTATACTCACAGAAACTAAACATATCAAACTCTCATGGTGTGATCATCTACTCCTATCTAACAAATGGGACGATGCCTATCAAACAGTTCTCTGACAAACCACCAACTCCAAAAATAATCAACACAACCTTGTAAGACTTAAAGGGTAAGACATTAAAAAGGACTTATAGGAAAATGTCTTCTTCAAATGAATAATCCATCACTATCAAATTATCCTGAAACCCTCTTAGAAATCCTGAGTGAGGAAGTAACAAAAACTCTTCACAGTATTACATGAAAAATCATAAAAAAAATGTGGTGATGACTTGGCAGCAATGAAAATAGTGCACCTATTCTTAAGCATAAGTGGACTAAAAACAAATTACATTAAGACAATTTGCCATGTATGATTCAAAGTAAAGTTTACACACAAGACCATAAAATGGGAAAGAAATGTGTATCAAAAGCACATGACCATAGCCAACTGTACAACCAAAGAAGTTTTCAAAATAAATAATGAATTTGCAGAACCTGTGCAAATCATAAACTCAAAACCTAAGAGGAATTAGCCAACACTGTGGCAACTGCATTCCAGGACAAAATCTGTAAGAGCCAAAAGAATATTAAACTCTTAATTCATTGTCTTGAATTCCTAACATTTTGACAATGTTTCCCTGGAGGAATTTTACACACTAACAAAGAAGCTGGGTTCTTCAGGACAACAATTTGACCTCTACCAAGCAATGTTTATCAAGGAAATCATTTCCATCCTAGACGGAATTCTGATTGAACTCTGCATTGCCCCCCTAACTATGGGGAGACTTCCCTCCACTGTTAAGACTGCCTCCATAACTCATTTGCTGAAATAATTAAATGCAGACCCTGGCATCCCTGAAAAGTGGTGCCCAATGTCTATCATTCCCTTCAAAGCCAATATATTGAGAAATAATAAACACAGATAACTTTTCACATTCTCAAGGAAAATTCATCTGAGTTCTATTTCAGTAGTAGCGCAGAAACCAGACTCCTCTACATACAAGGAGAATTTCTGAAGTCACTTGACAATTGTATGCCTATACCACTAATACTACATGATCTATCCAAAGCAAACAATTCAGCCATTATCAAAACCCTATTACTTAGACTCAAAAATTAAATAGTATAAATGGAGCTACTTGGGAGTAAATGTCCAATTACCTAAATGACTGCATATCTGAGGTACATATTGGCAACTTCAAATCAATCAACATCATGGTTACATGCAGAGTACCTCAAAGATTCATCAACTCCCCATGGCTGTTTAACGTTTATGTTAAACCTTTCCCTGACCTTTCTTCAAAAGATCTTTCAAAAGATCCAGGCTTAGACCTTTGACAATGACCTCTGATTGAATGCATCAAAAACTGAAATCAATTATTTTGGAGTTTGTAGAGTTAACACCTTGCAAATTAAATAGCCTCCCTTGATGGGTACAGTACCCAACCTCTTAAACCAAGTAAATAATCTTGGGGATCATGGTTAGCAAACTCACCCTTAACCCCAAATCAATTTAATTGCACATTCTCATTTCCAATTGCACATGTTAAGGACACACGCCACTTATGTGGATATAACTCACAAAATGGATGTTACTTGGGCCTGGTACTTTCACGATAAGACTATTGTAATAGACTTTGCCTTGGACTATATAAATACCAACTACAACTAATACAAAATAAAACCAACACACTTAACTTGGGGTCAGACTCTTGGGCCACAGCTCATCAGATTTGAAATCAATAAAATGGCTTCCAATTGGTAAACAAATGATAGGAAGGCCTTGTGCTTAACCTTCCATATGCTCAAAAGGAGCCATGCCTTCTACCTAAACACCTTCATTAACAAATAGAGCACTTAGATCTTCCCTTGACAATCTAATGATACCACCATTCAACAGAAAGAAAGACATTGGAAGGTCACTTGCAAAATGTGGGGGCAATCATTGGAATGACATCTGGCTTAATCTGAAAAAGTAATATAGCTACAGAAGGTTTAAGAAACCTCCTAAACCTTGGATGGAAGAATAACCCCCCATAGATCAGATATCTGGCCTCCTAGCTCCTTAAGTAAAGAAGCAGTTGCCTCATGTCAGATTATATGCAATAGGAACATTTTTGTTCACTTTTGCCAACCAACTCTGGTTTCACCGATCTCTGTCATATGTCCAGCTGTTAACCTCAAATCCACCTCCCTTGGCTCTGCAAAAGTGTACTCTACCCTTACTCATGTCAAAGTGCAATTACCTGAAGTATATATCATTTGTGCATGCTTTTTCCCAAAGTCCAATTCCTGGAACAGGACATATGGATGTGTAACAAGTAGTCCAACACTCTGTGTAAAATGTAAAATTTGCTTCACTACTTGTGAAAGCACTTTGATGCAGCATTTGCGCGAGTTGGATCATAAAATAAAATAAATAGAAAATACCTTTCTCATCACTTCTGCTACCTGTCTTTAGATCTGGCCTGGTCCCACACCACTGGAAGAACAAGGATCCTGGCTGCACAGTTGATGTATATGGCTCTGCTCCTCCTGAGCATGGATGAGAATGGGATGCCAGGCAAAAACTTTGAGGGGAGCCTGAGCCCTCACAAAGCGACTCAAGTACTAGTAAGGATTGGAGTATAGTGTGGCAGAGGCCCATTCGAAGATATACCTTGGATGAGCCACCATATTTCCTTCTCCCTACCTGAAGGCCCCTGTCCATCCTCTTAAATACCCCTCTAAGTTTTAGGACTGCCCTTTTCACTATTCAAAGAAAGGTTAAGATTTTTCAACTCCACCAGAGGATAACACCTCCCCTCACGTATTACACATGCAGCATTGTAACTTCATTTTGTGAGTAGACCAGACCACTTCACCAGCCCAGGCACCATTATCCCTCTGGCCCTCTTCCAAAGTACTGAGTTATGCTGCTGCGTTGATATATTTTGTGTAGGCAACCGTTGATTGTCCCTATTAGTGTCCCCAGGTTGGGTCACTGGTCTGTTTTCCTTTCCTGTGTTTGATGTGAAAGGAAGAGGGTATTGTCCTGTGTGATGCTTATGTCTCCCGTGTGTTATCGCTTGCTTTCTAATTACAGAATATGCTTTGCTCACTCCCACTCTCTGCATGGATACAGGAAGCGTTGGGTGTATTGGTATAGCCAAATGGTTGCAGCTACTGCATAGTGTGGCTCAATTAGCTTTTAACACATGTGCTTATGTGGTGCCTTCCCTAGTCCTGGCTGCATCCATGATTAAATGCAGGGGCACTCATTAACCAGCGATGGTTAATGAATGTGCCCCACATCTCAATCATGCACTGTTCACATGTGTAGATGATATATGTTCTTCATGCCAAAACATATTCAGCCTGAACAATAAATCATCTGAAAGCAGATAACAGTGTGGCCTGCATATCTTTTGGGGAGCTGGTAATAAAGACTTCAACTGTTAGAAATGTTAATAAACATTGACAATGTTGTGATACCTTGAATGTTTAACTGAAATCCATTTCACTGAAGGTTGTTTGCACCCTTAAGATGTCCAAATACAAGAATGAGCAGGCATCCTACTTTATTTTGCAAATCTGGTACCAATAGCGCAGGTTTCTTTTTCTCTATGTAAAGTCAAGAGTGAGGTGTGAATGGAATTCATTAGCAACATTTGCTATGGGAGTGAACGTGGCACCTTGAGCTCCTTCTCATTCCCAAATTATGTCTAAGTATGAATGGCTTTCACAGATCTCACATTTATAAAGCATTTCTTCATTTGCCTCTGGTGTGTTCGCATTCGAACTGCAGCCCAAGGTTCAGTGTATCTGTGAAAGTGCTTTCCTGTACGATTGAATAGGTTTTTTATGTACAAAGAACTATGCTTAAGTTGCACACAATTGCTATCGGTAATACACTGTGCACACAGCTTAGAAATGCATGGCTTACTTGGTTGTAAATGAAGTGAGAATGCAAAGTGGATTTGTTTAATAAAATAGTGAGATGTTCTATTTAGAATGAGCAGCCCCTGGTGAAAAGGGCCACCCCAATTTCATGGCAACCCAGTGACTTAGTAGGGCAATAAGCTTAGAGGGTTAAATTAATCTAATTACATTTGGGGAGTTTTCAAACTCGCTTTGAAATATTCTTTAAGGCTCTCATTCAGAATGGGCCCTTATGAGTTTACAAAAGAATTCCCAGTCAGCTTCTCCTCCCTCTTAGTAAGCAAGCCTGCTCTAGGTAATATTGTATAGGTTTCAGTTCTCCAGTTAATCTAGGTTCAAGACTCATCTTTTTGGAATAGGTGACAGCCCTTCTGCATAGCTTTTGATGCATTTGTCAGCACCCTATTCCCTGAGAGTTCACAATTTTTTATTCACTCACATTCCTTTGCTTTGTCAAGATTATGTACACTTTTTAGTTATTCAAAATTTCCAATGGTTTACTCCATAGTTAGGCACTCCCACCAAATACACACCTCAATTCTGATGTTTTTATCATAATTTCTATACATATTAAAGAAGAATGAAGGTGGGGGCTGCTTGCTCTAACACATTTGAATGTGAAAATCATTTTTATTCCATAGTTTCTCATAGCAACATGCCACCTCAATGAAATATGAATTTCTGGGACCCCCCCAACCAAGACAAATGGTCAGGTATGCTGTTTAAATGTGTAGCATCATTTTTATTAAGTTATTCACATTGATAATTTTATTAATGGTTAATACTCCTACAAATATCCTTATTGGATTGATTTGATAGAAGCAATTTTGATGATCAAAACACATTTTCCTGCTTTTTTCTAAATGATATGTCTACAGATTTATATCAACACAGAGTTTAAGTTCTCAGATCTACTTTGGTGCGTGCTTACATTTTAGGGCTCTGAGCTCCTGCTCTTTTTAAAGTTATTTCCTTGCTGGTTTTTACCTTTTGGTTGCTGCATCGCGGCCTGGTGAGGTTGTTGACTTCCGGTTCCCCCTTGCCTCCCGCTGCCACCTCTCCCCTGACCCCTGATTGGGCGAGCAGCCCTTGTGACATTACTTGGGGGTTAAATTAGCCGGTGCTTGAGGTGGCATACTTTTTTCAGATCTGCTTTGGTGAGTGCTTACATCTTGGGGCTCTGAGCACCTGCTCTTCTTAAAGTCTATTGCTGGTTTTCAACTTTTGCTTGCCGTATTGTGGCCTGGTGAGGTCACTGTCATCCTGTTCCCCCTGCCCTCCTGCCTCCCACACCTCCCCTAACCCCTGGTTGGGTGAGCAGCCCTTATGGAACAGCTACTTGTTGGTTGTATGAGCCAGCGCTCAGGGCGGCATACGTTTTTGGATCTGCTTTGGTGAGTGCTTACATCTTAGGGCTCTGAGCTCTCGCTCTTCTTAAAGTTATTTCCTTGCTAGTTTTCAACTTTTGCTTGTGGCATTGCAGCCCGGCGAGGTCGCTGCCTTCCTGTTACCCCTTCCCTCCTGCCTCCCACCTCTTCCCCGACCCCTGATTGGGTGAGCAGCCCTTGTGGAACAACTACTAGTTGGTTGCATGAGCCAGTGGTCAGCGTGGCATACTTTTTCAGATCTGCTTTGGTGAGTGCTTACATCTTGGGACTCTGAGCTCTCACTCTTCTTAAAGTTATTTCCTTGCTAGTTTTCAACTTCTGCTCACCGCATTGCTGCTGGGCGAGGTCTCTGCCTTCCTGTTCCCCGTTCTCTCCTGCCTCCCACCACTCCCCCAACCACTAATTGGGTGAGCAGCCCTTGTGGAACAACTAGTTGTGGGTAGATTAGCCAGAGCTCGACGTTGTATACTTTTTTCTTATCTGCTTTGGTGTTTGCTTACATCCTGGGGTTCTGAGCTCCTGCTCTTCTTAAAGTTATTTCCTTGCTGGTTTTCAACTTTAGCTTGCCCCACCGTGGCCTGGCGAGGCTGCTGCCGTCCTGTTTCCCCTTCCCTCCCGCCTTCCACAGCTTCCCTGACACCTGATTGGGCAAGCAGCCCCACTTTAGTCATCCTAGCAGAGCAGCCCCTCTGCCCATGCAGCCCCTTCAGCTAAGGTCCCGAGGAAAAGGGCAGTTCCCACTGTAGCAGCTCCAGACTGTGTTTGCCTTTGTTCACCGAGGGAGCATGCACCACAGCCATCAACTCGCAGCAACTGACATAGTGAGAAAGGTGCAGGCAGGGAGAACAGTCATTACTGCTCTCTATTTAACTGTCCCTCCTCTTCTATCACTCCTATTGGTCCAATTAGCTAATCTTGCAGTTTCCTGTATGCCACAGTTGTATTTTATCCATATCTTGCACCAGGTGAATTGTCGTAGTTAGCCATTGGGGCTTCTATCTATCTGGGAAGTCAAATCTGAGTGTTTTTTGCATTTGCTTTTCTGTCTGAAAATTATGCGTGTTCCCTTTATCTAGGAAAGTCAAATATGAGTGTGTTTTTGTATTTGCTTTTGTGTATGAAAGTTAGACCTTTTCACTCTATCTAAGGAAGTCAAATCTGAATGTTTTTTGCATTTGCTTTTGTGTCTGAAAATGTGGCTTTTTCCTCTATCCTGATTTCAAGGATCTCACCTCTCTACTCAGATCCCTCGCCTCTAGGTGTCTTGCTTGTTTTGGTTGTTCGCTGAATCTTCAGTTTTCCCTTATACTGGACCTTGAGTCTAGTTTTTTGCTCTGCTCTGTGTTATATTTAGGTGTCGTGCACTGCAGTTTCTCCTTCGCTCTTCCCCCCTCCTTCCCTTCGTGCCCTCCCTCCATGGTGCTTTCTATCTCCCCTATCTTATCTAACTTCTATTCTATCATCTATCCTATCTTTTTTTGTATTAAATGATTGGTTTATTTCAAAGCTTTCATGTAAAAATCTATCTCATACATTACATAAAGGGCTGAGCAGGAAAGGAGGGTGCTGAAATGAGAGAGAGGCTAAGTCAGGAGGCGGACCATCCATGTGCAAATGCCGGGAAGAGCACCCTGTGCTCACGTGTGTGGATGTAGGCAGCACTAGTACCGCAGGGAGGTATTGGATGAGGCAGCAGATCAGTGGTGCTGCAGGACATTACCTGCTGTGCCCAGCGACCACTGTGGTTCCGTCCATGCAGCGACCGATGCAGGCCTTCGGATTAACATTAGGGCCCAACAGCACACCAGGAACCAACAGGCATGGGAACAGTCCTCTATCAACTCTATGTGTGGTACATTTTTTACAGAATGCAACGGGCGTCCCATAGGACACGATGGGATGGGGACCACTGGAACACCAGCACTGTTATACAGATATAATACAAATGTGTTGTAGAAGGCTCGGAGTACTAATGGTCAACTGTCATCTATTGTACTTTTTCATAGGCTACTCTTCAGAACCAGTTGTAATGTCATGGCTTTTTAACACATTTTTCTCAATCATTTTGCTGTAAAAACGCCACATTTCATCGCAAAATATGTCTCAAGGTGAGAACCCCTCGATTCTTCCCTACACTCTCGCTTACACTTATTCTGGGGAAATATTAACACAACTTCACTGAAAAAATCACAACACATGACTTCCCAGGAATGATTTGCAATGTAGGCGCCCCTTCAGTTGCCCCTGACCCCCACGGCACCAAAAGCTGCTTCCGCCACTAACTGCTCCCAACAACGAAGGATGCACCCCTATGCCAGTCACACTCCATTGCTGCATGCTCTCTCGCACTGACAATTGGAGGTCATTCTGCCTACACCAAGTGCTGTTCTCTGTCTGTTCTTCTTTGCACTGCTCCGGAGACCTGTCTGTGGTGAGAAAGGACAGCCCATGCACAAAGGATGCCTTGACCTATGGTCCTCAAATTCCCATCTGGCTAGATCTTTGTCACCATGCGCCATGACACATTTGTGGCTTCACTTGGAGGAGTGGCTCATCTCATGCTTGACATTTCTCTTAAGTGGAATGGGACTTGCTGCAGTTCCTCTGGCCCTACCTCCACTTGATGATATACAGTAGCCCACCACTCATTTGGAGGTACTGAACATATCACTGGGTATGCGTTGGACAGATGCCTGACTTATTCAGCTCCCTGCCCTCGCCTCCAATATGACCCTTGCCATCTCTCTTTGATAATTCTTCCTCGATCACTCAGGTCTGGAATGGGAATACACCTATAAAGGGGAAGGAGGAACCACCATCCAGTCAGAGTATGGTAATGAGCAATTCCATGGCAATGTTCTTCTGTAAGTATTCAGATTCCAAACATGTGGAATACCCCATTTCTGTAACTTTTTCCATGAATTGGCCATTTCACAAGAGATGCTAGTGATGCCTAGTTATTGTCAGAGAACTTAAAGGGAGGTGATGATAACAATGTAACTTCAGCTACACCGCTCTTAACCTCTGACTAGCACCAAAACGTCTGTGCCTGTTGCCTCATCCATCTTGTGCAGTCAACCCTCTGATGGTCTTAGACACTTATGCATACTTTTGAATAAGGTTGAAATTATAGATTTGTGTGCAAAGTTCACAATTTTTCTAGTTTAGTACACATTTCACAGCAGTAATATCCAATTCATGATTCTCTTTGCAGAGCCATGAGGCAACAACAAAGAATGGAGAGCGGGAATGAAAGGAAGGTCACAGAATTCATCATTGTGGCATTCCCAAACTTAGAGCACATCCAAAGCTTACTTTTCATACTTTTGCTTCTCACATACCTGTTTATCATCACTGGAAACACAGTTGTGTTCTTTGTCATACGCTTTAGTCAAAGTCTTCATCTACCCATGTATTTTTTCATCAGCATTTCATCCTTTTTGGAAATCTGGTACACGACTGTGACAATCCCAAACATTTTGGCCAACCTCATAATCAACAAGAAGAGCATTTCCTTGGTTGGTTGCCTGCTACAGATATATTTCCTCCAGTCACTCAGCATCACAGAAACGTTGCTCCTTACCGTGATGGCGTACGACCGCTATCTGGCTATCTGCAATCCTTTGCTCTACCCAGCCATCATGACTTCTGCATTCTCCGTGAAGCTAGCAGCCAGTTGTTGGCTCTGTGGATTTCTCTACCCTGTGGCTGAGATTATTTTGATTTCAAAGTTGCCCTTTTGTGGCCCAAATCGTATCAAACACATATTTTGTGATCTCCATCCGTTGATGAGCTTGGCTTGCACAGATATCTCTGTCAAAATAGCTACAATCGTTTTCATTCTATTTTCCTACATTAAGATTATCAGAGTGATTTTGAAAATCCAGTCTGCCGCGGGCCGGCAGAAAGCATTTTCCACTTGTGCGGTTCACCTCATAGTTGTCTTTATATTTTTTGGGAGTGTAAGTTTCATGTACATCAGACTTACACAGAGCTACGGTGTTCACTACGATAAGTCACTGGCAGTGGTGTACTCTGTATTTACACCCCTTGTTAATCCCATTATCTACAGCCTCAGGAACAAGGAGATTAGAGACACATTGCAAAAGATCCTTCGCAGACAGCTAGCCTTCTCCCAAACTGGTACAGGATTTCGAGTCACCTTATTTGTGAGATAATGCAAGGAATCACATGAATGAACAAAACAAGACACTTCTTTCACTCTTAAATTCTCAAATTATTCTCTCTGAGAGAGTTAGAATTTTAATCATATCCTCCATTCTCTCGATTTACCTCCCACCCTCAACACCTAAAAAAGCACCTCCTTAGCCGGCACCTGAAAATAATTATTTTGTGCAAATAAATACACAACCACCATCTGAAGATCAGTCTTGGGACTTCCATATCTAATGCATCGTCTCATCTTAGCATAATAATTTCCGTTAATTTAATAAACGTTTTACAAACTTGGATTTTGTGTGTGTAAAATTTGTATCATGTCTATTGAACACTGCAAAATAAATAACCTCAGTTGTCTTACTGTATGCCAACATCAGATTAAAAACATTCAAATATATGAATGAAATACTATATTGTAATCGCCATTATTCGTAATTTTCATTAATTCATTTTTGTCATTTGTATAGCGCCTTTCACCATAATTATGGTCCCAACGCGATGGTGGTTGAACGCCCTCGGAGGGATCAAATTTGGGAGAATTGGGAGGCGCTATTATGCATGTGTGCATTTCGGCCATTAAAGTTATGTGAGGATGGCCAAGACCACGCTAGTCACACATGTCTGAATGGCGTGTGTATGGGCTCATCAGAGGTGAACTATGAATTAAAGAGGGGTGGTTTGTGGTGAAGAAGATAGAGAATTATGTGAGAAGCTACAGATCATATTTTTGTGGTTAAATGTAGCTTTATTCTTATGGCAGTGGTGTTGTGCATTGTGTTTGTGGTATGTGTGAGTACAGGGTGTGTGGAGAGAGCCCAAGCCTTCTGCTAAGTTACAAAGGTGCAGTGGGCCAGGGGAGGAATTGTACTAGCTGTGCAAACAACAATGTTTACATCCTGTGTTCCGTCTATGTATAAGGAGCAGTGCTACGTATCACAGATGAGCTGCTAAATGAATACATAATACTAACCCTCTGAGAGGATCGTAGAGTGATAAAGCTTTCCCTAGTTCCTTCTAGTGCAAACAAGACCCCCTTTCATGTTTTCTTACAGCGGCATGGCCCACCCTCATGTGCTCTAGAGTAACACCCTGTTCTCCCAACCATGCCTCCGCACTTGTGCCCTCTCTTGCCCATTCTCTCCTTCCAAAGCAAAACAAGTCTGCTGATTTGCACACAGCAAACTATTTGCATCCGAATCCAATGTATTAAATAACTTTAAATGATACATATATTGGTTCTGTGCTTCACTGCTCTTACAGTTCTACAATGATCATCGCCATCTGATACAAGCCTTGGCCAAGACAACGGGTTTGTCATTCCTAAGGTAACATTCCTGTTTATGAGTGTAAACCCTGCTTGTAGGCCATATCAGTGGAGCATAGCATCCCCTGCACCCCATTCTCCCCACTGTTAGGATTGGTTTTCACACATTTTCGTAGCACAGGCTTTGCCTTCTTCCCCTAACCCAATGCTTATGACAACAAGCAAACTAAGGAGCCGGGCAAGCAGGAGATTGTGGTGGCAGACGGGGGGCATTTAAGGCATTCCTGCAGTCGCCTTCCTTTACTCCCGGGTGATTTTGGCAGTGGAACGAGAGAGGCTGGTGGGACATGGAGCTGGCAGTTGTGTGTCTGCCATTGTCAGGTCTCTAAGACTGTCCGGCCCATAATAGAGAAGGGAGAGGATATACCTCACTGATCTTGAGGCACACATTCCGTGAGGCACTTGTCGGGGTGGTTATCCCAGGGTCAGCTGAGCCATCTGCAGACCTCCGGGCTGGGAGGCCCCAACTCCTCCCGTTTTCCCAAAAATGAGTATGAGACACACACAAGAAGCAAGGAGGTTCTGCTGTTTATTAAAACAACGGCACGGATGGCTCTAGGATCGTACGTGTCCGTCCAGACTCTCAAAATCCGTGGGGCTCGCAGGCCCTTTTTGCCGCAGTATGACGCGCTACTTGCATCACCTGGGAAAGTTAGCGAAAAACCTATTGCCACTCCGGATTGGTTCCTCGAGTGGTAGGGTTAGTATAGTATACATATAGAGAGCCATATTAGTGGTTGAGGATGAGTCAGGTGGTATACTTGGGGTTGTCCCTTCTATTAGATAGTTGAAAATTGTTACACGAAGACCCCTGATGATTGGCTAATGTTAGTGGCGTCAGTGATGAGTGCCCCCAAGTCCTGATCGGTCCTCCCGCGAGCCCCCCAGTCTGGGACCATCGTTGTTCCCAGCTCGCGGTGTACCTGTCACTAGCAACAATGTATAACTATGTGTTCGTGCAGACAATGTGGGTGTTTGCTCATAGGCCTGAGAGTAGGCCATTCCCACCGCTGTAGGTGTCCATCTAGTCATTTCACTGTTGCAACCTGTGTCCCAGACGTGGGACCCAGGCGACTTCTTCCTCGTGGGTCTGGCACCTTGTCAGGTCGGCTTGGTCACGTGTGGCGAGACCTTAGCTGAGGTGGAATTCTACACATTTAAAGTTGTATTTTGCTTCTGTGTGCTTGGCTTTGCTTACAGGCGTGACCTTGGCACCGGCTGGTAGCATACCAGTTGCAACATCGCCCCCTTGACTGTGAGATCTCGCTGGGCTCGTTCTGCGTGATCAGCACTTGTACTCTCGCTCATACAGTGTTCATGGTGGTTCTTGCTTGCGGCCTACTTGGGCCTGGTTCATGGGTGGGGATGTGTAATGCACGGCACCTGTGTTGCGGTTTGACATGGCTTCATAGGCAGTATTGCGTCTTCTTTATATTCTCATCACGATGCGAGGGGTGGGAGAAGCGTCGGCAAGCGTATACGCGGGTGCTTTATGCGTCTTGCGTTTCTGCATTACTAAAAAAAACCTATGTGAAAAATAATAAAGATGCGCGTCAGTGGGTCCATCCGTCACCTACTTCATAGCACTGAATATATTCTTTGTGTAGGTTGGTGCGTGAGTGACCAGTGTGCATGGTGGCACATGTGTTCTTGGCAGTTGGCTAGGTCGTTATGGCATCTCTAACGATGCGGGTGCTTGTTGTTGAGGTCTTAGTCGGGTTCATCCATGCCGCAGGTATCGGCTTGAGTAGGGCAGACTGGTGGGCATATCCTTATGTTCTTGAACCAGGGTATTTGGTCATCTGGTAGATGGACGAATTCATCTTGCGGTGGGTGTCTGGGCCGCGATCCTCTAGGCCATGGTCGCGAGGAGATTGGGGGGAGCTTTTTCTCCCATTCTCCCACTTCACCCTCCCTGCTCTGGCTGGCCACATCCTATTCTAAAGTGGGCGTTGGTAGACATGATTGTGCACGGCATATGGGATATAGCGTGAAGACGGAAGGTACACAAAATAACAGTGCAGACTGTCTATTGCAATCTACATCCAAGCCAGTTATTAGACATTAGCTTAAGCTCTCTCCAGTGGTGCCTGCAGTGTTGGGGCACACAGATGCTGCCCAACTATATTTTTGTTTAAAATATGTAAGTTATGATTTCCATTAAATACTTACAATGGTATACAATGAAAATGTATCATTTCGAATCTAAACTTACATCTTTACCATCTGGTATTCAACCCATTGACAGTGGCATGTCGCAGAGAACATGTAAGCATCTATGTATGGGTATGTTTTTATATGCAGACATGTCTGCATGAATGGCGAGGATGTATTTATGTATGTGTGTGCTAAGGTGGGGGGGTTCCAAATGTGTGCAGTTAAGAAGGACATGGTTTATTTACTGTGGCATGTCCTATTTTCTGGCATTACTGACTAAGCCAACATGGTTTCTGTTCTTACATGTGGAGTCAATGGTGCAGCCATCAATGCATTGTTTTTCTGCTGTGGCATGGTAGTGTATTGCTCGTATTAAGGGCAAAGCAAATATGATGAATGTTCGTACATGGATGGGTGCATTTGTGCAGCTAGAAAGGATACTTTTTCCTTACTCTGTGTGACATTTATTTTACTGACATTAAGGGCAAAGCCAAATGGACTATGTTCTTACATGGTGCTGCTGGCATATTTATTGGCAGAACCTGCATGGGCATGTTTTCTGATAGTATCATTACTCCAGAACAGAACTGCGAGACTTGTCCTTGGCCTCAAGCCCAGGGACCGTATCTCTCCAGGACTGAAATCTCTACACTGGCTCCCAGTGGCTGCGAGGATAAAGTTCAAAACCCTCTGCATTGTCCACAAGGCCTTCTGGGGCCTGGGTCCTAAATACCTTCAACTCTCTCTTCCCAAATATCTTCCTTCCCGAGCCCTTCGCTCATCCGCCTCCAATTCCCTCAGGGTTAGACGCTTCTCGAAGCAACGAGCTGGGGGTAGATCTCTCTCCGCGGCAGGGGCCTCCCTCTGGAACAGCCTTCCTGCCTCCCTGAAACTTGAGGAGAACCATCTCCGGTTCCGGAAGCACCTCAAAACCTTCCTCTTTGCTTCTGCTTTCTCTCTCCCTCTCCCCTGCTGAACAGCTAATTCATTCTTCACTGAAACTGCACTTATCCTGCAACTGGACCACTCTAAACTGCCTCGGTCCTGGGCCCAGCCACTCTCCTCTTGCACTGATGCCCTGGAACCCCTTTGCACTGCGGGACTGTCTCTGTATCCCTACAGCCCCCCCCCTTCCCCAGCACTTGCTCTGCACTTACCTCGCACTTGCCACCAGCTGGCCCTATTTATTTATTTATTACTTTACGCCACTTACCTTGTACTGCACTTCCCCCCTCCCCTTCCCCTTGCACTTTTTCCCCCTCCCCCACCCCTGCACTTGCGCGATCTGAATGACACCTGGCCTAGTAGGATCGTTGTCTGTCTCCCCTTGTCCCTCCCCTCCCTGCCTCGTCGCGCCTTGAAACACCTGTGTATAGGCGCGTTACAAATACCATATCATATCATATCATATCATATCATACTGGCATTCTGGACAAAGCAAACATGAGTATGTTCTCATGGGAATACTGCCATATTTTTCCAGCCAGCATGGACATGTATGGGCACAATCAGCATGATTATTATAATTTTTAAATGGCAGAATACTGACATAGAGGGGGCAAAGAAAATTAATTAGATAATGCTCCTATGCAATGCTGGTGATTTGACATCTAATGGATTTTTTCATGTCTTCCCAACAAAACCGATTGTAAACTGTGTGCGCTAAAATGTACCATTTTAGCCCATTATTAAAAAAGAAATTCTCGGGTAAGGACATCTCATGCTCCCCTTTACTGCTATTACCAGATCTGACATATTACCTGAAAGTATATAAGCTGGAGGTGAAGAACCTGTGGGGGTATCTCTTACCACCAATCTTGTATTGCATAGGTCGGAACACCGACCAACAATGGTTGCCAAGACACAAAGTCCAATGAACAAAGTTTGCAAGGCACCTGACCCGGGCGGCACAGGACACAAAACAAAGAGAGATCAAATCCTTAAGATGAATTTAAGAAGAAGGAAATACAACAATCTAGGCTCAAATATCTTACACCAGTCACCAAAAACAAATAAAGGAAGAGTCCAGAATCCAATTCCAAAGGAAAAATATGAAAGCCAAGAGGTCGTCGGTAAAGCTAGAAGGTGCCAAGGGAAATCCAAAAACAGAAATTCCAGAAAACACAAGCCAAAAAGGTAAAAACACTGGTCTAGTAAAACAACCAAAGCCAGAAGTGATCAAAGAGGAGTCCATGAGGAAAAGCCAAGGGGTCCAAAATACCAGTATTATCCAATAAACCAGGCACAAGTAGCAACTCACCAGCTGGAAAAAGTTACATGTGATAATGTCCGTGCAAATATGTCGTCTGACTAAAATGTTGCCAGAAAATGGGCGTAGTTTGCAGGGACATTATCACATTGATCATGCGGGGGCCACCCTGCAAACCCCAAAACCTTTTCTTTTTCAAGGGGAGCGAGCAACACCCCCTTGAGCCCTGCTCTCCTTGGCCCCATATATATATGGTCACCAAATATAAAGTCGCCACAGCCTTTACCCGGAAACCATATGGATGATGACCATATTTATTTATAATATTAACCGATACCCTAGAAAACAGGATCGTTTAGAAGAAGCTAGCCCCACCCCCTCTGCCATATAAGTAGCTAATTCTGGTCACTTACCAATGACATAATCTTGGAAATATTACAGGACACAGTACCCTGCCAACGCAACACAGCCATCAAGGAAGGCACAAGCCCTCTCGCTGCACCTGCCTTCCCGCAGCACGAACGCAGACCGTAAGAACATAGATTGATATGCTGCCCTGTAGTTATCCAAACATGTGTTGGTACTCTCTTCCAGTGCCCCTCCGCTCTTCAGACTTGCTGGAATCAGAATAATAATCCAATGATATTTCAAGGGCAGGGGCGTTGCTAGGGGGGGGTAAAGGGGCTATAGCCCCTGATCTTTTGGTTGTAGCCCCGGATAGAATCTCAGGAGCCCCCAGTCCCAACAGTACTGACATCAGCCAAGCCCCGGGTCTTTTCCAGACCTAGCAACTCCCCTGTTCAAGGGCAACAATAGCTGTCCACGACGAAGGTAAAGGATACATTTGACACATTTTTACAAGCATTGGGAAAGTTAACCATTTTGGTTTTTGTGAAGGTATGAGATGGGCATTTGCCACACAATTCAAAATGGTACTACTTAGGTATAACATGGAAACAGCTGGAAATTGTGTAAGTACCTAGACCTATTATAGCAATGCCTGGTAAATGCCCATCAAATAACGACATAGAAGTTAAAACTGTACAAGTGCTCAAGCATGCAGACAGACTGGAAGCAATGGGAAACACATACCACTGCATAGAAGAGATTGCAGATATAAATTAGAGGCTACCGGAAAGGAGCATGTATGCTAACATGGGCTGAGATTAGAAGAAAGCTATGGTTTTCAAATCTGTATTGATATTATCCAGTGACAAAAGGAATTATTTTGTGGTGTGCAATATATCAAGGCCACTTTTATTATACATGAAGCAACAATACAGCTAGCTATACCATGAGTGAGACTATTTTTAAGAGCATGCCCTGAGAACTAAATCTCTTTCAGGGGCTGACAACAAGTGAATGTCAATTTTAACAGGCACACACATTGGTTATGAGGTGAAACTGGTATTCGAGCCAGTGAGTAATTTCTGCACTTGACACATTGTTTCCCAGTTTTCATCACAGAGCAAGGTAAAAATTATATGTGAATGTTTGACTTTGAACTAAAATAATACTGTTTGTAGAACTAACTTGAAAAGTACACAAATCACATAATCTGACTTAATATTTAAAAACAAAGCTTTATGGAGGCATGTTATGCAAAAGGAGAATGATTCCAGCTTAATGTTCTCCATCATCAAGGTAAGTAAAGAAGTACCATAATATCAATTGCTGTGAGCTTTAACGATTTAATCTGAGGGTTTCGATTGTATTTTTGTATTTTAAAGCTTTAAATCCACTAAACACTTAGACTTCTTCACTGTTATTTATGATGTGCAGACGTACCTTTGAAATTGTATAAGAAAGTAACCCATTTATTGTGCTAAATGAGCATACCTGAAAAATTCTCACCAGAGGCCGGTGACATTTGCTCTCTTCTGTATATGACATATCACTCAAATGGCTTACATTAAAAGAAAGATTGGGGTGGGTGCTCAAGTGCCCAATCAAGATGGTGGCTCTATTGTGAGCTCCAGAGACTGAGCTCCACATACTACTAAAATCCTGCATTTATCCTTGTCACAAAACCGCACAGAGCATGGGGTGCAGTCAGCACTGTGACGCCTTCTGCGCCCAGGCTGGTGGAGGGACGTGCTCTGGCCGATGAACACCTCCACGACCCTGGATAGACGATCTGTGCACGATAATCAGAGGGGCATGTGTGGCGCCGCAGAGGTGGCCAGGTGCATGAGGAGTGTCCAGCATGCCAGCTCAGAGGCTGTGAGTGAACAGTGGTGAGGGGGTTGCAGAGGAGCTTTGTGTGGGTGGGCAGTGGGCCCCGGACTCATGGCTTACAATGGTTTTGCCTGGCACTTTCTCTGACTTTAGAGCGGGCCCTCACACCCGGGTGGCATGCCAATGGAGGATCTTTCTCTGGGCAAAGTGCCACGCAGGTGGCTTGGCGGCACATGTGATCCATGCGCCCGAAACATCAGCGATATAAGCCGCTGTGCGGGCCAGTCGGATGCGCTCTAAGGAAGACAGTATGCTTGTAAAACATAATGCCTGTGGCCACCCAGGCGGGCGGCACAACAACGGTGCATAGCAGCTTCTTGAGGAGGGGGAGGCCTGCTGGGATCCAGGGTGTCCCTACTGTGGGGAAAAACAAGCGACAACAGTCTAAACTTTACATTACGCAAGGCCAATCCTCACGGTCTAGTAAAGGGGATGGAGTGCCCAGTTGTGAAGCGGAACAGCTCTATGGATCACAACAGAAGTAACATTCAGCAGATCGGGAGATCAAAACATCATTCTCCAGATGCAATCAAGTATACACAAACTGAATGCCAAACTGGACTCCCTAAAATGCAAAGTTGACCACCTAAAAGGCTAGTTTAGATAAGGAGTGGGCTAGACTGGAAGAGGCTGAAGACCGTATCTCCACTGTCGAGGATGTCACAACATGAATATTGTTATATCCTGTCTCCCTTCCTGCATGGATGGTGTGATATCATGAGAGAATGTTCTGTGAGGCATGGAATGTTTGCGGTTTAATAAGCGTTCCAGCTCAGGCAGTTAAAGCCATGTAGCCTGAGTGGTGGGAGCCAGTGGGCTCTGCTCCAGCTCCTTATCTGCTTCTATTCTGAATTGATGTAACCTTAGGTAGCTTAATGAAGGAACTTACATAAAGCTTATCTGCTTCCTCAAGATACCTGCTTTACAATAAATGTCCTCTAAACGCCTTGCCCTAGAGACCACCCTTAAGGCTGCCAATGCTAAAAATGAGGACCTCGAAGACTGCTCGATGTGGAATAAAAGCTGCATTCTGGGCGCGAGGGAATTCTCCTATGGAGCCCCCATAGCGACCTTTGTTGAATCGTTGCTGCAGGATAATTTCAGGGCAAATAGCTTCTCGGAACTGTTTGTGGTATAAAGAGCCCACAGAATGCCTGGGCAGAGATGGCCTGTGCCCGGAGTGCCACCATGCTGCTTTATAGCTACGTTCTTGAAGTACAGGGACCACAATGCAGTATTGCTGCTGGAAAGAGATAAAGGGCAACTCCATTATAAAGGTGATACAATCCATTTTTATCCAGATTTCTCACCATCTGTACAAACAGCATGAACATCCTTTCTAGAGGTGAAACAAGAGCTGATGGGCAGCAACATTCCCAACTCCATGATTTCCCCGGTGACGCTACGTATAGCCTACGGGGGGAAGACCCACTTCATTGGAACACTGGAGGTAGCTCAAGCCTTACTAACTACTCTCCCCAGACTGCGACGCGACAACAAGAATAAAGATATGCCCAGGGGGGGGGAGGTGCTGGAAGAATCCTGAGGAAAGCATTGGCCCCCATGGGCAGACATGTTCATACAACAAAGGCTGCTTGGTACTCCTTTCCTCAGACACTATTGAGGCAGAGGACATAAAACCGAGATTATCTGCTCTGGTGCAGAATGTGCCCTATTGCCATCTAAAGGACCGTCCAAGAGCAAGTAAAATGTTTGGATCCACTGCGTGCTTCGCTCTGCAAGCTCTAAAATCCTGCACATGTTTCGACACGGAGTACTGGCATAGACAAATCATCCACAGGTGGCTATTTACCGCCTCAGAGGGTATAACTGTTGAATCCTTGTCAGACATATGCAGACAGGCAAGTCCTTCATGGGGCGGAGGTCTGAGGGGTTGGGCTCCTGCACGCCTACCAGGTGTGATACACAGTTGGAGTTCTAGTTCTGTTTAATTTGGGGGGACATTGACATATTTTGTTTTCAGTGAAGGTGGAGAGTGGGGGGATAGTTGGGATGGCATAGAACGCATTAGCAAAATATTTGGCTGTTATTATTTGTCAGTCAGGTGGGAGGGACAGGGGAGCGAGTTAAATGTTTACTGTTTTAGTAGATAGCACACATGGTGTAGCACTGGAAAAGCCACAAGGTTTTCCTACATAGATAAGTTTGACCTCAGAGATGAAAGCAAGAGGTAGCATGTAGAGGTTCACCATACACGACTGTAGTGTGGGGTTGTTCGTTTAATATACCTGCCAGTGTATGGTAAACAGGGACTCCTTGAGTAGGTCCTATACTGTTTTAGTTTGAAACATGACACGCAAGATATTAGTCAAATCGGATGACACTATATGACACAATGGTTCCTATTGGCCGCCAATGGTATTGGATATGGGGGAATCAAAGGATGCCCTCTCCCAGACCTTAAGTGCACTGACTAGCACACACGACCACATGGCCCGTGAAAATGGGTAGCTTAACAGGGGGATGTGACTTCAGTCTGCGTAGACTGACATGGAATGTTCGAGGGCTAAATCCCCTTGTTAAGGCGAGAGAGACCCTATTATATATGGAATGCTATGGGATCAATTTGGCCTTTATACAATAAACACATCTAAGTTAGGGTGACCAGATTTAAAAAGTAAAAAACCAGGACAGGGCAACTAACATAAAAGTAGGACTGACTCTTGTAAGTGGCTGTCAGGGCACTATACTTCAGTAGCGGTTGCAGGAGAAGGAAGGAGGATTAAGTTTTACTGATGGAATAAACACATATTATAATTAATTTATCACAAACTACCATTCTCTTAATTTGTAAAATGCAGCATTTCTTCTGTATGAGATTGTGCATTCCGTCAGCCCAGCTATGAAGACCTACTACCAAAAACTGGGACCACTGCAGTTTCCAATGGAAAAATAAGCTTGAGAAAGAGGGACGGAGCACTCAATTCCGGTACAGATCCGGCAAAACCAGGACGTCTGGTCAACCTAATCTAAGTGCTCAAGATAACTCCAATTACAGCAAGAGGTGGGTATCCACAGGTATTTTGCTTCTTACTCTAGGTTCTCCCGAGGAGTGGCAACCCAACTTCGTAGGGAGCTTGGATTCCGACTTAGAGAAACGATAACAGATGGAGAAGCTAGAACGCGATGGCACTTGAGCCACTTGCAAGGTTGCTCAAGGAAAATCATCAGCGTAGAGACCTGCACATGTTTTACGCATAAGCTGCTCTTGTCCATGTATGCTGACGATATGATGCATTCTATGCAGCATCCTCATGTCAGTCTCTCTCCAGTGATGCAGGCCATAAAACGTATTGGTGACTTTTCAGGGCTGTTGTTCAATGCTCCTAAATCAATCCTATTCCCCATTACAGATGTGAGTGAGACAGCTGCATGCAACACGCGAGGAGATCCGGGCATCACGCAAGGCCATGGGTGCAGAAATGCAGGCAACCCGTGATGTGCTGCATGGGGATCTCCGCACTTTAATCCTCCAGAATCAGACCTTCCAAACACGCATGCTTGCTGCCATGGAGGACCATACCAGGGCTTTGCGTGGGCTGCCTCCCATAGTGCCACCGCCTCCTGATGCAGCAGCAGAGGATGAGCATAGCGACAGCAGTTCTCCCACAATGGCATAGCCGTGCAGGCCATGACCCCAAGGAGGTTTCTTTTTTCCGCAAAATCCACAGAGGTGGGTGTTGGTGTGCACCCTGTCCTCGAACCTCCTGGATGGCCTCCTCCATGCTCCCAGGTCCCTACATGGCCAGTTTTGATTTTTGATTTTTTTTTACAGTCTGTTGCCTTGTGTTGCTCCCGTGGGCATCCACTGTATTCCGGCTGGGCACATGCAGGCTTGTCCTGAGTTTGGGTTAGATACTTGGGTTCGTGACATACACACCCCTCCTGCTTTCCGTTTCCATGGGCTTGAAAAGGGTGTGACCAAGTGACAGTGAATTACACGGTGATGTTGGGCTCCCATGAGCTGTGTGGGCAGTCTGTAGTCAATACTGTGTAGACATCCCTAGTGGATATTGTTGTTGTATTGTACACTGCATGGTGTATTGATATGTGCTTGTGCATCTATGTCTTCCTCCTAATTTGCAGGTTCCTTCCTAATGTCTTCACAAGGCCGTCACCCTGTGCGGGGACCATTAGCCATAGTCAAGGAGGGATGGGAGATGCCCACTCCCCCTATTACTACCAACGTAGTAGACTATGTGTTAGGGCTCAGAAAAAGGATGGTACTCCTGATAGGTCTGGCTAGTGATAAGTTGAAGGCAGGACAAGCCCTGGTGAAACATTGGTATGACCAGAAAGCTTCCCTCATCAACTTCACACCTGGTCAGCAAGTCCTGATCATGAATCCCATAAGGCCTGGAACTTTACAGGATAAATGGTCAGGCCCTTACACAGAGGTGGAGCCCCTGGTTGAGGTCAACTATTTAGTGGACCTTGGAAGGCCTGGACAGGGTCCAAATGTGTTCCACGTAAATAGGCTGAAGGCTTTCATCCCAAGAGTTGAAATCGCAGCACTGCTATTGGCTTCAGATGTTGAGGAAGAGGAGTCTGAACCTCTCCATGACCTGTTTCAAAGCAGTCCTTCAGATAACTCCTTTTATGTTGTCCGAGTGGCCCCTCACCTGACTTCTGATCAGCAGGCTGAGGTGAAAAGTTTGCTTAGGCAATTCCCCCCGCCTGTTTTCACAGTCCCCTGGTTTGACACCTTGGTGCAAACATAACATAGACACAGGAGACAGTGTACCTACCAAAAGTAGGGGATACAGGATGTCAGACAAAGTCCGGTCTTACATTAAGACGGAGGTCAACAAAATGTTAGATCTTGGGGTATTGAACCCTCTAGTAGTCCTTGGTCCAGCCCTGTTGTTTTGGTTCCGAAAGCAGGTACTTCCGAATTGAGGTTCTGCGTGGATTACCGGGCTCTGAATGCTGTCACCAAGAGAGATGCCCACCCCTTGCCTCGAACAGATGAGCTGGTGGATACCTTGGGTGCCTCCAAGTACCTCAGCACGTTTGACCTCACTGCAGGCTATTGGCAAATAGCCCTCGCAGAACATGCCAAGCAGAAGACAGCATTCTCAACTCCGGAAGATCTTTACCAATTCAGGGTAATGCCTTTTGGGTTGAAGAATGCACCTGCCACTTTCCAGAGGCTTGTGAATAATGTGTTGAATGGGTCGGATGAATTCTGTCTTGCATATCTGGATGATATAGCCGTTTTCAGTGCCACCTGGGAAGACCATGTGAAACACCTTGGGATTGTGTTACAGGCTCTTCAGAAAGCCCACTTGACCATAAAGGCCAGTAAATGCCAGATTGGACAAGGCTCAATGGATTACCTTGGACATGAAGTAGGTGGAGGGAGGATACAGCCTCTACCCAGTAAAGTACAAGCAGTACAAGACTGGCCTACCCCCACTACATAGACCCAAGTGAGAGCCTTCTTAGGACTCATGGGGTATTACAGAAATTTCATGGCAGACTATGGCACCAAAGCTGCCCCTCTGACTGCTCTCACCACTCCGAAGAAACCCAAGAACGTAACTTGGACTGAAGAGTGTGAGAAGACCTTCAATGGCTTAAAAGACTCCTTGTGCCAGGCCCCTGTACTCAGGGCCCCTGATTACCAAAGTCCTTTCATTGTGCAGACAGATGCCTCTGACACTGGGATAGGAGCTGTACTATCACAAGTAGATGAGAAGGGTAAGGAACACCCTATTGGTTTCATTAGTCGCTTAAGGAGAGAGAGCTCAGATGCTCCACCGTAGAGAAAGAATGTTTCTCTGTTGTGTGGGCCCTACGGAAGCTGAGGCCCTACCTCTATGGGACCCACTTCACTGTACAAACTGACCATAAACCCTTAAAGTGGCTGATGAACATGAAGGGAGAGAATCCAAAGTTGCTTAGGTGGTCCATAAGTCTGCAAGTCTTCGACTTCACTATTGAGCATAGGCCAGGTGTCCAACATAGCAATGCTGATGGGTTGTCCAGAATGTTTAACCGACCTGAACAAGAAACTCATCCAGGGGTGGATTAGTTACCCCTGTCCATAGTCTGGGAGGAGCGAGTGTTAGGAAAGATTTCATAATTGTATGTAATTTTCCCTCCATGTGGCAACCCCCAAACTTTTTGCTGTTGTTTTACACCCTGATCTAGACTTTGCCAGAGAAGCGCAGCCTTCCGCCGCACTACTCTGGGCTTTCGCTCAATTCTTATGGGGAAACTGACATGCCCTTAAGACAGTCAGTACTGGGAGACTTTGTTTCCCTTAGTCCTTTCCTCATGTTGCAGCTTTTGTGCATCATGAAACAAGATTGCACCGTAACTTACATTACCGCTCTCTTGGGTCTCTAGTCATTCCAAAGGCCCTAGAAACTCTCGCTGGACTTATTATGAACCGTGCAAGTGTGTCACGGATGGGACAGGTGGCAGCTATCGTTTCTCTTGTGTTTTGAACCCATTTTCGCCATGTTATCCGCGCTTACCGCGTTTGGCACAAATGAGTGGCCTGGCTCCAAAATGGCCATGCCACGAGGTTCTTTGTCCTGTCCACTGACCATCTTGCCCCTTCACCTTCCCCCAGGTTGAGCCGACCCGGGGCAGTCCTTATTTGGTCATGCACTTTCCCGCGAAACACAACGCTTTCGCAGGCCTCTGCATGCCTTGTGTGTGCCTCCAGGATGTGGGCTGGGATGTCTGTTCCCAATACACATCCTGGGTGCCAGAGACTCTAGAGTGTCCTGAATGCCTGGGACCACCGTGGTCCGTGATAGGTCCACGTATGGTGTGAGTGTTTGTGAGCAGATCTCCCATTGGTCCTCTCCGTTTTGGCGCTAAGGGAACTTTGAATAAGAGGAGGCTGGAAACACCACTACCAGGTCGATCTCCTGAGTTCAAACCGAACAAGGGATAAGGGGCCAAGTATCCTGAAACAAGAAGCTGAGTCAAGGAACCGCTGGTGACCCACTGAAGGTTTGGCACCCTGAACTGCTGTCGTCCTGTGAGACCCCTCTGCATCTGATCATCCTAGAAGGTCTGCAAAGGCGCTTCGACCCATTGGAATAGTGGGATCAACTATTCCCGGCACCTTCATCAAACCCTGCAAGTAAGCCTCTTCGGAAGTGTCCCAGGGCCAACCAGACGGCTGACCAGTTTACGCAGGATGCTTTGCTCTGTCACCGCCACCATTTCGGGGAAGCCCTCGAAACTTGGTTTACTGCTTGCTCTGCGTCCACGGCACCCTCACACCGAATTTCATACACTTGGCATTCCCAGGTCTGTAGTGAGACGAGTGTGCCCGGACCAGAGTAAACGCGGTTGCTGTGTTGCACTGCTGTGGTAACAACCTGTGCACGTCTGCTGCATTTGGGACACCCTCGACCCTGCATCCTGCTATGCAGAATCTACACGTTTCGAGTCGTCCTGATCATCACAGCTGAACCTGCCAGCAACGTGAACTGAACTGGAGATGTCTGGGTCTGCCTGCTTCGGGAACCGGTGAGTAGTCCATACCCCAACTGGTAGCCCCTCGCGCAGGAGCCCGTTTCTTTTCTACCGCTGTTGCGAAATAGAAACTCTATCCTGCACTCTCACCCTGCCTCTGCCCACAAGTGGAGGCCTTGCTTGAGTAGTGGGGACTTGTTCTGCATCGCTTCATTCACCTTCCTGACCTGCCTGATATCCTCGAAGAGGCCCTCTTTTGGCCATTGGCACCAGGCGTGCAGGTACTTTTGAGCATAAGGCTCCTCTCTTCGTAGGGCTCAGATTTCCTCCTAGTTAGGTGTATTTCAGATGTCGAAATGGGTCTAATGATTACTGGCACTGCCTGTTTCCCTCCCCATCTAGGTGGTCTACATATTATGTGCAACTAACTCCTTAGACCCCTCGGTCTTGTATATATATTGTATTGATTGTGATGTGTTGGTTTACTTTAGTATTATTGTGGTGATTCTTTGCTATGGTCGATGTTACAAAGGCCTTGTAATAAATGTGTCTATATTTTTAATATAACACCTGTCTGGAGTAATTTGTAAGTGTCCTTGCTTTGTGTGCTCATTGAGGTCTTTCCGTCACCCTCACCCCTCTTGAGACTTAGTCTTGACCGCCGCCATTGCTACCCTGATTGGTCTGGCTTGTCCAGAGGTTACCCTGTTCCAAGAAACTAGGCTGGCCTTCTGAACCTCTGCCCTTCCAGGTCCGAGTTCAGAAATCCATTTTAACACTCCTCAACCTTTCTTCTTTTTGGCAAATTCTCAGTTGGGTGCAATACTGAAGGTGATTTGTTACTTGGGAGTTATTAGGCTGTCAAAACCCCCCTCAGGTTCATATACATATATTTGTTTGTTCTACTATGTTCCAATTCTCTTCTCTCTCTTTTCCCTCTCTAGATTTACATGAACATTTGTGCAGGATATGAGCAATCTGGAAGGACTGCAGAGCATGTGGTGCCTCCATATCACAGATGGTTTTGATTGAGCGCCTCTAGATGCTTTGGGTAGATTGGTTCCCTTGCAATTGCATATGGTCACATTACGGTCCCCCACCATTCTAAGTGAACTTTATCATTAATACAATTGTTACCTGGAATGTGAAAGGACTCACGTCCCCTATTAAGAGGCAGAAAGTACTCAAACACTGGAGGAGACGTAATGCCCAGGTTGCCTTCATCCGGGAAACACACTTCTTTGTAAAATTGTGCATGCAGTGGGTGGGTCAGATTTCCCATTCAGAGAGCAGAGGCCAGGGGTGTTGCTAGGTCTGGCAAATACCCGGGGCTACGCTAATGTCGGAACTATCGGGACTGGGGGCTAGCTAGCCTTTTGGTTGTAGCTCCTGAGATTCTATCCGGGGCTACAACCAAAAGACCAGGGGCTGTAGCCCCCTTAGCCCCCCCTAGCAACGCCTCTGCCAGAGGCCGCAAAAGGGAAGTGATAAGTCCAATAAACAAGTCCTGCCCCCTTCAAGTTCTGGACACAAAAGCAGAAAAGCATGGGTGATGGGTGCTGAGCAACTGCAGATATGGAGACACACACTTGACACTTTTCAATATACATGACCCAAATGCATCTGATCCTAGGTTTTGGAGTGATCTACACCTGGTGGTGCGATCTCTCCCACAGCCCATTATTATTGGAGGTGACTGCAACTTACCTTTGGACCTTGTACTGGACCGAAAATCACACTGTAAATTTAACATATCGAAGATGCATGGATCTTCCAAAGTGTTTAATACCTTCAACGAGATGATTGATATATGGAGGATTTGTAATCCTGATGCCGTTGAAAACACCTATTACACTGATGGCAGTGAAAACAGCAATTGCCAAGGTCAAGAGGGGGAAAACCCCAGGTCCAGACATCTTCCAGATAGTGTTCTTCCACACATTTGTATATATCCTAGCCCCCAAACTTGTCACCCTTGATGCAGAGAAGGCATTTGACAAGGGTGGATTGGACCTTCCTAGAGTAGTCCCTTCATTGGCATGGCTTTGGACGAAGGATGACTTCCTTGATATTTACCCTCTATCAGCACCCCAGGGCTACGGTTTTCATCAATGGGGAATTCTCCCTGTTCTTCCCGCTACACCAGGGGACAAACAGGAATGCCTGCCATCTCCCTTATTACTCCACCTAGCGCTAGGACCCCTACTACAAGGCATCCAGAGGAATGCAGCCTTAAAAGGGGTGGATCATTACTACAGGGATAGTAAGGTAGCTGCATATGTGGAAGAAATACTAGCTTTGATGTAGGACCCGCATGACTTCCTGACTCCATTCCTAAAGGAGAGTCCTATTCCAGGTTTTCTACCTATAAACCCAACTTAGAAAAAATAGAAGCAATGCCCTTGAACAAGTATTACCTCAAGTTTTATTTTGAGGGCTCAGGTTTACTGTGGTAGCCTACGAGCATTAAATATTTGGGGGCCCTCTTTTCTAATGACATAATGCAGATGACCAAATAAACGTGGATGCACTGATAGCCAAGGTAGAGGGTTTGACAAGTAAATGGTCCCACTTTTTATATTTTGGTGGGGCTGCATAGAAACCACCAAAATGTCCATCAATCCTTTATACCATCTCCATATTGCCGATTCAAAGGCTACTACAGTTCTTTTTAGAGATGTCAATAAAATTGTAGCATGCTTTGCATGGAGCAAGAAAATACCTAGAATCACAATGAGCAGACTATGCATTCGTCCCAAGGAAGGGTTGGCTTCCCTCACTTTAAAAGATACTTTGAGGCATTCATAATAAGTCAAGCCTGAAAGTGGTGCACCGAAGATGAAGCAAGAGCTGCGCCCAAGTGGTTTGAGTTAGAATCTGAATTGGCCCTACCATTTAGGCCTGCTGACATACCCAATCTAAGATTCAAGTCATCTGTGCAGGAAGTGGCAGGCAACAATTAAGTCACTGAGCATATAGACACATGTCTCGGGGACAGTGACGTGCAGGCAGATGCCCCAGCCACCCTGGTTCAATGAAAACATAACTTTGATAACCACTGCACTGGCCCAACTGCATCTCAATGGGATTACTCGACGATGATCAATCCTGCGAAGGGGAAGGTATGCAGTCTTTTCCGTCCCGTCAAGGGTCCTACAATCTCCTGGCAGGAGAATTCTTATGATTTTCGGAGTTAACTAAATGTGTGCATAATAGGACAAGGAACCCCCCAATGAGCTTGGTGTCCAAGGCCCTGTACCAAAGTTGGCTTTCAATATATATAAATCCTTGACCAAAGACAGCTGAATCACCCAAATAATACAACTAAGATTTTTTGGAATAGAGACTGTGGGCCTCATTCCGAGTACGGCGCTAACCAATGGCGCTATTAACGCCTTGGTTGACGCCGTACCCGGACCGGCAGCGCCTTGGTGGTTGGCGGAATTACCGCCCCATTCCAAGGTTGGCGGGGCGGTAATTCCCCAATCCCCATTTACCCTTCCCCATTCCCATTCTTGCCCCATAGGGCATAATGGGAGTGGGGAAGGCGTCAATTACGCCACCGTAAATTACGGTGGCGTAATTAACATCAAGGTCCCTTAGCGCCATGGTATTTAACGCCTGCTAAAAGCAGGTGTTAAAAGCACCATGGCGCTAAGGGAACTCGGAGTATGGCGGTAAGGGATTACCGCCACCGCTCTCGTTAGCGGTGGCCGCTATCCCTTACCGCCATACTCGGAATGAGGCCCTGTGAGTCCGATACCTTGAAGCCTCTATGTCCCTCCATGTGGAGGAAAATGAGACACACTTCAATATCAGCATTGATTATTCAAACTCTATTCATGGTCTATAACAAAGCTTTATACACCCCTCTCCCAGACTCCCCTTCTTCGAGATGCCGGTCCTGTGGTAAAGGAGTGGGTTCTCTGAAACACATGTTGTATGAATGTATGTCATATGATAAGTCATTTATAACGCACCTGTACACAAGTGTTTCTAACTAATGTATGTTTTTAACTAAGTTTTAGAAATCCTTTTGGCCACTAATACCAGGATCGGACTCGCCTATAGGGCAATACCTGAACCAGAAACACAAACTACTAGTGTCTGGCAGTTTTTTGGGTCAAATTGGGGCACTTTTTTGTCCAACGTGGGCTGGTTTGATAAGTTACTTCCCCATGCGGCTAGTAGTTTTGACCAGTGTTACTGAATACATATTCTTTAAAATGTACCATTTAAACCACATTTATTAAAAACCTTTCCAGTGGGTGCTAATGGAACAGGCTGGATCCTGAGTGAAAGTGTCCATCCACACTTTGAACGAGATAAGATACAAGGTAGACTCTTCGCCACGCGTATTGCAGCAGCTCTTAAAAGGATTACTTCCCACTAGAAGACTTCGAGAATCTATCAAAAAGGAAATGTTGCGTTGGAACAAAACAAAAAAGTTGCGGAACTGTGACTCCAGCGGGGGACCGAGTAGGATGGGACGGAGCACAACGTGTAACACATTCTTCACAGGTTGCAGTCATGCTGGTTGACAGCAAATTCAGTTGAAACGGATTTCAGTTTAGCTGTAACAGATATCTGGTCGTAAATAGAGAGGTGTGCTTTAACTTCACAAAGAACAGTTCCTGAATGGTGAACATGAATGCAAAAAGTAGTGGAGCTGTTAACAGTGAAAAATAAGAGTAGTAGAACACCGCTCCCAACCGTTCCCTCTCACTTTGAGCTGCATGTGCACATCACATGGAATTGCACCTGGCCAAGCAGAAAAGCTGCCATCATCTGAGTGCACACACATGGCAGCTCTATGAAGACTACCTGAATGCGACTTCTGGCTAATGGCTACCTGATTACATGAAAAGGTCTGATGTCACATAATAACAGGGATAATACTATAGCTACATGAAGGGGCTGTTCTGTCAGTTCCGATGTACAATTAGTTTTATGCCTTATCCTGCATCAGAGGTAATAAGGTAGTGAAGACATGATCCTTGTTCATGCCTGCCTTCTCTCCTGCCGCTATTCTCCTATCTCTCTATTCTATCACTCTTTCCTTCTGCCCTCTCTCTTCACTATGTATACATGTAAATAATTGAAAGGGACAGTGAGCTAAATACTTGGTTGAGACTCTCCCAGGGGCCATCGGCCCAAGAACAGGTCAATGGGCTGTGTTTGTGCTGGTAGAGAGACTCCCAGAACGCCATTTGTTTTACATGTAGATAATAGCCGTGTAGTGCAATTACACGAAACCTCAAATGTTCCATAGTCATTGAGTTGAATATAAACTGTCAGTTGTTAACAAAGCTAAGCCATATGTGCACGTGTGCAAAGGCGAGCTATGTGAAGGAGATTCCTAATGTAATTCTGGTACACGCATAGCATCACAATAACATATGCTGAATCTAAAAAGAATACCGTTTCATGAAACAGACAACAAAGTACATACATGTACAACTCACCATCATGGGTTGTTCACAAAAACACAAACAATGCATTGTCATTTAATACCAACTGAGTCCACATGACTACCAGGAAACTGTGCCCAAGAACCGTTTAGCCCTCCTCGGTCCCATGGGTTTCCACATCTGCCTAGCCAGAGTAATATAAATCAGAGCGTGACGAATCCGATCACCTGCTTCCCAGAGCTGCGGTCCCATTCCAATATGGCGACTCTCTGTACATAACGCTTCCCAAAGACCCCAGAACATCCTACCTCCAAAGCCCCAGAGATGCCACAACAGGATTGGTTTTATACTGCTCTTGTCTTGATGATGAGCACCTTCAAATTCAGGTGAAGCATGATAGACACTTAAAGGGAGTTCAAACAAAAAACAAAGCCTCTTTTCTGCTTTGTTGAGCCGCGTTAGCCTCTACACACCTCACCAGCCACAAAGAGAACGATGTCCGCCAATGTCCCCAGCACAGGAAATAATAGGGTCAGATTCTCAAAACTGCTGCACACAAATAATGTGCAGAGGATGCCATTTTTTACTTTTTTACTTGAGGTAGTTTGAGAAATGAGGAGGGTCAACATTATCTGAGCAGCAGAGCAAAAGATGTGTTGTCCAGCTCCCTTGCATCTTATTAATGTATGACTGGCTCCCAACGCAGAGGTGGGAGTTGGGGGTGCATTTCAGAGAGACAGGCCCTAAGGCCTGTCATTACGAAAATGCGTCACAAAGAAAAACAAGTCTATTCTTGCTTGAAAGGTAGAAATGCAAGTGATAAATAAACATAAAAAGGGGGTGAAAGATCAGAAAGGACACTATCATGCTTTGTGGCGCCCTCGGCACCGGTTCCATAAGGGGAATGTTTTTGTTCTTTACACATTCTAAAAGCGCATCTCATTTGTGAATGAGATGCATTTTAGAATGTTCAGAAATGCCGCCTAAATTGCACAAATGCGCAAAGGGGTGAGAACGTGCATTTGAATGTGCGCATCTTTGATTTCCTCCTACCCATATATGTACGGTTGCAAACAAATGATATGACAATACAGAAAGTACGATCACCATTAACCAAGGGAGTAACCCAGATAAGTAAATCCTCTTCAAATGGCTCAACGTGGGGCCCCTACTCTTTGCCCGCAGATGTGGTAAACAGTCTAGGAATCACCTTTGACACAAAACACTCATTCAAGCAGCAAACTAACGCTCTCTCCAAAAACGTGGGCCACCAACTTCATACTCTTAAAATGTCATGGCATGCTTTGAGTAGATTGGATTACTGTAACACCCTGTACACATGTCTACCCAGCGCCAGATAATAGAAAAAAGCAACTTATACACAGCTCAGTGGCTAGACTGACCTTTTGGCCTCAGGAAACACGATCGTGCTACCCCAGCTTTGAAAACCCTGCATGTTCTCCCCAGTGAAAAGAGAATCAATGAGAACATTCTCAGCACCAGACCCAAAAGCAAATGGAGAAAAAAAAACCTTCTCCTGCTCGCAGTGTTTGGCCCCAAAACAGAGCATTGAGATCATTGATTTCTAAAGGGTTGAAAACACAATGATTGAGGACAAAAAAATGAGTAGAGGTCCTGAGCTATTGCACAAACTAGCCGCCGAACTCCAAGAACAATGTTACCTAGACTGGAAATATCTCAGAGAAGAGAACCCCCCCTCCTAACATACCACACACACCCACTTTTTTTCTTCTTCTTACTATGGATGTAATCTGCTTACTGCATGACATAGTATGCTTCTTGACTTGTACCAACAACAGCACTTCAATGCCTCAGGGTTGTTTGTGCACTTTATAAATGAAATAAATAAATAAACCACACCCAAGACATTTAGCCCTTCCGAATTCCCAGCAAGGTGATCCTCTCTTCTGTCGATGAAATTGATTTCCCTGTTACTGTTGGTCCCTGGCCTAAACTGAGTATTTTGTCATCACTGCCCTTGTGTTTTGCTTCTGATATGTAATGGATGCCCATTCAAACAGATAGATAATGTCCTGTATAAACCCCAATACATTAATATATTGAGAAATTCTCAGAGCTGTGACATGATCGAGCAAAGTAAACAGTCTGTCCAACGTTTGCAGCCGACTAGCTTCCAACAATTCATTTGAATGCGAAAAAGAGCAAGATAACAGTGTTTGAACCTTCAAAAGATGAATAATTCTACCACAGAGGCTAACATAGCTCTTTTTATCCGTGTCATAGCAACACCAAACAAAAACAGTTGCCACACACAACTAGTAACAGATTACGATACTAGGGATTTTCAAACACACAAATACTGCAATAAAGCCAAAAATGCAGCGCTGTGGTCTGTTGGGTACAGCTCATTATCCAACAATAATGACCAATTTCATTGTCTATAAGGCTATAAAACTACACGACTTCTCTGTTTACTATTAATATGTGCTAAAAATAATGAACAGTGAATGTTGCAAGAGGAAGATAACATCTCACTGGAGATAAAGACTTCAACCCGGCGCAAACCTAAAAACCTTCCTGTTACAATGCTTATGATGCATTGTAAAGGCACGCTATGGATGAACTGGTTGTTGACTCTTTGTTTCTTGGTCACCATTTTTCATAAATCATTCTATACATCTGAGATCTTTATGAGGGATCGCATAGAAGAGATCACCAGACTTGGAAACAAATTGACAAAGGAGCGAGTAGAACCAACCTGTCCCAGCGATGTGGCATTTCATCTCTTTCAAGGAAAATTGGCTCCCACCATACTTGGAGGAGCCCTTAATGGAAGAGAAACAACCTCACTGACACCTACAATACTAGACTTGACCTTTCCATTATTTGCTATAATTCCACCCCAGAATCCAGGCTCTAGCTGTGCATTTCTTTTATAACTTAACTGCTGGAGTGGGGAGCCTACAATGATTCCTTATGGGAATCAGGACGAACATTAACACCCTTAGCACTTAAGGGGTTAATGATGCCTCATAGTTTATATTCACCGATTTAAAGCAAGAGTACACAAATGTGCCAAAATCTAAAAAAGCTTGGCTACTTTTATATGTTGTCAGCCAAAGACCGACATCTTCAAAAGAAGTCCAAAAGTTACACATGTCTCGCCTGTTTTGAGATCTTTAGTGTGGGGAGCAGGGCATGCTTAGGGAGGATAAAGCATGAAGTCTGGATAACCCTACCAGCCTTAATGATGAGGCTGCATACAAGAAATAGCCCTGGATTATGAGGTAAGGAACCTAAATGAGAGCAGCCACCCACTCTCCAAGATGTTCAAGAAAGTTGATTAAACCTAGATAGTGTATGTCAATGAGTTGTGATGGTGTGGTGTGAAATGAACGCTATATGATATGGATAAGTGTTAACCATGTCATCATCCTCAGGCAACTATTTACCATTTTTCGCCGCAATTGGGAGGAGGGGTTTAGAGAGGAAGTCACTCTGCAGGAAATTATGGCGGTGGTTACAGAAATCTGTGATTTTGCCAGTAGCTTGGTGGTTGGTGGTGAGACCCACAAAGGAGGGCTCTTGGGCTAGCCCCCACACCCCTGAATAATAGCTATGTCATACACTTTTGCTTTTATGGCCCCTGTTAAAAGGTACACATAATAAGTTATGGGGGCTTTTAGAAGAAGCATTGAAAGGCATATAGTAAATGCGGGTGAGGTGATGGCCATGCAGAGAGCATAACACAGGGGGAAAGTCACAGGGACCACCCTGCATAAGGAAGCCCATTCTGTTTGGGCACTGATTACCAAGGGCTCTACGCATGGGGCACCGATAATACCCTACAACGCTCATGAATCATCCAGAAGATTACATGTCCATGGGCTCTGCAGAGAAGAGGAATATTGAGATAAGGGTCCAGAATCTAAACTTAACTTCCTCAATTGACGAACATCAAGATAATTAGCCTTTTACACAGTCAAAGGTCGAGTGCGCTCTTTCCTCAGAGAACTCAAGAGAAATATCTGGTAATGGCCTTACTCCAGTCAATTCATTTAATGCAAATGAGGGGATATGGGTGCCGCTTGGAAGACTGACAAGAGTGTTCTTGATTATAAAAAGGAGGATAGATCTGACCCAGCCAACTGTCAACTGGTCACACTGCTCGATGCTAGCCTTAAAATCTCTGAGTAAGTGCTAACTTTAAGGCTGCAGGCAGAGGAATACTGTGCTGGTGGTTAGTCTGGATGATATTTAGGGGTGGGAGGGAAGCAAACTCAGGCTGGGTCTCCGTCTTGCTCTTTTGCATGTGTAATATGTCAAATTGCTGAAGGGGCACTGTATGCAGGCTTTGTGGAATTATGGGTGACCTTTGATTTAGTGGGTGGATCTGCTCTGAACAGCACTAGGAAAGGAGGGTTGTAAGCGCTCTCTATTATGTTTGGTAATGTCTCCTCACAGAGGGACTATACGCAGGGTTCTGTTTGGTCCAAAGGTCAGGTCACTCTGGATGGATTTTAGTAACTGCAATGGGTTCAGTAAGGTTGTGCTGGCCGGTGAACATCTGCAGAAGTAGGAGTTTAATATGATATGAAAAGTAATTTATGAAGTGCCTGTGCACGTGTTTCTATGCGCAACAAGACAAGGAAGGGAAGAAAGAAGGAGGACAAACCAACAATCTTACTAGACCTTGTGTCATACCCCCCACTCGCTGCCTGGAAAAGCGTCTGACCCTCAGAGATTTGGAGGTGGATGAACAGAGGACTAGAGAAGGAAGGTATTTAGGAAGAGAAAGTTGGATCTAATGTGGCCCCTTACCCCAGAAAGCCTTGTGGACGATGCAGATGGTCTTAAACTTGATCCTTGCAGCCACAGGGAGCCAGTGAAGAGATTTCAGGGCTGGAGAGATATGTTCCCTGGGATTGAGGACAAGGACAAGTCTCACAGTCCTCTTCTGGATTAGTTGTAAAGGGTGAAGAGTAGAGGCAGGCAGAATACAAAGAGGCTGTTGCAGTAGCCCTCATAGAGAGGACCAGGGCTCTGGAGACAGTGAGCTTCTAGGGGAAAGTGAGAAAAGGAGGAATACCTCTGAGCAGGTACAGCTGATAGTGTGACTTCTTAGAGACATCAGAGATGTGAGGAGAGGAGAGGGTAGAGTTGAAGATGACACCAAGGTTCTTAGCCTCACATGAAGGTGCAAGTAGAGGGACACTGGGTGGGTGGCCAGAGTGAGAGAGGGAAGGCGGGAGCAGGTGTCCCAATGAGGAGGATCTCAGTCTTACTAGCATTATGTCATGATTCGCCGTTTACGCCCCTTTTGGACTTCCTGGTCCATGTTGCACCGCAACATTGGAGCCGCTATCCTCCCAACACGGCTGCCGGCTCAGAAACGTAGTGGTTCAGCGTTTACACAGGAACTCTGGCTTCCTAGAAAACATGCACGCCCCGGCGGCAGTGCGCATCTCAACGCACCCTTTCGAGTTTGCGGCTAGTGTGCTCGCTGTTTCCTTCCTTCTCTGAGAACCAACCATCCAATATTCTTTCCCTTCCTCTTCCTTCCTCAAGTGCTAGTGTAGCCTTGGCCCCGCCTGAGGCCGCTCATTCCATCCTTCCTGGAAACCAACCTGTTTCTTCCACGCTCGCTGCAATCCCGCCGGGCATTATCCCGGACATAGACTACCTGATTCTTACCTTCCTGGAATCCTGAACTCCTGTCTCTTTCCGAGACTGCCTACGGTCCCCACACTGGATACGGAAGATCACCGCCCTTACCTGTATAAATCCCGGATGTCCTGGAACGCTGACAGACCTCCAAAGAAGACGATGACCAAGGGCAAACAGGTGAGAACAGGAGCTGAGTGTGACAGTTTGAGACGCCTAAGACCTGATACGGAGTTCAATATGGAGGCTGCTGTCCAGGACCTCATGAGAGTTTGCAAGAACTGACCACAGATGTGCAAAACCTCAAAGCCGAAAATGCTGCGCTAGAACAACTTGTGCTACCCAGAGATTCGGCGCTCCAGGAAAGTGCCCTGGTAGGGGGCATAGTGGACAAATATGATGGTTCCTCTAAAACACTGCGATCCTTCCTTGATTCTTGTTTGGTGCATTTCACATTTAAACCCTGCTATTTTTCTACACCCCGGGCCAAGGTGGGATTCATAATATCACATCTCGCCGGTAATGCTTTGGCCTGGGCAACTCCCCTGGTGAACGCGGGAGACCCACTCCTGGACAATTATGATGGATTTGTAGAAGCCTTTAAAACCATGTTTGACCGCCCTGAATAAGTCTACAGTGCTCAGGAAAAGCTCCTGGAGTTTCAACAAGGGAACCAAGACATGTTGTCTTATGTAACTCGCTTCAAGCAATTGGCTAAAGAGGCCGATTGGTCCCAAAAGGCGAGTTTTACCTTGTTTCGAAGAGGGCTAAATGACGAAATCAAGGATGAACTAGCCAGAGTAGCCCATCCAAGTTCTTTCCAGGCTTTAACAGATTTATCCCTCCAAATTGACTTTCGTATCCAGGAAAGGAAGGCAGAGAAAAGAAAAACAAAGACTGCTTCTCCAAAACTTTCCATGGGTATGCCTTTCCCAAAGGAAACGGCTGCACAGCACTCTCCTGTTCCAGAACCCATGCAATTGGGCTCCTTGCGGGGTCCTAGATCTTCACAGGAAAGGATGCGTAGGATTAATACTGGACTCTGTATGTATTTTGCCTCAGACAAACATCTCGTAAGGAACTGTCCTATAGCTCCACCCAGGTGTTCGGGAAATGCCAGCTCCCGATCTTGAGCGGAGCCCAGCTTCGGGAGATACATACTTGCTCCTCTACTGTTCCTTCCTTGAATTCTCCGCGATTGAACACTTTGGTGGTCCTGCAAACTACCAACAATACTCAGATGTGTTTTCAACACCATTGTCCAATCTTTACCACCTCATCGACCAGAAGATTATGCAATCAATACAGAAGATTCTGCAGTGATATCTTTTGGAAGAATGTTTATCCTTTCCGAACCTGAGAAAAAGGCATTACGGGAATACTTGGATACCAATCTCGCCAATGGAACCATTCGACCTTCTAAATCTCCAGCCGGAGCCTCCTTGTTCTTCGTGCCCAAGAAGGACACCAAGGAACTTCGACCCTGCCTGGACTATCGGGCCTTAACCAATGCACCCTTAAAGATCGTTACCCCCTGCTGCTGATTTCCGACATACTGGAAGCTGTCCGGGGTGCTGTAATCTTTACTAATCTCGATTTACGGGGCGCCTGCCAATTCATCCGAATAAAGGAAGGCGATGAGTGGAAGACTGCCTTCAGGACACCCTTTGGGCATTTTGAATACCTGGTAATGCCAATTGGTCTTGCCAACGCCCCTGCCGTGTTTCAACACTTCATGGACAGAGTTTTTTTCGGATATGTTGTTTCTCTTTGTCATGGTATAACTGGATGACATATTGATCTATTCCAATGATTCCCAGTTACATCAGGAACACATGACATCAGTCTTACAACGCCTACGACAGAACAAACTCCTGGTCAAACCAGAAAAATGCATATTCCATGCCCAAACTTTTCATTATTTAGGTTTCATTCTGAGTTCCCAGGGAAAAGAAATGGATCCCGCCAAGGTTGACTCCATTCTCTCATGACCAGCCCCATCAACAGTGAAACAGATCCAATCCTTCCTGGGATTTGCCAATTTTTACCGGAAATTCATTCCAACCTTCTCAGATATTATACACCCGATAGTAGCATTATTAAAGAAAAACATTCTCTTCATTTGGTCAGATGCTCAAGAGACAGCCTTCCAGGAGTTAAAACAAAGATTTACTCAAGGTTCCATCCTGGCACAACCGGATATCAATAAACCCTTCCTGGTAGAAACTGATGCCTCAGAACATGCAATTGGGGCTGTACTAAAACAAGAATCTGAGGATAATACGGAACATCCCATTGCTTACCTGTCCCGAACACTGACTCCCAGCGAGACCCACTATTCAGTCTTGGAGAAGGAATTGCTCGCCATCCGGTAGGCTTTTACTGAGTGGCGCCATTTACTTCTGGGTGCCAAATTTCCAAGCCAACTCCTTATTGGAATATATCCGTGCAGCAACACCACCTTCTGATCTCTCGAAGGATTACCTCAAGGCAAACCGATGGACTTTAGTCGCTAAAGACGGCGACCACTTCAAAGATAAGAGACTGGCGGTACCCACGCAAGAATTGAGAACCAAGGTTATAAACCTCTGTCATGATACCTACCATTCCGGGCATCGAGGCGTTACTGCCACTCTTCGCCTCATTCAGAGACAGTTCTGGTGGCCTAACATGATCCACACTGTAAGGGCATATGTCCAAATGTGCCCTATCTGCAGCCAGAATAAGTGTGATAATAGAAAGCCAGCAGGTCCTACTCCATCAACCTACATTGCCAGAATGTCCTTGAGAAGTAATCGCTACATGGTCTTCCTTCCAAGATCATTTCAGACCGTGGTCCTCCATACATTTCCCAATTCCGGAAACACCTATGTCACATGTTAGGTATTCAACGTGCCTTGTCCTCTGGATACCACCCCCAGACTAATGGAATAACAGAGCGAGTGAATCAGACCCTAGAACAATATTTGCTGTGTTTTTCAGCCAAGGTCCAGGATGATTGGTCCGTTTTGATTCCAGTTGCCGAATTTGCCTATAACAATTCTGATCACTCTACCTCAAGACTAGCCCCTTCTTCTGCAGTCAAAGTTTCCATCCATCTGTCCTGCCAACAATCCTACCTCATTCCACCCCAGTTCCATCGGTTTGTTACTGGATTGACAGACTGGTCACTATACATAAGGATGTAAAAGAACATTTAAAAAAGGCCAGGATGGATGTCAAAAGACATGCTGAAGCCAAACGGAGATCTGGCCCCATGTATGGAATTGGTGACAAGGTTCTGCCTGAAAATACAGGAGGACTGTGTTCAAGACTGACCGACCGGGGTAAGTATCCTCCCTCCACCCCGTATGATTTCAGCCCCTCTAGGCCCTCTCGTCACCTGGTGGTAGAATTAGGCGTGCTCTCCGTCCTGCCTTTTTTGCAGGGGCGCGTTGTCTTTCTTGGGCGTGTGCGGTCCAGTTACTTCACTGACTCCGGCCCGTTTGATATTGTTCAGGTAGGTCTTATTAGTGTTCTTTAGTTTTGTTGCTATCCTGCATGCCTTTCTTTGTTTATAATGTCTCTTTTTCCTCCCTTAGGTATGCAGAGCTTCAGCTCGGCAAACTGGCTTGGTTGAGACCCGCTGGTAAATGATGGCACATTAAGAGCGCTATGATGCGGTAAGTAAGCGCTGTGCACAGCGCTGCACAGTCTTGCCTTTGCTAACCTGTGTTTTCCTTCCTTGTAGGTCGCGGTGTTCTTCAGCATGAGTAGAATGTCTGGAATGGTGCCAGCCGTGAAGCGACCAGCCAGGTAAGTCTTTTGAGCAGTTCGTAATTTTCAAATGTCTCTACTGCTTTCTTTAATGTTGCCTCTATCTTCCTTTTTCAGGTCGTACTGTCCGGGAGGCGTGCTGATTCAAGGAAGCTGTTCTCAGAAGCTGCGACTGGTGAAAGATGAAGACTGCAGGTAAGATGCTGCTGCTAATGATGTTCCTTTTGTCTCCTTGCAGGTTTTGCTTCTCCGAGGTTCGAGGGAATAGCTGGACACGGTGAGCGTCACTCTGCAAGCTGCAAAGTAACGCGAAGCGTGTTGTCTTGCTCGGGTGTGGTTTAAATAGCCCCAACAAAATAGTCCAGGTAAAGTAGTCCCTAGGCTACCACACCCAAAACACTAGACCGCATAGCTTGGTTCCTCGGAACCAAGCTATGTGGATGCCTCCATGTTGGCTGGCAACACAATAAGTAGTTCCCAAGCACATGTTTCTCACGGTGTTCGAGCCTGGCGCCATAGGCGTCAGGAGTGGCCCCAAGAGGGCTTTGGAAAAGGATGCCTGGCTCTAGAGGCCCGAGTCCTGACTCCACCTGGTCAATGGGTTTGCCAGAGGGGGTTTTGGGCAAGGGTCGTGACAGTGGCATATCGACTTCAGTTACCGGACTCCTGGAAGAAGATTCATCCCATTTTTCATACTTCCTTGCTCAAACCCTATATTCAATCCACCAGATTAGCTCATCGCCCTAACCCTGTGATTGTCGACAACCAGATTCAATTTGAAGTTTCCAGTATCTGTGACTCTAGATATAGAAGAGGTCGGCTACAGTACTTAGTAGAATGGAAGGGATATCCTCCCAGCGAATAAACATGGGAACCTGTCTCCCACATGAATGCCCCTCATTTAGTGCAGAGATTCCCTCTAACTCATCCAGGCGAACCCAGTGGGACAAGGTTCAGGAGGGGGCATGCTGTCATGATTCACCGTTTACGCCCCTTTTGGACTTCCTGGTCCATGGTGCACCGCAACATTGGAGCCGCTATAATCCCAACATGGCCTCTGGCTCAGACACGTAGTGGTTCAGCGTTTACGCAGGAACTCTGTCTTCCTAGAAAACAGGCACCCACCCGCGGCGCTGCACATCTCAACACTCCCTTTCGAGTTCACGGCTAGTGTGCTTGCTGTTTCCTTCCTTCTCTGAGAACCAACCATCCAATATTCTTTCCCTTCCCGAAGTGCTAGTGCGGCCTTTGCCCCCGCCTGAAGCCGCTTATTCCATCCTTCGTGGAAACCAACCCGTTTCTTCCATGCTCGCTGCAATCCCCCTGTCCTCTGCGAGCTGTGCTGTTCCCTTCCTGGTTCTGCGCATCATCCAGGACATAGACTACCTGATTCTTACCTTCCTGGAATCCTGAGCTCCTGTCTCCTTCCGAGACTGCCTACGGTCCCCACACTGGATACGGAAGATCACCGTCGTTACCTGTATAAATCCTGGACATCCTGGAACGCTGACAGACCTCCAAAGAAGAAGACGACCAAGGGCAAACAGGTGAGAACAAGGGCTGAGTGTGACACATTAATGCAGGGATCATTGGAGGTACACCATTCCTGAATTGCAGACAGTCAGGTATCAGAGAAGGAGCAAAGAGGCTGGGGGGAGCCTGCAGGAGAGCTGGATGTCATCCGCATAACACTGAAAGATAGAACTGAAGGTCGAGATGCTGTGGGGCAGAGGTGCCAGGTAGTGGTTAAAGCGCCAGGGAGAGAGGTTAAGCCCCTGAGGAACACCACATGTAATGAGAGAGAGATAGAAGAGAGAAAAGACTCATGTTGGACCTGGCAGGGTCGATCTGAGAGAAAGGGTTTCAACCAGTCCAGGGCCTGACCAGAGATACCCAGGTTGTCACAGAGACGATTGAGCAGAATGGCGTGGTTGACCTTGTCATAAACAGAGGATAGATCAAGGAGAATGAGGACAGAAGGAAGGTTATAATCTAGATTAGAGAGCAAGTCTGCACAGGTGTTCAGGAGAGCAGTTTCTGTGCTTCTGGCTGCTCTGAAGCGAGACTGGTGGTCATGGAGACAACCAACAGATTCAGTATGCAGATTAAGCTGGGAGATGGCAAGCTTGTACAGGAGTTTGACCAGCAAAGGAGTGATGGAGATCGGGCGATAGTATGCCAGAGAGGAAAGGTCGGCAGAGGGCTTCTTACGGAGGGGGTGCACAAGGGAGTGCTTAAGGGGGAGGGGAAGGTTCCAGTGGCATAAAAATGATAGCAGAAATTGGCCAGGTCTGGAGCATGGGTGTCAATGTGGCCCTTAATGGTTCTGGAGGTGCACGGGAGCACCTGCTTTGATGAGACTTTCATAGATCGGACTTGCTAGAAACATAGTCAGGAGTGAACAGGGAGAAGGAGGAAAAAGGAAGAGGAGATACGTACAGAGAGAGGCCAGGAATGGTAGAGAGAGAGGAAGAGGAGGTAGAGGAAGAGGAACGAGTGGACCGGACGTTCTGAGGTTTAGTGGTGGAGGCCAGAGCCATGCAAAGGGCCTAGGAGGGAACAGGAGAGGTGGAGACTGCAGCAGGATTGGCTAGCTCCTTGCAGATTTTGAAAGGTTTGTCCGAGTTGTAAGAGGCCGCCGAGATGTGGGCTTGGATGTAGGCTCTCTTCTTAGAAAGGACAGAGAGGCTGTATTGCCTTTAGAGCAGGCGGCAGGCCAGTTTGTCAGAGGATGCGCCTGATGCCCTCCACTTCCTCTCAGCCACCCTACACTTGCACTTATTTATTTTTATTTATTTCATTTAGTTTATACAAACTTTTTGAAAAGAACATTTATGATCCCATCATACTATGCAACAAGGGAGCAGAAGAACAGAATAAAAGAGAACAAAACAAAACACAACATCACCAAATCCCACTAGCCACCGTGGAAGACCACGTCACACGTAGCCCCCAGAGTTCAGTCATATAGTTCTTTTCGATCCCTCGACATACAGGTTTCTTCCGTAGTGATTTCCATTTGGTGTGTTTCACAGTTGGTTTATTCAGACTCCTCTGCCTCCCCGGCACATCCCACTTCCTGACTTATCCCCAACCAACTAAATTCAGCTTGTTAGCATAGGTTCTAATTTTTGCAGGAAATTTGTTAAACCATAAACATCTTTTTCTCTTGTATTGGCAAATTTCAGCCACAGCTCTTCTCCACATAGGGTTGGATATTGTTTAACTACTTGTGCCATATGTAAGGTTCTCATGTCTTTCCACCTGACGCAATATAGCACAAGATGTTTTAAGGTCTCATGCTGATGCTCTCAGAAACAACATCCCAGTATCGCTGTGGTCTTTCGAAATCTCAGTGCCTGTCTTACTGTTGTGTCAGATAAATTGAGTCTGAATTTCATGAGGGTCTTTCGATATTTAGCATTAGGCGCTTTCACCAAATATTGCAGGAGGTTTTTCTGATTTTTCCCTTCTTTCACTGCATCTTCCATGAACTTATAGCGGTTTCTGTCATCTATTGTTGCACACCAGTCTCGTTCCCATATTTTTTTTTTTCACATAGTTCGGATTGGTTTTCAGTGTCTCACAGTCAGTTCCCAACTCATTGAGATGGTTTTCACAATCGGTTGCCCATTTTACCAATAACGTTTCTAGGTTCCCTTTCTTTAACTCCTATAATATTTCGAACTAGGGTGTACAGTTGTTGGTGCTGGTTTTTCTGTACACAGACAGCATGTTCCACAGCACACATGCGTTCATAGATGTCAGGTTTAGTTCATACCGCAAACATGCACTTTACATTCCCTTTTGTAACTGCAGAACATGCCTCCAGTACTGGTTTTCTAGTTGAGACCACAAATTTGCAGATACTCCTAGCACACTTTCTACACCATAGATTAATGTTGGCAAAGCTTTTTGATTATAATGGGCCAGAACCGGCAACAAGGAGAACTTCCCGTATTTGTTATTTATAATAGCTCCCTGACAAGCTAATTGTTAAAAGGTTTGCTTGCCATTCTCTGCCCAGGGAGCAGCATTTATGTTGCTATTGATCCACATTCCAAGGTATTTAGCCTTTTTTACACAGTTCAGACCTTCGTTGTTCAGTCTCCATTTCGGCTCATGTTTTTTGGCCCGTTTATTAGTTCGGGTAAGATCCTGCAGGATTAACACTTCTGACTTTGCCGGGTTAATTCGTAGTTTGTTTTTTGAGATATAGCTTTCAAGTGCCACTAGCTTCCGTTTCAATCCAATTGGCGTAAGATCCAACAGTGCAATGTCATCCGCATATAGCATCCAGTTTACATTCTTGCCATTAATTTTGTGTGGGTGAGAAATTACCGCTCCTAAAGATTCTCCAATATCCGACAAGAACAGACAAAACTGGGTAGCTGCAAGCGGGCAGCTTTGTTTTACGCCCTGATTTATCAAGATTGGATCACTGAGGGTTCCTCCAGCATCCACTCTGATCTTTGGGTGTCAGTGTGGAGCTCTTTAATAGGTTGTAGTAGGTTCTCGGGGCATTTCCATTTCCTTATTTTTTCCTAGAGCATTTCTTGATCAATGGTGTCGAATGCGCTAGACAGATCGACAAAAGATATATGAGTGGCGAGGTCGAAATTTCACCAAGAGTTGCACTTAGATGCAGGCTTCAAACGGATCTTCATGACAGGGCCAAGGACATCCAGAGTGTTAGAGATTGAGAGATGAAGGTTGGAAAGGGCTGTGTCAGAGTGTGAGTCAGCCAGAGGTGTAGGAGGAGGAGAGAAAGTAGCGGCAAAAGCCTTCACTGACACACGCTTCATGGGCCGGATGACCGAGAAGGTGGGTGGCAGTGCTGGGGGCGGCTTAACCCTAGGGGCAAAGAGCAACAGGTGAGAGGAGAGAAGAAAGTGGCCAGTCCAAGAGAGAGGAGTGGCGAGAGGGTTGGAGAGGGGGGTGGTCTGACGAGATCAGAACATCCAGTGTGTGCCCTGCAGAGTGAGTCAGGCCAGAGGAAAGAATATAGAGAGAGTCACAGAGGTTGTGAAAGAGCCCCGAGGAGGGGCTAGAAGCATTCAAGTGGATATTGAGGTCTTCAAGGAGGAGAAGTCGAGAGGTCGGAGCAAGAAGGGAGGAGGAGAGGTCAGCTCACTCAGAGAGGAAGAGGGTGACCTGGCCAGGTGGACTGTAGATGGTGGCCACAGTGAGAGAGATGCCAGGAGAGATAGAGAGCTTGCAGAACAGGCATTCAAAGGAGGAGTAGGCCTGCGTACGAATGACAGAAGCATGGATCCACTCAGGGAAGAGCAGGGCTACACCCCCTACAGGGCGGCTGGTTCTGGGTTTCAGAGCGGATTATGTAGCCATCAGGGAGGAGAGTGCCAAAACCTGTGACAGAGCTGGCTGTGAAACATGTCTCAGTGAGACTGAATACATCCAAATCAAGCTCTTGTAGGAGACGGCAGATGTCTGAGGAGTGTTTGACAGCAGAGGGAGAGTCAAGAGTAGCAACGTGGAGCGGATTTCCACCTTTGCAAGACTTCTGTGGAGGGGTAAAGCTTGAGATATGCCCTGTGGAAGTGTTAGAGGTGCCCGAGAATGGGCAGAGGTGGAAGAAGTAAATGTCAGGGCAGTTAGATAGGAAGAAGAGGGTGCCAGAGAGGGAGGAAGGAGAAGGCAGAGTGGGCAGAGAAGTAGAGGAGGGCGCCTAAAGAGGTGGCAGAGGAAGGAGGCGGCAGAGCGGCCAAAGTAGCAGAGGAAGGTGCCAGAGAGGTGGCAGAGGAAGGAGGCGGCAGAGGAAGGAGGTGGCAGAGGAGCCAAAGAAGGGTAGGAAAGGGTATCAGGAGAAGGAAGGAAGTTGATAAGATGCGGGAAGCGTCTATCGAAAAGAATGAGATTGGCCTGAGGGCCCTGTACTAAGACGGTGCCTTTTAAGTAGACATTAATGATGCTCTTGGAGGAGTGGAAGGGGGCCTGGAGGGCCTCCAACCGTGTGCCACCATTAATGGGAGAGGAGGAAAAAGGAGAGAGAACAGAGACCATATGGGTGTCCATTAGCCTGGAGAGGGAACGACAAAGAGATGTCACTGAGGGTCTCTCTGGAGGAGGCACTGGTGTAGGTATCAGTGATAGGGAGGCCTGGGTTGGAGACCAGGCTGTCCCTTTTGAGTTTCTTCCTACCACACTTACTGAGAAGAATATGATAATCGATAGAATAGCACTTAGAGAAGATAGGGGAGACAGAGAGCACCATAGAGGGTGCGGGAGGAGAGTAAGGAGACAGGGGGGAGCCCAAGCAGGAGGGGAAGGTGGGGCGTCACACAATATGGGCAAACAGGAGGGAGGAACACGGGAGTCACACACAATAGAGGGAGAAACAAGTAAGTACACCACAGAACAAGAACACTGGAACCTTGCGTGGCCCCAGCATGAGTGGAGAAAACAGTGCAAGCAACACTGTGGTACTCAAGGGTGTGAGAATGCAAGTACAATACAGACTACACAGCAGGTAGTCCTAGGGGACCTAGAGGGGAAGAAAAGAAATACACACAATGCAGCACGTAAACAATACAATGGTAATACTACAAAATAAAATATGCAAATGCTGGTAATCCAAGGAGACCTTGAAAAGAGATGACATGCAAGTGATGCAGTGGAATGACAATACAATAGTCACCGTACAAAAGGGCGTGGAATGCAGAGACACAAGCAGGGAAAAAGTACACTGGTCGCAGCTCAGGGGAGCCTGAAGAGGAAGGAGAGGAGGGAAGAGGGCCTGGGTTGCCTGGGGAGCAACGCTGAGAAAGATGCACAAGGCCGGGGGAGCGGGGACAAGTTACATGGGGAGCAACGCAGAGAGGGATGCTCTAGGGTAGGAGAGTGTGGGCCGTTGCTTGGACAGCAACGCTGAGAAGGATGCGCAAGTCTGGGGGAGCGGGGATAAATTGCGTTGGGATGCACGTGTTGTGAAGACAGGGGAATTTTGGCCTAGGTTGTGATTGAACACATGTGGCTTGAAGAACGGGGGAGCTGGGCCTATGTTGTAAGGGAACGCATGTGGCGTGAAGAATGGGGGGAGCTGGGCCTAAGCTGCGAGGGAGAGCATGTGTCATGCAAGACAGCGGGAGCAGGGCCTAAGTTGCGAGAGAATGCATGTGGCGTGAAAACGGGGGAGCTGGGCCTAAGTTGCGAGGGAGAGCATGTGGCGTGAAGAATGGGGTAGCTGGGCCGAAGTTGCGAAGGAACTCAAGTAAGGAAAGGAAGAGGGGACAGGTGCACAGGTGGGGGAAGCAGACCTAAGTTGCGAAGGGAGCAAGCATGGGGAAGGGAGAAGGGCAGACGCGCAGGCGGGGCAGGCGGGGAACAGTTGCAAGGGGGACATGCATATGGCAGGAGCGATAATGGGACAAGCACAAGGTCAGGGAGTTGCGTGAAGTGCAGCAATGCTACTCTCCCTCCCAGCACCTTCTTACCTTGTGGCCACGGATGGAGGGTGAAATCATCCGTGCCCACAATCTGCACCACTACACCATCGCCACCAAACACCTGCATCGTGCAACACAGTGGCCTTGTCCTGCGAGGGCTTTGCCACAGAGGGTCCAATCCTCGGTTCTTAAAGGCTCGGGAGCGTGGAAAGTTGTGTTGCATGCTATGTGTCATCGAGCAACGTTTCCTGAGTACCTACATTGCACAACACTGTGGCCTTGTCCTGCAAGGGCTTTGCCACAGAGGGTACGATCCTTGGTTCTTAAAGGCTTGATAGCGTGGAAAGTTGCGTTGCATGGTACGTGTTGTCGGGCAGCGTCGCCTGCGTGCCTGCGTCGCACAAAAAAACACAGCCCTGTTCAGCGAGTGCTGTGGATGTGGTTGTCCTAGTCCTCTGTTGTTGTCATTCAGTCATGCGGGGGATTGTGCTGGCAAGGCCCTTAATGCTTCAATGCCAGTACTTTGGTGCCATCCTCTTGATGTTAGGATTATGCATGCACTAAGAGCAGTGAAACAGTTACTGGGGCGAAAATGTAAATCTTTGTATAGGCCATGGGGAGGCTCCGAAAGGCATGAACATTAGCACACGGTGTGGAACTCCAAACCATCCCCTGGTATAAAAAGAAAAGAGAAAAGGGATAGAAAGAAGGAAAGATATGTGGAAAGAGCGTCCAAATATAATTGCAAAATCGCATTACACTTGTACTACTTGTGATTCTGTCAATTTCAGAATTGTATCATTGCACTTCGGAGTTGAACAATGTTTCCTACAGTCAAGTCTATTTTTGCTGCCTTGAAACAGCAGCTATTGGCTCTCGATGTTGAAGAAAGTTTCCTGCAGAGACCAGTTGAGTCAATTTGAAACACTTGTGTACGAGCGCCATAGAAATAAAATATCAATATCAATTATTGATGCTTTCTCAAAGCAGCCATTAAACCATGCAATACAGGGGGAAGGGTGGCAGCGTCCAGGAACCAATTGGAGGGCTTATTTGTGTGGCAGATAGGGCACACCATGGTGCTACTGGTATTTACTTTGATGTTTTAATACAAACATTTATGAAATGTCCTCTTTAAGGGCGCAGCTTCCCAGACACGAGGATTCAATGTCCAGCTTGATCTTCAGTGACTTAATTGCTACAAATGGAATCTGGAGACTAATCAATATCGCAGTGAAGCATTATTTGTATGCACGAGTTAAGGTATAATAGGTTTGGCCTCTTCCCCAGTATGCTATGCTCTTCTGCAGTGAGATGTGTCTCTTGCAGGGGGAGGACATCAGTCTTTCCTACGCAAATAGGACAGGATTGGTGTAGGTTTACTTAGGATTGTGTCCACATTGACATTCCAGCGTACCCCTTTCACAATATGAATCAACATGGAAGAGGAGAGGAGGCCTGAATCATGTTGGTTTGCTAAATATTACTGAAAAAATAGGAGCCACGTTCCAATGAGCCTGTATACTGCCCAACATTGGAGAGAAGAGGAAGCCTGAATCCTGACCAGAGGCGTTGCTAGGGGGGGGCTAAGGGGGCTATAGCCCCTGGTCTTTCGGTTGTAGCCCCGGATAGAATCTCAGGAGCTACAGCCAAAAGGCTAGCTAGCCCCCAGTCCCAACAGTTCCAACATCAGCATAGCCCCGGGTCTTTTCCAGACCTAGCAACACCCCTGATCCTGACAACTGTTCCTGAAAAGATTGTGAACCAAGTTTCAATAAGTTCCAATGAGCCTATATGTAGGTCAACATGTGAGGTGTGAATGGCTTGAATCCTTTTTTTAAAGAAATGTTATCGAAATGATTGTGAGCTAAGTTCAAATAAGCCTAAAATGTTTACGATTTGTTGACATCACAGTGTAAAAGTCAGGTGCACAACACGTGCGAATGCTGCTCCTAATTCAGAGTCCTACAGCCATCTCATAAAGAGAATGGAGAGAGCTAGAAGTGTCACCATACTCTCCATTCATTCCACTTACCTCTCATACTCAATACCTACAAATATACCTCCTTAAATATACCTCAGGCTATAAGTACTCTTTATGATTTTGTGGAAAAGAGAGGTGCGACCACTATTTGATGAAGAGGTCAGTGGGACTTCAACAGCTAATGCATCATACCATCTTGGCATAATATTTTCAGTTAGTCCGACAAAAGGTATAAAAACTTGGATTTCGATCTTCCTTATTTTGTAACATATCTATTGAACGGTGTAAAATGAATCACCTCCAGTCTCTTACTTTATGCCAAGACCAGTTTGTAAACATTCAAATAGATACGAGTACTGTCATTGTACTAAATGTTCTTCATGCCACCCTCCCAACTCATGCTCCTGGCACTCCTGCCGTCCCACCCCATGCCCCCTGCACTCCTGTCCTCCCAACCCATACCCCCTGCCCCCATGCCACCTGCACTGGGAATTCCAGAATGCTGGAGCTTGGCTTCCCTGCACTGCCCGTGCCTTTCCTGCTCGCTGCCCCCGCCTAATGAAATGATTTTGAGAGTAGAACTCAGGAGGCTAGCAAGTGGGGTACCATTTAAGGCATCCCTGAGGTTGCCCTTCTCCACCCACTTCTTTCATCCCGAAGGATAGGGCAGTGGAACTAGGGATGTCTATGGGGCATGGCTTAGCAGGGACATTGTGCGTTGCGGCGATTGCCAGGCCTATCAGATAGCGCTGCCCACAAGACATTTGTAGGCACTCGTTCTTGGAGCCCAAGCGATCTCTGGCTGCCCACGCCCTACTCTGAAGTGGGCAATGGTAGAAATGATTCTGCACTGGATGGGGAGCAGGGCATGAGGCTGAAAATCACATTGTGCATTTTGTACTAAATATACAAACAATATTTCTAATACATTAGCTTGAGCTCTCTGCAGCATGAAAGCTCCACCTGACAGCCAAAACTAAAAATCAACATGAATACAGAGGAGTGTGGAGGATACTCTACTGAAAACTAAAATGGGTCAAATACACTGTTCTATGGAATTTATTCCACTCAGGAGGGTATACAACCACGTTTTAGCTCACTACACCCTTCACAGAGGGAGATATCAATTTGCATATCAGTCGAATCCCACCCACAAGGGCAGTCCAGCACCGAAATGCTAGGCAAGTTTCCTCTGAACGAGAGTAACATCAGCAACCCTAGACACGTGTTTGGCCTCATTGGGCCTTCTCAATGAGGTGAAGCTCAACGTGCCCATTTCGAAATACATTGGAAGTAGAATCACACTCTCTGTTGCCTATCACAAATGAATGGTGCCCCTGTTAAATACCATCCAGGTACAACTGAGATTCAACACACACAAGGACATGCGCAGGTCTCAAGAAGGTGGCCTCTTTAAAGAGGGCATCCTCTTTGCTCCAGGGTCGGCAGGGTTGACTGATATGCCCCTGCAGGCACTCTGTCTATACCCTCAGGCTGTAGAACAACCTACTAAATGGACACAAGAATCCTCCCAATTCTTATCCCTTTCAGGAAGTCCCATTTGCCAAATCAAAGGGACAGTTAAGTAACAATTAAAGACAGAGAAGTGGCATGAACATGTTTGAGACCAATGTTTAAGTGGCGATTTCGAGACAATATTCACGCTCAGTACATATGTATTGTGGTAAAAAAATGTCAATACAAAATAAGAGCTTGTTTCACAATTAGTAGCATAAGTAAACAAGCAAAATCTTGAGATATGCAATGTCTTGGATTGCAATATTGGTATTTTATTTCTTAATGTGCACAGAGCAGCCAACACGTGTTTCGACCTGTTTGGTCGTTATCAAGGCTGTATATTATCATTATTCCCAATTTCAAGAAAACAAGATAATCAAAAAAAGAAAGGAAAAGAAGCATTAACAATATAAGTTGAAATTAAAGTCACACGTACCATACATGTTGTTGGCATTGAGGAATGCAGTACGTCATGGCCAAAATACAGAGAAAAGAAAAATTGCAATTTAAGGTCAGAATTAATCATTGTCTCATCATGAATCAATTTTATACCATGTTTGATGACTATTGTAGGTCTAAGTACAATTAAAAAATAATAAAACAAATGTGGATCACCAAGGAAATGAAAGTGACCAGTGCAAGTTCCAGTGTCCAGAAACATTGATCATAGCCCATTGTAGTATATATTTATCTAATTAGCGATAGGTATGAGGAGAGGGCTGCCCTATTTGCCCCCAGAGGGAGCACCGCTAATCCTTTTAAAAACAACTACACTTCAGTGGAAACTCTCAAGCAGAAATGTATTAAATTAGAGAGACTCTGAAAGAGAGAAATTAATAAATATTGGGAGCATGCCTCATTAGCTAACTACTTAGAGAATGATATTATCCCTCGAGGTTTAAGGATTTTAATTTTTCCAAATTTTGGTAAGGGTGAGGATGTCGACTTGGCAGAAAAATGGGAACAGAATTTAAGTACTAGTTCAAAGACAGCCTGATTACAACCTGGCAGTAGGGGTTTAACAGGGCCGGTAGAGCTGCCGCCCCCATTGAACCCCTACCACCTCATTACGACGTCCGCTCGCAGAACCCGCTCTGGACGCCTGGTTTTACCAGACATCCTTAGCGGGTCCCGCGAGCGGCCCAGTATGCCAACAACTGGCCTGTCATTAACGAGCCCGTTGTTAGCATGCTCTCCATTCCCATTGAGCCCTATGGGGGCTCAAATGGGAATGGGGATGGTCTGGGTTCCCTGAATGGGGAAATACCGGGCCCTCCTAGGTCAAAATGGCACAGTATTTCCCCATTCAGGGAACCGGACCCGAGTTTGGGGGTAGCCATGCCCTTGATAAGGGCATGGCTACCCCCACACTCGTAATAAGGCCCAATGTTAGAACTGCTCATTTTGCATGCAACCAGGGAACATAAGAGAGTGATTGAACAAATTAATACTGTTAAAGAGGAAAATAAAAATATGACAAATGCGGAAATAACCAAACAAAAGAATTCAGAAAAAAATAATGAGATCCTCAGAGAATACCAAGATGATATTAAGATGAGGAAATTTAGAAAATTCTTCCCTGATGACAAAGATTATCGATTAGATAAAATGTACACATTTCAATCCAAATACGATAACATGGGCCCTAGATCCAAACCTGGCTCATCACACACCACTCCTGCTAGTTCAGATCCGGATTCTGAGGAAGATACCCATGAAGGGGACATTAACAGTGAGAGCATGACATAACCACAAAATTGTTGTGGGCTTAGTTTTTAGAAGAAATCCGCAGACACAAAAAGGGAGATCAGAGATCACTCAATTACAAATAGGTCAGGTTCCGAACTTCACCAACTGTCCCTAAATCAGCAACCAACACCACACAAGGGAGGCACGAGGGGGGGAACAGCAAGCGGAAGTGGCAGTTCCGATGAGAACACAGGACACCCAGGGATTTTAACCAGATCGAACACAAGGCAGAGACTAGCCCAACAACACAATCCGATTTAGTTGTGAACCTATCCAACCAAAATGTAACAAGATCAGAGATTTCTGTGCTCAATAAGGGTCTTTCATTTGCTCCTGACATTGGTACTAATTATGTTGATTTTCAAATCGATTTGTTTAAATTTGTGCGTAAACTGAAATTAAAAAAAATGTTTGCAACTGAAGTTCGTTCTTTTACAGCTAAACCCATATTAGAACCCTTGAGTAGCTTGACTTTATCAGACCTTAGGAATATTGAGACATTGACTTCACTTAATCACGAAGGCAACTCAGTCTTAGATACCATCTGCTTGGACTTAGGGGTTAAACCCAAAATCAAGGAATTTAAACCTTCTTCCAAATGTACGCCTCAAACAACATCTGAGAATGTCATAGATATTTTTCATTTAGCAATGATTAAAGATATACATGCTTGCATGGACAGAACAAACAACAAAAAGACTAAAACAAGATTCAACCTGAGTAGTGAAGAATTTCAGGCTTTGAATTCTTTGGCACAAGATCACTCGATTGCCATAAATGAAGCTGATAAAGGTGCTAACGTAGTTATACTTAATACATCAGACTACATACAAATGGGCAGGACACATCTAACCACTCCAATTTGTTACAAATTACTCAAATATAATTCCACTAAGAGGATAGTAACACTATTACATGATCTAATATCCAAATGGTATAGTATGGGTTTTTTAACCGATGAAGAAAATAAGTTCTTATTTATCACCAATCCTACAATGCCTACGGTATATTTTTTACCAAAAATACACAAAGCGTACCAACAGCTACCTGAGGTGAGACCTATAATGAGTGGTATTGGCTGGGCCACTGAGGGCCTTTCACAGTACCTAGATGAAGCTTTGAAACCATTTGTTGTTAAAAATTAAATGATATATTAGGGACAGTACCCATGTACTACAGTTCCTGAAATCTGTTGAATGGAAGTATGACTACCTTTTGGCAACTTTAGACGTTACTGCTTTGTACACTAGCATTGGACATGACCTTGCAGTTGGTGCTTTGGTATTTACCTTTCAAGATTGTTCAGCATCATATTGGAAACATGCTGAGATGCTAAAGGAATTTCTGATATTTACTTTGCAAAACAATGTTTGTCTAGTCAATGATCATTATTTCTTACAAGAAAGGGGAGTAGCCATGGGAGTTAAATTTGCACCTTCCCTAGTCAATTTGTTTATGTCTCAATATGAGGAGGAGCATATTTACCTTCACAATACGTTTTCAGATAACATCATAAAACGGAAAAGATTTATAGATGATATTATTATTGTTTGGAAGGGAACTCTTCAATATTTTAACAAGTTTATAGACCATGCCAATTGCAAAAACCTTGGGATTACTCTAACTGGACATGCTAGCACTTCACAGATTGATTTTTTGGACCTGCATATTTTCATTCAAAATGATTCTATACACACTAGAACGTATTGCAAACCTACTGAAGTTAGTTCAGTGTTACATGCCAAAAACAATCATCAAAGTGGCACGATTAACAATATTCCTGGAGGGGAATTTTACAGAGCCAAAAGGAACTTTAATCTGGATATGGATTACAAACTAGAGTGCAATTTACTCACACATCGTTTTTCAAATAGAGGCTACGATCACAACATTATCAAGAAGGCAGCTGATATATTTGCTCACACAAAACAATTAGATTTTCTGAAAGGTAGCCGAATTGATAAAGCTAAGCCACAACAAATTGCTATTATTACACAGTTCTCAAGGGACAGTGGCACACTTTATAAATTGGCAGCCAAATATTGGCACATTCTTAAATTGGATAAAGATTTAGCACCTTTCTTGACCAATCATCCCAAATTGACTTTCACCAGAGCACTTACAATTAAGCAAAAACTTTGCCCACCCTTTCTAGACCCAGAACAATCCACGCAAAGGACTAATTGGCTTCAAACAGGTCACGGTTTCTACAAATGTGGCAACTGTAGTAAATATGCATTAGCCAAGTGCCTTACATACAATGATGGCTTTGGGAATGAAATTGAGATTGCAGATTTTATTAATTGTAAAACCTGTTTTGTGGTATATGCAATCTTATGTTTATGTGGCAAGCACTATATAGGCAGCACAATCAAACAGCTGCGGGTAGGCATACGGGAGCATTTATCGAATTTAAGGAATCCAGATCCTAAATTGCCTTTGGCCTTGCACTGGCAACAGGAACACCAGATGGCTAACCTAGATGATTTGCGTTTCATTGGTCTGATGAAATCTAAAAAGGGAAAAAGGGGAGGCAATTTACAGTTAAAAAAGCGTAAAATGGAATCAAAACGTATTTGTTTTTTGAGATCTACAGAATGCGGTTTAAACACAGATCATGAAATGTATGTATTTTTGTAATTTGTTACTGTCATTACTCTATAGATGTTACCAAAGAATAGAAAAACAACTAAGAATATATTCTAATTTTTAACCAATGACAGGGTATCCAGTGTTCATGCCTCATTGGTCCCCCAATCTTAACTTTAAGGACTGTACTTGCCCATACCCTTTGATTTATATTCATTCTGATGTCATTGTTATCGTAATAACTTGATTGTCATGCCAATTAGAATTGGCACAATATTAGAATACCCTAATAGATATAGAATCCTAAATATAACATCACAACATGTTGCTAAACTTTTAATTTCTAGTAAACAATTTTCAATCAACACTTAACTCCTAATCAAACAAGTTTCTATTGAACACACTATGGGCCTTATTACGACCCAGGCGGTAACAATGGTGCTATTTGCGCCATGGTTGCCTCCAAAACCTTACCGGTTCCGCCATGGTGAATGGAGCAATTACCGCCATATTCCAAGGTTGGCGGGGCGGTAATTCCTCATTCACCATGGCCCTTCCCCATTTGAGCCCCTATAGGGCTGAATGGGAATGGGGAAGATGCTAATAACGGTACCACTAATTGCAGTACCGTTATTAGCTCCAAAGTCCCTTTGCGGGTCCTGTCCTTAACGCCTGGTAAAACCAGGCATTAAGGGAGGACCCGCAAAGGAACCTCGGAATAGGGCGGTAAGGGTTTACCGGCACCAGTGCCCTTACTGGTACCGGTATTCCCTTACCGCCCGGGTCGTAATGAGGCCCTATGTCTTTTGCGGTCAATTGACTTTTTTTGTTGACATCATGACGTCACACGCATGGTACGTGTGATGTCACCACGCCACCGCAGCATTTCCGGGCTAGTGCTTTTCCTACTATAGTAACGTGAAGAACAATACTGTTGTATTTGCCATAAGGCATGGACTTTGCCTTTGGGGATTGAACCCTGATTACATATTTTAGCACACTTCAATAACCGTATTCAGCAGGTGAGCAGCACTTTCTCCTTTTTTGACTACATTTTAACATGACGGCATTATATCTATATACATCGTACAAATATATTTGCGCTTTCCAAGTGCAATTTAACAAACGAAGATTAGTGGCTTCTTGGTGCCATTTAGGTTACATATAATTTGTTGATTATTTAACACATAGAGCTAATGATATTAGTAGGAGGATATTGCCCAATTGCACTTATTGCATGCCTCCATTTTCTTTCCCATTTAAGATAAAACGTGATTCAAATGGAGATATTAACTCCGTGAAGTTTACTCGACTATATACCTACCGGGATACATTACCTGCTACTAATATTCTTTCAAGAAGAGGTTTTCTCATTGGAATATTGGATTATACAGCGACAACATAATAATACAGAAGAGGATGGATTGATCCCTGAGGTAGGTCTTTTTCTGATATATACCTAATTAGATAAATATATATTTCGGTTCAACAATCATATACATTATCCTTTACACAACAACTAGGGAAGTATACCCAATGTATCTCTTATTGATATAGTAGATTTGAGATAAGACTATCCAGTTTTTTCAGTAAGCCGTGGTTATTTGGTTTTCACTTGAAAAATGTTTTATCATGCATTTGGGTGGAGAACCCACAAAAGGATTGATATTATCCACTAACACTAAAACGTTCATAGAATAGCAATCACATTTGACACTCATCACTACAATGGGGCATGATCAATGTTTCTGGACACTGGAACTTGCACTGGTCACTTTAATATCCTTGGTGATCCACATTTCTTTTATTATTTTTTATTTGTACTTAGACCTACAATAATCATCAAACATGGTGTACAATTGATTCATGATGAAACAATGATGATTAATGCTGACCTTAAATTGCAATTTTACTTTTCTCTGTATTTTGGCCATGACGTACTGCGTTCCTCAATGCCAACAACCTGTGTGGTATGTGTGACTTTAATTTCAACTTATATGGTTAATGCATCTTGTCCTTTCTTTTTTTGATTATCTTGTTTTTTAGAAATTGGGAATAATGATAATATACAGCCTTGAAAATGACCAAACAGGTCGAAACACGTGTCGGCTGCTCTCTGAACATTAAGAAATAAAATACCAATATTGCAATCCAAGACATTGCATATCTCAATATTTTGCTTGATTACTTATACTACTAATTGTGAAACAACCTCTTATTTTGTATTGACATTTTTTTAACACAATACATATGTACTGAGCGTGAATATTGTCTTGAAATCACCACTTAAACATTATATTAATTTGGATCCTCAGTGGGTGGCTCTCAATTTTCAAGGTTTTCGCAGCTGGTTTTCGTCCAGTGATACCATAATTTGGAGAATAGCGCACAGTATCACATATCTAACCCACTAAGCATGAATCTCTCATGTATGGGACCAATATGTATGTGGTCTGAGGATTGCTGCTAAAATACATTGGAGCTCATTTTGCTCAATTGTGGAATATAGCGGCAGTGAGCCTTTACTTATAAACATGCATGCATGTATGCTACCTTTTGCCCTGCAAATTTGCACTCTGCCATGGAAATGAGTAAATGCTCCCTGCTATGAGTGCATGGCAGGCAGCGTTTATGTGTATTTGTAAGCACTGCCTGCCATGCAAACATAATAGGCAGCATTTACAATGGATACCTATGGAGTCCACCAGGTTTATGCTGGTGCATAGAGCCGGCAAGCTCCATAGGGATCTCTAGCATTTGTGCCGGCATGAAAATTCAGGCCGGTGGGTGCAAATGCTGGGTCATTTGTATGGGGAAGAGGAAGGGAGGCAGGGGAAGAGCAAGTTGTGTTCCAACCACCTTCTCTGCCATACAAATGAATGACAATGGTGTGTGACATTAATAGAAGACATAGAAGCCTTGCATTAGCATTATGCCCCCTTAGAAATTGAGCTCCACGCTCTCTTGTTTGCATTTTCTGTTTCCAGGGACCGATTTATTGAGTCTGCCATTCAAACTACTAAAAAAAAATATTGAATGAAATTAACCTTCATGAAACACCCTGAAAGCTACCACGTTGCCTACCTAACACCACTCCCACATGTCAAGTTCTTAAACTCACCAAAGAGATATCCAAAATTATAAGGAGGTCATTTTAAAAAAGATGGTGACTACATGCAGGGACCACCAATGCTTAGGCTCTCCACTTTGGGAGAAATAAAACACCACCTGCAAATATGATTTGCAGACAGTGATTTATAACGGATTGCAATGGAATCTGCCTGCTCATTAGCAGTAGCCATTGTGATGCGTATTCCGTTGGAATCGATTATTTTACACCCGCATTAAAATTTGACGCAGGGGTAAAACAAAATGCTCTCTGGAGATGGAGCAGGAATGCAAAGATCTCGGCTTTGCTGCCGTCCTATGTCTCAGGACTGCGGTAAAATAAAGTGGAGTGTAAAAGAGAAGCCTAAAGTGCCGTTTCTGTTTTAGCACACCTTCAGAATAAAATGTTTCCCTAAGCGTGTTTTTCCTCCAATGAGGTTTTTTTGTTTGTTTTGTAAATATTTTATTTGTTTCATAACAAACAAACAAACAAACAAACAGTGCACCTTAACATGGTGCATAAACTACTCAAACTCCAAAGCCCTGCTTTTTCTTCCCCTCCCCATCTTTAGAGGCACTATAAAAGGCCAACACGGTCCACTAGCCCACAACTGTCTCTTCTTCTCCATAATCCAGGGAGCTATCCGTGTCCAATTCTTCGGGTCCCAGGCCAGTCAGAGATGCAATCAGATGCTGCCACGCCATCAATGTTTCTGCTTCCTCTTCACCCCCTCTACATGATGCCTCCCTCCAGACCACCATTTCAACCTCAGCCCACTGCAGGTGCTCCCTCCACCAGGTATCTACATTGGGTCTTGCTTGAGTTTTCCATCCCATAGCTATCCTTCTTTTTGCTAGAATATAGGCCAGGTCTTTGAGCTTGCACACATGCTTGAGTTTACGCGGTCTAGGAAAGCCCCCTACCATACATGCCCTTAGGGAGTCTACCACTAGTACAATCCCTTTGGAAGCCAGTCGGTCTGCTATTTCCCTCCGATATCTCGCAATTTTGGGACAAGCCCAAAACATGTGTAACATCCCGGCATTTTCTGCCTCACATTTCGTGCATTGCTGTATAGCCGCATTTCTGAATTTAGCAATTCTCTTGGGGGTCATGTATTCATGTATGCTCTATGAGTAATATACAGTTAAACCTGTTGTAATTAGGCATTCTTTGACACTTTTTTGTGGTACCCTTGCACCCTTTCCCATAGCCATCACTTATTGTCTCCCCACTTTCCTCTTCCCAGTCCCGCCTCGTCTGAACCACCTCCTTTCCCACTTTGGACATCAGTATTTCGTAAATTCTGGAGACCTCATGACCACCATCTGTCACTGCTTGGAACATTTCTATGCTGGGCCAGTTCTTCTTCTGACCACGCCTTTTTTAGTGTTGCCATCAGCCTCACATTTGTGATATATTGCTCGCTATGCAGGCCTGTGTCCTCTCTCAAGCTGTCAAACTCTATTCTGCCATCTCCTTGCCACACATCCCCTACTGTTGCCACCCCTACTGGCTCCCAGTGTTGTCTTATGGTGCATCTCAGCTGATCGTCTATCCCCTTCAATGTCACCAAAGGGACCTGCAGGGAGCAGGGTGTCCGGCATCCCAGCATTACACAGGTCCTATGCCATATCTTCCTTCCCAGGGTCAGTAATGCTGCTCTCCTACTTTTCAGGGGCTCAGTTACCCACATCCATTCATTCAAAAAATATGGTGTATATTCCGCCCTCAATAGTCTGGATTCTGATGTGGTGTCTTCGGAGAGCCATCTAGCTACATATTGCAGTTGGGTAGTACACCTCAAAATTGGGTAGTTTAATACCGGCCGATCGTGTGGGTTTTGTAGTTTCCACAGGGCTACTCGATTTCTAGTATTATGCCAGATGAACCCTCTACACATGTTGTGGAGTTTATTAAAGAAGCGTTTTGGTATCAAACACGGGACATTTGCAAAATTGTGTAGCAGCCTAGGCAATACTATCATTTTAAGCAATGCCGTCGTCCCCATCATGGTTAGGGGCAACCTTGTCCAGAATGTCATACTGCGTTGAATCCCCTCTACTGATTTCTCTGTATTATTCTTGTGTTCTTCTTCAACCTTGTGATACACATTTATCCCCAGGTATCTAAAGGTGTCCACCGCCCATTCAATCTGTAACACTGGCAACGTACCTTAAGGCATTCCAATATATCTCCCTAGCGGGAATATCACAGACTTCCTTTGGTTTACCATTATACCCGATAATAGTGCATATCGATCTAATACCTCTCGTATATATTGTAGGTTTCCTTCAGGGTAACTTAGATACAATAGCATGTCATCCGCGTACAGTGAGACCACCGACCCCGTCCGGACCCTGGCAATCGGCGCGCTATACAATAATTTCACCCACTGCAGATACACCAGTCCTATCCCAAACTTTTTTAGGACCGCTAGTAATCAGGACCATTTAACGGAGTCAAAAGCCTTGACTGCGTCTAGTGAGACTATCGCCAATTCTTGGGAGCTTCCAGTGATCTGGCCTATAACATGGTGCAATCTCCTGAGATTATCAGAGATGCTACGCTGAGGGACATATCCTGTCTGGCCATGGTGTATCAGGGCACTTATCAGTGGGTTCAATCTGTTTGCCATTACCGCGGTAAAGATCTCACTGTCCTGATTTAACATTGACAACGGTCTATAAGATCCGCAGTCAGTGTCTATTTTACCCGGCTTGAGGAGCGGGATGATGACCGCTTCCCTCAAAGTCTCTGGCAGCCTAATCTGTTAAAACGCCTTGTTTAGCATAGCCAACAGTGGTGGGAGCAGGTCTGCCATATATGTCTTATAAATTTCACTTGGGAGGCCACCCGCCCCTGGCGTCTTATTGGTGGGTAGGTTACGGATTACATATTCCAGTACCTCCAATTCCAGTGGTACCTCAAGCATTTCTCTATCGACTTCCTCGAGCCTGGGTAGGTTGATGTCTTCCAGCACACCGTTTATGACAATTTCTTCTTCCTCTGTTTTATCAGTGTACAATTTACGATAGTATCTCTGAAAGCACTCATTTATCCCTTCTTGTATGTCCTAGAGTATGCAATCCTCTCGGTGCATCTCTCGAATCACCTGTCTCGAGGTTTCGCTCTTACATAACCTGGCTAGTAATCTGCCTGGTTTAGCACCTTCCGCATGTTGTCTCTCTATATATTTCCTATAGTTGAGGTTACATAATCTCTCCCAGTGGGATTTATATTTTTCAGTTAACTGTTTTATCGCCTTAGTCTTTTCTGGGGAGTCCGGCCTCTCTTGCATTTTATCCTCAATCTCCCTTTCTGTGGTTTGCAGGTCTGCCGTTATGCCCCCCTATTACTACCTTAAATGCTTCCCAGAGTGTGCCAGCTGATGCGACACTTCCGTTATTTACTTCAAAGTACTCTTGTACTGCTTTTCTCAGGTCTTCCCTGAACATGGTATCCTTGTGTACCTCTGCTCGAAGTTTTCATGTCAGTATCCTAGTCCTAGGCGGCCATTTCTGCCATGTCACCAACAGTGGCGTGTGGTCTGATAGTACTGCTGCTTTGTTTTCCAGATCCCTAACCTCCTCCACCATGGAACTAGACACTAGTATGTAGTCTAACCTGGTGTAGAACTCTTATGGGTCTGCATAATGTGAGTACCCCCTACATTCGGGATGAAGCTTCCTCCATATCTCAGTGAGCTGGAAATCTTGTATGCGTGTGGTCAGGGCCTTTGAGGCCAGGTTAGGCTTGGTTATTTTATCGTCTGATCTATCCATCTTGGGGTCTAGCATGCAGTTAAAGTCCCCTCGAATTATGACCGCTCCTTCCATGTATGGGCAAACAATGGCATACAGATTGCTGAAATAAGATGCAGTATCATTGTTCGGGGCATAGATATTAATCCGGTTGACTAATTTACTGCCCACTATCCCCTTTACCAGTACCATTCTCCCATCTTCTCTCACTTCCTGTTGCAACAGTTAGAACGGGATGTGGGGCGCGATCCATGTAAGGACCCCCCTAGCATATACTGAATATGTGCCCCTATTGTGGTCCTCCAATGAGTTTTTATCAGTAAGTGAATGACACCAAGATAACAAAAAAAATGTAATTGCAAAGTGTAAACTGCGCTGAACTCACTGACTTGCGTTGAACTCGTTGTCCCCAATCCCCATTCGAGAGTTGGAGCAATCTTCAAAAACCTATGAACATAACTTCTCCTCACTTCTTATCGTGCTACGCCAAAGGATTTCTCCTGCATTATTGTGCCGCTGATTAAGTATGCAAGGTACCATTTAGAGTTCAATGTAACAAAATGAAAACAAGAGGGGTTAAAATGGTAATTGCAAAAGAACAGTTGGAATATGTTAAAATAACAAACTCCCTGAAATGTTTTTAAGAGGATGGAAAAAGTAAGGGTAGTCCGGTAGCAGGGAGCCTGCCCCTATAAAAATGCCTCGTCAGATTCTACTTCTGAGAAACTAGTGGGATTTCAGAACAATAATAAGAATTTTATAAGAACTTGTAAACAATGAAATACTTCTAAAATGTTATACAGTTGAAGTATGCTTTCATGAAAGATCTTATAAGATTCTGATAAGATCTTTATAAAAAATACAAGAAGAAATGGCATGGGTGAGCAGCAGCTACATCAGAGCTGGGCAGATCTGTAGAATGAGTCTGCGCTGCTCCTGAATGCAGGGCACATTAGCTGTATGGTCCCATGCTGAAGAGTGCTGGTCATATTGCAGTACCATGAGGTAGCACCCTCCTTTTGTGGGTTACAGAAAGGTTGGAGTATGTTTAGAATGTGAAGTGAGAACGTGTTGCAGCCAGAAAGGGATCGGGTGAGCAATGGGTCATTTGTTTTTCCTTTGGCCCAATTAGACAGATCAGGTGGCGTGTTATTTCCATGCAGTGTAGGGTTCTGCTCTAAACAGTGGGTGAAGAGGCCCAAGGCTTGGGGGGAGGATCCTCATAGAAGAAGGTGATAAAAACTCGGCCACGCTGGAGGCTGAGAATAAAGGGAATAGAGTGGATGGAAGAGGGGGGCAAATAATGGACCAAGGAGTGTCACAAGCGGCAATCACAGAAGCACACGTCACAGAAGTGGGGATGTATTCATTCTCCTCAGCCCAGGACATGGGTAAATCAAGAGGAGAAATGTCTAAGCAAAACAGTGGAAGGTACTGTGATCAATGCAATGCGATCACAGCACAATCTGTGAAGGTTTCCCAATATAAAGGATGCATGGAGAGGGCGGGCATTTGCCTCTGGCCTTCTTTTTGTAGTGTGAGCTGTTCTCCTGATTAGGAGAAGTGGACTTGGCATACTAGTTCTCAGACAGGGTTGCTGTGTGCGGAGCAGTGCATTCCGAGAATCATTATCCCCAAATCCCGTAACCAAAATTCTCCCCAAATCCTGTAACCAACATTACATCACGCCTGTTCCTTGTGTTTAGATGCCGCATTTTCATTACTGTAAGATCTTGCAAGCCATCGAATCAAACTTATAGAATGAATGACATCAGCTGTAGCAAAGCTGAGCATTGGCGACAATGCCAACACCTTACCCTTATTTTCTTCATTCTGAGGGCAGCAGCACAATGGCTGCACCCAGGAAATCTGTTTCCACGTGTTCCATGCCATGCATCCCAGGGGACTGCAGCATGCATGCAGTAACCCTGAATCTGTGAAGTTGCACACATGTGCGAGGCATTCACATTTTGAGTCCCACAGATTCAGATAATGTGCCTTAATTATGCCTGGTTATTTTAGGTCACAAAAACCATGTGCATTCCGGAAAATGGAAAGTGGCGGCACAGAGGTTGCAAAGGCAGCCACCATTGCAACGAAGACAGCCACCATCACAAGTACACACATCGCAGCGGTCTTGCTGGATTCATCACATGAATCGCCAAAGGACCTGGTAATCTCGGAGTGTCTGCATGCATGCTTCTACACTCGGACACATCTGTGTCGAGCGCAGAGACGGATCACAACGGCCTGAGAATAGCCTGAACGCGGAACCATGTATCAGATGTAGCTCTTCACCACAAGCCTATTGTGGGGCACAGAATGATCCGCTAATTGACTGGCTCTACTCCAGTCTTTAAAACTAAAAAACACCTGTGTAATGAAAGCACACTCTGCAGTACATAGAAAATGAATTTAATCGGACATGGCCCAGCTATTTAAGACCACTATGCTGGTGATGTGCGCAGAATAAAGTCAAATAACATAATATAGGAGTCACCCTTTATATTCCAATGGCACTTCTTGAACATGATAACCTAGCTAATTCTCAGGCTAGAATGTGTGCAGGAAGAAAAAAAGAAACAAAGCAATTGACATATCAATTTCCATCACATTGCATTAAATAGGGCGGAGACTTTATGTCTCATATTATTTAGGTAGTAATGCAGTAAGAGAGCTTACTTCTACTCTAAGATTAGACTGGACAACCCCTTAGGACTGACAGGTTGTCCATGAAATAACCAAAAATAAAAAAACAAAAGGAGAAATGATCACATTTTTGAAGTCGAAAAACAAACATTTCTTGTCGCTTTTTGCACTTTATTTTTGTTGGTAATGCCCCCCTTACCTTAATGAATACCCTTACTCCACCCCCCACCTAAAATTATTTTAAAAATCCCTACCAAATTCAATCAAAAAAACTCGGTCAGATGAACCACGGTCATCTCTACGGATACCGTACTGACACCTGTGCGTTTGTAGTTGCAATAACAGACAGCATCCATCTATATCCATTGGGCCCTTTAATCCATCTTGATTTGAGTAAAGGCTCAAGTAATTGGAATTCTTACCTGAACCTTACACAGCTCAGTCCCTTTAGAGATGACGTCCCTTGGGCTCCGTACCAGATAAAATCCAGTGTCAGATCTAATTGGCATCCAGAAGAGAAGACCAGAGTCCCTTGGAGCCAGAGACAGTGCAGGTTCACAGGGAAGAAGTCTAAAATTGCAGGTGGTTACAGTGGATCTCCGTTGTCAGCACTTTGATAGAATTTATTTTCCTATATTGTCTGTTACAGCTCAGATGATTTCTAGACAAGTGAATCTGCTGTTGGACGTGTAATCAACAAGTATGGCAGCCCAACAGCCTGACACAGAGTAGTAGCAGTTGATAAAACAAATATTTTCTTTCAGTAGCTGACAAGGTGAGATAATAATAATTTAATAATAATAATTTAGCATGTATATAGCGCTACGAACCCTCAGGTATCTGAGCACTGGTTATTATTACCCACGGTGTGTGGTGCTCATTTGTCGACCTCGGAAGGATGAAAGGCTGAGTATTCGAATCCTGCGTCAGCAGGCTCTGCACAGATGTTAAAGAGAGCGCTCTACTCACTGTGCTATCGGACTGGCCAATAATAATTCTCCTATGTTCCTGGCTCGTTTAACTTTCAGGATCCGACATATGCATTTATTCTTACATTAGAGGGGACTTGTGTGCCCATATGACTGTTTGTATTTTTTAAAATTGTATTTGTTGTTTATATAGCACTTTACACCAAAGCTCTGCACAGATCAACCTTAAAGTACAATAAAATCTGAATAAAAGGAAGTATTACATGAAGCAGATTTTACTTCAGGGCTGGAGGAGATGGTTCTTTAGTGTACAACGAAATTAGGAATAAGAAGTGATAGAACAAAGAGAAAGAGGGAAAGAATTCCAATGAAAAGGCGCCAACAGTGAAAAGGAACAAAATCGTGATTGGGCACAAAGGGGGACGAGGAACTGATAATAAGAATTGAGATTGAGAAAGGAGAGAACGAGAATGTGCATATAAAGAAATACGAGATGAAAGAACAAGGGGGACGAGGAACTGATAATAAGAATTGAGATTGAGAAAGGAGAGAACGAGAATGTGCATACAAAGAAATACGAGATGAAAGAACAAGGGGGACGAGGAACTGATAATAAGAATTGAGATTGAGAAAGGAGAGAACGAGAATGTGCATACAAAGAAATACGAGATGAAAGAACAAGGGGGACGAGGAACTGATAATAAGAATTGAGATTGAGAAAGGAGAGAACGAGAATGTGCATACAAAGAAATACGAGATGAAAGAACAAGGGGAGTAAGACCATACAGGGATTTAAAAACCATACAGGGACATTTAAGATGAGGGTTAAATGAAAGCCATGTTGTCTGGGGGGAAGCACAACTATTTCAGTAAAATGTCAAGATTTGCTGGGTATAATTGGTAATTCTGGTGCGTCAAGTAAGTGTCCTTGGTGTCTCGGGAAGATAGCTCAGCAGCAACGTGCTCGCCTTGAAAGCAAGACGACACGGAGTAACACAAGTTCGATCCCCGGGTCCGCACTTAGAAACCGTGGGTATTAAGCGCGTTATAAACCTATCATATCATAAGTAGACACTGATACCAACAGGATAGGTTCATTCTGAGAGCTGACCTTGAGAAATACCTGAGCACTCCTAGGGATAAATCCCACAAACAATTTGAGAAACTTTTCTTCCATACGAATTAAGGTCAATGTCCTTAATTTACACGTAAACAGTTCATTGAACTATAATGTGTACATGAATTGTTTACAAAAAACTCATGATTATTGTGTACAGAAAATGTAAGGAAACATGTTAACTTTTATAAGATGAATTTTGACAGAATGTAATCTCTGCAGCAATTCCTCTTGGCAAATAGGCGGGGTGTGTGATGATTGGAATTTCTGCTATCACTATGCGTTACAGGATTTAACTTCTCCCTTCATCAGGTGGGTACATCCTGTTTTGCTAAAAAGATAACATGAATTCAGTTGTGTGGTTCTTATTGTTTTAGTACTCTTAGTCTACAAATACTGGTATGGACTCATTAAGGCCCACTGACCTGTTTGGAATATGAACTCATGCAACCAATTGTGGGTTTATTTGAGAAAAGCTGCTGCCCGTTAGCCGTTCAGCTTTATTTTTATTTTTTTAAACTGGGGACAAAAGAAAGAGATACAGCTGTTGTCTAAAGTCCATTTAATTTGTTATTGGACATTATAGAATTAAAGACATGGATGTAGATTCTAGAAATACACGTACTTTGTGAGGTAAAGTTGTGGTCACTCACATGTAGAGCCTGTTAGCCTAAGGATAAAACTATACATGCTTAATATGGTTATTTAAGTTTTAACAAATAATCTTAAAAGTAACTGAAAGGGACTTACAGGTGTCGACATTCCCATGAGGATGTTAATGAATGCTAATTCAAACCGTACGCTCTGGCCTTCTCCGGTGGAGAGACAGGGGGAACACTGTTACTGTCAGACACAGCGTGGTAATGCTTCAATATAATGTATATCAAGTCATGTAACTGGGATGCATAGCGTCTATGTATAGTATCTCTTTTGCTTACCTTTGCAATGAACGTTCAACAGCTGGATGCGGGCGGAGAACTTAATACTAAACAGATGACTTGCGTGTGTCAGAGAGATCAGTCACAGCACGTGTGAAGGGAATTTGGTCCACCAAAGCTTCTGCTGGTTGCTTGAGGTAGGAAATATTTTGCTTGCCTGTCAGGGGGTGTTATGAGTGCCAAGGGGTGTTCAATTTCTTTAGTGACTCCCTCAGTATGGTATGCGTCCCTGTGGTCTGCGTTTTGGGTCCTCTTAAGGAAAAAGTAGTTCATACGGTCAGTTGGTGTTGGCTGGTTGGTTTGGTGTTGTCATCAATCCCTGTCATGTTTACAAGGAACCTCTGTGTCTTCTAGTTGAGTTGTGGGCTGGATAAGTCTTAGAGAGCTTTGACGACATGACATTGGTTCCATGTACAAGGAAAGCAAGTCCTGATGTAAGTTCCACCATTTGAGTTGGGCTGAAGGATGGCTTCTTATGACAAGCAGGATCCCAGGTTTTCCTAGGGGTTTGCAAGATCTTATGCATTTGGTTTCAATTTCCACATTTAGGGTCTCAAGTGTATGAATGTACTTCCTCTATGACGTATATTTGGTGGCACTATCAGAAAGACAGCATTGCAAAATATGTTAATCTGATTAGCTTTGGATGTCATGCTATATTTTTGGATGAATTCCAGCCTACTGACGTGCAAGTTGTGGTGGGTGGTGTAGCGGGCCTGAATATTAATCCTGCACCCTGTGCTCCAGTTAAGCCCATTGTGGACGTGTTTAAGTCCAGAAATAAACCTGCTGGGAGCTCAGACCCCTACCGGCAAACAAATGCCTGAATCACCGGCACCGTTACTAACGGTGCCGGTGATTCAGTAAATCCCATCCCATGGTGTCCCATGGGACATAAAGTGAACTGACCAGCATTCCACCGCGCGTAATACCGGGATATCGGGCAAGGAGACAGTATGTGCAGGTTGCCGGTACCCCACCGGTAATACCGATGGGATTGCAGGGTCATTGAGCCACAGAATTATCCTTAAACATGCTGAAAGTATTTTTATTTTCAATGAACGCTCTCATCTAATCTATGTGGTCATATTGGGCTCCACAAACATTCATTTGCTACTTCGTCTGCTGTTTTATTCTGAGTCTTTGAAAACAGGCAGCCAAATTCGAATTGTCTTCTACTCTGAAGATTTCCATTGTATGTTTCAAGTACGTCATTAACTACCTACATTTTAAGCATTGAAATATTTTGAACTCAAAACAAGTGGACTGACTTTTAAATATTTAGGGAAGGCGTTGCAACCATTCCTGTCTCAAAAAGAGAATTAAAGTGCTGCCTGGCCACTCACTGGTAAGTGATTTCATGGTCGGGGAGTATCCATAAGGATTCCAAGGCTCTTTATGACTGTCTTCATCTGTAGACTGGTTTCCAGCTCGCCGTTGGTGGGCACAGCGCTATTATCCTGGCTGCTTTGGTTAAGCTTCTGTTTGATCCTGGATATCCAAGAGTCCTCTTGAGTGAGCGCCTAGTAAGATCTGCCTGAGCTTTGCCATTTTCTATGTACAGTTTGAAGCCAATTCTTTGGTTGTTGGCATAGTTGTAGAAAGTGAAGATGTGTTTTCTGATGAGTCTCACAAGCAGTGCCATGTAAATGTTGAACAGGAGTGGCGAGAGCCTGGATCTCTAGGGTTCACCAGAAGCAATGCTGCATGGGTTCCTATGAAATGTTGGTAGAAAGGCGGTCTCTGTGCTGGTGGTGAGGAAAAGACATCACACAGCATGGCGCTGCTTACATCTGGCCAGATTCTAGTGATCTTTCAATGAGGATGCTGTGGCTGATTTTATAGAACACTGCTCACATCGTTCTAGGGGTAGAGGAACAGGGGAAGGTTCGGGGCACATATTCCGCTCCCACATGCCTGATTGGACTGGATAAAGAACCATGTATTCCCCCACATGTCCGAGCCACTGGACTCTCGTGTGGATCTAATCAGGGGCGAATAAATGAATCACTGTCCTGCTAAAATGGTCAGGGATCAGGGCTGGAAGTCGCCACGAACATCAAGGCCATTTAGTCCTGTCATTTGAACCATGCCATACATCTGGCACTTGCTGATGATGCCGTAATCATGCCATCAGCCCTTGATCAATCGGCTGAGGTGAAGAAGCCCAGTCCAGCTGCACCGCAGCAATTGCAGCAGGAAGAGCTGACGTTAACAAACTACAGTTTACTTCGAAGCTGCACTGCAATGAAATACATGAGTTAGATTATGAAAGTCAATAAGCTAAGCAATTGTTGGTTGCTTGCAAGGCCAGCCTGACTCACTCCCATTCTCCCCCGTGTGTCCCTCGCAATCTATTTTTAATGTAACACTATTCCACGTCCAGCTGGCACAGAGCGCTGCACCTTCGTAGATGACCAAACAGTCGTCCTGGTCCACATCCGAGTCTTACTTGGCCCGCCTGCCTCCCGCATGCCTTTTCTGTTGCTGGTCCCGGGGGTCATCACCATGTGACCACTCCTCCATTTTGGTAAATAAAATAGATTATTTACAGGGTGGACTGTCTGAGTCATTTTATGTGGGGTGTGCGTTGTACATATTATGCCTTGCCCTTCACCAGTAATAAAGTGTTAATGTCATATTTGCCCATTAGACTTCCGGTCTGCTTTTCTCTTCTCGCTGTCCATCTCACCCTGCATTCACTTAATGAGGCCTTTATCCTTAACATTTGTCCAAAATGTTATGTCATTACCTCCTCGTCCTGTGTTAGGATTATTCATGATCTTGAACCCCGTCCTGACTTTAGGGAGGTCAGTAAAGCCTTCTGCTTTACTTCCCTTGACTGTTTTGTTCATACTTTTTGCTATTGTAACAATTTATGAAGTTGTGTAGAGTCAATTTCACAATCAACAATACAGATCGGACCAGAGATTAACAATACCCCCAACCTCCATGGATCAACACAATTGTTACCCTATTCCTCCCACCACTACCCCCTACATTCCCTTCTCTTCTTCTTGTTACTCCACCCATTCTGTAGCCTTCAGGGCTCTCCCCACACAGTCCATGCTCTTTTCCCCTGTTACTCTCCACCTGCCTGTCTAGGATTCACCCCTCTCCTCATCCCCATCCTCCCCAAATCGGCTCGTGTTTATGTGGGCACCCCCTATTCCTGTACAGCAGCTGATCCTATCTCTTTATGGTGTCCATTCCCGTTCGCCATGCCGCTATAGTCGGGGCCTCCGTTACCATTCATCTTTCCACTAGTGCTCTTTTGGCTTCTATGACCGCTATGTTAAGGAACATCTCAGCATATCTGTCCACCTCCATGTCCCTCCATATTCCCAGCGGCGCACTTCTACGTTCCAGCTGCTCTGGTCTCTTCAGTACCCCTCACACCTCCCTTTGCACTTTCCCCAAGTAACTCCTTATCTCTGGGCAATCCCAGACCATTTGGAGGAAACTTCCTCTGTAATTATTTGCATTTGGGGCAGGTATCATCCTCACCTCTACCATCTTTCTCAATCACTCCTTAGAGTAGTAGACTATGTGTAGAGATTTGAATTGTATCAGTCTCAACCTGGTCGCTATTGGCACCTCTGGGGTGTTGCAGTGCTTCCCTCCACTCCTCCTCATCCATGTCCCTCAACTCCCTCTCCATACTTTGTTTCAAACACTGAAGCTGTCTTGTGGAGTGCAGAGCTAGTTCTGGGTAAAACATCAATACCTGCTTCACTTAAATCTCCCCCGCTAATACGTTGCATTCAAGGGGGAGGCTTGCTGGACTGTGTCCACCCACCTAGTGTATGGTGCCAGGGCGTGTCTAAGTTGTAGGTATCTGTAACGGTCCTGTCTGCTCAGCCCCCATTCCTATCTAATTTTTCTTGAAAGGTTCTGATATTCGGCGTCCTAACCACATCCCCAACCAATTTAATTCCCTTACTTTTCCACTCGCCTTCCCATTTGAGGTAGTTTATCCCTTTGACAAGCCTGTTCCCCCAAAGCCTAGTAACAAACATAAGCCGTTTTTCCCAATCCAGATGTCTGTGGGCCTGCTTCCATGCAATCCCCACCACTATTACGGTAAATCAAACCAGTAGCTACTGAGCTTTCCCGTATAGAGGTTTCTCCCATATGTACCTACCCAACAATGTAACTTCTGTGTCCTCTATTATGTCCTTGCCCTCCTAGTGTACCCAATCATTCGCTATGACAAGGTGAGATCCTCAGTAGTACAGCCTTAGGCTCAGGAGACACAACTCCCTCTCCCAATGAGAGTTATACAGTGTCTCCAGTTTTACTCTATGCGTCTTCGACTCACATAGGAACTCCTTCAAAGTTTTATTAATCCTATCAAAACCTCTGGCCTATATTGTCCTTGTGGCATGCTGGATAATGTACAGTAGTCAGGGGAGGGGCACCATTTTGTACAGCGCTAGTCTTCCCATTAGTGAAAACGGAAGAGTGACCCGCTGCTTATTGTCCTGTTAAATGCTTTCAGAGGCTCTCCTTTTGGACACGTACCTGAATCCTCTTTCATCAATTTTCAGAGATGTGTTTTGTCTCTGGTTTCCCTCCCCCGACTCCACCGTGTAATGGATGGATTTTTCCCAGTTTATTTTCAGGCCGGATTACAGGCCAAATTCGTTTAGTATGGCCATAGCCCTTGGTAGTAAGCTTGTGGCTTTCATCAAATACAACAGGATGTAATTTGTATACAACAATATACGTTCCTCCTTCCCCCTGTTCATAAAAACACTGTCATTTCTGGGTCTCTCCTGACCCATTCTGCCAACAGACCCAGCGCCCAAGCAAATAGCATGGGCCACAGCGGACATCCCTACCTGGTTCCCCGGTCGAGAGTGAATTTCCCCAACACCATGTTGTTTACTTTTACCCAGGCTGCTAGGTTGTTGTACATCATTTTCACCCACCCAATGTACCCTTCCCTGAATTCCATTCCCCTCATTACCGCAAACAAATACACCCATTCTGTTTTGGTAATTCTTATGGGGAAACAGACTAGTCCCTAAGACAAAAGGACTAAGGAGGGGTTGAGCCTGCATTTCTGCTAGCCTATAATGGGGTCCAGCTAGAACACCACTGCAGGAGTTACACATCTTGTCAGTTATGTGGCAAACCTGGAACAAAAATTCAGGCTTCATTGGTACCACTTCTTAAAGAGGGTGTATCCTTTTAGAGGATAGGGATTGACATGGTTGGTCCACTTGATCCTCCTACATTCTCTGGCAGCACGTGTATCCTGGTGATTGATGATCATGACGCCAGATATCCCGAAGTAATCCCACTGAAAACAGTGACTGCCAAGTCAATTAATGAAGCATTGTTAGGCATTTTACTAGGGTTGGCTTCTATAAATTGAGTCAGACAGAGATACACACATCTTGTCTAATTATATGCGGGCCATTTGGAAGGAATGTGGGGTATCAAATAGATTTTGTCTACCTATCATCCACGGACCAATGGTCTTTGATAGATTTAATGGAACTCTTAAAAGTATGATTGGAGCTCTTGAAGAGCCCCAGAGAAGGAAGTGGGACCTTCTTTTTCCATGCTTACTTTTTGCCTACAGAGAGGTGCCTCAATTAGGGGTTGGCTTTAGACCCTTTGAGCTTCTTTTTGGTCACCCTGTCATAGTACTCTTGGCTATAGTCAAGGAAGGATGGGAGTTCCCCACTCCTTCTGTTACTACAAATGTAGTAGACTAGGCGTTGGGCTTAAGAAAGAATATGGCCCTTTTAATGGCTCAGGCCAATGCCAAGCTGAAGGCTGGACAAGTACTGGTGAAACATTGGTATGACCAGAAAGCTTCACTTGTTCATTTTCCCCAGGCTATGAAATCCTGATCATGAATACTATGAGGCCTAGAGCTTTACAAGACAAATGGTCTGGTCCTTACTGGACAGTTGAAAGACTACGTGAGGGGAACTAGTTAGTGGACCTGGGAAGACCTAACTAATCTCCAAAGAGTTCCATTTTATTTATTTTTTTAAACTTTATTTTTGGTTTTTTCAATATGATCGCCATACATAAGCACCTCCAGGGTGCGCAACCAGATTAAAACAAACAGAGAAAAATTAAAAAGAAAAAACAAGACCCCAACTTCAATCAACCCCACCGAGCCAATCCCCCTCCCCCCAAGTTCACCCTTGCAGGATTCCGTGGGTTCCTTCCTCATTTTCAGTTCGCCATTATCCAGCGCCTCCTTACGGATCCAAGCTCCACTGCACATCCTCTAGCTCGCAGATGCATCAGAGTCTGAGGGATCTGCATTTTTTAACAGATCATATATGTATGGACCCCAGATGTCCGGGGGGCGAGCATGCAGCGGTAGGAGTCTTATAAATTCGCATTCAGTGTTTTGACAATAAATAATGTCTTTTTTCCAGTCTTCAATCTTGGGGGGCGGGCCACGACCCCACGACATCGCGATTCTCCTGCGAGCCAGCACCAGGAGCAGGCCTGCAAGTTTTCGAGACGCTGGCTGCAAGTATTTCGTAAGGCTAAGCAGGGCTCTAAGGGTTGTTGGGGTCACTTGTTCACCTATGATGTCTTCGGTTATTTGTAGAACAGAGGACCAGAAATTGTGAATTCCCGGACAGTTCCAAGCTAGGTGGAGGAAGTCAGCGTTAGCTGCCGCACATCTGTCGCATCGGGCTTACAATTCAGGGTGGTGTTTGTTCCTCTTAACTGGGGTGTAGTACGTCTGATGTATGAAGTTAAAGTGAATTAATTTATGCCGAGTGTTTATTGCAACTTTTTGCGTTTGGCGGAGGATATAGGACCAGTCTTCATCAGATATCGATTCCTGAATGGCTGATTCCCATTTTTGCTGCGCCTTGGGTTTGGGAGTCACACTGCCTGCTATGAGGGATTTATATAATAACGACACTAATCTTCCCTCCCCCTGCGCTTGAATCGTATTGTGTAATAAATCCCATATGGTGGGTTGATTGGGAAAGGACGGAAACAGCTTTTGAAGGGTGCGACGTAGTCTAAAGTAGATGAACACATCTAACGAGGAGTTTGTGGAGTCAGAAAGATCCCCCCGGGGAAGAGGTCGCCAAAGGAGTGAATATTAACCTTGTCTGTCCATATAAGGAACACTTTCTCATTAGTAATGGGAATTTCCGGGAACGAATCTAATGGGTAATAATGGGGAAAATCTTATTGTCACCCCGTATTTATTAGCTATTTTTTTCCAAATTGCGTAGGTGGATAGGACCGTGTTTAGCGTGTTGTATGGGACCGAAACATGGCTGATAATGACGGCCCTCAGGAGGTTGGGGGAGGCTAAGGCACGTTCCACCTGCACGTGGGGCCGAACAAAGTGGACCGTATACCAGTGACTGAGAAATTGGGCCTGGGCTGCCCAATAGTACTTTACAATATCTGGGAGCGCAAGTCCCCCATTTGACACTGGCAACGTTAATGTGTTGTACGTTACGCGTGTTGGTTTCCCAGGCCACAACAATTCTAGGATTAGACTCCTAACTTTTCGGAAGAAGGATTTGGGGATAAGTAGCCGAATGTTTGTGAACAAATAGAGAAGTTTGGGTAAGACGACCATTTTCGTTAAGGAGGTTCTTCCCCATATCGTTAGAGGTAGTGTTTTCCACCTATGAATTAGTTCCTGCAAGGAATTTAGTGCACAGACATAGTTATCTCTATATATCTCATGATGATTACGTGACATATAAATACCCAGATAGCGAACCTTTGAGGTTTCCCATTTAAGACCGTAATCGTCTGCGAATTCAGTTGTGGTCGGGGTCAGGGGAAGATTACGGATTTTGAATGGTTGGTTTTGAGACCTGACATTCGCCCAAATTTTATGACTTCTCGCATTACCGGGTTAAGATTGGCCTGGGGGTCACTGACAAATAACATGACGTTGTCAGCGTAGAGGAAGACAATTAATCTATGGGGACCCAGTTTAAGACCTTGTGTCAGATGGTTGGCGCGAAGCCTCGATGCCATGGGTTCCATAATGAGGGCAAAAATCAGGGCAGAGAGCGGGCAACCCTGTCTTGTTCCGCGTTCTAGTGTTATGCCTGAGGACCTGGAGTTTCCGAGAGTAATGTATGAGCGGGGGGCACTATATAGCAAGGACACTAATTTGATGAAGAATTTACCTAGGCCCATTTGTGTAAGTGTTGTGAACATAAATGGCCATTCAACAGAATCAAACGCCTTCTCGGCGTCGAGAAGTACTGCTATAGCCCGTTGTGTTGGATTTAGGGCCTCTGTGACACCAAACAGTCTTCTGATCCCGTAGGTTGTGCTTCGCCCCGGGATAAACCCAGCTTGATCTCCGATTACAAGTGCGAGCATAAGAGGAAGCAACCTTGCAGCGAGGATTTTAGCTATAATTTTATTGTCCAGATTAATCAAGAAGATTGGCCTGTAGGATGCGCATTCATCTGGGGGTTTGCCGGCTTTGTGCAGAACCATTACGTTGGCTTCACGTGATGTGGGGGGGAGTAAATCATGCTGCGAAGATTCTTCAAACACTTGGAGCAGAAGAGGGGCTAGGATGGTTGCATGGGCCTCGTAAAACTCTCCGATGAGCCCATCGGGCCCAGGCGCCTTGGCGTTTGGGAAGGATTTTATTGCCTCCAGAATTTCTTCTACTGTTATCGGAGCGTTTAAGGGTTCACGTAACTCTGATTCAACCCCGTACAACTCCGTGTCATCGAGGAACTTTTCTATAGTTTCTGGATCGGAAACCCCTTTGGAACTATAAAGATCTTGATAGAAGTCCTGAAATACGTTGGCAATTTTTTCCTCTGAATATACTAGTTGACCTTGGACATCTTTAATACACTCCACTTGGGTCGGGGATTTGTCTATTGATAGAAGACGGGCTAACAAGGCGCCTGGTTTCTGTCCTTCCCCATATTGGCGGACCTGGTGTTTGCGGCTCATAGGCCCTCATTCCGAGTTAGGACTACACCATGGAGTAAATAGCTCCATGGTTGGCAACCATGGAGCTATTTACTCCATGGAATACCGGCATGGTGAATGGAGTAATTTCCGGTCCATTCCAAGGTTGGATGGACCGGTAATTCCCCATTCACCATAGCCCTTCCCCATCCCCATTTCTGCCCCCATAGGGCTCAATGGGAATGGGGAAGGAGGTAATTACGGCACCGTAAATTACGGTGCCGTAATTTACTCCAAGGTCACTTTGCGGGTCCCGTAATTTACTCCTGCTAAAAGCAGGAGGTAAAGAGGGACCCGCAAAGGGAACTCGGAATACGGAGGTAAGGGATTACCGCCATCGGTGCCCTTACAGGCGCCGGTAATCCCTTACCTCCAACCTCGGAATGACCCCCATAAACTTTATTTCTCGTTCAGCTATTTCCTTGAACTTCAGCAGTTCTTTCTTTATTTCGGCCTGAACATGTAGGTCTTGGTTAGTGGAGGCTCTCATCTCTAGTTCTTTCAAGCGTTGTTCACTGCTGGCCAAGTCTTTCCGGATCAGTTTTAGTATGCCATTTTCTTTGGCCAGGCAAACTCCTCATACGTAACATTTTAGTGTTTCCCACATGGTGCTGGCCGAGGCGACAGAGTCTTGATTTATTTCTATAAAGTATGTTATTTCCTTGCGAAGTTCATCCGCGAAGACGGTGTCGTTGAGTGCTCCGGGCTTGAATCTCCATCGGAGCCCAGGGTTTGTGGTGCCTGAAAGGGTGGCTTCCAGTGTGACCATTGAATGATCAGAGAAGGAACGCGGTAAGATTTGACTTTCCCCCCAGTTAAAAGGGCAGTGAGTGGATGTCAGAATGTAATCGATTCAGGAACTAGTATTGTGAACAGCAGAATGAAAGGTGTACTCTCTTGCTTCTCGATTGTGGCGCCTCCATGTGTCAGACAACTCAAACGTGTGGCAAATCTCACGAACTTGGGCGCTGGCTTGGAGGGATGTCCTGTTGTATTATGGGACTTGTCGAGAATGGGGTCAATTGGTGTGTTAAGGTCCGCTCCCCAAATAATGGTTGCTGCGTTGATCTTCCCCATCTGAGTCATGACCAGGTTAAAGTTGTTGGGTCCATCGGTATTTGGTGCGTATGAGTTTACTATTGCTACCTCTTTCCCTGAGATCAACCCTCTCACCAGTAGGGCTCTTCCCTCTGAGTCCTTTACTGAGTTAATAAGACTAAAGTTCGATTTCCTGTCTATTAAAATTGCAACACCTCTAGCATACGACAAATATGATGAGAAATACCTGTGACAGCCCCATGATTTAGCCCAAAGTTGTTCTGATGAAGGCAGGAGATGAGTTTCTTGTAAAATAGCAATGTTGATCTTGTGACGTCAGAGATAATGGAGTTTTCTCCTAGTCTTCGCTGGATGGTTACCCCCTCGGATATTCCAGGTGGCGATTTTAAGTGTTAATCCTGCCATCTGGGAGGTTAATTAAGTTCCAACCCATCAGGACCAGAGGAATTGACTGGATTCTTGTAATCTGGAGGTGGCCGAAAGAGCCTGACTTGTGTTGGAGTGATGAGGAACCAGGTGATTGTTGTGGAATAAGGGTGAGGGGTAGGTAGTGGCTCGGCTGAACTGGAATCCCACCCTTGTGTGGGCAACCCCCACCCAACTGGCCTACAAAGAACAGTCCCTTACAAACAAAACAGGCGACATTGCAGTGCTAGGGGCGCCGGTGGCCCTCCAAGAGGGGGCTGGCTCCCAACTTTCGTTACGAATTTCGGTCCGTGGTGATAAAGCTGCTATATGAGTGTTTTTTGCAACAATTACGAAGTGGATTTTTATGGTGGATCCCTCCTCGGTCTATTTCCCCTCTGGGGGTTACGGTTGTTTGGGGCGGGTCGGCAGCCGGCGCGGCCTAGATAATCACTGATCTCGTCTGGAGTGTTGAAGAACTGCGTTTTGCCTTCGTGCTGGAGGCGAAGTTTCGCCGGGAAAAGCATGGAATATTGGATCTGGTTTTCTTGTAATCTTCGTTTCGCGGCTGTTAAAGTTCGTCTTTGCGCCTGGACGGCTTGGGAGAAATCCGGGAAAAACTGAATCTTACCACCTTCGTATTGGAGCTCTCCTTTGACTCTGGCTGCTCTGAGAATGGCGTCTCGGTCCTTATAATTGAGAAGCTTCGCAATGATGGGTCGGGGGTTTGCTCCGGAAATGGGTTTCACATTAGGAACCCTATGGGCTCTTTCGACAACAAAGCACTTAGAAAGGATCTCTGAGCCAAACAGGTCCATGCAAATTTTCTCCACGTATTCCTCCATTTTTAGGGTCGGTTAGTGCTCTCTGATTTCGACAATCCTTATGTTATTACGCCATGAACGGCCCTCCAAGTCCTCATTTTTGGTGCTCACGGCCTTCATGTGCACCTCCAGTAGGGATACCCTGGAGGTTAAAGCAGATGTCCCATCATCAAGGTCAGAGACCCTCTGTTCGACAGTGTCGAGCCTGTCAGCATGCTTATCCGACTGATGTTGGAGCTGCTCTTCTTTGGAGGAAAGCGATTCTAGTTTGCTCCCCAGGCTCCCTATCCCTGCCTTGAGGTCTAAGAGAATTTCTCTGATGTCGAAGTCTTGCATCTCCTCTTCTTCGTTGGGCGGACTTGGGTTGGGTGATTGTGATCTACTGTTGGAGGAGGACGCTTTGATGGAGGAGCAGCCCTCAAAGTTAAATTTTCTTTGCGATCTGTCAGTTTTCCCCATGATCTCGATGAAAGTGAGCGATGAAGCACCGAGAATGCGACACAGGGCGGACTCGGGAGAACCAGCCAAGAATCTGCTGGGTGTGTTTGTGGCAGGCTTGCCGTGATCCCTTACCGCGCGATTAGGCGCACACACTGCAAATTTTGGTTTCACCTCTGCCTCCTCTATTGTATCTGAGAGGAGTTGGTGAGGAATTCCGTGTCACGTCTATGGATGTATCGACGACGTCCCTCGAGTACACAAACCTCTTGATGAACACCTGAGCAATTCACGGGGATAGCCGCAGTGATTGGCGCAGTTTATGGCCCAGAACTAATGCTATGGCCTCGCCGGGGCTCCGGGGCGATTTCACTGTCAGCAGTTGGAGGTGGGGTGTTTCTGCTGCGAATCAGAGTACCTTTTAGTTGACTAGTTGCCCCACCGTGGAGTGTCGCTTATATCTGTGTGGGCCTGTAGAAACCTTTTCACTTGCGAGGCTCCCGGTGCATGCTCCGTACCGCCCAGTAAATGGACCGCAGTTGGCCTCCTTCACAGTTGATGGTAGTGCAGGACTGATCTATGTTCGTTTTATATATGTGGCCACTAGGCCCCACATAGCCGGGAGACCAATCCAACTTATCGCGGGTGCTGGCAGTTAGGGGGGCGCATCACGCGCTCTTACCTGGCTTTCCGCTGGCGTATGGTCTGCGGCCTCGTCGCCGTCTCCGGCGTTCTGACTTGTTCGCGCCGGTCCTCTGGGCCCACTCTGGATTTTCAGCAATCGGTTCCTCTCTGCTTCTCAGGAGCTCCGGCGTAGCGCGGCCGGCGCTCGGGGGGGCCGCCGCTGTACACCACTACCGTGCGGCTTCTCCGCTCCGTCCAAAGCCCCTGTGGCTCCGGCGCCGCACGGCCGGCGCCTTCTGATATCACAGCCGGGCACTGCTACCTCCCGTAGGACCGCCCCGCCACAGCTCTGCCGAGGCCGCGCCACCACCAAGATGGTGGAAGGGGGGGGGTGGGACCTTTCTCTGGCCGTCGCTCGTGAGCAAAACCTTATGCGACGGGTGAAATAGTTCCAGAGTTGTGCACAAAAACGCCTTAGCTCTCGCTGGGTGTTCAAAGCAGCTCGACTAGTCACCACGGAAGAATGCTATTTTCAGGATCTTTGGGGAGCTACACAGAGATCACAGGGAAGCCGCCATCTTGGACGGCTCTCTAGCGCCCTCTCCCAAAGTGTTCCATGTACATATACCGAAGGCATGCATCCCCAGAGTTCAAATGGGAGCCCTTTTTCCTGGCTTCCGATAGGGAGGAAGATGAATATGAGCCTCTCCCTGCTCTGTTCCAAAGTAGTTGTTCAGATGACTCCATTCAGGGTGTCAGATTGTCCCCTCAGCTGACTCTGCAACAACAGAGTGTGGTGAAAACTTTGCTTAGGCAATGTTCCCCCTAGTTCTCTCTAACTCCATGCCTGACACCTTGGTATCAGCATAACATGGACACTGGAGATTGTGTGCCTTCCAAAAGTAGAAGTTACAGTATGTCAGACCAAATTACTCATCAAGTCTGAGGTCAACAGGTATTGGCATCAAAGGAAGGAACCACAGATTTGAGATTCTCCGTGGACTATAGAGCTGGGTGGTGCAAAGTACCTCAGCACTTTTTACCCTACTTCAGGGTATTGCCAAATATCCCTGACAGAAAATGCCATGGAGAAGACAGCACTCTCAACACCTGAGGGTCTTTTTTACCAGTTCTGGGTACTGCCCTTTGGCGTAGAGAATTTACCTTTTCAAAGATTGTTTAACCATGTCCTGAATGGGTTAGATGAAGTGTGCATGGCATTTCCGGATGATATTGCTGTCTTCAGCCCTATTTGGGACGAACATGTTAAACACTTGGTAACTGTATTGCAGGCTCTTTAGCAGGCCCACTTGACCATAAAAGCTACCAAATTCCAGATAGGTCAAGGTTCAGTGACCTCCCCTGGGCATGAGGTTGGTGAGGGCAAAATTCAGCCTCCACCCAGGAAAGTGCAAGCAGTTCAAGACTGGGTAACTCCTACAACCCAAAAAAAGCTGAGAGGTTTTCTAGACCTCACTGGGTACTACAGGAATTTCATGGCAGAACTATGATGTTACCAGTAGACATAGAGACATCCTTGTCAAGAATGCTAATAGGCTAACTAATAAAAGCCCCCGCTAAAGAACTGGATGATAAAACCAAAAATATTTGCATGAATTAATGTAAATACTAGAATACATGTGGCAGGATGCCCCCCTTGTTGTATGAAGACTACAGAACCAATGCTGCCACTTTGACTGCACTCACCACTCCAAAAAAGCCTAAGAAGGTTACTTGGTTGGTGTAGAGCGAGAAGACCTTTTAGGGCATGAAGGATTCTCTTTGCCACGGACCAGTTCTCAGGGCACCTGACTACAAGAGAGCTTTCACAGTACAAACAGATGCCTCTAACACTGGAATATGAGCAGTCCTCACTCAGCTATGTGACAAAGGCATGGAGTACACAATGGGGCTCATTATGAGTTCTCTGGAAGTACCGGTGGGATACTGGGGAAATACTGTACCGTCTCTGCTGCCCAATATCCCGTTATAACTGGGATATTATAGGTGGCAGAGACACCAGTAATTCCCCATTCCATGGAGTCCCATAGCACTCCATGGGATGGGGTTGCCTGAATCAGCGGCACCGTTAGTAACAGTGACGGTGATTCAAGCATTTATCTGCCAGCAGCGGCCTGATCTTCCAGCAGCCCCTACCAGTAGACTTGGAGTTGGCCAGTCTGGAAAAGTGCCGGTATACATTTTTACCAGCAACTTATTTCTGGGCCGGCCAACTTGCAATGATGGTTTATGCTTCATCAGTTGTCAGCTTAGGGACAGAGAGTTAAGGTGGACCACAGTGGAGAAAGAGTATTTGTTCCATAATATGGGGCCTTAGGAAGCTGAGACCCTCCTCTTTGGGACTCACTTCATTGTGCAGACTAACCATAAGCCTTTAAAATGGCTTATGAACATGAAGGGGGAGAATCCTAAGATGCTTAGGTGATCCATAAGCCTTCAAGACCTTGACTTCACCATTGAGCATAGAACAGGAACTCAATATAGCAACACGGATGGGCTGTCCAGGATGTATAACTGACTAGAACAGGAAATGCATTCATGGGTGGATTGGATTCCCCTGTCAGTAGTCTGGGGTTGGGGAGTGTTAGGAAAGATTTTCTTTTTTGCACATTTTTCTCGATCGATTCCTACGGAAACCTCATTATTTGTGCTTGATTTTAACAATTTCCTGTTTTATGGAGGTCAGAAAAGCCTTCTAGTTAGCTTTCCTTGGCTGTTTTGTTGCTTCTTATGGGGAAACTGGCTAGTCCCTAAGAGTGTCAGTAATGGGAGATTATGGGCCTCATTATGACTTCAACGGTGCTACTGGCGGGTTACTGACAGATTCACCTTACTGTTACCAGCGCCCGATATCCTGGTGTTACCGGATAAGGGTGCCGACAACAGCAGTAAGTTCCCATTCCATGGAGTGCCACAGGACTCCATGGGATGGGAACTACTGAAGCATCTGTACCATTGTTAACAGTGCCAGTGCTTCAGAGATTTTCTGCCGGTAGCGGCCTGAACTCCCGGCAGGTCGGGCCTGCCGGTAGTTTACTGCCCCTACCGGCAGACTCGGAGTAAGCCGGTACACAAAAAATGGCAGAGCCGGTAGTACTGGCCAATTAACTGGCATTTTTCCTGACCGGCTTACTCATAATGTCCCCCTAAGTCTCGCTTTTTGGATTCTTGTATTTTTACAATTGCACACAGCACATGGCAGTGATGTCTAGTGAGGATATTTTGTATCCTTATACATTTTTATGTGATAGCTTTTTGGTTTCTTTAACAAAGTGGCTAAGACACGCTGGTGGCAGACGTGATATTTTTAGCATTTTTGGCATTTTACTTGTGCACTTTTGCTTTGAATTGTGGCTAGCAACCTAAAATTGTCTTGCCAGGAGATATTCACTTGTTCTTTGGCCATTTTGTTCTTTGAACTTCTTCCTGCCTTTTCAGGTCAGGAAATGCATTGTACAGAGACACCTTTCACTGGAAAACCGCTGCTGCTTACTAGGGCAAGGGGGCTTTGTGTGTGTGAGCCACAGGATGTGACTGGTACTGTCTGGTACCAGTCCACATACTCTGGTGGCCAAAAAAGTGTTCTGCTGGAGGGATGTGATAACCAGTGGTTGTCCATGAATGGGTGGATTGGATCCACCTGTCCTTAATCTAGGTGTGGGGAGTGTTAGGAAATATTTTCTTTTTGCACATTTCCCTCCATAGATTCCTATGGAAACCTCATTGTTAGTGCTTGTCTTTAACCAGGCCCTGCCTTTTTGGTGGAGGTTAGCAAAGCCTTCTGCTTTGCTTTCCTTGCCTGTTTTGTTCATTTTTATGGGGAAACCGACAAGTCCCTACGAGCGTCAGTAATGTGGGCCTCATTAAGAGTCTGCTGGTAAACCACTGCTGCTACTGGCAGGTTACTGACAGACTCAACATACTTTTACCGGTGCCTGATATCCCGGTGTTACCAGAGTATTACGGGTGCCGGCAATGGCCATAAGTTCCCATTCCTTGGAGTCCTTTAGGACTGGTGCTTCAGTGATTTTACTGCAGGTAGCGGCCTGAACTCCTGGTAATTCTGGCCTACCAGTAGTTCACTGTCCCTACAGCCTGACCCGGAGTAAGCCAGTCCAGGAATGAAGCCGGAGACCGGTAGTACCGGCCATTATACTGGCATTCTTCCCAGACCAGCTTACTTATAATGACCAACTATGTCTCTCTTTATGGATTCTTTTATTTTTACAATTGCACACATCACCTGGCAGTGAAGTCCAGGGAGGATACTTTGTATCTTATACATTTTTATATAATGGATTTTTGGTTTCTTTGACAATGTGGCCAGGACAAGCTGGTGGCAGCCATGATTTTTTTTACTATTTCTGTGACATTTTACTTGTGCACTTTTGTATTTACCACAAATGGCTACTAATGGTGGCTATCAACCTAAAATGGTCTTGCTATGAGATTTACACTTGTTCTTTGGCCATATTGTTCTTTGAACTTCTTCCTACCTTCTTAGGTCAGAAAATACCTTATACAGAAACGTCTTTCCCAGGAAACCCACTGCTGCTTTCTAGGGCAAGGGGGCTTTGTGTGTGTGTCTGTGTGAGCCACAGGAGGTGGCTGGTACTGTCTTCTGCTGGTCCACATCCTCTGGTCGCTGAATGTCTGTTGCTGCATAGATTTGATGACCATTGGTTGTCCATGTATTGACAACCCTGGGCTGTTTCAATGTTGCAGATCCTTAACATTGGTGGGCTTGGACTTTCTACCAGCCTGAATCTTGGATAAAAGAAGGGCTCCTGTAACTGTTTATCAGATCATCAGATCATCGTTGCAACCAAGACTTCTGCACAGAAGAGCAGCTTGTTGATGATCCGAGGATGACCTATGCAGCTGATAAGCATCGACTCCAGTGATTGGCCTAGTGAAGCCCTGCTCTCAGAAGGCCCTCACTGGTGCTTTGACCCCTGGACCAGTGGGAAAAAATAGGCTCAACACCTACTCAAGGAGCTGTATCTTCTGAGCATTCGGAAGTGTCCCTGGACCCAGTTTTGTACTGACCAGCTCTCTCCTGAGCTACCTCGCTGTAGCGGTCGTAATTCAGAGTAGAGCTTTGGAACTTGGCAGATCTTCATTGCATGCTCCTGAATTTTCAGGCATCTCACATCAAGGGAAGCTGTGCTGAGCTGCTTCTTTGTTTGCTGTTGTACAATCGACTGTCATCGCCTGACACTGGTGACCTTTGTTGGAACACCCTTTCTTCAATCCCATGCGGTGTCCCGAGGGGGTCTGCACCACAGAACTCAAAATATTTCTTCAATTTGGGTCTTCCTCTGGAAGCTGACTGGAAACATTTGTTGTGCAGCACGACCAACTCCTGACACAGAAAGTGACATCTGCACCTGCTGCCACTGGGCCTTCCCCGCCCAAGCCAAGTGCAGAAGAGAGTGTCCCCAACAGATTCTGGAAGACCTGCAGTGGTATCTGGAAGAACCTGAGTCAGGGGGTAATTTAACATACCTGTTTCTGTCCCCCCTGTGCTCCAGAGGGTAACATTGAGTGTAAAGTCCTGATCCTAACTCACTCTGTTCTGACCTCTGCTGGAGGGAGCCGGGTTAAGGATCCTTTCCTAGGACTTCTGTAGTGATTAGGATTGAGTTGAGTACTTACATGAATTTGACTAAATACTTAATTAATTTTGAACACTTTCTAAAAGTACCACCACAGACCACTGCATCATTTTTAAATATGCTCACCTGAAGTATCTATACTTTGTAACTTGAGACATTTGGGCACAAGGCCCTATATCATCTTAGGGTTGGACTTATTTAAGATTGAGTGAAGTGTTCTTGTGTTTGTTCTGGCTACTCATCTGCATTGCTCTGGTAATTGATTCATATGCAATTCTAGTCTCCAAATGGTGAATGTGTACATATATATTTATTATGTTTTGTATGGCACTTTTTTTGACCATTGATCATATTCGTTATTTTCAAGTGGCACTGCATGATGTCATCAACGAGATAACGTTATGGTGCCTATTATGTCATCACATTTCTGATGCTATTTTGGTTGTTTACTCCTGTTGAGAAATAACTCCACCAGAATAAGGTATCTACCCATTTAGATAATATAATATTTTGTTTATTTGCGAGTGCTTTTCCCTATTCTCTACTGGAATTGTCTTTGCTTTCTTCCTCTTGGACATCTTACTCCACTGATTTTGAATATGCTTCAAAACATCTATCCAAACACTGAAGGTACCCCCTTCCTTTTTTTCTTTTATCGTAAGGATTCACTCTATCTGTATAGAATGTATTCATTTTCTTTTATCATTTTTGTCCATAGCTCCTGATTTGTCTCTTGGAGATTATTACTCCCCATACGATTCTGATTCATGTTCTCAGGTGCATTAATGCACTTGCAAATTAAAAACTGAACAACTTCAATGATATTTGTATCGTGCACTATCACCACCGGAGCGGTCCCCTATGCGCTCTGGCGGCTCTGAAAAAGGGAAGGAGGGGTGAGTTAGTGGGAATAAGCTGGAAAAGTGCAAGGGAGCAGGGATGTGCTGTTGGGCGCCTCAGCCTGGTGGGTCTGTTGACTGGGCTTGGGGTGTTTTACGGTCAGTAGTCGTTGTGTGCTGTTGTGCAAGTCTATGTGTGGTTTGTTTTATTGTTGCAGTGTAGTGAGGTTTGTGCAGATTGTTGTGTTGTAGGCTTGTGGTTGTGTTCGGTTAGAGTTTGAGAGGTGTATGCAGAAGGGTTTGAAATTGTTAGTGGATCAGTTCATTGGCATTGCTGTCCTTGCAGTTATGTCTAGGTGTGATGCTTGCTATCATTCACTATTCAATCTCAGTGTGGCACTTACTAATCTTCAATATCCTATCTAGATGACAGGCAGGCTAGTGATCACGAATCCCTCTAAGTGTGGCACTTGGTAACATTCACAGTTTCATGTAAGTGTAGCGTTAAGAATTCCATCTAAATGTGGCACATGCAAACATTCACAATCCTATCTAGGTGTGACGCAGGCTAAAGTTAAGCATTCCATCTAAAGTGTGGCGCATGCTGACATTAATATTTATATCTAGATGAGAAATGTATTATCAGATTTTCTGATTGTTCCTAGGTGGGAGATTTATCCTGGTTCATTTTTAACAATTATTCTAATTATATATGCTACCTCCATATTTATCTACATCTCTTTGTAGTGACTAGAATTGTATAATTGAGGAATGTCTTTGGTGCTAATACTGAGTGGATTTTAATTTACTGAATTTCTTGACTATTGACACAATTATGTATTACCGCAACAATGATCAGTATTATGACCTTATATCATCTTTTATTTATATTGTGGATAGAATTTTTTTTCCTCCAGATGAAGGGAATGCATTCCCGAAATGTGTTGAGCCCTTTTTGAATAAACCCAAACATTGTTTTAATTACCTTGGGATCTGGATGAGCATCTGTATCACTGAATCTGTACCTTTTCAATAATTGAAGTACAATTATATCGATGGATATTACATTTTGACTCACCATTTCAGTACTAAGGTGTCCAAGGGCCAGGGATATCCCTAATCTGGGATTCCATTGTGTCTATGTTGTGTACAACCTATGTGCCAAGCCTGTTTTACACTCCCACCCCCCACACCCAAATTCATATGAACTTTATCAAATGATTATAAACATACCTTTTGGTGTGCATTTGAATATTTGTTTATGTTCACTAATACTTGCTCAGCTACCTTACATTGATTGGGTTTTGGTTATCCTCTCAGTTTCTTCCCTGTTTACCATACGTAGGGTAGCCTCTAAAAATCTTCCCACCAAGAGCTTATTTTGGAAATCCATCTTAACATCCTGACTGCCTCATTGCATTCCATCACTGATGAGGGCCACTGGACCTTGGACAGACTCTTTTAACATCAAACATGTTTGTCCAATCTGTCTTGTATGTCCTGCTCCATCTGGGGCAGGACCATATAATCCCTGCTCTGTCACGCTTGGGCACTCCCTGTTTGTTTTTGTCTGTTCTTGGGCAGACCCATTGTAACTCACTCTTGTAAGAAATGTGTGCAGTGATCTCAGGGGGTTGGGTTGGGATAAGTTGGCCTGCAGTGCAGATGCAGCAACCTGTACAAATTGTGGAGTGGGTGCATTTCCATGGCGTGGCCCATGTCTGTAGCAGCTGATCAGTGCAGAGGATGCAGCAGGCATGTGGTAGATGCATGGGTGTGCAGAGTGAGGGCCTGTTGCCTAATAACCTATATTTGCTGTGCTGCTTTTAAGAGATCAGTATAGTAGGTTGCAATGTGCGGTGAAGAACTGGAGGGGTTTTTGTTTTATTGATTACGATTGATCAAAGTGTGCTTTCAATATGCCTGTTACTCCTGAAAGGGAGCACACAAAATCCCCAGACTGATACAGAACACATACACACAAGTGTATGTATTCCTCCCTACCTGCGCCAGCACTAGCCCCTGAGATCCCATGTGATATGATATGATATGCTAAGTCATTTATAATGTGCCTGTTCACAAGTGTTTCTAGGCGCGTCAAGACAGGGGATGGAAGATAGATGGTGGACAATATAAACGATCTAACTAGGTCTTGTGACATTCAGATTGTGCAAGTGCAACAGAACCAAATGCAGGGGGGAGTGAGAGGATAAAGTGCCAGGGAGAGGGAGGAGAAGTGCGATCAGGGCAGAAATGCTCTGAGCAAGTGCAACCAGGGCAGCGCGGCTCTTGTTACATGCAGGGAGGCAGTGTAACGCTCACCTGGTATCCACGGGGATGTCACTCAGCCTGTTCTGACCTCTTACGACCTCAAACCTTTCCCTGGAGTCTACTCGACAGGAGACCGGCCTTGTTTTCTTGGAAATTGTGCTCTCCGTCCTGCTTTCAGCGCAGGGGCGCGTTGATTGATGCGGCTCGTTCCTGCCTAGTTACTTCACTGGCAAGAGTCCGACAGGTAAGTATAATGAGTCTTTTGAACAGTTCTCTAACTTCGTTCCTTTCCTTCCTGTGATGATGGCCGGCGTCCGTGGATGGTGACGTTCTGCTGAGATGAGTAGCGCTGAAGGTGAGTGAGACCGCGTTGCGCAATGCGACCCTTTCGTATTTGTATTGAACTGAATTATTTTTCTATGTCTTTTAGGTGCTGCAACATTTTCAGCGTGGATGCCGGTTATGAACAAGAAATGTGGTGAGTAAGCGTGGTATGCGGCACCTCTAGATGTTTTCACGCTAACCTGGAGTGTCTTTTCCCTCTTGCAGATGGATGAGAAGTTCCGGAGACAGAGTTCCCTTAGAGCGGCTGTGATTCAGCTAAGCGTTTGAAGCTTGTGCAGTCTTTAAAAATAAGCAAAGATTTGCTGAATGCTTACTAATGCCTTTTTTCTGTTCTTTTCCCTTTTCCTTAGGAAGCGGCGTGCCGGGATAGGAATGACACCGCCGAAGATGGCCACCAAACAGAAGGAGTGAAGAATTATGGGCAGAAACGCTGCAAGGTAAGGCTGTTCCTAACGGTGTTCTTGTTCTTGCAGGACCTGAGCGCAGAAGAAAGATGCAGGGCTACTGGAGACCGTTCCGAACACGGTGAGTGTCACGCTGCAGGTGCAGAAAACACAAAGCATGTTTCGCAGCCTGGGTGTGGCTTAAATAGTCTCTGAGTATCCCAGGTGTCTCTAGGCTGAACCACACCCAAAAGACTAGACTGCACATGCAGTTCTGGGAACCAAAATATGTGGGGGCATCCATCTTGTCCCCATCAATGCACTACAAGTCCAATCCCCAATGTTATCCTATGGGAGTGAGTGAGTCTGGTGCCACAAGCGCCAAGTCTGACTCCAAGTGGGTCTTTGGAGGGATGGAGAGGCCCTTGAGGGCCATGTAGGTGATCGTGGCCTGGCTCCAGCCTGACATCTTGGAATGCCTGCCATACATGGCATAAAAGGGTGTTTGCCTAGTGCTGTTGTGTAGGGAATTATTATAAGCATATTCAGCTATCCATAATAGGTCGAACCAGATTCCTTCAGCTTGGTGTAACATGCAACGCAGATACTGCTCGAGCGTCTGATTTGTCCTCTCAGTTTGACCATCTGTTTGGGGATGGTGACTGGTGGATAGCCGGATGTCGATCTGGGCCATAGAGCAGCCTTTTCTCCAGAAGTTAAATACAAATTGAGTACCTCGGTCTGAGACCAAAACTGAGGGAAACCCATGGAGCCGTACGATGCCTTCAAGAAATACCTTTGCCAGAGTGGAAGCATTTGGGAGCCCCTTAAAAGGAATGAAATGTGCCATTTTTGAAAATAGGTCCACGACCACAAGAATAGTGTTAAACCCTTGACTGGGTGGTAAGTCAGTAATAAAATCGAGGTCAACGTGTGCCAGGGTGCTGTGGGATTTCCAATGGTTGTAATAGCCCAGCCGGTTTCTGCTTGGATGACTTGTTTTGAGCACACACTCCTCAAGATAGGATGAATTGAATAATGTCTTTACGCCACATGGACTAACACACAGGGATTTTACTCAGATACACATTACCTCAACCAGCGGGTATGTGTCCTTTCTGTTATCAATGGATCAATGAACAATACCCCTTCTTGAAGTTCACTTTGGACAGTAGTAAAACGGAAACACACTTCTTGGACCTCCAAGTGTCAGCAGAAGATGGTGGTTTAGTATCCAAGGTCTACAAAAAATCTACTGACCGCAATGCTCTATTAAATTATGGAAGTTATCATCCACGTGCTTTACCGGATAACCTGCCTTATGGGCAATTTTTACGTTATAGGCAAACCTGTACGAAAGTTGCTGATTATCAACAACAATCGAGAGAGCTAAAATCACAACTTCTTCGAAGAGGATATCCCAAAAAAATTGTTAAAGATACCCAGAAACGGGCAAGGAATATACCACGGACTACTACCTTGCAACAACATGGAAAACCTGTCCAAGGGACGTCTATTGTGGCAGTCCTAAGTTATTCTCCAATCTTTAACACTCTGAAAAGAGAAATCAAGAGATTGTGGCCTATCTTGAATACCGGCAAATTGGAATTGCCATTGCCCACTTTTGCGATCAAACGGAGAAGGAACATCCGGGACAGTCTGGTCCATACTTTAACAGACCCAAAGCGTGGTGGAAATGCTAACACTCTCTGGAATGTACCCACCGCGGTGGGTCATACCCCTTGTGGGATGTGTAGCATGTTTAAACAGACAACAAGAAGTGTATCCATTGACATAGGGTGGAAGACACCATGGATGCAGAGGCATTTAACTAATTGCAATAGTCGAGGTGTCATCTACTTGATTAGCTGACCGTGCAATCTAAAATATATTGGGATGACAACTCGCCCAATTAGAACACACCTTATCGAACATAAGTCCTGTATAAGGACCAAAAAAATCACTGCACCACTTGTGGTCCATTTTAATGCAGAACATCACACAGAGAATGACTTTAAATGGACAATTCTTGAGAAAGTGTGGCCACCCCGAAGAGGGGGCAATTTTCATGATATACTCCTAAAGAAGGAACAACAGTGGATTTTCCGTCTGGACACAGTCAGACACGGGCTTAATGAAGAAATTCAGTGGAATACACTGTCCCTGATGAAGTAGGTGGAATAATACACTTTTATCCACCTTGTTTCTCTCCATTTTGCCCCATAAAATGGGTAATTTCTTTCTTTCTCCCCCCCCCTCTTCCCCTGCCTCCTTGCCCTTGAGGTGTCTCTATTGATCTAGCAACAAGCTGGGGCCATATATTTGCCGTTAAACCAGAATTTCGGGCTTCTACCCACTGTGTCCCTTCCCCCCCCGCCCTCCCCTTTCCCCAGCCTCCCCCATCTCCCATTCTTTGCACAAAGTCCCCCCATGCAATTAGATGGGCTCTTATGGAATTCTAACATTGTGTGTAGGGAGAACTAATGAGTCCTTGACTGTGTGGGATATCCGCCATTTGAATATAGCATTGGTGCCAGTGGATCCACGTGAGAAATCTTATGAGAATTGTTTTTTCCCTTGCGTGCTTCCTATCCCAGATATGGCTGCGGGAACATGCGATGTTTCCCGACCTAAAATGGCCACCGGGACATGTGATCCCGCTGTGGTCTTCTATTGGCTGCTAACAAGACCAGCCTTCGTTGTCAGTGTTGACAGAAGATGCGGAGCAGTTCACCAGCGTCTA